>NC_143105.1:8114097-8738066 GCF_061535455.1 Colias philodice | reverse complement strand
AATCCTATATAAACCATCTATATCCTACTTACTAATAATTATTATATTTGTTTGTTTTCTAAAAATAGACGACGTGTAACTTGACATGTTTGATAAGTAATAAAAATAATATTTAATTTTATTCTATTTATTTGTCAGCCGACTGACTTAAATGACAATAAACAAGTTCTTAAAAAATTCTGAAATTTTTAAATATTTTACGGACTATCTATATGTTATATGATCTGGCCAAATGTGGATGACAAAATCGTGAATTTTTAGCGATTTAACGATCTGGTCAAAGTTGACCACATCATAAAATACGACGATTTCATGAAATGATCAATCTTTTCATGAAGTGAGCAAATCTACGATATGGTCACGACATCTGCATAAACTGTATACTCACCAATATGAACAATAAAACCAGGCGGATATTCAGTCATGGTAAGGAACGGATATTCCAGCATATCCAAATTATTGCTATTCATAGACGGACGCAATATCGCTCCCCCACCGCTACCCGTGTTACCGAGAGACGCGTTCAGTGAACTACCTATAATATGAAAGGAAGAAGGAAAGAGAATTGCCAAAAACGATTAATGAATTGAATAAGTATATATTTGAATAGATAAATAATGAAAAATGAATTGAGAAAATAACAGGTCAGCTACATTTTTTATGAAACATGATTGAAAAATGTCTGCAAACTATGATAAAACGTAACAAACACACTAGATGTGAAATAATTTACACGATAAAAAGTGGTGTTTTATTTTCTTCATTTTTACATTCAAAACAATATGTCTATAAAATGGTTTGAATTATACCTTCGGTATTAACGAAGAAGCTCAACATAGGTTAGGCTCAAAAAAAATAGGTTTTAATTTTGCATGTTTCAAATAGTCACTACCTCAGAATCAACTCACCTTTAGGCGTGATACTAAGATCGGAGTCGGACGAGCGGCGGTGTATGCCCATCGGCGTGGAGGTTGAGTGCAGCGAGGCGCTGTGGGGGTGGGAGGGGTGCGCGGGCGGGGCGGGGGGGGCGGGCTCGCGGCCGCCGTACGACTCGTGGCGCGCGTGGCGGGGAGACCCTCTGTCCTTGTCCCGCTCCTTCTCCCTGTCGCCCTTCTCCCTCTCACACTTATCCCTGCCAACATCGCACGCCGCATGCGAGTTACCACACACGCTAGCACTGTTAGTGTCCGACTCTACGCCCTCTACGTCTAGACTCTCGGATCTATCTACGCCGCTCTCGGGCAGGGACGGGATCGTCTCTAAGTGCGCGCCGCTAAGGATGGGGTGGAAGTTCTGCAAGACCGGCGCGCGGGTTAACTTGCGTGCGGTGACGTTAGAGGCGCTTTCCTTGGACATTTTGAGCGAGCCGACCGATTCGGCGGTCGAGTGGACGCTGTCTTGTCGAATTAACTTCTTCTCCTTTTTGTCTTTTGCGTGAGCCGCATCCTTCGCTTTGTTTTCTGCTTCGACCGTTTCCAATCTTTCGTGCACGTCGTCGAAGAACTTTTTCTCGGCCGTCTGGAAGTCTGGACTAGTCGGTATGAGCAGAGATTGAACTTTGTCGATCAGAATTGTCTCCATCGCCGTGTGAACTAACCCCGCGGGTTTTATCGCTGGCTTCTCTTTCTTAAACGATTTCTGTTCGCGGAAATGATGTTCATCTTTGCTGTAAATGCTCGAAGGACCACTCAATGACGCCCTGGAAACGGGTTCGGAACCTATGTACATGGATACCTTGGATGTCCCGAATTCGTCACTTTTACAAAGCCGATTACAATTTAACGCATCTTTATCGAGATTAAGCAGGTCGGTGTAGGAAAGGAAATGAGTTCCCAACACGGTATCGCTAGGTGCTCGGGAAGTAACATCGGAACCAGATCCAGGTTGACTCATTGGAGGTTTCGGATCTGGGTGTTTCTTCCTTGGCAATAGGGAATATTGTGACAAGCTTTTTATCATGCTGCTTTTCGAAATTTTCGAAAGCTGTCGCTTTATCCGCCTTGAGGAGCGATACACGAAGCCTTTCTTATCGACTGGCGATGAAGGCGCACTAAAGCTACTAGAAAGCTTCCTATGAGCAAAGGGATTTGGGATTTTAAAAAAGTGATGATGATTTTGAGACTTTGTTGATACACACTTGTCATCTACGGCGCTATGTTCATCAACATCATGGCTCTCTTTCTGTCTATTTTCCTGTTCTTCTACTTTAGATGGTACGTTGCTATCCTCTTTTTCAAAAGAAGATGTATTTAAACCTGTTAGCTTCCGTTCCATTTGTGCTATGAACTCGGAATCCACGTCATGTCCCAAGACAGACTTTACAACAGAACTTATCGTGTCAGATTTCATGCCATAGCTGTCTTCTTCTTCATCTGAAGTAGAATACATATCTGAACTCTCGGCTGATAATGCAGACGAAACTGAACCATAATAGCTCACGTCTCCTGGTAATTTTAGGAGATTGTCAGTTCGCACAACGAGAGGAGAAGTGGGACATGAGTCAGATATCTTCCTCTCGGGTTGAGTATTGCCTACATTAGCCAAATTTTCCAATGAGGCGCAATGAATTTCTGGTATTTTGTTTTCACTCTGATCACCAGTTTCTTTATTTTTATTTTCATCTGGACTTGTATTAACGGGCTCAGATTCACTTATACGCCGTATAGTGGATCCTGGAGAATGTTCAGAATCTTGCGATTCAGAAATTCTCGCGAGACTAGTCTGCGCGTGCATCACTGATCGAGCGAGTATCGACGCCATGTTGATACCTTCATCGTCTTCATCATATTTCTTGACATTCAATCGCTTTAGCTTTTTCAGCTCATTCTTTATCTCAGATATACGTGACGTATCAGATGTATTCGATTTTATCGATATTTGATCATCTTGTTTCGATGATTTGCGACGTCGAAAGCGTTTAGAAAACAAGTTAGTTTTCATCTTTTTTATTTTTCCTATTGGACCTGATGAATCCGAGTCTGAATCTTGTCGATTCAATAGTTTGTTTAGTTCTGATTGATCTTCGGATATGTGTTTCAGACCCCTTTGGGTCGCCAAGTCTTGATAGATAGATTGGCTTCCATAATAACTTTGTGGGTTAGGTCTAATCATTTCGAATGTCCTATCATCATCGTCATTATTTTCAGGTTCATCTAACATGGAAGGTGTTCTAGGGTTCAATATGTTAACAATCATTTGCAATTCGTCCTGATGATGTTGGTAATATTCCTTGAGATCATCGACACTATCGTCTTCGGTCGCTAAAATGTCCAAGTACTTTTTCAACTGTCTAATAATGGAATGCAAATGCAAGCACGGTACACGACACACCATGCAAAAAATATATTCATGAGTAATTTTCTTCATAAACGTATTAACTATTAACTATTACTAAGTACATATGTAGTTTCAAAATGGCACACAATTAAAAAAAAGGCTACAGTAAGGCAAATGACAAAATAACTATAACATGATTTCTAGCAGTATCTACAGTATTTTAGAAAATATTATATTCATATAATTGATTCTATTCAATTTTAAGGGTGTTTACTCACTGTTGTGTTAGTTGCACTGACATCGGTTGACTTGGTAAGGGTAGAGGTGTGATGCTCACAGCCGTACCTGTAAAGTTAAGTATAAAACGTATAAACTAACGGCTATAGTCAGTAACTAATAAATATAATTAATATTTACAAATAATGCAATTAAGATTTCAAGGAAAACTCGGGGTTTTCTAACATTTCTTTGCTGTATTGGTCATATATAAGATATCTGTATCAATAGGGATAAATAGGCGAAATGATTTTAGCATTTAAAAAAATACATTCCTGAACGGCCAACTGAGTGGTTTTCACAATTTTCTAAACTACCCTCCTTCACATTTTTTTTTATTACCTCATTTTGATATTTCAAATGATCAATATATTAAAGTCTATTATCTATATGTATATAAAACTCAAAGGTGACTGATATAGTGATCTATCAACGCACAGACCAAACCACTGGACGTATCGGGCTGAAATTTGGCATGCAGGTAGATGTTAGGACGTAGGCATCCGCTAAGGATTTCCCGAAATTCTTGCGGGAACGGGGAAAAACGGGGATGCACGTACAAAGTCGTGGGCGGAACCTAGTTCAAGTATAAAACCTTACCAATGGCTCTAGCCACCACCCCCGCTTCCCCCTCCAAGTCAAAATCTTGCTGATAGCCCACCACTGCGTTAGCACCTAACTCTGCCGCTTTTAGGCCCACTAGACGTTGAACCTGCAAAATATATAATTATTCGTAAATGTACAAAATATATTGTAAATGTTGTTATGTTATGGTATATGTTGTAATGTTAAACTTAGTAGATACCAATAATTTATCTAATATAGTAAGAAATAGAATTCAATTTAAGTCATTGTCTGTAATTTCACAAGGAACAAAAAAAACTTTTTGTTGTGAGCTTCTCTTGTCCAGGATTTTTGACACATCTGTTTATCCTCTTATTTCTTTTCCAAGTTAACTTTTTCTGGCGTACTCTTAACCGACTTACAAAAACAAAGCTCTATGATCAAATATATGTTTTTTTGGGTATGTTTATCTATATTTTCACCAGTAAAAATTACTTTAACATTACCTGATTGCTCAATTTGATAAAAGCCACCTGTCTCGCTTCATTAGATGCCCTGGGTGTTCTGATCTTATCTATCCACTGATACTCAGGGTCGTCGTTAACTATTAACTCCTCTACAAACCCGTGGATAGCGGATACTCTGTACCCAGGGGGAATCATTGGACCTAGAAAAAAATACAGTTCGTGTGGGGTATTCCTATTTTTGTTATTGTTTTTATTGCAGGATATTCCTATGATAAATTTGAGTAATACTGGGTCAGATGTTTTTGCATGAAAAGATTCACATTCATTTCTCATGAATATTTTCAGGCTTTTCGGAGTTAAAGAATGAACACGATAGTTTTAGTATTATTACACATAATTTTTTAAGGAATAAAAGAAAAATATTCGAGTTTATTGGGTGAATCGTCAATGCTTTTTCGAAAGTAAATAATTTTTTACACAAACATAATATATGTTCAATTAAATTAAAAACCAGAAATATAACTCCAAAACACTAAAAAGGCACGTACAATGAAAGAACTGCACGCCACAACTAGAAGTCTTGTACTTATTGAAGTCAGAGAACAGCTCCACTTTTACGATCACGTTCAGCTCGCCGCGGATGCCGTGCATCGTGTCAAAGACCGGTATCCATCCTGACATTACTGCACCTGGACAAGCAAGATTAATTATAATTATCACTTTTTGTTCTAGAAAAATAGGCAGTAGTAGTAGCTGTATAATAAAAGTAGTAGCTTTTAGCAGAACTTAGATAAGGTAAGATTTATCAATATGGTTTATGAACAGATGTTCCAGTAAGTTATTTCTTTACTAGACCCGATATTATGTGAATTAGTAGAATATCAATGATCACAAACTTAAAACAGATCCTATCGTCATAATTTCAAAACTTTCACTTACAACTTACAAACAAAAACTCAAAAGTCTTTTTATTGTCTAATGTCTATGTCTACATGAAACTTCTAAACGAATTCTACCTGTTGACTATATTTCTGAATGAAAATTTCTATAATTAAACATCCCAAAGATTCATATCATAGCGAAAACTCTACATATACACAACATTACCTCCCGGAGGTCCCGTGATTCCATTTGTATTATTCGCCTCCCTCGCCAGCAGAGGCGCTAAGCTGATAACCACTTTACCAATCGCGTCATTGGCGGAGTATGTATCGTGGTCCATGAGTCTTAACTGTAGCGGTTCATCTTGAAGTTCTGATTCGTCTACCTGTAATTGCCATCAAATCTATACTAATATCATAAAGCTGAAGAGTTTGTTTGAACGCGCTAGTCTCAGGAACTTCTGGTCCGATTTGAAAAATTCTTTCGAAGTTAGATAGCCCATAAGACTAACAGGATCGAAGCAACGCGGGTGAAACCGCGAAGCGCATAAGATTATACTAATAGAAATAAAATAGTGTAGAGCTGCTTGTTATATGTATTAGGAATTGTGAAGATGAAAACAAACGCGAAAGTTTATAAGAATGTATGTTTCTTAGTTGTTACACTTGCGTAAAAAAAGCTGAACAGATTTGTATGAAATTCCGTACAGACTTCAGAGATATAACATTTTTCATAGAAATAGGATTCCATTTGAAGTCTCCCTAAATTAGAAATGTGACGGTCGCGAGACAACAGTGTGAATTAAAGTGGAATGCAGGGTACCTAGGATGAAGATGGGGTAGAAATACATCGGTATATATTTGTTCAAATATTATACTGAAGTATACACATACTTATAGTAAAACATGTCATAACTACATAGTACATACGTCATATACAGAAATATAGAAGAATCTTCATATACATAATCATAAGCCAATACTAGACTATCGCCAGACGGTGCCGAAAATAGCTTCCGAGATGTCTTCGCCAAAATTATATCTAATAAAAAAATGACCTTGCTTCTTTACGTTTTTCTCAGATAAAAGAATACTACGTCATGTTACTGTTAGGTTAGTAGAAAATTGCGTAGCTATTTTTTTAAAGAAGTGCGTCAATGATTACGTTTTACGGTTTTTTTTTTAGTTTCAATTCATAAAACGTTAGACGACAATGTTCGATGTCGTCATTCTATAAAATTTTATGTTCAAGGAATCTTTATTTTTCCCGAATTTCGTCTTGTAAATAACAGAACAATAGAAGCCCGGGACTTGCTCTTTATAAGATAGAACATCACCTATATTTTACATCCCTATAAACCCCTATATAAACCCAACAATAAGGCATTAAAATTACCTCAAAAAATTGATTTACAATCAATTTCTCAATTTTTTATCAATAATTATTGCTCTACAATCTTGTTTATCATTCATTGAGAGTTTCAATAATATTATTTTAGCCGTTAACGAGGTTGTCCTGGACGTATGGTAAGTCATACAGAGCCAAAGACAACATAAAATAACTTCAATTTAATAAAATAATTATTAACATAATTTTTATTTAAATTCATAAGCCATATAATTAATATACTGTTTAAAAAAAGGTTGTTTGCCTTCTTAATAAAGGCATTACAATGGCTTCAGTCTTAGACAGATTCAATTAAGTTTAAACATGTTACACAATTATTGCTACTCTACAAATAACAACAAGTAAATAATATCAACTTACGTCCGATTAAAATAATTAGTTGAATAATATTACAAAACCCAGAAAAAAACATTTTATATATAGTGGTAAAATTTAGTGAAGACAGATTTGTAGATCTGAATTCATATTGGCACAGAGATGAAACCTGGTTTTGCACATACTGCGATTTTACCTGCAAACATACCTATGGACAAAAGCAAGTATTTCAGGGAGCTAGGGATATCCTGGCACATAAGATATACCACTGCTAAGTAATCATCAACAACTGTTCAGTGGTTATTGTGCAACATAAAAAGAAACAAACATCCATAAACAGTGAAAAGACTCAAAACAAGAAAAACACTTTTATGAGATTTATTAATAATATTATTAACCAATGTTTAACACACTTTACTGTGAGCATGGTCACGGAGAGGCTCTTAAAGAATTAAATATATAATACTCGCGTTAAATCAAACAAGAAATTACTAAATGGACTGCTTTGAATATAGGCATAATATCCTATCTTATAAATATAGCTTAGTATTTGAATATCTAAGGCGCAATAGTTATTTCTTACCCTGCCTCCTCAACTTTTACACCACAACAAAAACAAAGCATTGTTTGTTGCAGAGTTCTATCAATGTTTATTATTTGTAAACAATATAAAATCGTACCTCAAACCTATACCACTCCGTGCTGTTCCATTGAGGGTTCAGTGATTTTCTGCAAACATCAGTTTTGTGGGTCACTCCTCCGAATTTTACCTCAACAAAAGCATCCGTGGTGTCACTCGCTCTGTCCATCACAGGCAGGTTCCGACCCGCTAAAACCTTCACCTTTATTTTTCCCGGCATTTTAATGCAAATATTTCATTCACATTCACAGCATAACCGAAATCTATTAGCACATTTAACACTGTATTCAATAAATTTGCTTGTCACACGTTTCTGATTAGAAATAATAATATTGAGTTACTATCTTATCTGGACTGAATTGTACGACAAGTATATAGTGTGCAGAGATTTATTTCTATATACCGATAAACCGGTGTCACTATTGCACCTCTTGATAAATTAAAATCACAAAAAAGTCCTTGCGGACACAAACATCTCTAGACCGCAATGCATTTTGTATTATACTTTATATTTTATAAACAAAAACACTCTGATGCTACTCCAATTGAAACTGTGGAGAAAGTGTGTGTTACGAAAGTTTATTTATAGTTTGTACATTTTATAAATAATCCTGAAATGCGAACAACACAAACAGCTGTTGAAACGAAATGTCAAATGGCATATTGTTTTTTAATTTCATTAATTACTTGGATACAAGTCAATTGGTTTAATTATATCTCAAAATTTAATTCGCAATCTAATACAAAACCAAAACCGTAATCAAACTGTTACGAATTAAAACTATAATTTTCTTCAGTAATTTGTATTATAGAAGAAAATGGACCTTTACTTTTATACATTAATTTTTTAAAATCCAATGAACCAAAATTCATTCAAATCCATTCAGTAGTTTTCAAGTTATAAGAAAGGTAACTAACACAGTTTTTTTCTAATGATTTAAATGCTTGATTGTTAAAACTTTATTCACATTTTTAAACTATACCATTATTTTATTTTATACATGCACAAAAGTAACATCGGTTTCATTCAAGTTATAACTCAATAAAATTAAAAATAATCAAATGAAGAAAACTATTAAATTGTTCCACTCCTCAAATAAAAGGGAGCTTTTCGTAAATATATAAGGTAGGTAGGGTTAAAAATAAAATAATATAATATAATAAAAAACAATTTTATTAATCATTTCCTTATAAGTACATTTCTTCCAACACTTAAAACATTCTTCCTTGGTATTGTCCATACAAACATTGAACTAATTCTTAAAATAAATATTTAACCTCTACTTGTGATATTTTGTATTTAAATAACATTATTAATCGAACCCGCGACCAAAATGTGCAAATTCCATGGCTTTATAGTTGATTTTTTATTACAAAAATAGAATAAGCCAATCACGAGTATATAACCTTTATCTTATTTACAAAAAGTGTGATGTTATCTGTATAAAATGACTATTTGATTTTAGGCGGGAAATATTTGTTCCTTTTTTTTCCTACAGCCAATTATTCCTTTTTCTTCTTGAAGAATTTTTCTAAATCGGGGCTGGAGGGATTAGGTCTTTTCAACTTATGTTTCGCGGTTAATTTAGGAATACAGTTTTTTAATGGCGGTCTAGTGTTAGGTACTGGAAAAACATCTAATTTCGAATGACCTCCGAGTCCATCATATGAAATGTTAAGATCATCCAAATTAGCATTGTTCGTTTTAAAATCAATCTTAGTTGCCTCCTTCTTGTGGAATATACTGTTTTTGAATGTATCTGACTTTCCGGCTACTGCGTTTTTTGCGGACTTCAATATTGCGAATTCTGAGGGCTGTAAAAAAAAATGTTAGTTTTTTTTCAATAAAAAAGTATTTATTTTTGAATACAAAATTTTCTAGGTATATTATGTTTTAGTAGAAATTGACAATCATCTTTATATAACTTTACTATCAAATGGCATTTGTTCTCTACAAGCAACATTTAGTAAGTTTTAAAAGAGTATAAAAAATTACAAAAAATTAAACGTTTCTATAGGTTCATAATTTTGTATAATTTGTCCATATTTATATAGATATAGATTCAAAGTAATATATTCACAATACCTTCAGATTTTTTTCAGGTAGAGGATTGTTAGGATGTCTCTGTAAAGCAGTCAACACTAGACTGCTTTGTTTTAAATTTAAATATGGCGACTCCGCGTTTTCTATTTTATTCACTAGTGAACTCTGAAAATAACATGCAACAAATTTTTTATCAGTTATCTAATATTCTAATATATAATATAATAAAGGCGTTTGTAAGGATGTATGGATGTATGGATGTTTGTTACTCTTTCACGTAAAAACTACTGAACCGATTACAATGAAATTTAGCACACATATAGAGGGTAACTTGGATTAACACATAGGATAGTTTTTATCCCGGAAATCCCACGGGAACGGGAACTATGCGGGTTTTCCTTTGCAAACGCGGGCGAAGCCGCGGGCGGAAATCTAGTTATTCATAAGGCCAGTGGCGATGAATTAAAAAAAACTCATTAAAAACCGTTCAGCCGATCCTGATTTAATAGATTCATAATCTTAAAATTTAAATGCGATCCGCGATGGACTCCTTAACTACTAAACCGATTTTCAATTTGATTTGTACCAAATGTGCAGTTTGAACTAACTTGAAAGATAGGATAGGTAACGTCTCAGTTTCAAACAATCTTTACTTATGTCGACATTTGGATTGAGTAAATATTCAATAGATTGCGCTATGTTGAAAATACTTTATTATCGTTCATATTTAACTAACGGTCCGCCCCGGCTTCGCCCGTGGTACCTACATGTTTATGTTTTTTTTTCATAAGAACCATCCTCGTACTTCAAGGAATAGATTCCGCAGCGCACGCGATGACAGAATTGTTATTAAGGAATTTTTTCACCTTGGGTTACATTATTGCATTTTTGATAAGGATCTCTAATTTTTTTGAAAATGCAATATAGCCTATGTTGCTCAGTGAAGATGCAGCTTTCTATTGGTGAAAGAATTTTTGAAATCGGTCCAGTAATTTATGCGTGAAAACCATACATACATAATTACAAACCTTCCCTCTTTATAACATTAGTATAGAAGTATAGACTAGAACAGCACAACGTCTATCACGTCAGCTAGTATTAAAATAAATAATCACACAATAAAGGCATTTCTTCTAAAAATAACACAAACTTACAATACTCGTGTCTGCAGTGTTCAAAACCGTTGGCGAGTCACTAAACATCAACTCAATTTTCTTTTTTTCTTCAGGTTTATTTTCTACTACATTTATGTTTGCGTTCTGATCTTCAGTACTGGGATTCCTTCTTTTTTTGAGCTCCTTTTTATACTTCCTTTTCATATTTACTATTGATTCCTCAGCGTGTCTGTAGATAGTATGTGTTTTTAATATTTAGGGATAATATGTGTGAAGTCCCATGTCCCCTAGTGGGGTAAGGGGCAGATGCATTATACATTTGTTTCACTGATCGATTTTCTTTAAGGACAAGTAGGTGATCAGCCTTCTGTGTCCTACCAGACCAAGACATTTTTTTTTTCTTCGTCTCCACCGGGAATCGAACCCAGGACCCCTCGGTGCTACGCTCACGCGTCAACCACTGTACCAAGGAGGCGGACATATGAGGCAGGGATAATATGTACTGTACCAAATTTCATACAGATTTTATCATCTGTTTTGTGTGAAAGAGTAAATAACACATTCATACAAATTGTGTTATTACTTGTGTTAATTCCAACAATTAACGCAAATACATAGAAACTTATCTGCTGTTTAATATTTTCTATCAGCACTAGCTTTCCGCCCACGGCTTCGCCCGCTTTGTCTCAAACCTAATAAATTATACCTACACTAAAACCTTCGTATTGAATCACTCTATGTATTAAAAAAACCGCATCAAAATCCGTTCCGTAGTTTTAAAGATTTAAGCATACAAAGGGACATAGGGACATAGGGACAGAAAAAGCGACTTTGTTTTATACTATGTAGTGATACTTACAGCAACTTAGCTTGAAGATCAACAACCACCCTCTTCTCTGCAGATAATTGTTGCTTCAGTGTTTGAATGCGGTCACGTGATTCGTTCTTTTTCTTTTCCGAATCGCATAGAGCGCTGTAAGAAACGAAAAAAATATTAAAACTTCACATATAAAATACTAGCTGTGCTCCGCAGTTTCACCCGCATTGCTCCACTCCTGTTGGTCTTAGCGTAATAATGTATAGCCTATAGCCATCCTTGATGAATCTGGGTTATCTAACAGTGGAAGAATTTTTCAAATCGGACCAGTAGTTCCTAAGATTAGCATGTTCAAACAAACAAACTTTTCAGCTTTATAATATTAGTATAGATATATTGCGTGTTTTGTGAGCAAATTGCTTGGCTAATAGCATTTACTCTGCGAACCATTAAATAATATGATCACACTTCACAGCATAACTGTCAAATGGAATTCATTCTGTGCGCACCTTACCTACTGGACTGTACCTACCCCACTCATAATTATTATATATATTGTTTACTTGCGTCTTAATATTAACTTTGTAATAATGTATGTAATTTTTGTAATGAATATGAATGAATTGTGAAATATTAATTATAATAATGTGAATGAATAACAAATGAATTGATTTTAATAAAATAAAATTAAGAAGACATAATATAAAATGTATATGTAATGAAAAATGTATTTGCATGCCGTTGAATAATGGCTAAACATGCTGAAATAATGTATCTTATTCTTAACACCTATGTATACCATGTTTACTTGCAAATAAATGATTTATTTATTTATTTAATTACCGTTTCAATGCAGTAGCGAATGTGGCTACCGTCCTGATATCCGCATAACCCTGTAACATTTGTTCCACCTCTTCACTTGTAGCGTTCAGTACTTTTTGTAATCTATAAAATACGTCATCAATTAATCTATCTAGATCTAGATTTAAGAGACCATTACAGAATAATTTAGTACTTTTGTTTTAATGGAATAATCTCAAAAACAATTATTTATTATCCATTGAACTATTAAAAATAAATTAAATTATCAGTACATATCAAAAGGAATTATATTATAATAGATAATACATAATATACATTATAATTGAAAATCATGTATTAATTTTATTTGTATCATTTAAAATTGAAACTTTTTAACACCAAAATAAACGAGAATAAAGTAATTCTATATGATTTTTAACAATTAAACTTACCCATTTAAAGTCTGCAGATTCTTATTCAATACTTCATTCTCTTCTTTCAGTCTTTGGGTTTCTTTATTTTGTATTTGTACATATTTTAATTGTTCCTTTAACGCTGCTAAAGCCGATTCCTTAGTCACTAATTTCTTTTCATAATCTTTTAAAAGCTCTCTGCAATAAGTTAATAAGTGTTGATTTTTGAGCATTTGTTCATTTGCAGCTAATTGTAAGCATTTAGATTTGGTGGTAGTTAATGTAAGAGTTAGTAAAAAATTATATTTATTATTACTTATTTCAAATCAAAATTATATTCATAAGTATATCTGTGTCTAGAAAAAGGCAAAAGCTTTATTGAGTATAGATGTATTGTGTGTAATATGCAGAAACATCCGTCCATACTTACAAAATTTCGCATTTATAATACAGTCACAAATATACTAAACAATAAGTACTACTAAGACTTGTAGAATATCAAATACTAGCTTCCGCCCACGACTTTGTACGTGCATCCCCGTTTTTCCCCGTTCCCGCAAGAATTTCGGGAAATCCTTTGCATGTCAAATTTCAGCCCGATACGTCCAGTGGTTTGGGCTGTGCGTCGATAGATTACTATATCAGTCACCTTTGAGTTTTATATATATAGATTAATTTAGACGTTTACAAGAACATACTCATTCTTTTTCAGCTCAGCGGTAATATTTTTAATCTTTTCTTCGCTTTCATTGCACATAGTTCTCTGTTGTCGCAGTTGTAGCTGAGCATCATCAAGCCTAGACTGTAGCGTTGTTACATCATCAACGGAAGTATCATTCGATATTGTTGGATATACCCTGAACATACACCTGTCGGTTACCTTGTTACGACACTGCGGACAGGTTTTTGATCTGGAAATGTAACAACAAAATTATTGAACTAGAAATTATATTCTTAAGCAATTATAAATTTTAACTGTACATGTTACATATTTGTAGATAGTATTTTTAATTGGCGGTAATCTTACGGTGTTTTTTGCACTACTTTTATACAGTATTTGAATATTGTATTGGTTTTTAATCTGGTCAAACTTACCTGGCTATCCATTGCGATAAACAATTGTTATGAAATATGTGTCCACATTTAGTTACGTAGATATTCTCTGCTTGGTTCAATAAATCACTACAAATCGTACACAAAATGTGCATTTTGTATAATAAACTTAGTGTTTGTTTACTAAAACTTTCAGGTTATTAACTTCATAAAAAGTTTATTTCTTATGAACCATATAATATTTCCACTTCTCGCAAAACGGTTTAAGCTTAGGTATAAGGAAAAGCATACTAGTGTTTTACAAATACCTTCAATTAACGAGTAAAAGAATTATTTATTAAAAATGCGAATTTGTATTCAAAAACAACGCTCAAGTCAACTGTCAGAATTTAAAGGGCTGATAGACGTAGGAACTTTAAAACCGCGGTTTTAAAGTTCGCGTACTTACTCGGCTCGACGTCGGTGACACACGCAAGAGCTTGGTCAGTAGCTTCTCGCGTGTCACCGATATCGAATGTCTCTATGTCATCAACAGAGGGAATTTTATGTTATTCAGGAATTAAATATAGACATTTTTAATTTAATAACCAGCACTTATTTTTAAGTAAATAGCATTCTAACAAAATAAATGTTCAAAAATTGAAGGATATATTTTCGTTTTTACTATTATATTTTGAGGGTACTTTACAAAAAAAGAGCGTGTGCGCCGAGCCCAGGCGTCAGGAGTGAAACTTCCTTGGCGTGATTCAAAGATACCTTCGCCAATATTCAATTATATTATATTCATTCATATTTATTAAGTATATTAAATATAATTAATTAAAAATATTTTCATAAAACTAAAAAAGAAGAAGACGAAATTAATTGAACTTTTGCACTTAGTAACACCTATTATAGCTAGACAGGCTAGGCTCGCGGCTCGCGGCGGTGACAGACGTGCGAGCGAAGGCGGGCTACGAGTAAAATTTCAAACATGTTGGATCGTCAACGAACTTACTCGACGGTTTTTAAGTACGCGTACTTGGGGTGACACACGAGCGAAAAAGGTCGTCGAGCCACAAGTTCGCGTACTTACTCGTACGTCTGTCACCCCTTTTAGAAGTCAAAACTTATGGCGGCAACACAGATAAATTAAAAAATATTGGGTCTGTGTCTAAGGTGTTCTGTGTCTGTAACGTATGCATTAAGCGTCTTATTTACGGTCCATCTTGACGTACGTCCCGCCAAGGTCATACACGATGCACGACGCAAAACGACAGTGAATAGCGTTGACGTACGTCAATAATTATTATTATCTCAGAGGAATAAACCTATATTGCTCTGAGATTATTATTATCTTGCTGGATGTGCACGACCAACTTTTCATCCAGCAAGCACCCCCACCACCGCGAACGTCGTGCAGATGGACAGTGAATAGCGCGGACGTACAGCAGATTAGTGTTGCCAACAGAAATTAATGTAAATACTTGGAAACGTGGCCTATTGATATGATTTTTTTGTGATAACTTAGTGAGTACATGAGCAAGCAAGAAACGGTTTTTTTATATTTTTATGTACACAGGAAATCCCAATTATCATTACTTTTGGATCAACCTTGTACACATGGACAGTTTATATTCAGAAGTTATTATTTTAAAAGAACTCCAAGGCGAATTGTTGAATAACACAGATTTTATGCAAAAGTCCACTGCAGAAAAATGGCAATTTATTAAAAAAAAATATCTTGACGAATTTGTTCGTTTAAAAAAATGATTAGCTATATACTCTCTGTTCCCGCCACTTCAGCATTTACTGAAAGAGTCTTTTCGGTCATGAATGTGAAGTGGCGGGAAGAGTGAAACCGAGCTTCATTAAAAATTAATTAAAAATGAGCTCTCGAAATATATAAATTTAGATTTGGAATGTTTGGATTCATATAATTCATTTAAAAATAATGAAAAATTGTTAGGTACTGCAAAAAGTACAAAAAAATACATTTTTAAAAATATTTATTTACTCTATATTTACCTCCTTTAAAATCAGATATACTCTATATCTTCAAATAAAAATTGGCAACCCTAGCCATGCTTGATGCGCGCACGATCGTCAGTAGGATACATCCAGCACCGCGGCCTTGAGCCGACGTACGTCGGGGATTGACCGTGAATAAGACGCTTTAGGCATTGATTAGGCATGCTTAGATATGCTTAGTATGCATAATACGTTACATGTTTAAGATTTTTAATTTTATTCCGACGTTTTGTTCATCAATAGTTTTGGTAATTAAAAATCGTCAACTTTTCTATGAATTCCACATCTTTGAAAATAAATATCTTGTAATTACTCCACATAATTAACAGTTTTATTAAATCTTATCCTGCATTCTTGGTTCAATACAATGGAATAAAAATAAAACAAAGTTTTATTATTAGTTATATTTATAAGATAGTGATAAGATATAAATAATAAACAGGTTCAATCTTAACTTCTAGCAGACTATTTTTATAGAAACTGAAAAGCATAACTATTTAAATAACTTATAATTAAACACTTGACCGTAATTTGAAGCTTACTTCATTGAGAAGGTACCTAGCTTTTTCCGCCTATTTTTCCCTCTCTTTCCGTTGTATATATGCTATCTCTCTCGCACACCTCTCCACCAGGTGGCGGGGCGCACGATAATGTCGGGCGCTGGATGTTTTTCATTGGCGTCTAGCTTCCGCCGCGAGAAGGTTGTCTACAAGACTACAACCTTGGTGCTATTAAGTATTAAGTATTGCTTAAAGCAAGTGCTAAAAGTGTTAAAAAGTGTATCCCGTCGGATCGGTACAGTGAGTTATTTTTACATCTATTCTAATAATATTTTACTTAAAAATGAGTAAAAATCTTTAAAGTCAACGGTATAATCGTTGGACTTTATTTAAAATGCTGAGGTTTTTAATGAATCCTTCAGCAATAGTTTATTTTTCAATATGCTTAAATACTTAATAGCATGAATAAAGATATTTAAAATTAACGATACAACCGTTACATTTTACTTGAAATAGTAACTTTTCTTTTGAAATATTTCATTATGCAATATGTACTAATTAATATTTGAATTTTTAATACTGTGAGTAAAGCTATTTTAACGGTGTTACCGTTCGGCTTTACTCGAATCGTTAATATTACTTTTGTGATTATTTGATATTACTAGATATATCAAATACCCTCTCTTGTATATAGATATTTTTAATATTTTATTTCATTTTTAATAATGTGTTTTTATTACAAGGGTACAAGTGAATTTTTCGTGGAAAAATTACAATTAATACTTAGTATGGATATGAGCCAACTCAAAGCTTTACAGGCATACAATCCATTGCTACGACTTTATTACATTGTCGTTATCGCTAGGAACGGTTCGGAATTCCTATCATAGTTTATTACTAAAAATTATCGAACGAGATGAGTCAGCTCCAAGAAGTCACGACATGTCAGAACATGTTGTGATTTTATTTTATAAATCGTACAGGAGTTACCGCTCAACTGAATAATGATGGAATTCGCTCATGTATAGTAGATACGTACCATGAATGTTCCACACATTCAAAACTATCCGTAGTCTATACGTGTCCTTTTATGAGTATTATTCTGATCCGTTTTTATGTGAAAATAGACATATTACACACGGCTAATTTGATTGAAAATTACGTTTCCTATGTTCAAATGATGCAACTTTTTTGTTAAAACGAGTAAGTACCAAAATTTTACAATTAAATTCTTTGGTTTACTGAACTTGTGCTGAAAGGGTTATCGTATAATAATTATCGAGATATCTTAATATAAATTAGATTTAGATACACTTATTTCAAAGGATTTACAATTCACTTCTAACGTTTTAGAATAATATTATAAACTTGTACACCTTGACAAAAAGTAAAAAATTGCGGGTGAGTGGAGATTATTTTGTGCAATTAAATATAACGTCCTACGACGGTATGGTTGCGTTCGTAAGGAATGTTAACGGATATAAAGCAACTAAATGTTACATCGATTGCATGAACAAAAATAAATATGAATCGAAGTTCATTTTAAAATTTAGTGAATTGATTTGAATTATGAATTTATTAAATGTCGCTAACATTGGAAAATAAGTTAAAGGACCTTGTTAATTGCTATATTATTTAAATGATTATTTACTGCTATTTTTATATAAGCACTAAGGTGTATTCTTGCTCGAAGCAGAATACATAAATGTGGCCACTACTCCTCGCAGGGGTTAGCCAGGTCAAATTCACCCTCGCAGGGTGTCTCTTAAGCATTTTTTGGCAGGCCCTACTTATTTCTAGTTACAAACATCCCTCGCGCAGCTGTCGCTCGCAGGGAAATGGTGCAAATATATATCGGCCCTCGCGGGGCTTTGATTACAATCGTCCCTCACGGAAAAGATGGTGCGAATATATATCAGCCCTCGCGGGGCTTTGATTACAACCGTCCCTCATGGAGAAATGGTGCAAATATATATCAGCCCTCGCGGGGCTTTGATTACAACAGTACCTCACGGAGACATGGTGCAAATATATATCAGCCTTCGCGGGGCTTTGATAACAACCGTCCCCACGGGGAAATGGTGCAAATATATATCAGCCCTCGCGGGGCTTTAATGGCGATTGGTGCAAATATACAAAGGATTGATCATTAAAATGATCATAGATATTTGCTTTTGTCAACGAGGACCCACGAAAGAAGTTTTGGATATGACCGTATCGGATCTTCACTCTTCTAAGGTAGGTAGAAAAAGGTTTTGAAATCTACTTCACAGTGGGCAGTATAGTAAATGACCTAATAAATACAATAAAGGTTAGATACGTCAAATAATGGGCGCATGAAATTGATACTTCGTATCCTAAAAGTTTACGCTTCAGGAATCAGGAAACCACCATTGGTTTACCAATTATGGAAATTGGAATTGAACAAATTGTATTTACCAATGCAAAGCCTAATCACAACAAAGGAAGGCGAGTCGGATCAAATATCATCTCGCAGATGATTTGTGGCGGTGGTTTCGAGGATTGTCACCAAGCCTTGTGTCAACGGTATGTTTGGTATCGTAATTAAATGGCACTAGCCGACCAATTTACATATACAAACATCGGAAGAGATTTTTTAATCGCAAAGCGATTGAATGTAACAAATGACGATTGATTACGTATAGTTGACCTCTCATAGGCCTATTTTAGTTGCCCGGTCTTGTAGGCAATTTATTTGACTCGTTTTTTCAACCCATTTGACCTCATTATTGCACCCATGAGATTTTTCTTCGGGGCTCAAACAATAAATCGCTGAGGGATTAGGATAATCGTTTGTTAGACAAGTTTTTTGTCATCCCACCAGGATTATTATATTGTATAATAAAGTTATATACAACTATTAACGTAAAACGTTTAAGTACTCAACGAATGCTGAGAATACTGACTGTTGAGTTACATAGGATAGAGGATAAATAACGGAAAGTCAATCTTTCCAAACAAAAGTCTCTTATTATTAGATATTACTTGGAACCCCTACCCTTAACGAGAAAGCTCTGCCAAATGACTTCTCATTTCTTTGCTTTGAGGGGGGGGGGGGGGGCAATAAATGAAATGTACAGGCTATACGGCTTTTAAAATATAAGTCTGGTAAGCGAACTAAACTTTGCTGGTTTAGTTCTTGCTATATCGCTATCCGTGCCTGCTTCTCGTGTTTACGGGTGAATTAAGTTTATCAATAGTCATAAATGCAATGCTATTCAGAGGATATACTGCATTTAAAACATGACAAAGTCTGGTAAGCGAACTAAACTTTGCTAGTTTAGTTCTTGCTATATCGCTGTCCGTGGCTGCCTCGCGTGTTTACGGATGAATAAAGTAATGTCCTGTCTTCGCATCCACAGCTAACTGTCCTATACTGTCATAATCTTAACACAGATTCATTCGACATAGCTCCCCACGAGCTCAGTTCTTCATTTTTGCACTCGCACAACTGTGGACAACACAAGAGCAATGCCTCCATTGGTAGCAGTTACAATCAAGGGATAACTAACCTTAGGCTAGCCATATTACGGATGTTGGAACAACCGACTATATTCAGGGCAATTTTCTTTGTTCAGTGTAACGTTTAGACTGTCGTAGCATTCCTACGGAACAAAGATGGGATCAGATCTGCATCCTTAATGCAGTTAATCGAAAGGAGATACTTTCAGACGACGATAGTATTCAAAACCCACCATATTCCTTAACATAATATTGCATAGTTAAGCTTATAATCTCTCTTGCCATTATCCTGCAGCAGAATTCCTTGGCGATAATTTATCCTCGTTAGAACGAGCGAGGGTTGTTACGATAATATGAGAAATCCTAGTCAGTTAGAGACCTGAACGACGCGATAGAGTACCGCTATTTCAGTAGTAGTAACACCTAGAAGGGTGAAGGTATTCTGGAAAGCGGAACTGAAGGCCCGGTCAGCAGCATCAGCCACCTAATAGACAGTGTTCAGTGCTGCACCACTATAATCTGCAAAATGACTCTGACGGTATGAAAATGTGGAGTACATTTTCAAAATATCAAATGATATAGTTGGAATAAAAATCCTATTTGCCTCCGTCTATCCAAAAGACATACGGAGTAGCTAGTAGTAGTTGGTTGAATTAGAATAAAGTAACTATAGTTAAAATCCTTTGTTACTGACTGGATAAATTTGGCTCTTTTCCTATCTGACGTTCATATAGCTGTTGACTGCCTAGTGTTGTGCACAAACACTATTATTATAAACTAGCGGTCCGCCCCGGCTTCGCTCGTGGTACTTACGTTTTCTCTACATAAAAACCATCCTCGTACTTCAAGGAATATAATAAAAGAATTATCGAAATCGGTTCAGCCGTTCTCGAGTTATGCGCTTACCAACACATTTTGCGATTCATTTTTATATATAAGAAGATAAGTCACGTTATGTAGTCCCGAGGCTTTCGGTATATAAGTTCTTAAAACCGAATTGATTAAAAGTAACGTACTTGGCTGTAGTAATTGCAGTTTTGGGACACAGATAAGCTCCTTATCATTTTAGTCTCTTAAGAGTTAAGTTCAGTATATTTGTTTCCAGTACAGAGTTTATGACCTATCAGTTTTAAATAAATAATTCATGCATTGTACTGAAAGTACTAGCCATGTTTAGATTATGATTGGTGGCGTTGGCTCTAAACATTAATAGATACCGCACGGTTTGGTTTGATGTTAAAAATCTGTATTATAATTAAAACCGTTTACCTGTTTTGATATTTTATTGCCTTATTCAAGGGGTGACCTTTTAAATTTATTTCTGACCCCAAAAGTAAGGACCAAGTTCTCTTCTTGTCCGCTTGTAGCAGGTTGGGTTAAAACTGTGTGAGTTGAGACAGGTGGTAATTCTATGTAAAGATGATTCAATTGTGCTTCTACAGAGTTCTAATTGAATAAATAAAGGTTTGAGTTTGAGGTATTTTTGCCTCGTCGGGATCAGCTGTTGCTTCATTTTGTAAGTAACATCTAAATGCGTAATTGAAAGTCGTTACTGGCGCTTTCGCAGATTTACGCTAAAGATAGTGAAAATTGTAGTAACTTTAACTTTTCAAGCCCAAAAGGTTAACTAAGGTACGCTTGAACCAATCTCATAAGTTCTAATACTTTTAATCATTATGATTAACTTTTTGGTTCTTATTTGATTAACTTTTCATCTGGGATTGTTAATATATTATATAATATAAACATTTGTGTGATTTATTGGTAGGTATACTATCTGCACACCTTACTCTTTCAAATAAAGAAATAAGTAATTACTTATGTATTCAAATTCACATTGGCGTCCATATATTGTACACCAGGTGGGTAACAAACAGGTCTTAATGAAGTAAGCTTCAAATTACGGTCAAGTGTTTAATAGCTGTGTTTTACCTGAAAATAAAACACATATTAAATACTTACCTATATTTGAAGCTTACACTTAACGTCCACCTGTTGTGGATTTCGACTCAATGAAAAACATCCAGCGCCCGACATTATCGTGCGCCCCGCCACCTGGTGGAGAGGTGTGCGAGAGAGATAGCATATATACAACGGAAAGAGAGGGAAAAATAGGCGGAAAAAGCTAGGTACCTTCTCAATGAAGTAAGCTTCAAATATAGGTAAGTATTTAATATGTGTTTTATTTTCAGGTAAAACACAGCTATTATTAAAATGGAATCATTATATTTTAGATCTTAAATGTAAATTTCAAGAATAATAATTATTACCTATCTTACATTATATTTTAGTGATACAAAATAAGGATAGAGATATTAAGAACTAGCAGTCTACGCTTACAAAAAATATTGCATTATTATTCCATATCAATCTCCTCCATTTTCTTATACGCATATTTAAGTTCTTCCAATAAATCTTTAATTTGGGTTTTGTCTATGATTAATTCAGTTGTATTTTGTTCGCCAGCGAATACTTCATCAGATTTTATGGTCAACTTAATTGAATCCACGGTGCCTTGTGGGGCAGGAGACGAGAACACATCCGTGACTTTATTCACTGAAAAGAAACAAAGTTACGTATTATGATCTATTCATTTAGATTACAAAAAAAGAACGTGTGTGCTGAGCACATGCGTTAGAAGTGAAACTTCTTTGGCAAGATTCAAAGATACCAAAATCGTCGACCGACCTTCAAAAAATTGAGAATTTCATGAGATTGAATAGATGAGAACATTAATTAATAAGTTAGTTCCAATCAATGAATATTTAAAAAGTCTATAATCTAGTATCTACAATCAACCACAGAATACAAAATATACACGCACCCATAAACCCGTTCGTCTTGACATGCGTTTCATACGCGTCCCTCGTGTTATCAGCGGCTTCAGCAAGCGCGGCAGCATGCGCCCGAGGCACGCCCAGCACGAGCAGGTCGCGGGCCAGCTGCACGCCGCTGCACGAACAGCGGTGCGCTTGCCGCAGCGTCCAGCGGAGTACAGCCGCTGCACGGGCGCATTCTTCACGAGAAGCTATGAGATATGACAGGATTACATAATATACCCAATACTATACGGCCCGCTTTCAAGGATTACTATACTTGCTCGTGCTGAGCATGCCGCGTGCATACGTGGGACGCCCAGCACGAGCAGGTCGCGGGCCAGCTGCACGCCGCTGCGTCTGCACGAACAGCGGTGCGCTTGCCGCAGCGTCCAGCGCAGTACAGCCGCTGCACGCGCGCATTCTTCACGAGAAGCTATGAGATATAACAGGGTTACATAATATACTAGCTACATCCTGCGACGTTAGCATATTATGATAGAAAACACGTTTATAGGCTTGCTCGTGCTGAGCATGCAGCATGCGCCCGAGGCACGCCCAGCACGAGCAGGTCGCGGGCCAGCTGCACGCCGCTGCACGAACAGCGGTGCGCTTGCCGCAGCGTCCAGCGGAGTACAGCCGCTGCACGGGCACATTCTTCGCGAGATGCTGTTAGAATATATCCGTAAAACATGATTTGAAAGAATAATATAATACTATGTACCCTGCCACGCTTTCATTTACAAATTATTTACTAGCTCGAATATAAGCTTGCTCGTTATTATTCGTAAATCAAAATAAATCCTCATAATTTATAATAACTTACATAAATTTGTGTCTTTCAAAATCTCCATGATTCCATCATCCTGCAAATATTTAAGAATGTTATTGAAAATAATATTTAGGCATTTCATAATACATTTATGTATAGAAGTTATATTAAATTTGATGTCAGTCATTTAATTTCATTTTAGATTGTCTTATAGATATTATAGATGATCATTAATTATGGGAGTATGTAAAGTGATACTTATAGCTTTATGTAATACGAAACATTTTCCCAATTGCATTACTTTTCAGTTTTCGTTCGATTAATTATTATTATTATAAAAAACGCTATGTTAAACTTTTTTACTCCTACATTACACGTCATGTGGACTCATTTATTATTCCTTTATCAGTTTATCAGTACAAAGAAATGTGAAAATGTGTGAAAGCTGACCAAATTTGATTTACGTATTCAAAGGAACTGTAAGGACATAGGTGCCAGAAGGAAATGTATAAGTTCCTATAGCCTTAATAGTAAAGGTTATACTTATACTATTTATTACAAACCCGAATAATATAATTTATAGTTTTAATTGCATGTTAATTGTATTTTATTTAAATTGTCACTGATTTCTTCGTGTCGTGAACTGTAAATGGAAGACACAGGCTCCTGAAAAACTGTTCTTACTATCTTAGGAGCCTGGGTCACTTTAATTTGTATTTTTTTTATGTGAAAATAAATGATTTATTTATTTTAAATAATAGTGCTATCATGGTCTTATCATATTATAATTAATGTAAGTACATTTTAAAACGAGTAGCATATCATAATATCATTGGCGGTATTGTAGATATTTGTTTTTGACAGTGAATGATCTTAAACGTAATTAATTTCGCAAATCATGAGTCTTCTGTGAAATTTTCAATACAACTTCTCCGCTTGAGAATTTAGAACTTTGCCAAACTTAAAATAACCGTGTGAATCATTAATCGTTAAGTTAGAAATTATTAACAACTAATGTTTATTTTTTGGTATATGTTCTAGTCGCTTTTAAATGGATTAATATTACACTAGCTACTATAAGTACTAGGACGAAGCCGCGAACGGAAAGCTAGTAATTTATATGTGGATATTTTGATAAATATTAAAATATATGATATCTACCAAACCCGTTTTTAAAGTGATTTTGCTTTTATAAAAACTCGAAATATTAAACCAGTAAACCTACGCCAAGATATAACCATTCCTATTATGTCCTTCTTTAAAATATTTATACTTACAGGCTGTTCATCTACAACATGATGCAATAAATTCCTGAAGAGTGGAGCGGGTAGACTGCTCAGCGCGTGCAGAGCGGCGAGAGCCCATAGCGGGCAGTCACCGTCCGAACAGAACTTGAATTTCTACGGAAGATACAATTGAATTGATAAATAATATTTGAATTTCTTATAAGCTAGATGCTATATGATATATAATACAATTAGGCTAAGAGAATGTTTCTGTTTTTTGGATTGTACCTATGAGCTGTGCTTGTGTTATCTAATTCTTTTTCTCCGTTGTGTATGGGTGTGTGTTGTTGTTCGAATTTCTTTGAGAAATAGAGATTATACTGATTTTTTAAGACGAAAATGGGGAAACAATAAATTAAACGATAGAATAATGATGTGTTTTTCTACTCTCGAATGGTGTTGTTTATATTTTCCAATTACGAATTAATGAATAAATTTAATATCATTTGTTGTATTATAAAATTATTAAAAAAGTATAGGTAAATCGGTAAAATAATATATTGGCTATCATTACCCACCACAATACATATATCCTGTACACGAAATCAATTGTTGAATTATCATTACTGCATGATTGCTGTTTACTATTAGGCGATCTAATCAACAAATAGGTACATTGATTGACAATGCACTAAACCACAGATTTAGATGGGTAATTATTAACCATCATATTATCATTTACCAACAATGGGCTATGTTATTTTGAATTAAATTATTATAGTGAACGTTTCAATTCTCAATTGTGGACGACCGACGACAAGAAATTCAAAATCGAGTTTATAGGATTCGTTATCCATACATTTTACAAAATAAGCATAAATAAAATTGTGTTAATATTTTATCAAAATACACACCTAGTAATTTTTTAGATTAAAAAAAATTTATATCTTACTATTTAGTGATATTTACAATATTAAGTGGTATACATTGGCTCTAGGCTCTACCTACTTACCTCACTTAGCATACGGTAGAAACGTATTAAGTCTCTTAAAAATATTCCAATGTAGTAAATATACCTACATCCTAAAGACCTTTGCAATTATCTTAATAATCTTAATATTATGTAAGTTAGTTTATAATGATTTCACACAAAAACTGCTAGACCGATTTTAAAAATGATTTCACTAGCAGAAAGCTATACCTACTATTCCTTAGTGACCTAGACTATTTTTATGTTGGTTTTATCCCGGGTCAAGCCGGGACGAACGGCTAGTTCATAGAAATGTAGAAAGGCGTAGTACCCTTCGCGTGGGCGTATAAATGTGGTATAAATGTACAAAATAACGAACTCACCATATTATCTACGATGTAGCTTGGTATCTGAAACAATATGATATAAAATTAACATCTGAATCACCCGTTAGCGCATGGCACATAGAGTTTTATCACGTAAGGGGTTAAGACATAGAGACGTTATTTATAGTTGAAATGGGGGATTTATTGCGTAATACAACTTGTAGAATTGATGTGTTATTATATATATATCACTTATAAGTGTCTTATATGTATCACTTATAAGTTATAACTTTACTCATTTTACTAGCGATTAGAGACACATGAGACACAAAGAGATGTTTTAAAATGATTATACTGTAAGCTGATGTATATGTTTAATATCTAAACATATAATATCACTTATAGCTAGATATTTACATGATGTTAATATTTAAAATTTTATGGCAAACTCTGCAGTAAGTATACATATTATAATATAACTATATCTATATTTATAAAAATGAAACCCGTTTCGCATTTCGATTATTATTTTTTTATTATATTCCAGTACGAGAATGGTTCCTACGTGATGTAAAGAAAACGTAAATAAGTAGGTACCACGGGCGAAGCCGGTGCGGACCGCTAGTGATATATAAAATAGTAGGTAGATACAATATTGCATCTACATTGATGATAATAAACCTATTTATTAAATAACAAAACAAACAGAAAAGTTCTATTTTGATACGTAATTTTTCCTGCTACATTTTCTGCATCATTACTTTTAAAGAATCGGAAGCTTGTTTATATATTACATTGAATTGTTAAAAGGAAAATTTTAACTGCGTAAAATTTTAACGAGTGTTCAAACAACACACGGCAATTATTGTACCACGTCAAAATAGTCCGCTATTCATACGTTTGCTATAATACTACCAGATTAAAAAGCTATTAAAAGCGCTAAAAACTTACATAAAATGTGATCAATCTATTTTAAAACTTATAAAAGAAGCTAATACGTCGCTTGACCGTCACAAAGAGGTTTCTCTAGCAAATATCTCATATAGTTAAGAGTCATGTTGGACTATCGCTTAATACTCTGGGGTTTTATATTAATATCCATGTTAGTTCAAATATAACAAATATTTGTAAATAATTAAATATTTGATGTTTAAACAGTGTGGTTTAATTTGGTTAATGCGTTAAAATAATCTCGCTTACTTTTGCATGATATCTGAAAAACTATGATCGTCAGTAGTCAGTACATAATATAAAACAAAGTCACTTTCTCTGTCCCTTAGTACCTATGCTTAAGTCTTTAAAACTACGGGGCGGATTTTGATGCGGTTTTTTAGATAGAGTGATTGGAGAGGAAGCTTTTAGTATATAATTTATTAACTTTTAGACAATGCGCGAACGGAAAGCTAGTTTGATATAAAATGTTTTGAAGTAAGTAACAAGTGGTTAAGTTTTTATTTTTTTTTAAGAAAAATACGCAAATACATAAGTATGTATCCAAAGATATTTCCCGATAAACGAAATGACGATGTATTGATGAGCTTGATGTACCTACATATTTTATTATTTAATCTTATTTATTAATATCTTTTACATATATACATCTGAATGATTACCTAATTATCACATAGCATTGTAAATATATCCTACGCAAATTTTTTTATAGTTTGATTACGATGATTGCGTAATAACCGTAACAGCTTTTACTTAATTATTCCCGTGAAACAATAAAGGTTTTCACGTAAGAAATGAGATTACTATGACGCGACCGTAACATAGGACCCTCCCTCGTTTACATAGAAAAACATATTGAAATCCTAATGCATGATATTGGACTGAAACTAGTCAAGTACAAAATAAGATGAAAGTAACGTGTTATAAAATAAGAGGCTTCATTATTAATTGTTCACATTTAAATAACTGAACATTTTGAATACATTTTAAATGATATTGCGTTGCCTTTTTCATTTTATGTTCCCTACATCGGAATATGAAAAAGGCAACCTTTATTCTACGAAAAAAAGAAAAATAAAATAGAACATGGATAATGTTTATGTCAAAGCCATGACGCAATAACGTTTCACACTTATGTGCGAAGCCACAGGTGGAAAGCTAGTTAACGTTTTTGACTTCAAGACAACTATTTTATATCTTAGTTTTATATTATGTCATGTATTTCCCGTGAGATGAGGAAAATGAGTCAATTAAAAACAGAAATATCTAACGAAAACTTAAGCAGATCCAGATCAATGTTATTTTCTAATCAAGCTTTTATAATAGTTAAATCATAAGTATAGAGATAAATTTAGAAATCTTACCTTATTGATAAAAATAGGCAAAATATTTGACTTTCTAATAAAATTTTCTTTGGAAAGCTATCATTGACTAGGATTTTTTTTTCGATGCGCTTAAATAACAAACCTATTCAATACAAAGTTTCACAGAAAATTATAATATTCATTATATTATAGCCTCATTAGTGTTTCAACTAGCTTTTCTTAGTTTGGTAAGGAATAGGTATCTAATATAGTAATAATATAGTTTTTCTTTCGATCGAATATTAATAATAGGTAGGTAAATTATTATAGCAGAATACGAATAATCGTAAAATAAACAAGAGTCTATTTTTAGATGCCAATTTAAGTCAAATTAACGGGAAAAGTAAAAGAGATATTATTTAACCTGATAAAAGATTAAGATATCCACAGACTAACTTATACTAGAGCCAAGAGGCATTGTTTAGGCGAATGAGAATGAAAATGTGAAAAAATTACGAATCCTGCTTAACTACTAGTAAAAAAGAATTAACAACACTATATTTTTCATTTTTCAAATCGGTTCGTTATAGTATTTCAAACAAACACATAATCAAATCTTTTGCTCTACATAATATTAGGTTGTATTAGTGTACCATCATAAAATCCATACTAATATTATAAATACGAAAATAACTCTGTCTGTCTGTCTGTTCCTCAATCACGCCTAAACTACGGAACCAATTTGAAATTTGCATGCACGCATGAAATTTGGTATGGAGATATTTTGATACCCGAGAAAGGACATAGGCTACCTTTTATTGCGAAATATGTACCACAGGCGAAGCCGGGGCGGACCACTAGTTACATATAAAGCACTAAAATAAACTACTGTTTTTTTCATCTTTATACATTTTAGCATACATATATACCTAATCAGGTACCTAAACTACTATTAGATAAAATGAAATAGTCGATACAAACTTGCCTTAGTCCTTAATAAATAGATAATAACAGTTAAGATAAAATCAGGTTCAATATAGTACAAATAATCAACTATTAACTACAATTAAAACAAAACACTCTACACGAAATTACTCTACGGGGGTCAGATGTCAGCTTTCGGCAGCACGCATGTTTTCATTTAATCTCCCGCCCAGTCTCAGGTGTTTTCGTTCAAAACTGTTCACTTATCACGAGCTACGGGACTTTATCACCATCGATATTGCAGGGTTATTTTTATTAATGACGCCTTAAAAACAAGTGCTAAGAGGTTGGCGAATTATGATTGAAATGGGTGAAGATGGTTTATTTTATCTATGAGAAATGGCTTATTAATTTTTTGTATTAGGGTTTTTTTGCAATTGGTGTGCAAGTTATAGATTATTATATTTTTTTTGTGGTGAATGGCATTGTTTTTTTTAATTAGGGTCCGTTTTGGCAATTGTGTGCATAAGTTTTAAAATAATGTCGTATATTTTATAGTTTTGATTTCGAATTTGGCAAAATATAGTGAACCTAAAAAGGATTTAAAATGTGCTACATTTTCACCTACCTACCTACTGCTACTTTTGGAAAGTTATTACCTCATAAATAACTTTAAATTTAATGCCAAGAAATCTTTTAATAGAAGAAGTGTTTATATGTTTCTCAAAGTTTCTCTTATTTTCATTTCAAACAAGTATTTCATTGTAAATATGCGCAAAATTAGACAAAACTTAGAAAAGTTTTCTGACTATGTTTCTGTAATTATTCTAAGATTTCAGAACTCATTTAATATGCAAATTATAGTAACAAATGGGTTAAATTTAAAAATTTATTTTAAATGTACCTATTGCTAGATGTTTATCTGAATTAAGTTTTTTTATGAAACAATATCTTTTAATATTTCGTTCATTTTCAAAAAAAAAGTGAAGTCCCGTCCCATGTGGGGTAAGGGGCAGATGCATTATTCATTCATCTGTTTCACTGATCGATTTTCTTTAGGGACAAGTAGGTAGGTGATCAGCCTTCTGTGTCCTGCCAGACCGAGACATTTTTTTTCTTCGTCTCCACCGGGAATCGAACCCACGACCCCTTGGTTCTACGCTCTCGCGTTAATCACTGTACCAAGGAGGCGGTACGTCAACTATCATTTTCAATAACTGAATGTTTATATTTTGGAGACCCCGTGAAATATCTGTTTTGAGTAAACTAACGAACTAAAATAACCTTGTAGGTACTACATGTACATACTGAATTTATCAACTATTGATAACAATGCACAGATCACAGGAAATACTGCGAATTTTTCCACGTATAGATATGTTTTCATCTCGCGTATTCTGCAGTTTTACGTTATAATGTTATACGCTATTTTTTTATAACGTGTTCTATGTACATGTATGTATTGTGGATTTTGAACTGAATTAACTTCTAGAATGAAATACTAAAGAGAAGTTCGTTTCCCAGTGAGATTTAGAGAAAATAAGGTATAATTAAAATCCTTGCCTTGCAAGTTCAAAATAATATATTCCACTTATGTAAAAAAAACAAATATAACCAACATAAAATTGTATGGATCGGAATTCAAGTCATAACGAACTGAACTTTTTGAATTCACGTTTTTACATCTTTTATAAAAGTATCACGTAGTGTAAGCTTGCGTAATTTCTGTGATCCTACAGGGGCATTTTTAATTTAGTATTAGACTATATTATAGTTTCAGGCCTTATCCTAGCTATGTGGATACAAAATTTGAGCCCCTTTAGTACTATGTACCTATAGGCTACGGTTAGTAGTTTATTGATACATACAAAATTATATCCTCTCTGCTGCTGTTGGTCTTAGCGTGATGATATTCCTTCCTCGATAATTGGGCTATCTAACAATGAAAGAATTTTTTAAATCGGAGTAGTAGTTCCTGAGATTAGCGAGTTCAAACAAAAAAACTCTTCAGCTTTATAATATTAGTATAGATTTATACTAATTCGTTATTAGTCACGAAGTAAATTAATTGATATATCACTAATTAATAGATGCTTCTAAAAATTGTAAAACATAATATTATGATGACCTATAACTACATCAGTCAGTTGGGATTGCAGGATTGAAAGCCTAGGACATATGTTCTGTTCTATTAATTACTGGAGAAAATTAATTATGTTGTTAATGTTATACTTTAATATGTAGCTACATTTTAATATTAAAAAAATATATTTATTCAAGTCTATTTTTATTTTCAAAGAGCTTTACATTTTATGATTACTGCAATGTTTCAGCCTTCATTGATATTTTTCCTACTACCTACATGTTGCCGTTAACCAAAAAAGAAAGAAAAATAGTCTTCAAATGCAAATATAAAAAAAAAAACTTAGCAATAAATCGGTCACATTCCAACATTCAACAGCCGTTAAAATGCGTTCTTTACTATCAATTTATACAGCATACAAACAAACCGTGTTATATTTCCTCACAACATCGGGCTTATGATATTGAAAGAAAACAATTTCCTTGCATCTAATGAATTTGAAGTGCGAAACAGAGATGTTGCTAGTACAAATGGCCCTTGCGTTCAACAGTTGGTTACTTGTAGGGATAGCAACGTAGTCGTTCGGAAATTTACATTTTTTTGTTGCTACAGCATGTGTGGGTTTGTGAACGAGTTTTTACAATTGTCTTATTAAATTTAATTTTAATGAAACATTTCAATAGTTAAACATCAAATTAATAAACTAATGACTTATCTCATCTCAACTTGAATAAATTAATAATTTTATTGACTTTTTATAATTATACGCGTGTTTAACGTTATTTTAAATAAAGTCTCAAATATACTATGAATTTAAACCAATAAAACTTACAATTTGTGTATTGGAAAGAAAATGTCAATATACCGAATTTCTAGTTTAACATATAATAGGCCAAAACCAAATAAATAAAATGCACATATCCATAAAATAAACTTAAACCTCTCAGAGATATGATTGCAATTATTAATGCATATGAAATAAATGGATTTGGAGCGTACATTCCTGATGTTGATATTTTTAAAGCAAACACTTAGTCTCTTATATGAACAAGTTTAAAGATGAAGGAAGAACTGTAATATAAACATTGGAATTAAATGTACATAGATATGATACGTTCGTAGTATCAAGGGAACTATAGTGCCTATAAGAACTTTAAGAATATTTTTTTTTTATATAAGAAAGCTAGATATTAAAAGGTCAACGGTTTATTATAAGGTAAACAAAATGTGGACCATATAAAATGAACTATTGGTGAACCACATTGGTTGACGTGGTAATCACGACATTCACAAGTTTCATTTATGAAAAAGTTGTATTAAATAGATGTTGTGATATTTTAATAGACGATGTGATGTAGTAGTAAACAGTACGATAGTATAAAATAATTTGGAAAATCCAAAAGTGCACGCCTCATAATTTTTTTTTAATAATTATTTATTAATTATTATTTTTGTTTATTTAATAACAATTAAACCACATCGAATCAGACCCTGAAAAATGAAAGGGTTCTATTCCTGAGCATACTCAAGCGTAAGAGAAAAAAAAAGACTCGATTAGTAAAGTATTTCGGTCGCTATCGTGTTAACAAGAAAATCCTCCGCACATACAGACACACGGACGTCCAAGACAGAACTTTTTTAAACTGTTTTTTAACTAGTTTAAATAACAAAAATGACATCAAAAATATCATGAATGTTAAAAATAGTGTTTTTTCTTAATATGTGTGTGTATGTATTATCTTACAAGTGCAATGTATGATACATAAAGACATTTTAAGTTTGAAAAATCAGATGTTTTGCGCGAAGTGACAGTAGTACCCACCTCAACGCTTCGCTTATGAGGCGTGCAAAAGTTTTAGAAGAATTTGGTATGTATATTTTTCATTACAATTTTTTTTACGAATTTGAAACGCAATATATCCATACAAATCATCAATTTCATCTTTTCAATACTCTACAGCAAACCATTACATTCATGATCGTTATAATTAGACACTCAAACCCGTTAAAAATCTTTAATTGATAAGCGTATAACATTCACTTACACTTGTGTTAACATACATCGTAAATGTCACCCTTAAAGATGTACACAACTTAACACAAATGCAAATAAAGCATACAATTTCCATACAAACGCGACCACGAAAATTAATCGCGTGTTTATGCTGACGCTACCTAACCATGCCTGTATATATATAAGAGTTGGGAGGCCGAACATCACCACACTTCAAGCGAGCGGCGGACAGTGAACAGCATTGATGTTAATTATATAATAATAACACGATTTTGAGGATTCCTTCTTATAAGGTAAGATTAGTTTTAAGATTCGGAAATATAAAGATTTTTTTGTTTTAACAAATTTTAAAAATCTCTTATTAATCTCTAAGTTGTCAAATAAATTTAAAATTTTCAAGGAATTAATTTAAATATTTATTTACAACATCAAACGGTTTTCAATGTAATATTAATAAACTTCGTCAGATCTAAGCAATTTTGAATTCAATAAAACGATAAGGAACGTACGAATATTCATATTTTCAATTGTTGGAAATTTAATTTTACACGAAATAGGCTGAATTCAAAATATTGAATTGTATTTAAAAACTAATTTATATTTTTTCGAACCAATAAGCTCTCAAATAAATCGACTTTAAAGTTTTATTTTTAACGAAACAATATTGAAGTGCTACGCGCTACGTGGCTACGCGGCTACGATATTTCGTAGCACTAGCGTTAATTTTGAGTGGTTAAAATTATCACGGTTGAATGCAAGATTCAAAATGGAAATTGAATAGGAAATTACGTTATAAATTATTAATATTATTCATGATTTAGAAACGGATATAACTAAATTGATGATTTGATATTTATTTCATAAGAAGATGTAATGTGAAATATTAAACAATCATGATTGTTTAGTTATAGACATTTATTTTCAATATATGAAAATTGATCAGAAAGTCTTTTTCCATTCCCTTAGCTAAACCTACATAGATAACAATTTTCCATTCTTACTTAGCACACGCCTGTAAATAGTTATTTTTAAGTTATAAAAAATTAAATTTCTCTAACTTATATGTCTTATGTAAGTTGTAGTTTTGCTTACAGTATTTAAGATCACTTCATTATAACTACAAAATAATAAATAAAAAAAAACAAAGAAGAATATAACATACTAGCTTTTCACCCGCGTTTTCAAAGGAAAACCCGCATAGTTCCCGTTCCCGTGGGATTTCCGGGATAAAACCTATCCTATGTGTTAATCCAAGTTACTCTCTATATGTGTGTGCTAAATTTCATTATAATCGGTTCAGTAGTTTATGCGTGAAAACCATACATACATACATACCAACCTTTCCTCTTTATAATATTAGTATAGATAATATTTTTAATAATAATTCAGGAATTTGATATTTTAATTAAACAATCAGGAAAAATCAATCGTAGGAAGCTAATAATATTTAAGTAAAAATATATTATTGGAGAGATTTGCCTCTGTATATTTGTGGTTGTAATGGAATTTCTAACAAATGTCATTAATCAAATATCTTTTAAGCATTAAGCTTTCTGATATAACGGAAAAGTATTAACAACGCAGTAAGTTTCGGAATAGTTTGATTCACGAAATTTACTCTACATATCTGCAAAAACTTAAGACAAACAGTTGGTAATTTGAATCCTATCCTATTTGTTATAATTTTTCTGCTTATGAGTAAACCAACTAAATAAATAAACGAACTATCCACACTAATTAATAATTAAGCAGAGCGAAATTGTATTGTGGTTACGTTTTTCTACCAAATACGTTTTTCATACAATATGCATAATTTTAAAAATAAACCGGCCAAATTGAGAACCTCCTCCTTTTTTTGGAGTCGGTTAAAAACAAAACAAACAACGAACGAATTTAATTTTTTTTTAATTTAACGACATAGTCTTGAAGAGGTCCTCTTCTTTTTGAAGTCAGTTGAAAAAGGGAAATGTCAAACTGGTTTAACGAATTTAGTACATTTGCGAAGTCTAGGCTAGCCTGCTAGGAACGAAAATTTAAGCAAATGCTAAAACCAAATGCATGTTTGCTGTAAGACCCGATTCATAGAAGTAGGATAAAAACTCTTTTACATTTCAATACGACACTTAAGGCGAACGTTTGTAAGAATGGAATATTTATTAATGAGGAGTAAGAGCTTGATTATAATCTTGTGTGTTTTTATTAATAATACGTCTATTAACTATAGAGTATAGACGCGAAAGTTTGCCAGGATTGATATTTTTTCTCTTTCTCTTAAAACGACTGATCGGTTCTGGAAGACATTATTTCTAGCGAAAGATTATTCTCAGGATTAGCATATAAGCTATTTATCCAGGTCCAAATTTAACCATTGGCTGCAGCTACTAAATAATTGTACTAGAAACGAAGAAATAGATAGGTACCTACACTAATTTTTATTTTAAGAAAAACAACAAATTCGCAACGAGAAAAGCTTCCGAGTTCCGAGGTCCGACTTTTGAAAGCTGTCGAGTTAGTTTGCCATTTATTCCATTATCTTATCTTTCTCTGTAAGCATTTGGCTTTAGAGAATATAAATACCAGTTGTGCCGTGGGGACGAACCTAACGAAAAAGTGACGAAAAAGTCCGTAATAAACATGCCCATACGTCCAAGTGAATAGGGTACATGAAATCAAGACTTCAACGAAATTATCCGACCTATCCGATTCGATAAAAATTAAACACAAAAAGCATAAGAAAGCCTTATTTACTAGACATTTATTTGGACAAGAAACTGAATCTTTCCTCCATTCTATGAATATAATTCGGGGATTTAAAGCACAAATATAATTAACTAGCGCGGTTTCGCCCGTGGTACATATTTCTCAGGGTCTAAAGATTGTCTGTGCCAAATTTCATCAAAATCGGTTGAGAGGTTTAAGCGGGAAAGCGGGAAAGCGTAACAGACAGAGTTACTTTCGCATTTATAATATTAGTAGGGATTTTTACAATGTACAATGTAACTCTTAATCGAGTTATTATCACGTTCTTAAAATATCGGTTTCCAATACATATTAATTTAAATTACATAATTATAAATCATCCTAAAATTAAGATCAATAGAAAAGAAAACCACCAAAGCTTTTTAATTAACGTTTGCACGGGGCATCGTTGAACAACAAAATTCAATGTTTAGCAAAAGTCGACCAAGAAAGTTTCACGTATCTAACATATAAGAGAAATGAACTTTAGCGGGGTTTTCCAATTAGATTATCTGTGTTTTGTTTGATTTAAACATGTATAAATAATAATATGTATATTGTAAACTAGCTGTGCTCCGCGATTTTACCCGCATTGCTCCGCTCCTATTGGTCTTAGCGTAATGATATAATATAGCCTATAGCCTTCCTCGATAAATGAGCTATCTAACACTGAATTTTTCTAATCGGATCAGTAGTTCCTGAGATAAGCGCGTTCAAACAAACAAACTAACAAACTCGTCAGCTTTATAATATTATAAAATATGTAATATAGACAGTTATGCGTTAGGAGTTATCTAAATTAATTAATTGATTGATCATAAACACGCAGAAGTTTGCGTAGTACAAAAAGTTTCGAGTTAAACGAACATAAAGAGCGACAAAGCTATTACAAATTCGTAATTGTTTATTCGGATTGCAATATCGTCAAAATTATTTAATGATTTAATAGAAATGTAAAGTTTATGAATGGTTTTTGTAAATTTAATTTCTACTATTCTGGAAAGGAAAGGGTAATTCATAATTGCTATGATTATCGAATGCGTATTTAAATTTTAGATACCATAAAAAATTACCCCAGATTATTTTTTTATTTACGCATAAAGATGAATTTTTCTAAAGACCCGTCGCAAAGGATTAAAACACAATTTATGAACTCGGTTCGTAACATAATTGAGGCGTAAAATCAAACACAGGATTTAATTATTTTTAAATATAATCGTGCGCAACACCTTATTTAATAATTTGTCTAATATTTGAAAGCAAGCAACTATAGGCGTTAACAATAGTTTAGCAAAAGCTTAGTGAAGAGCACATATTTTTATTTCGTTAATATGTTAAAACCGAATGAAGCATCTTAAATTAAGAGTTAAGACTATACCGCTAAGCAGTACCTATGTAGGTATCCGATAATCCATTTCAAACTATTCAGTTCATCTTAATTCGCATTTAATATTATAATTCTCACATAATAATAATATTAGGTATGAGAATTTCTACAAAAATATAAAATAATCTGTTCTAATACTCAACTTATACTCAACATAAATACGACAGTATCTACAAATAATTATGACACCTTTTAATACATTAACAAAATCAGTACGCTCTATCCTAAGGCTCTATCAAAATCGAAACTCGACGAAAACAAACCCCATATTCGCAATCAAATTTTCGGATCACAGTGCATTCAAAAGCTTTGTCTATGCCTCTACAACAATGCTACGCTGATCCATCAGACATTTTGCGGTTTGACCGACCGCACCACAAGAAATACAATGCAACTCGCAGATTAACATCCTGTGTTATAAATATACTCTTTGACAAACATGTTTGAAACAAGAGCTAGATGGAACCATAGACTATACAATACTAGAGAGATGAAAGTAAGAAATTGTAAACGATTTCTGTAGCTATAGATTTTATAACTCCACGATGATCAGGTTTATTTTTCAAAATAATACCCATTTGATTATAATGTACGTCTATATAATTAAGAGTGGTGTAGGTGTATAATGTTTATTTTGCGGTGATTAGCGAAGGCGAAAAAAAACAAACTCTTTAATAGATACTTATACATATTATACTCAATTTAACAAGTAATTCTTAAAATCCATTTTCATATCCCGCTCATAAAAAAGAGAAGTTTAAAGTAAAAGAAAATTCAACTTTCGACTAACAGTGAAGTCATCCAATACATTAGTTTGCAATGCATCTTTGCTGAAAATGCTTTTAACTAAGCTTTACTAGCGGCTTGAGTAATGTTCAAAGAAAATCTTCTTGAAAAATATATTCTAGATTATTATTATGTTTACGATAAGACCAAATAAAACCTAATGAATTTCCAAAACATTGGGTTTCGAATATTAGATTTTAAATCCAAAAACATAGATATTGTCTTTTTTATAGGAGTTCCTAACTATATATGTATAACCCAAATAATGATTATTTATTAAAATTTTGGTACCTAACCTAACAGGTAGATAAATTGGTTCATTATATACTGTTTGTTTGCATTATTTTATAATAATCATATTGTTCAATATTTTCTTGTGTTTAAAAGAACGTGTCAAACACATTGCATCTTGTTCATTTAACCTATTATACTCTACTAAATAAAACTCCATTCAATGAGCATTAGTGAGCTTGCACAACTTTAAAGCTTTTGAAGAAACAACAATTCTTTGAGGTTTTTTCTTTAATAGTTTCAACATCGTGTTCAAGTTTTCTTTTGTAAGTTACAACTCCTGCATCCAACAGTCCATGATTTGACTGAAAATTATCTAGATATATATACATTTATTGTATAAAAGCTAGTCTTAAATAAGCCTTATTTTTAAGGTCACATTTACTTTACCAAAAGTTAATTGTTTCGTTTGTTTAGTTGCACCTGAATCTGACGCTGTTAACGTGGGAGCAAACTTTTTAAATTAACCCCTCAAAAATCAGAAAATTTGTCGTTATGGCGATAATTTTATAAAAAAAACAGTGTTTTCAAAACAATTTAAACGCTCCTCTAAAAATAAACTACACGCTGCATATATAGTGGCATATACTTCCAAGTTCCAATTTATCATAAATTAAATTCAAACTGCATATATAGTCTATAAAGATTAAATAAACTTTGTGTCGCCGTATCTACTCTATGGACGAAACCTGAAAATAGCTAAATGGACTAGTTTCTTTCAGTATACCATGGGGGATTTTATACAAAAACTTTATTACCCTACCAGCCTCGTATATTGCCTCGAAAATGTGTTGTTTTATTACTTAGTATTGAAAATTGTTTTCAAAATGGTTTATGGATTTAAGCCGTTATCTTAAATTAAGTATTTATTGATTTGTAGTGAAAGTGAAACTCAATTTTAGTCAAAATTTGATTTGGTAGTAGCTATTACTTCTAAAATTATTTGAATTACAATAAATTATATATATTTGTGTTTTTGTTATCAAGAAACAGAAAATATATTATTCACCAAACCTAATAACTAGATTGAATCGTCATTTTTCCCTTAAATAATTATCTAACTTTTACCGTTACACCTAGACCTACTGTTACGCTAACTAACAAACAATCTCATTGATACAAGTGTAAAGTGGAAAATTCCAAGCAACGTCACGGCACCTCACTTGTTTAAAGGGTAAAGGTAAATTCAGCGCCCTAGCTATTAAAATTGTCAATATTTACGAAGAAGAGACAAAGAAAAACTTCAAAGGAATGCAGAAACAATACCGTCGTAATGGACAAGTTCAGATGAGTGCCTGAATGAATTTAAATTATTGAGTAAAGGGTCGAATAATCGGATTCCACGAGAACCATTATATTTAGTCGCAATTTGTTTACCAGATAAACAGCTAACATAGGATCTTTGTGTTTTATTAATCTCTGCATAAAATGTTTTACACAGAGTAAAGTTCAAAAGTATGACGACACAAACTTGGCGTACTAAAAGCTACTGAAGCAACTAAAGGTTTTAAATGCGTGTTATTGAATCAATAAGATTTACGGGAAGAAATTAAATAATTTTTATCCATAATATAGCTAGAATATAGATATAGGTACCCTTAATTCGTCAAAGAACACGTGATAATCTTAAATAATACTTGGACTGACCAGGATGTATGCAAATATCTGATAAATTTAGGTATTTAACATTATGAATAAGGAGTTCCTAAGGGCAAAATAACCATGACAATAGATCGTTCATCACCGAGATTAATTATGTTTTAAAATAGAAGTTAAACTCACCGCTAAGTATTTTCCCTTTCTTTACAACATTCACGACAACTTTCAAAAATAGTTTTTAAATACTTTGAAAATTAACAGCAGCATAATTCGAGAAGATTCTCCGAAGTCCGAAGCATCCACGCATAATCTTTACGGGTTGCCATTGTTATTTTCCTGTTTAATCTTACTGATTAATACTATTAATTTTATTTTTAAATGAAAGTAATTTTGTCTACATGTCTTTTAAGTGATAAACAGATAGAACTTTAAGAACTAATGCGAAGGGGAAAATATGATAGTGTAAACGAGCAGAGCCACGGATAGAAGCTAGTAGTAGGGGAGCCCAAGAGGGGATTTTGGGATTTACTCGAGCGCGTCAGATTACTATAAGGGACGGTACCTTAGCTATTCATTAGTACCTCTAGTCAATATGAGCAGTTATGGTTGGTGGGTGCGCTCAGGGGCCCCGCTGGAAAATTTGAATAATCCATAATTTCCTAAGGTTGAGCTCGAATCGTCAGATTAGCGAAATGGGGACTTCTTATATTGTAATTAACCCCCCCATATATTAATCTGACGCGCTCGAATAATATTACTTAAATTTTTTACCCTTTCTTCATAGCGATTAAATCGCCACTTAAATCGTCAGATTAACGTATACTTTTTTTCAGTGACGTCCTGGAGCATGCAAAATATCAATATCTAACGCGCTTGAGTATTTCCAAGCCAATTTTTTTCTTTTTTAAATTAAAAAAAATCAAAAACCCTTCCCCACCGCTAAAAGTGAAAACATTATAGGACCTTTTTTTCTCGCTATGGTCTAATCTACCAATTCTAATAGGTTCCCGTGACGCTCGAGTAAATCCACATTTAGCATCCTGGGCTCCCCTACTATAGTGTGATTATAATATGGAACATGTATGGTTGGACAAATCATTTCTGACGTTAGTCAGATATCATTTTCTTTAACTTTCTTTTCCCTTACATGCATATCACAGCAAGTATTTAATTCATTGAAACGTAAGATTTGTCAAATCTGCATTGTGCAATAAAAACTGATATAGGTTACTATTCAAACAATCTATCTAAGAAGAGGAAATGGTCACAGATCGAATAGTAAATCCTGCGTAGGTTACTCATTTAAATTCCATGTTGCCTTTTATGTCTCAAACATTTATTACAAACGCATTACGCCTTCCAAAAGTCATTTTACAAGTTCTTATTGTATTTCTCTTTTTATAAAAAGTTAGATACGCCACAGAGCGCAGATAATAATTTTAATTTTTTGATTAAAAGTTAGATTACTTATCTACAACAACGGTACTGTTATAAGTTGAACGGGTATTTTGCGTCTTATTATTTTCAAAAGGTTATCTTTTAATACAAAAAATCGCTTACGACTTGTTTTAGATTGGTTTGATGTCAAAACTTCCGAGCTACGATTTGCAACTCTTTTCATATCACATTTATATGAAAAAAAACTTTATTTATTTCCCTTTTATTACAATAGTTTCATATAGTCGAAGAAAGTGCGCCAAAACTGGAATAGATTTATAGTGGAAAGTCTATTATATACTGAAAGTTAAGATTTCTTAATACTATCTACCTACAAGTTTTAAAAATATAAATACCCTAGTTCAGAGAAAAGTAATTACCTAACGTCTAATTAGATCTCGTTAGCAAACAAAAATATAATGTAAATGAAGATCTGTTATTCTTATAATACACAGCTGTAAAACTTTTGTTTTTCTTATGAAAGAGTTTTCATTTGTGTTGGTGTTTAAACTTGATATAAGTATGGGTTATAAATAATGTAAGTGTTTAATTACGTCCATGTTTATTATGCTCGAGTTCTTGTATGTAAATTAAGTTGAGAGAACTTTATTTTTAACAATCGCATTTATTAATAGCGACGTCTTGGCGTTTAGAATCAGAGGTAGGTACGTTACATTTGAATTCAACTGGTCGTATGTAGGTACCTGATGTTAAATCGAGATTCGGTGAATATTTACGTAATATTTTAATTTTAAATTTTGTTACATTTTGATATCATAGCGAGACTAGATTTAGAATTTTGACAAAGGCAATAACAACAACCTACACAATTAGGTAGGTATATAATTAAGCAACCTATCTGATGAATAACGTAACTAGATACCTACAACTAACAAATAAGAAATACTGACGAGATGCATTTTTTAAAACAATATATCTTACGTATTTTTTATTAATTTTCAGGATCATGGCGCACTACTGGATTTTCATAACGTTCACCTGGTTCGGCACAGCAAGCCTGCAGTACATCAACACCGCCGGCGCTGATGGCGAGGCCCTCATGGACCCGCTAGACTCCACCATTCACTTCCCTCCCCTCCCTTACGTCAATTACTTCAACTACCCAAGAAATGACTTCGAAGTCCCACAAAGCGACGACAATATGGACCACAACGAATTCTACCCACAGAACCACGACCCAACCGAAATACAAAGGAAACGACGCACCACTGGCAGCGAGCAAACAGAAGAGCCAAAAGACCAGCAGTGGAAACCAAACCTGGTCGATGTAGACAAGACCCTGTACTTGAATAACGAAGATAGAGCAAGCCCGTTTATATTTCACAGCTATTCAGGTAAACTTGGCAGGAATTCTACCGATTTAATGAGCTCTATAGAGAAAAGGAGCTTCAGTCCTTGGGGTGGAAAGAGAGATGCCATGGAGCACATGTGGACATGGAAGAGGTCAGCCGGTATCCGAGAGCCCAGCATGCCGAAGCGAGTACGTTTCAGTCCGTGGGGTGGAAAACGAAGTGGACAAATGATATACAAGCCAGGATCAAAAGCTTCAAAGGTTATTTTCTCTGCAAACGTACCAGAGCTAACTCGTATTGTGTCGAATTATTCTCCCAAAGCAGGACGCTTGGATATGGCCGGATTTCAGTACATGCCAACTCTAGACAAGCGACATCCAATTAAAATCCTCGCGTTATCCACTCAATTCGACGAGAAAACAGCTAAAGAAGCTTTACCGTTCAACACTTTCATGGAAAGTTTACCGAAATCCTTTAAACTCGGTCATCCGTATTTAGACGTGAATCTGAAGAAGGATGGAAAGAGGAAGGTGAAATTCAGCGCTTGGGGCGGAAAGAGATCTCCACCTATCATCGGCCCTATATGGACTCCAGCACCTCAAAACATCAAAGACTCGACTTTAGATACCATTGTCCTGATCCGAAACCACGAAAATGACGATTTATCAAAGGTTCTTTAAAAACTAAACGTTTAAAAATCAAACGACTGGAACTCCCGAACATGAACACCGAAACGTTTTTACTCTTTTATTATAAGAAATATACGGCTTTGCATAATAATATTTTTGTGTAATTACGGTAATATATTGATATGAATATCTAAATTTGAAAGTATGTTCGGGAGAAAATTTTGTCTTCAGTAAAAGGCTGGGTTTGCTGAAGACAAGAGGGTACTAAGTCATAGAATAAGCAATCAAAGATAATTAAATTAATGATTGTAAAATGTACTTTAGTCAATTTGTGATGCCGTTATTGTAATTGAGTCCAAACGCACGTATATCTACATGTTATTAAATATAAATTATGCGCAAATTGTTAGTAATAAAACAGTATTAAATTATGACTAAATTATTTGCATTCCCTATGTCTTTTACTTCCATTATTATCTAATATAGAAGTTAAAATCAATATCCTCTACAGGTAGCCCAAAAATTAAGCTGAAGTGTATTAAAAGTATGTTTGCCAAAATTTTATATTTCTGATGATATTATCTTATATACCTATCGTACATAGGAATAACTATTATTATATGGCTGTATTTTATCATTATGTTGGATCTCAAGTTAAAGGGTTTTAGGCACCTAACTACTATAATAATAAAAAGAAAGAATATTGATATGGGAAACATCATGGGATACCATTCCACACAAGCATGTCAATAAGCAATGGACATAGCATAGCATATAAACATAGTCTATACTAATATTATAATGAGGAAAAGTTTGTATGTATGTATGTATGGTTTTCACGCATAAACTACTGGACCGATTTTCATGAAATTTGGCACTGATTTTTTTTTTTTATTTATTTTTTTTTTTTTTTATTTATTTATTCACACACATATCAATTACCTTTACAGGATTAACCCAATGCGGTACTGACTAAAACTAAAATTCTTATACATATATTAAAACGAATACTAATACTAAAAACTTAAACTTATAAACTTACAATCTACTAAATGGACATACAATGACAATATACACAATCCAATAATAAAATATAATCCAATAATAAATACAATCTAAAAATAATAAATTAATAACAAATAATATAAAGAAGAACCTTTGATAATTCACCCAACTTGCATGTAAATATGTCCACCCTCCCATGGAGGTCATTAAGAACGCGGAGTGCTCGCACCAGAGGAGACTTCGCAAGCAGCTTGGTTCGTGCTTGCGGCACGTAGAGTAGTGGGGGCTTGTGACGCTTCTCAACGTACTTGTCCGGCACATACAGCGAGAGGGATTGGAGTACTCCGGGATTATGTGCAAATCCCCTCAATAACTGTATAAAGTATAGCGCAATGGAGAATTCCCGTCGCACCCTCAGTTCATTGTATCCTACCATACCCAAAATGAATAGTGTAGGATACATTAACGGGTAAAAGGGGTACACCCCATATAGCTTTAAATAAAGATATCTAATGTATTTGTTCTGGACCCGCTCTAACATTATATTATATTTTTCTTCGTGGGACGACCAAACAACTGAATTGTGCTCCATGTGACTGCGTATTAACGCGTTGAAGAGCACTTTTATCGTTGTAATATTAGTGAAATCTTTTGTTTGGCGCAAAAGGAACCCAAGGTTTTTGTAAGCTTTTTTACAAATGTTTGTGATGTGCTCACGAAACATCAGATCAGGCGTGAAGTAAACTCCTAGATCGCGCACCTTATTCACCCGTTGAATAGGAACGGATCCAAGCGAGTAACTGTAGTTTATACTTTTATTTGCGCGAGTGAAACTAACTACAGAGCACTTAGCTATATTAAAATATAGCTTATTTCGCAGACTCCATTCGAATATATTTAGTAAGTCTCTTTGTAGGCGCTCACAGTCCGCCTCCTCGTTTACTCGGAGAAAAACTTTCAGATCATCAGCAAATAACAGGCACTGACTGTACTCCAGGACATCTGGCAAGTCGTTAATCATTAAGACGAACTCCAGGGGACCGAGATTACTGCCTTGACTTACGCCAGATGTCGTGGAATAGGGATCGGACTCACACCTCTTGAAAGAGACATACTGCTGTCGGTCTTGCATATAAGATGCCCAGAATTGCAAGAGTTTCGGTGTGCATCCTACTTCCGCCAACTTCCTCAATAAGACATCATTGTCGACGGTGTCAAATGCTTTTTGGAAGTCCAGGTATACCACGTCTACCTGAACTCCTGCATCCACCGCCGGTACTAAGTACGCCATGAGATTGAGTAAGTTAGTGGAAGTACTACGCGCAGGCCGAAACCCATGCTGTGCATCACAGAGCTGCCCTGAAACCTGCTCGTACATCCTGTGCTGTATAGCGGCTTCAAAAACCTTTGCAGGTGTTGATAGTACTGCAACAGGCCTGTAATCTTGAACGCTTGCACTCACTCTACCTTTGGGCACCGGTATCACTCGCGTAATTTTCCATTGCGTTGGGAATGTATTTGCGTTCAAACAGACATTGTAAATATGCAACAGCGGTTCGGCCAGCACTCGAGCACAATCTTTAAAAATAAACGCTGGTATCCCATCCGGATCAGCTGAACGCTTCGGTTTCAAACGCGTTAGCGCCTTCCTTATGTCGGCCACGGTAAGAGCGTTGAGGCTTACGCGCGCGCTGCTAGCTCCGCACTGACTCGCTACCTGCGTATCAAGAAGTGGCCGTTCTTTGTTATACACACTTTTAAAAAAGGCTGCGAATTCATCAGCACACTCAGCATCCGTTAGAGGTATCCCTTCTTTCAAAATAACGTTAGACTTATTTGACGAACCTCGTCTTGACTTTATATACTGCCAAAATTGATTTGGGTCCTTAGTAAATTGATATTGAATTTTATTTATATGTGCTTTATAAGATTCATCAATGTTTTTTTTTACTATTTTCCTGTACAATGAAAAGTCTCTATAATCACATTCTAACTTGGTTGTTTTATATTTTTTGTGTAGAAAATACTTAGTTTTAATATTGTTTATTAAGTCAACAGAAGATAATCTTTAGACCCTTAGAAAGAACATAGGCTACCTTTTATTGCGAAATATGTACCACGGGCGAAGCCGGGGCGGACCGCTAGTTATAAATAAAACAAGTGACATCCTCTATACAGCTTTTATTTTAATAAACACTATAACATAGTAATTCCTAGTTTAAAAATAGCTTATTTCATAATACATAATATAGTGAACGCAAAAACTATTGAGAATATCAATATTATTTGATTTCTTTTACAATAGATTCTTGATAGCATTAATTTCCAAATGTCAAAATTAATCATAAGTAGATACCTATTTGTTCCAACAAACATAATTTTGAATAATATACTGAATATTCACTATATTAGTATCCAATATTTTTTTGGTTTGAACTAAAGTAATTTTAAAATAATAAAATTAAATGCTTAGGACACAAAATAATTTTCCTTGCTACAAAATTATCTGTTTAAAAGTATCAGTAAGTCTTAATTTATGTTTATAATCTATACTATATTCTTATTTCTAACATTATCAAGTAATAATAATGAAAAAAGTGTGCAATATTTTAAGCATTTTCCTATGTAAATACAATGATTACTAACAATATTTCTTAAAAAAATTCAGCGCCATCTAGTAGCAGTCTTTAAAAATAAGTAGGTATGATGGGAAGAACAAAATATTATGAATGATGTTTTAATACAAATGGAATATGAAAATCTATTGGAAAAATATAATCAGAAAGCATATTACATTTTCGTTGTCTTCAGGTTGTAAAAAATACCATCATTCAAGTTAATTTAAAAACCTCCAACATTAAAAATGTTCGTAGAAACATGAAATTTTAAGAAAAATTGAAATATTTATAATATTTAATTATACTACCTATATTATAATATTATTACTACCTAGAACCCATCCATGTACATAATATACAGATTGGTATGTTGGCAGTTTCTGCTAGTTGAATTGGCCTTATAATTAAGCAATTTAAAAGTTTAAAACTATAGTGGAGTCTTAAAAAGCTATATTTTTTTTTATTTTAAATCTGTTTTCTCTTATAGAATATAGATTTATCTAAAATGCCTCACAAAGATACAGAATCATGGTCATTTACTCATTTGTCAAGATAATAATTATTGAAGTGAAACTTCTTTATCGGGGTTGGAGAAAAATTTAGTGTAACATTTTTTCATTAGAGCGAGCGCCCACGAGCAACTTTGTCTCCGCAACAATTTTGTCTCCGCAACTATTTTGTCTCTCCAGCCATGGGCTAGTATGAAAGTGCGCGTACGTAGCGACGCAACTCCCGGGAGACTTTTTTGTCCGCGGGTTCGGAGACAAGCCCGCGACGCAACTGTCGCCCTATCTATTGGTTTCAATGCAAGTGCGCGCACGGCGACAAAAATGTTGCCAGGCGACGGCCGCCGGCCAGTTGCCGCGTAACCGGCGTAGCGATAATACGTATTTATGTCAACGTATTTATTCTCGTACACAGTAGTTTTAACCGACTTCAAAAGAAAGGAGGAGGTTATCAATTCGGCCGGTATATTTTTTGTATGTATGTACACCGATTACTCCGAGGTTTCTGAACCGATTTACGTGACTCTTTTTTTGTTTGATGCAGAATGGTGTGGGATTGGTCCCATAAAATTTATTCGGATAAGCCCAGTAGTTTTTATTTTGTGAGCATTTTTGTCTGATCTCGATGACTTAAGGGGGCGCATAAAGCAAAATAACCAATCTTCTATTAGATGATACGTGTAATATGCAAGACCAAATCTAAAAAATAAAATATACAGGGTGTCCCGCTTTCGGTATACTAAGCGCGAAGGGACTTGTAGTTTTGCATACACTGATCACATAAAAAATACTTAAATAACAAAATTACGCGAAAATTTTTTTGCTAAATTTTTCCTTAAAATCCATGTATTCGTCTCTAGCTTCGCGCAGCCGGCATATACCGCTTCGCTAATGTGAGTATTTTGTCTATGAAAACATAATCTTAAACGATAGCTCACATGCGGGTGGCAAAGTTGGGCGGTTTGCTTGTTGGGGGTGTACACATGGAATTTTAAGAATTCCTCCATTTAAAAAAAAATGCGTCTGGAATTTTATAATTATTTTTTACGTACTCAGCGTATGCAAAACAACAAGTCCCTTTGCGCTTAGTATACCGAAAGTGGGACACCCTGTATATCAAACTAGATGATATCGATGCCTCCTAAGTATAATGAGTCAACTAACAAATTTAGGTATTTTCATATTTTTACATAAACGAACATGATAAATCGTGATCTTAACGTTAGTGTTAAAAAAAATTAAAAAAGAACAATAATTACCGAGATAATTTCACGTATACTAAATCAATTTCAACATCAGTTAAAATCGTACATTGTAAACTGATCTAAATAACATTGTACCAGTGTACGCGGGGCGTGAGTAGGGGCACAATAAACTTGTATCATTATACAAGTTTATTACGGCTCAGTAAACGATGAATGGCGGCAAGTATGCACGCAATTTTAAGTAATAATAGTTGTTTAACATGTTAAATTAATATTATTAACATAATACAGAAAAACAGGGCGCGAAATTTTTTAAATTTACACAGGAATCTAGAATATCATGATTAATGGAATTAATTAATGATATTATGATAAATTCACGATATCTTGGATCTCTTCCGGGTTATTGTTTTTTATGGCATCAACAGACAGCAAAAAGAGGCGCTAGTGCAATTTCCAGCTGTGTTTTAAAGTTTATAGAAGACACGGTGGGTAATGGTGTCAAAGATTACCGGTTCAGGTCAGACAACTGTTGAGGCCAAAATAGAAACAGAATTGTATTTTTAATGTATATGTTAGCTAGTTCGAAGTTTGTTATAGATATTAGTCATAGCTTTCTAGTAGTGGGTCCAAATAAAGACGACAGTATGCACGTTTTCATTGAAAGATAGCTAGAGCTTTTAGTTTCGCCAAATCCGATGCCATACAAAGCCATACAAAGTTACTAAAGTGTCTTTTAATTCAAGTTAATTAAAGACTTTAAATCAAAGCTATAGCATATAAACATCTGGACAACTACCAATGATGGATCAAAAATGCCTTGGAATAAAGTTACGGAAGTACTAGTTAAAGCAGAATATCCATCGGCTGTTTTGTAAAACGAGATACCAAGATGGTGCTTACAAGTGGATAGAATGTGTAAAGATACCAAAAGCTACACGAAGCTACACGAAATCGAAGAGATATTGACGTAGATAATATTTCTTTAGCTTATCAGATGCCAATTTCTATTGACCAAAATAAGCACAAAGACTTGATGGATCTTTGTAAGACACTAGTTATTCCTAAATACATAGTATCATTTATTTTTTAATAATTTGATTTCAACGAACTCTAATGCAGCTAACGACAGCGATTCTGACTTTTGAATTTGCGTTATTAATTTATTTCTCTTTGATGATGGAACATTGATAATTTGTTTAATGTTGATTTGTTTTTACTTGTAGCTTTTAGTAGGGCTACTATGTATACTATGTATAAAGAACTTCGTACTTAATTATAGCGATAAATAGGAATTTCATTTATTTTTTAATAAATTAATTGATTTCAACAAATTCTAATGGATCTAGCGACAGCAATTTTGACTGATTTTTAATTTGTTAACCCTTATAACTTTTTTGAGCATTAGAAATAGACCGTGACGTTATTAATTTTCATAATTTTCAGTATTGTTAAACTTAAATTGCCGGTAAATGATATTTTATAAATAGTGATTTGTTTACGTTGTAGCGTTTAGTAAAACTATTATGTTAAAAATATGTTTCTATATACATAATTATGACGCAAAATACATCGTGATTCTTCAAAATGAGTTGTTTTTGGTTTATTATTCTTGTTCTTCTTCCTAGCTTTTATTAATCCCACACATCGAAAGGTATTACACAAAAAAATACTAATAAAGAAACCTCGGTAAATTACATTGGTCCAGTATACGTAGAGGTTTCAAATGTTAACATTCCTGATGTCTTTCCCAGTATAATGAGTCAAGTGATATAATTTCAACATTTTATTATTTACTGAGGTAGAAAAACCCAAAATAAATAAAAGTAAAATTATATTAATAAAATAACAATCATTATTTCATGTTATTTTGGTGTAAACGATAGATTTTGATGGACAACGTACATGAATATAACTGGTACTTAAACCATTTCACTATTGAGTCCCGCCGGCGTATACCCAGCCATCTACATAAAATGTCATTTAAAAACAAAAATCAGCAAAATCATTTTGTACCAAAGGAAGAGCTTACAATTTACATTAAAAAAACATTTACTTTATTTCGAATTAATTTTATTTCAATAAAATATAAACGATTTGCCTTCAAATCGTTCTCCTGTAAAATAGCTAAAATGTCAGTTGACTCATTATACTTAGGAGGCATCGATATTATGTTCAACGATTCTGTTTAATCAAAAACATAAAATATTAAAATTTACTCGATAAAAAAAAATCACCAAGTTAGCTCTAATTTTCACACTTTTACGTTTTCTACTTGACATCATGACACAAAAAAAAATCATAATAAGTATTACCATACTTATTATGATTTTTTTTTCATAAACAATTATATTAAAACATTTGCAAGATATTTGTCAGAGCATTTTGTGTAATTACTTTTAGTTTTGGTTTTATCTGCGATAAACCACAAACCAAAATCAAACGTTTATCTCGAGAAAAAAAGAGCGCCAAAAGTGGTTTATCGCAAATAATATCTTGCAAATGTTTTAATATAATTGTTTATGAAAAAAAAATCACAATAAGTATTACCATGTCAAGTAGAAAACGTAAAAGTGTGAAAATTAGAGCTAACTTGGTGATTTTTTTTTAACGAGTAAATTTTAATATTTTATGTTTTTGATTAAACAGAATCGTTGAACCACCGTTGAACATATCATCTAGTTTGATATATATTTTATTTTTTAGATTTAGTCTTGCATATTACACGTATCATCTAATAGAAGATTGGTTATTTTGCTTTATGCGCCCCCTTAATTGAAATGTAGCAAGTAACTTTGATTCATTTTCAGGAAACCGATTGAGCTGAAATTTTGTATACGCATGTAAATTGGATAGCGATGAAACATTATTATGAGATAGAGCTGATTTGATGATGGAATCGGAAAGTGGCCATAGGAACTTAGTAATATATTGACTCAACTTTATCGAGGTTGAGCTCGTTTGATTCGTGTTGAAAAATACACTAAAAAGTATTAAATAAAAACTACTTTACTTTTTACAATTACGATTACATATCTATACTAATATTATAAAGAGGAAAGGTTTGTAGGTACATATGTATGGTTTTCAGTTTTCACGCATAAACTGCTGAACCGATTACAATGAAATTTAGCACACATATAGAGGATAACTTGGATTAACACATAGGATAGGTTTTATTCCGGAAATCCCACGGGAATGGGAACTATGCGGGACAAGAGCACAGACCACAACCGTCTCTTCGAAAACCATGTTGATAAATGCAGAAAATTTTAAAGAAAAAGTTGCGTTGCTGTCGCTTTCGTGAGCGCATCGTTCAAAACTTTGCGAGGAGACAGCGACAGAGACAAAATAGTTGCCGGGCAACTAAGTTGCTCGTGGGCGCTCGCTCTTAGGCGTGACATTTTTCCATTACACGTAAAATAAGGTCATTAAAAAAGTTTCACTTCTTACGTGTGTAAACTAGTACACGCACACTTTTTTTTTGTTTATATAAAAAATGTAAAACCAATTTACGCTATGTGCAACAATATTATAACTAAGCTGTGAAGTATGTTATTGTTTCCACTAGTATGAAATTGCAATGTGCAATGAATTTAAAAGTATTTCAAAAGAACCTGAAGTCTCTGATAGACTTTTGAGACACTTTTTGAGATACATTTTTACACTTATCCGTTATTTAAAATCAAGCTATTAGGACACATCAACTTTGAAATGAGTGATAAGTCGTATATAATGTATACTGACGACAATAAACCCACAGTAAATACTTACTTATATGTGAACATTTATATAAAAGACACATTTCAGTTCTAAATAATAAATCAGAATAGCGCAAAATTAGTTATCCATGATAAATATAACAATTAAGCAGTTCTCAAGATGATGTGAACACCGGAATCAGTCTCAACAGGCTTGCTGAGTTGTCCAATCTTCAGCTTATAAGCTTCTTCCTCAAATGGCTTCTGCATTTGCCCGCGTCCAAATGAGCCAAGATCACCTCCACGCTTAGCCGATGAACAATCAGAGAACTTTGTAGCGATATCCACAAATGTTGCTTCTTCTGCTACTATTTGTTTCCGATAGTTCTTTAGGATCTCTAAAGCTTCCTCCTTGCTACGCGTGATGTTGTCTTCGCGCCATGACGATGGCCGCCGGCTTTGCGCGTGCTTAACGAGAATATGGCTGCATCGGATCTCACCTGGGTCGGCGGGCGCGTCGGGACGCTCCCACTGCGATTTCTTCGTGTATGTGTTTAGAAAGTATGCCATACCCGTTGACCTGCTCTTCCTCATCTCCCATCCTTCGGGCAATGGTCCCTCCTTGTCAGATGGCATTCTGGAATGTTTGGTGAACAATTTCATCGTTTGTTTATCACACATCACTTAAAACCGCAAAAGTAGGGTTATAAACGCGGTAAAACGGAAATATTTTACGTAGATTCGGTTCTCAATAACATTTCGCGACTTAATAAGCGGTTTAATGTTTAGTTTTGATTATAGCTTTCACTTTTCAGATATCTAATTACTATTTAGAAAGCAGAAATGCCTCCCCAGTCGGCTTCCGTTTAAACAAGAAAACATGGTTTTTAAAAATACTTACCTAATTTTTTGTTGGATATTGACTTCTGGTAAACCGCAACTAATCCCACTTGATTTATTTTATAATTTAACGTAGTTTAAATTACTGATATACCACTTTTAATAATTAACAAAATGCAACTTGCAACTTTGCAAGCGAAGCAAAAGCCAAAAAGGTCTTTGACATTTGATCTATTCTGAATTCTGATTTCTGTCAAGCCGTCAGGGCAAAGGAAACTTTGTTCTACAGCCTAATCAGCTGTCATTATCAATGCTGCACAAATTCAAAATATTAATAATTACATAATTGCAAATAATTCGTAATTTTCCTTTTCTTAATATAAATTTATCTTTGGAATAAAATAATTAATAAACTTCAAACCGCATTTTTTTTAACTGGCAATTATATACCAATATGTGAAAAGCTTAGAGTATATCAAGAAGCTTATAACTAATACACTGGAGATTGCACTATGACCATTAACTTGTCACAAGAAAATATAACCTTGAATGACGTCAGTGTTGTTTTTTGTCTCTTTCTGTGGGTGACCACACTGGTTCGTATATTCAGGATTTTTCGAAATAAGAAAAACTAAAAATCATGGTCTATAAATAATAACGACATATATTTTTAACAGTATTTATATTATAATATTACTGGTCAACTTACATCAATAATTATCATCTTTATAGGTACATACCATTTTAATTGGTAGAGAATGATAGTTTTAAATAACGCTTGATAACTTTTCATCTCATACTACGATTTTTTAATTAAAATGAGTGCCACATACATTAAAACATCGTTTTGGTTACTCAAACTTCAGTCTAAAACTTTTCAATATTCCAAAGGGAGAGTTGCATCACTAGTGTTGATGTGTGGTAACGATATTACAGTTCTCAGAAATTCGTATGTCTTTCAGGAGCTGTACTTACGGTTACTAATGGTTTCATGGTGGTTAATTATAATATAATTAAAATTACTTTAACAGTTGAGACGCAGTAACAAGAATGTGGTAAATAAAAAGGTATAGCACTTTTCAAAAGGTATTTTTTTTCTGGACCGTAATCCTCAAGCTTAAAATGCAAACTGCATATTCTGGCATGTTGATAAATTTTACCCTTGATAGGCATTATGGACAGCCATTTATTTCTTTTTATTTCATTTTTGGAAAGCTGAAATACGTAAAACAAAAAAATATTAGGTTAAAAAGTATAAATTTCAATGTAAAAAAGAACAAACCACAATATGTGAGTGCAATACCGATGTCGTGTGTTGTTTCATTACTAGTATAAATTTTTTTAAAATGGTGTTCTTAATGTTCATCATAATATTGTTTAGCAATATATTATCGTCGCTATCCGTAAAAACCCATCATCATGGTTACCTTACTTGTTAAATTTGTTTGTTGAAAACTTGTTGAAAAATGATGAAAGTATTAGGAAAAGAACTTATTTAACATGATTGCTTAGTAAAATGATGATAAATTTGACGATTTTTGCCATTAAAATGATTCTAAACAGGTAAATGCATGAGTATTAGGAATATTGTAAATAACGTAAATATACACTTGCCTGTGAAATTATAGGCCAGAATTTGGTGTCCAAAAACTTCTGCAATTTTTCACAATGCAATACATTATTAATATTCGGAAAATATTTATTAAATACGCAACAATATTAACTTAAATATTCGAAGCGACGCAATTTTTTTGACATTTATGCCATATTGTCAAAGTGAGAGTTGCTACAATTTTATTATGGTAACTACCCATAATCAGGGAATATCGCTTTTTAATAATTGGTTCAGATACTTATTTTATTTAGCATAAATAATAATTGTCTCATCCAACAATGCTTCTGAATGACGTTGTTGGCAATTTATCAACAAACTCATGTACAAAAACTAACCTTTTGCACAGAATATTACAGCATACATAGTAGCCTTGGGAAAACTTCGTATTAACAGTGGCAATACCAAGTTAGGTGTGAAAGTGATAGAACACAACAATTTTCTTGTTACACGTCAAATGTTCATACCGAAATCTCCAGTGTATAAGATATAAGCTTCTTGGAGTATATATACTATATCTATACTCTAAGGTGAATATATTGAATAAATAAAAACAAAACAAAAAAGACAATGACGATACCATGGAAGGTACAATAAATAATATTATGATCTGAATATCAAGTTACATGTATATTACATGATTTGTGACTACTGACATCTATTATAATTATTGGTAAGAACAGACTTGTGCGAGTTTTTTTTTATTAGTAGTAGATGTCGCTACTGTCTTAATAATTAATCGCATTCATAAAAACTGAAATTTCTCTTTCTTTTATAAGGTTTATGGAACCTCCCTATCTCTTCACTGGCAGAAAGATAGAGAGAGACTGGAAGAATTTAAAACGAGATCTATGGCAACAAGGTGGCAACATGCGGTAAACCATAAACTAAATCGAATCTAAAAAAATTCAAATTTCGAATGCCTGGCACCAGTTTTTTCTGATTCTGTTTTAAAATTTAATTATGTATTCGTTTTTTATTAGACTAATGAAAGTTGATTATTTTTTTAGTTTAAAAATACAAACCATTAACATACAACATAAAAGCAAGTAAGTAAATTACCATTTTAACGTTTTTGCTATGTGCTGAAAATATTTTATGTTTATTATTAGAAATGGATTAGAACTTCGGTGTTTTAATGTTAGACGTACCTACTACTACTTACCTATATATATGTATTAGTTAATCTTTGTGTTATTAAACCAACAGAATACCACCATGGTTTTAATCGCTACTAAGTATGTAGTTAACAATAAAAGTAGGTAGAAATTAAAAATTTCCTTTCGTTTTTAGGTTGTTGCTCGTTACGTCGAAACGTCGTTGAATAAAATTGCCATGAGTCGAGAAGTCAGACAAAAGGAACCACAGAGAGGAACAATCTACTGTTAAAAAATATAGGACATTTTAAAATTTATCTGGTAAGTTTTTCTGGCTAAATAGGTATTTAGAGATAGAAGAGATATACCTACTTACAATCAGGTAAGGTCATATTATTTTTTTTTTTACAGCATATTAATTAATGACAAAAATAATCCCCGCCATTTTTTTGTACAAATAAAATCCGCCTAAATAAGTATAGCTCGATGTACCTACTTAGTACTTTTGTTCATACTTCATAGCATACGATACCTACAGGAAAATGTGCTAATTAAAAGTTAAATAATACGTTGTAACTTGTAATGTCTAGGGATTTTTATAATTATTGGTCACAGATCACGGCGTATTATTAATTAGGTACGTAATAAACTCAGGGAATAAAGGTACCTACATATATTAATAACTGTATTGTTTGTTGTCTTAATTTGCGATGTAATTGGACAAACACGATTGGTTTATCATGTACCTAAATAATCATTTTATTCATAATTATTTATTTATTTATTTATTTATTTATTCTTTATTGTACATAATATATTTATTTTATTTATTTATTTATTTATTTATTCACACATATCAAATACCATTACAGGATTTCCTAATGCGGTACTGACTTAAAACTATAGATGTTATACATATATATTAAACTAATACTACTAATACTTATACTAACAACATAAACTAATAACTTACAACCTACTAAGAGAACATACAATTAACACAATCCAATAATAACAATATAATTAATAACAAATGACATAAAGAAGAACCTTTGTTAATTCACCCAACTTGCATGTAAATATATCCACTCTCCCATGGAGGTCATTAAGAACGCGGAGTGCTCGCACCAGAGGAGTCTTCGCAAGCAGCTTGGTTCGTGCTTGCGGCACGTAGAGTAGTGGGGGCTTGTGACGCTTCTCAACGTACTTGTCCGGCACATACAGCGAGAGGGATTGGAGTACTCCGGGATTATGTGCAAAACCCCTCAATAACTGTATAAAGTATAGCGCAATGGAGAATTCCCGTCGCACCCTCAGTTCATTGTATCCTACCATACCCAAAATGAATAGTGTAGGATACATTAACGGGTAAAAGGGGTACACCCCATACAGCTTAAAATAAAGATATCTAATGTATTTGTTCTGGACCCGCTCTAACATTACATTGTATTTATCTTCGTGTGAGGACCAAACAACTGAATTGTGCTCCATGTGACTGCGTATTAACGCATTGAAGAGCACTTTTATCGTTGCAATATTTGTAAAATCTTTTGTTTGGCGCAGAAGGAATCCAAGGTTTTTGTAAGCCTTTTTACATATGTTTGTGATGTGCTCACGAAACATCAGGTCCGGCGTGAAGTAAACCCCTAAGTCGCGCACCTTATTCACCCGTTGAATAGGAACGGATCCAAGCGAGTAGGTGTGTTTTATATTTTTATTTGCACGAGTGAAACTAACTACAGAGCATTTTGCTATATTGAAATATAGCTTATTTCGCAGACTCCATTCGAATATATTTCGTAAGTCACTTTGTAGACGCTCGCAGTCCGCCTCCTCATTTATTCGTAGAAAAACTTTCAAGTCATCGGCAAATAATAGGCACTGACTGTACTCCAGGACATCCGGTAAGTCGTTAATATACCAAACATAAATAAGCTATTCTATAATTACAATTAAGATACAATGAAAACACACGGCACATACGTACTAAAAGGCGGCCTTATTGCTTAAAAGCAATCTCTTCCAGGCAACCCTGATTGGTAAGGAATGTAAGGAATTACTTCAATTCAACCGACTTCAAAAAAGTTTGGTTCTATATTCGACTGTATTTTTTGGATTTGTTATAATTAGTTTCTAGTTTTCAGTTAATAATAAATAGTAAATATATAAATATTTAAAACTAACTACTGTTAATACATTTTAATAAGATAAACTCATTAAAATAATAATTATGTCATTGTTCCCGATCCGATCAAACGGCTCCGCTTTTTCTTTACTAGGAGTAGACGTGTAGTAGTTTTAGTCCTAGTATGTCCGATTATACGAATCACACCAGTCTCATGTCATCATCTATTTCGGAAAATCTTTAGCGCTGATCCTCTGTGGGTGTACCTTCACCGGTATGACGGCCCAATAGTGCCGAAGCGTGCTAACTCCCACATTGTCATGTAGTATATCACAAAACCTGATTAATCGTTCATTATAACTCTGGCGGTACGTTTAATAGTGATATTAAAATTGCTTATCATGTAACGCTAAATCTAATATACACACAATTAGATAGATAAAAGAAAGATTCGAATGATGGAGTACTATAGGCCTAGAGCACACGTTAGTTGTGTGATGTGTCCTAAAATTATTCTTATTTACCTTTTTTTTTAGTTATCTATATGGAAAAAAAATGACATCATTATAAAAAGTTAAGTACATTTGTTTAAAATATTAATAATAACTATCGTGCAAATTATTTAAAAATGTATTAAACATTTTTTAAATCCAATGCAAGACAAAATATTGTTTCAATGACGTCATTTCATACTGAAGGAAGGTAAGTATGTATTTATTTCGTTTTAATATTATTGACACATGATGTAGGTATACAGCTGCATCCAGGAAATGAAATCACGTCAAGTGCGTGTGAGCAATGTGTTCCCAGCTTTATTGAAAGGTTGACATGAAAAACCTATTAAAGTTTTTAAGTGTTTCGCATTTAACCTGATTGGTGGATAGCAGCGCGCGGAGGCGTACGGCGCACCTGATTGGTTGGATTTTGACGTAAGTAGAAGAGTTTTCGCGCGCTTTGCAGCAGTTGTAGGTTTTCCCGCGCGCCAGTGTGGCTGAAATCTGTTGCGTTCAAAGTTATGAAGACATTGTGAGTCGACGTGCATTTTCAATAACATCTCTTTTACGGTGAGTCGTTTTTTTATTTAGGGTAAAATGATATGTGATGACGGAAATCATTATAGTTTTTTTGCGTTTTAATTACTTAATATTAGATACTTAATGTTTAAAAATAAATAAAACCTAATTAACATTTATTATGCAGCTATAAACTAAAGTAGGTAAAGCACTTTTAAAGCTTTCTAATTCGAGACTGAATAATTTAAAATTTTACAGGGATAAATTAAAATTTTAACGTACCTATAATTAACTACTTAGTTGTATTTTATTTTGTCTTAGCTAATGATTAAAAATTTTTCGTCTTATATTTGGTCAAATTGGTTATTCTTTTTTTTAGATAGATATTGTTTATAGAAATAATCTATATTTTAAATCGTTGTCTCAAGTACCTACTTTAAAATAAAATCTTTTCAATATTAAATATTCGATATACCTATTGGCATAGACTAAAGATTAAGGCAACAAAATATAAAGATCAATTCATGCATATTTTGTCTATGTATAGAAGTATATGGTAAATAGATACAGTTAAACTCTATTTCCATTTCTTAAGGATTTTTATTGAAACGGTTCCATACGACAAAGTCCATATTTATTCAATAAAATACGGATTTAAAATTAATTAAATTACTAAATAAAAAAATCAATAAAGAGCCTCCACCTCAAAAAGCCGATAAAAGCTTCACAAATCTCTTAGCTTTGTGAATGCTCATGACTCATGAGTCATGGGTGGTTATAATTTTCACCTAGGTCACTAGTTAAACATCGCATCGCTGTCAGATAAAGAAACTATATTTATATTATAGGTACTAGTCAAAAAAATATTTTTTAACAAGTTAGTAGGTACTAGTCAAAAAAATATTTTTTAACAAGAAACTAAACCGCCCGTCATTTGTCACAATAAAACCAAATTTAAATGGGACTTAAAAAATCTGATGGTAATTATCAAAATCGTTCCAAAATAATAAGACAGACGTATTGAGGACCTCCTCCGACTCGGTTGAATAAGAAGGAAAAAGGCTGGTTCTTTAAATGTATAAGTACAACTAGGTATACAGCATTCCATTTTATCTCTGTCCAGTTTCGACCTGGATAAAACAAGTAATAAATAAATTCCTGAGTCGTGTAGTATTTCTAAACCACTTTGTATGTAGCGTTCTACGAATCCTTCTTAGAGTTTGTGAGTTTGTAAATTAGAGCATTTCGAAGAAATTTTAGAGTTGATTAACGTGAATGTACCTACTCAGTTTCTTTGATCACTTTTTAAGAATTTGAGTAAGATTAGTACTTAGCTAAATATATCCTGCTTTGTATTTCTTGTACTTCGATGCTATACTTTCAGGAAACTTTCAGTGTAATATAAATAATTATATAAGATACTAGCTGTCTATTAGGTACTAAAACTTATCAAGTTATATACTATTTCTCAACTTTTCTCGAGAACCACTCTATCTGCTAAAAAATCACGAAGTGACTTTGATTAATAAACTAGAGAGATAATATTTAGGACTATGTATTAAATAATTATTTGTAACAAAAACAAAACTAAGCTGCCTGCAAAGTGTCTGAAGTAGAAAAACAATTGCAAGCACTAGCTTTCAAAACAAAAAATCAATCATCAAAATAGTTTTACCCCGTCAAAAGTAGTTGTCCATGAACCAAAAAAATACAGCCCAATTTGAACCTCCTAATGAAGTAGCGTGGAAGTAGAAGTAGTAGTAGATTTTGACAGCAATATAATCCAAAACACGTGCAACATAATTGTAGGTAACAAATGACCAAAACAGGCAATTACGCACTTCCAAACGAATGCGTTTTAAAACCAACATTACCTACGCGAACGATTGACATTCGTTCTACCGTACTACACGCTTCATTTGAAGTATATTAATTGAACTCTAACCTACGCTGTTTACAATTAACCAATTATTGTTTTGGTCAAATCTTCTCGTTAATATTTGCATGTGTGGAACCGCAATGTTTTTGATCATATAAATGCATTAAAAGAAAAAGAAACAGAGATTTAACATGGCTAGGTAATCTAGTTAGGTATAAGATGAATAGGTAATCTAGTTAGGTATAAGATGAGGATATTTATAAAAAAATGATTCAATAATAGTCGTAGATGTTTTGCTCAAAGCCCGAAAGCGCTGATTTAAAATAGCTAGGTAGGTATATGGCTAAAAGTTGACCTAAAAAAAATAGTATCATTACTACCACTTCCACTCTTCTAAAGAATATTATGACAAAATTATAACAATTGCAAAATATGTATGCATCTAAATAGTAAATCCGCAACCAGAAGGGCTAATAAAGCTTGTCGTATTCAACTGCCTTCCGTAATAACCTCGTTAAGAAGATTTAAAATAACAGATACGTATTCGTATAGTATTATTACTAGTAGATAAAGTATTACATTATCTGTGGTATTATCATATTACATTATCTGTGCTAATAAGTACATATTTTTTCAATAGATCTAAATATTCTCCTCATGCGCTGATGTCAAAGGGTTCGTGTAAGAATAAGTTGTGGGCGGAGTTAAACTTAGAAAATTTTCGATTCACCTGCCATATTTTTATCTTTTTTGTCCAAATAAATTGCTGTTATTTCATACTAGGTGTTACACGCGTTTTCGCCCACATGCATGTTTTTTCCACACGTGTTCTTTTTTTATGATTTCCTTATACATGTATTAATAGCATCTTTTGTGTCCTGTCCTCATTATTAGAGTCCAATTTGAATATCGTATTGATAAGTTAAAAAGTGTACTGTTCCTGAGAACAATCTATAGCTGTACTAAATGTTATCAAAATCTTTTAAGCCGTTCTGACTTATGACACGACTGTGTTTTAATTTTATCTGTGCTCATTATTTAAAGGGTCATTATTTGTCTATTATATTCCATTACTAGCTGCGTCATTTCATTTCATTTCATTTCATTTCATAAATGGGCTATCTAACACCGAAAGAATTTTTCAAATCGGACCGGTGGTTCCTGAGATTAGCGCGTTCAAACAAACAAACTCTTCAGCTTTATAATATTAGTATAGATTAAATTCGGTGGACGAAATTCATGCGAAATTTTTTCTTCTTTTTCTCTTTGTTTATGGCCTCACCCAATAAACACAATATTTCGAGATTTCAGACCTCTTATTTCAGGCATTTACACCATCATGAAACAAAGCACGTATACGTTCTTACAGTTTCTCTAATAATTGTTCATAAAATATAAGTTTTTCCTCTATTCGTAGCAAATGCTACGAAAATAACATTTAAGCGAAAGCAGATTATATTAAATTTAGCGTATGCATATATTAGTTAGAATCATTGTACAATGAGTATTCAGAGCATTTTAAATGTTAAAATTATGTAGAATTATTTAAAGCATTAGTTTATGATTAAAGGTTATTTGAAATGCACAAATATCTGGCATTGTTAAACACCGCAATAGTGTCATTCAAAAAAGATAGGAAAATATTGCAGATTAGATATATTATAGCCTAACACTATGTTATAATATATTACATACTTTAATAATAATAAATTATTTATAGAAAAACTATCTGCCCCCCTAGACAAGTGGCTTTCTATTAGCGTAAAGTTCAATAGAATAGATTATGAATGTATGAGATTGACGTTTGATTACGACGACGACGACGATTGATTACGTCCGCGTCAATCTCATACATTAATAATCTATTCTATTGAACTCTACGCTAATAGGAAGCCACTTGTCTAGGGGGGCTGGCGTCTTCACTCGCGTGATGGCGGGGTAAAGCCCATCAGTTGTAATATAGCGAAATAATAAAATAAATATCAATCTGTGCAAACTTCGGCGTTTACAATATTAGTATTTAGAATTAGTATTTTGAAATATCGGATGTATCAAAGTCGACATTCTTTAAATGTACCCACATGCACATTATAATAATTTTGAATCTGCCACTTCCAATCTGCCTCATTGTACATTTTTTTAACTCGAATAAATAATTTAAAGAAATCTCTGTCATATAATAATGTATTCATAATAAGTTTACAATTATATTATAGGTATATTCTTATTTCTTAACACTTTACGTAGCAGCTATATTTTGCTATGTAGGAAACAGCAGACGTTGTCTAAAATATATTCAACTTTAATTAGAATAATTATTAGTAACGGGTTGGCTACGATTTCCAAATTTGCATTTTTTAATACAATTTCCTACAACTTCTTGAATGAATATTCTAAATTTTGGTAAAAACGTTAATAAATAAAACTGTGTAAATGCCAATCACAAGACAATTGTACAAAGCTTATCGGTAAGAGGTTTTGAAGACCGCAATAACCGATGCCATACTTCAATGTATTCATGAGATCTGTATGGATTCCTAACGGTTTGGCTGTCGTAATGCTATCTGAACAATTTATCGTTATTGTGTGAATATTTGACCCGGCCAAGTTATTTGATGCGTTTGTTATGACGTCACAATGTCGCATTGTAAACTACCCACTAGTTAGTGATCTTGATATCTTGATTTAAACGTCGAAGAGCGTGGGAATGATGTTCACTATGAAAATGTCGGTGCTAATCTTCTTCTTATATATAAAAATGAATCGCAAAATGTGTTGTTGGTAAGCGCATAACTCGAGAACGGCTGAACCGATTTCGTTAATTCTTTTTTTATTATATTCCTTGAAGTACGAGGATGGTTCTTATGTAGAGAAAACGTAAATATGTACCACGGGCGAAGCCGGGGCGGACCGCTAGTTTATAATAATAACAGTAAATATTTTTGTAGTAGTGTTTGATATAGGTATTTAGGATAGGATATAGCCGCAGATAAATCTTACTATTCTTAAAATGCTCAGTACCTAGTTTTATTTTTTTTGGTTGGTTGAACGCGCTAACCTATATTTTTCTTCTAACCTATATTAACCGTTTTGGTGTTGGATAAGCGATTTATCGACAGTCTTAGGTATAAAAGGCTATAGGTATAAAATTATTGTAAATTTTATTTATAAAGGATTTTATCGTGCATTCAATTTTAATACGTACGTAATATATTTGTTATTTAGGTCAAAATTATATTCTACCTAGACATATTACTATCGCAGCAAAATTTAACGTTAGAATTTGAATTATTCAAAACAGTTCTAAATTTAATATCAGCAACAAATGCTTGAATGATCGTTTTGCCTGCATTATATTATTGCAGGTTTTGCGTTGCAAGTGCTAACTCACTACAATGTATTAGAGAAATTCCAATGCGCACCGTTTACCAATACGGCATATTGGAAGAATATTTGTTTCGTTGTATTGTTTCGTTCAAAAGTTATTATTGCTTCTATGTTTGTAGCAAGATAGAAGTACAATTCCGTTTACAACTGCTATTTTACTTTTATGACGAATAAAAAAGTCCATAAGCCATAGACAGGCCATAAGGTTTAGATATAATAACATGTATTTTTAAAAGGGTTACGAATTTCCACAATCAATGGCCATTACCTCGGTCCTCGTCTTCATTTTAAAACAATTTATAAAAATAATTAAATTATAAACTTAAAAATCCAGACACTTCAGGGTAAATCCATAGTTAATCTTTAAACCAAAACATAGAGTACCAGGCGAGCAGACATAAAGAGGAGGTAGAACCTCCCCGTCCTTGCTTGTGTGCAATGACTGCAGTGTGCCTGTCTGCAATGCAAATGTAGTTCGAAGCTTTTTAAGGTAACTGATGCATGCTGCTTTACGTGTTTATTTTAAGGATTAATTCTTTATTAGTTACCGTGTTAAATATCTATTGTTGAGTTTGAGTTAAACAAATTGGTAAGTCTGGTTCTATGGGAAAAGTATTAAACCTGTAGAGAGTTAGAGTAGGTAGTTGAACTTTTTTGAGAGGGAATTGACTTATGCAATACCGTAAGCGCTGGTGCGTAAATAATTAAAATTATCTTTACAAATTATCCCTATTTAAAATGGTTTTGGATAAAATTATGAATACTTACCTTTAAGCAGTCTTTCTGGTCCTAAATGGTATCGTAGTACTTATTTACGCAGTCGTTTTTAAGTATATCTATCATTATTGTAATGCAGTTTAACAATAATTTTTAAATATAAACTTGGACAGTGCAAATAATTTAGCTATAGATAAATAAGAATGAGATAGCTGCACAAGCTCCGCCCGTTGTTTACACAACAGTCCCGTAACCCAAAACATTGTACCAGGTTGTCAGAAATAGGAAGAGATCATATTGTGGGTAGTAAGGTCCGATTTTGTTTACAAACTCGCTCGTAACTCAAAACATTGTACCAGGTCGTCAGAACTAGGAAGAGATCATGAGATAGTAAGGGCCGATATTGTTTACAAACTAGCTCGTAACCCAAAACAATACATCAGGCTGTTAGAAATTTAAAGAGTATTTTTGTATTTAATTAAATAAATAAATAATTTATTTATTAAGTGAAACAAAGACAAAACCCACCAACTCGCTTTCGAATCAAAAAATATGGTCATAATATTACGTAAAGCATTGTACCAATTCATAATATTATTATTGCAGGAGCCTTTGGCTTCACTAGCGTTACACCTGGGTAAAAGTAACCCAGATTATAGGTTTTCATCAGCAACTTGTATACCAGCCCCCCTAGACAAGTGGCTTTCTATTAGCGTAAAGTTCAAAAGAATAGATTATGAATGTATGAGATTGACGTAATCAATCGTCGTCGTCGTCGTAATCAAAAGTCAATCTCATACATTCATACCTAATCTATTCTATTGAACTTTACGCTAATAGAAAGCCACTTGTCTAGGGGGGCAGGTTATGCAATTTTCGTATGAATGAGTAACAACCATACTTATTTATACACCATATAACAAACTTTGTGTTTATAATATTAAGTAGGAATATGGTAAATAATTAATTTTATAAAAACCTCTAAATTGCAATAAGCTAGCCGTTTATAAATTGCGTCAATCGCCATAAATATTCATAAAGGGCACAATTAAACTTTCCCAACAACCTTCGTAACTTTTAATGCCACTATTGTTTTAAAATTTATTCCTTTCTTCTATAGTAAAAGTCGTTATACATTAAAAAGCAAGTTGTAGTAAATTATAGAAGGAATTCAAACTTTTTAATTTACATCAAAAAAGGAGATTTTATTAATTCTTAAGTATGTAAGTAGGTATATTAAGTCCATAGCATAATTGATAATATATAAATAATTGTGTAAACTTTCAATTGTTCATGAATTACATTGTACAGTACCTACGTTATCTTAGTTTTTTAAGAAAATAGCCTTGCTCTGTCAAAGTAAAGTAGGGAAAATATAGAAAGCGAAAGATACTCAAGTTCGAATTGTGAGAAAATATCTGTTAATATACCGAGTTATTAATGCTATTTTTTAAAGAGGGCTTTTTTTAATTTAATAAATCTAAATTTGACCTAACTCGTAATCCGATATTTTCTAAAAAAATAACAATTTTGTACACTTAAAGCTCTTAAAACATTTAGATCCGCCACAAATCTAATATTTTAGGTATCATTTTTATTCGATCCCTTCTAAATATTGTTAAGAGCCATTACAATAATATTTTTTTACCCGGCCGTAGGTATACGATAGGCCAGATACCAACGTAACCGATGTTACATCCAATCTTTTTATTTCTAAGTGTATTAAAAGGTTATCGTAGTGTCACTATTTGTATCAGGGGATTATACCAAAGGGCTTTGTCGATATGTCCTTTAGGGACGGCATTCGAGAAATATCCATCGAATTAGGGTCGCGGAAAAATCTACACAGCAATTAAGATAAATGTTTGTTTTGGTATATTATATCATTACGGATTAACTCGTTTTCCTAAAAATGAAATACTGTATTCTCTATTTGTTGATAGCTCCAAATCCCAGGTGTACATTTAATTGAAATTAATATCAATAGTCACTATAATCCTTTGGAGCCATGATAATTAATCTCTGTAAATGAAAACCATAGCAGCTGTTACCGTTTCAGGCTCAGCTACCTTAATTGTGACAGGTCATGCCGGCTCTGATGATCAATAAGAGGTCCACCTTTAGGTGTACCTTCACCTTACCTTTGAAACCTTTAGATCAACTACGCTACTTAGCTTAGTTGCAATCGTGCTTCTGGTTAATAATGAACAACCACAGTAACTTATACTTAGTGTGCCGATAAGAAACAAAAATTCTAACTTTACTACACGATGTGGATATACTATGTACATTATTAATTAAAAACACAGAAAAAGCAAATTTTTTTCTTCTTTTTTCAAGTGGCAATTCCCGATCCCAATGAGGACGAATTCTGTCAAACTATTTTTTTTCTCAATATACTTAGGTAGGTACATCATTAATTAAACCCTTTAAAAATAATCTAGTTTTCAATCACCCCATCGAATATATTTCCATTTAACTCGACTTTCAAAGCCAATAACATACATTATGATCACAATAGTGACAACACTCGGCATAACATTTAAAGAAGCCCCTTGGTAGTAAACTCAATCCGTTCCTAAATAAACATCACGTTAGGTAAATAATGGTTGATTTGTTCAACAATTCGCTTGGTGTCCCGTTTTTTACAAATAAAATGAACGCAGTTTGAATATCACTTACACAGGAGTTTCCTTACTCGCTTTTCGTAGACGTCTTTTCATATACATACTTAGATACTTAAGTATAAATGGATAAAAAGTCGGAATTGATCACATATTATGTAGATATAAATATTATGGATAAAAAATTACACAAATTTAATTTTAGGATAATTTTTATCAGTAACTAGCGGTCCGCCCCGGCTTCGCCCGTGGTACATATTTACGTTTTCTCTACATAAAAACCATCCTCGTACTTCAAGGAATATAATAAAAAAAGAATTATCGAAATCGGTTCAGCCGTTCTCGAGTTATGCGCTTACCAACACATTTTGCGATTCATTTTTATATATAAGAGAAGATGTCCTCTGATTCCTTTATGAAATAGAAAAATGTGAAAATGTTCGCGTCCAACTTTAAATACCTACCTTTATAATGTGTGGTAATGTGAGATTCGTTATTTGCAAAAATTAGGGTTACCTACTTTAGAAATAAAAATACATGCTTTAAAAGAATTAGTTAGCTTTTTTTAATGTCTAAGAATGTTCATTATTTATTTCATCAAGGAAAATCATCGTATGGTAGTTATATTACAGATTTCCTTGTTCCTTCAATTAAGACTATCAAATGCCCAATTTTCTATTTTTTGAGAATAAAAATAAATAAAACGACTGCAAATAAAAACCGTTATTCAAAATTCAGTATGTAATATCTTCAAGATCTATTTTAATACGCAGTAAAAGGTCTTACGTATTTTATATTGTAGCATCAATGTATCGTGATAAAAATTTGTTTTCTCTTTACCTCAGAATACTTTACCAAATCACCAATAAAATTGATATCTTGATTTACCTTCATCGTATTGTATTTGACCCATGACCTGGGCACTGCATTGTCAAATGAAGTTACGAGTGTTGGCTTAGATCTCGAACCGAAGTGTTCACCGTCCGAACCCTTGAGCGAAACCTTTTATCCGAAGTAAGTTTATTTATTATCGAACAAATAAATATTGGTTTTCTATAGGATTTCTTATAAGCAGGATGAGTTTTAAAGTAACTTTTAAAGTAAAAAATTATGTTAAAATATTCATTAATATTTTACATTAAATATGAATATTCTGTTTATACTAATGTAATAAATAACAATTTATGTACTTAATTATATTGTACTGTTTGATTTTACGCGAGTATTATACATTTAATTATTTTGAAATCATAAGAGTCATTGAAAGAAGAAGAACGCATAAAATAAAGTTTATTCAACACTTCAATTCAATAAAAAAATGGAATTACCTAATGAATGCATTGGTTAAATTTTAATTTTTGAAATTTCAAATTTTGTATGCTACGTACAACACCACATACATGTATTGATACATGTCTGTGGTACAACAATTAGGCCATTTAATTCATGTTGAATTAGGACACAAATTTTTTGTCAAATGTGGCCGACATTTACGTGTCAATCATAACGATTAAGTTTTATCATTTTATTTGTGATCAGTGCTCAGTGGTTAAGTTCGAGATGTAGCTTTTCATTTAAAATTTCAATTAACTACATACTTACTCATGTGGCATTTATTACACCTACCTATAGACTAAACAATAGCTTTAGTCGGAAGCTCGTTTTGTTATACATATTATAATACTAGCGACCCGCCCCGGCTTCGCACGGGTGCAATGCTGATACTAATAGCACAGTATTACAATATTTAGGAAATATGGCAATACTGTGCTAATAGTATATAAAACGTAGACAGAGAATATAAAAACATAGCGGCCCGCTCCGGCTTCGCACGGGTATAAAATAGATAGCCGGGCCGCGGCCGGACGGTACCGCCGCAAACGCTACGTCCCGCAATTTTTAAATCTGTAATATCTTCGAAAATATTCACTTAAATCATACGGTGTAAAAGGCCATATAGATCTATATTAAATGAACAATGTATTCAAGGTATTTAATTGGTTAAGGATTAATGCTGTATTGGTTAAAATCGCATCGAAAATTAGCCATTATTTGTCGTAAAAAGTAAATGACAAAAAAAAGTTATTGTGGGTTATCCATAAGAGATAGACATATACCATCCCGGACTTTTCTGTCGACCTTTTCAATGTGTATAATACTTAGTACATTATTTTGATAAAACTCGTAGGGTTCAGCCTGCGTTTGCAATGTAAGCGGAAAAAATGTAATTTTTTACGACCTCACATTAGAAACCTCAAAAATAACAGTACTTCTCCACTATTTAATGGATGTTATTATACATATAAACCTTCCTCTTGAATCACTCTATCTATTAAAAAAAACCGCATCAAAATCCGTTGCGTAGTTTCAAAGATTTAAGCGTACAAAGGGACATAGGGACATAGGGACATAGGGACAGGGAAAGCGACTTTGTTTTATACTATGTAGTGATGATGTAACTTCATGGTCTATCTTGAGAATTAGTGCAATTGGACATTCCTATTCTAATGGGTAGTTCGGTCTAGAACATCTCTATTGAAATAGTTCTCTAACGATTCCTTCATTTAACTTGAAACATTGTGATATTGTTAACCGAAACAATTCATTCTCCTTATGTCTCCTACCATGAAAATGTATTTATTATTTTTAAATAAAAGAAATTAGATATTTTTTTTGTTATGTTCGAAATTATTTACAAACAATCCAAAACACACTACATTTTGTTATACAATCTTATTAATTCAAATGCCCATATACAAAAAACCCTACCGATATCTTCAGACCGCACGTTGTAGCATTCACTTGTCCCGGGGGTCGTCCCGGCGATTTGTGTCCATATCACTTTATTTGGAACCTATTTATTTTCGTTATTCTCAGAACTATTAGGTTTTTCATCACGTTTTATAATATACCAGTTATTACGAACTTTGTTAATTCATGTTAAATATAATGTGAGCTAGAGATATAAGGAATAGAATTGAAATGCCATTTTTCCGATTAGCTCAAGTTAAAAATTCATTTATGGGTCAAGGTATACGCTTATATAATAGAATTCCTCACAATATTAAAGAGTTTAGTAGTTCTAAATTTAAAACTTATATAAAAAATGTACTAGTTCAGAGAGCGTACTACAGTATTCAGGAATATATGGACGATAAAGACCCATGGAGGGTTATCGCGTAAAAACCACAGGACAGTTCTTTGGCATATTATGATAGATGTCCAGAAGGTTTTTTCAACCAAAAAGTTCCTAATATGCAATTGCGATACATGCGCACCTTATGCGCATATTTCCATATATCTTTTAAAATCATCTCTATTAGATCAAGAGCCCACGACGGCCAGACTTTCCTTTCTTTCGGAAAGTTGAAAGTTTCTCTGTATATGTCTCCTATACAGATAAGAACGACCAGCGACTATCAAGTTTGGGTTGTGGTTACTTTGGCAGGAAACAAGTAGTGAAGGTGTATAAAATAGTACCTAACTTTCATAATAGTTTAAAAGATAAATTTTATATATGTTACTTGGGGACCTATAAAAAGACATTACCTTAAGAGCCAGACAGTTTTCATGGTTCTTACATCTAGCCAGACACATTTAAAAAATAACTAACATATCATCAAATTCACATAACTACCTAAAAGCGTAACAAATATGAAATAACCCACTAAAACATTAGTTAACTATAATTATTAAAAAAATAAAAGTATAATATATAAGTAATAAAGTTATTACTTATCTTTTACGGGGGCTTATGTTGATGAAATTTCACGTATCTCGATGACACAATAAAAATGTCATCGGGATACGTGAAATTCCATCAACATAAGTCTAAGTAAAAGATAAGTAATAACTTTATTACTTATATATTATACTTTTATTTTTTTAATAATTATAGTTAACTAATGTTTTTAGTGGGTTATTTCATATTTGTTACGCTTTTAGGTAGTTATGTGAATTTGATGATATGTTAGTTATTTTTTAAATGTGTCTGGCTAGATGTAAGAACCATGAAAACTGTCTGGCTCTTAAGGTAATGTCTTTTTATAGGTCCCCAAGTAACATATATAAAATTTAGCTTTTAAACTATTATGAAAGTTAGGTACAATTTTATACACCCTTACTACCTGTTTCCTGCCAAAGTAACCACAACCCAGACTTGATAATCGCTAGTCGTTCTTATCTGTATCGGAGACATATACAGAGAAACTTTCAACTTTCCGAAAGAAAGGAAAGTCTGGCCGTCGTGGGCTCTTATATTATATTCTATATTGGTACCAAAACAATTTTGAAAGTCGTTTTAGCATAAGCAATGAACATACAATATCGCAATCGCCGGTACAGCATCCGTTTGCCGAATTTTAAGATAAATTCTGTAATGTTTTTGGCTGTGGTTTTTGGCAATAAATTATTTATTTCATAGTGTTTTTTTTTTATAAAAAGCACGTTTATTTATAGTTAGCATAAACATTGAGACACTAAAAAATGAAATTGCTTCTAAATTATTTCGAATGTGTCTTTCTCATAAACACTTAACTTCCACTTTCGTCTCATGATCATTCACGCCATTCATAAAGGAAACTTTTTAAATGCGATACTTTTAATTTTCCGGTCAATACAATGTTCATTCAAAACTTGAACAATTTACCGTCCGTATACATTTTGAATTGAATAGGTATAAATCGCCCCGAATTTTTCTTGAATTCTGTAAAATGTAGCAGCTGGAATGTGCTATTATATACTGACTGCCATACACACACTGAACAGTGGCAGTGTTTCTCTATTAAGCTTTTAGGCCTTATTTATTGTTTTAAACAGAAATTTTCAACTGTTTGAAATAGCTTAAGCTTATCTAAAAGCCGTCCTTTAACCAATAGATCTAGCAAATCTACAAAAAAAAAATTTTAAAAGTTTTAATTAATAATGTAATGTTAATTTTTTTATCTATTTTTTTTAATCTACCATTTGCGTATTTGAATAAGTGTGTTCATTTCGCCTTCCTGTAATTTTTGGACGATATTTCAATCGAACGTTATCATTAAGAAACTAGTTATATCAAAGTTTACATCTTACCCTTATTCCAACACAGATGCACGGGATAGGCAAAGATATTAAGTTTCCCCACGATCATCATTCAGACCTATTCGTGGTTGATTGAAGTGATGACGTCGTTTCCTTTCCAATTAGTGACTTGAGATGTGAATTATAAGCTTACGTGTTTTGCTTCTAGCAATATGTCTCATAAATTCTTTGTACGTTTGATTGTGTAAGAATACGTAACTGTTAATTAGGTGTTTGTGTTCGTCTATTTTTAATATTGGACAATTCTAGGTGATTATCGAATTGTTTTTAAAATGTACGTATACTTATTGCATGTAAATTGTAAAACCAATAATTTTTATGGAAAACAGTTACAAACGTATCAAAGGAACTTGAAATGATTAGATGAAATCAGAACTTTTAAATTTAACTCAACTGAAAGACGCTCTACTTAAGGATCTCTAGTCCCTGTCCTGTAACTTAGTTTACTAAGCCTAATTTAATATTTGTAGATTTAGTCAAGAAAGACCGATGCAAAGATAGATGATTAATTATTCTCTTTCAAATTTCCATTCATTTGAACCGAATAAAATCAGACCTGTGTAATGTGAAGTCCTAATGTCTCTAATCGCTGGATAGTTAACTATGTTAAATTTATCTACCTGTAATTATGCAAAGTAAAGAGGCAATTGACTAAAAGCGTTAGCTGAAAGCTGCTATGCATTATTCACATTCACACCACAATACTATGACAATGCTAGAATTGTGGTAGACTAATTGTATTTTAATGAGTACAATAAATATATTAATTTTTAATTGCCTCGGATACCTTTAATGAAATATGGGTGTTACCCTTAGTGTTACCTGATCATTTTTTATATGTTGAGAATAAAATTGATTAAATTCATTTGGTGCATGATTGTTCTTCTATCACGCAAAAACCCGTTAACGCGTTTGAGTGGGCATACACTTTTTGAAAGATTTTGTCTAGTCCTACGCTGTAGTGAAGTGAATTGAATTTAGTCATTATTTCTCCTTGCGTTCAAGCTAACTTTTGACTACAATCCAGTTTCTATCATCGGCGAATTCTTTACCACCCAGAGGGTTGATAATAAAAATTATTTATACCAAATAAAAGTAAACATAATTCAACACTAACATAATTAGAGTACATAAAAATCAACGCAGCGATATTACCACGTTTAGTGCTTTCTTACGTTCTCGTAAACCAATAAATAATTTGTCGAGATCGCCTGCGGAGGCAAAGCTAGCCGTAAACTTTACATTATTTTGTTTTATCGTCCCTAAGGTGTGGTTCAATTCTTATTTGATTACGTTACGATACTAAAATTATCGCGGGATTCATTGTATTTCGCAGACGTCTCAATAAATTTTATGATTACCGTTATTCTGTTTAAGTTTGTTGTTTGGAATAGGACGGTTTTTATGTCTGTTTCTAATTTCAAGCTTTGATGGAGAGATGATTGTTTTGTTGAATTGTAAATGAATAAAATTGAGCCATTCATTTTACATTTAAATATAACTCTATGTTTCATCCTAAACATAAAATCTATTAAATGAGTATTTTAAAATCTCATTCGTCCCTACCGCTCTTACCTGACAATGGTCCAGATACATTTTATCAGTGAAAACAATCATAGTCATAATATTATCCTTCAACAATTACCCGCGAATACGTCGTAGGTATATTTCAAGTTTATATTAGTATGAGTAGGTGTGTATATTTGGTATATTTTCAATATATCAATAAGTAAGTAGGTAGATACCCTACTTACCTACACTATTATTGTATGCTACCTACAGATGTAAAAGTGGCATACAAATACATTTCTAATTTCCACCAACTCGCACAAACTATGGTGTTGAGGCAATAAGGTTCACTTTTGCTTGGTAAAACTCGGTTTAGTAAAACGCACGTCTGATCTTGATAACGTTTATTTCGTTACTAACACAGAGCAAGTAATATGGTTAGGTACTAATTTCTAAAGCTACTTACTAGCGGCGGCGCGTACATACCGCCCACCAAAACCTAGGTAACTAGGTTTTATCTTAATTGGCTAACATTTTGCTAAACGTTTTGCATTACATACATATCGAATATAAACTTAAACATGCATTCTTCAAATAAACAAAAAAAACCAAATGATTTTAAAATTAAGTTATACAAATCAATAATAATCAGTTACTGTTATTATCTAATGTATGCCTTATTGGTTTTGGACCCTCTACCCCCTTGAAGTTAAAATTTTCAGTGTAAAAATGGCCGTGACGGAGTCACCCTCACCTCAGGTAAGTCTCCCATAATTTGTAATCTGGGTTTTGCTTTAAGTCTCGCACATACAAAACATTTATTGATATATGATTAAACAAGTGATTTAATTTTAATAATCCAAAAACAGCTTCTTATATAATTTATAGTCAATTGTGTACCACCGTGTAGCGTCTTTTTGTGCGCATTAGCTATTATTAAAGTAGTTAAACAGCTCTTATTACTTAAAATTATGGGATGTTTCTCCGTTTCTACAAGATGGGCATGCCTGAGTCTGCCGCCCACCCTGAGAATGTTTTCAGTGTCCAGGTAAGGATTAAGATTTTTAATACCACTGTTACCTTTTATTTCTTTCTTTTGTTTTAAATCTTCTATTTCTTCTGAAAAAGTTTCCCTTTGGTCTAATCTTACACATTTGTTTAAACTGTCATGTAGCTCATTTGTAGTTATAGCCTCAACTTCTTTAATTTTCCTTACATTAATTAGAAATCGCGTGCAATAGACTATTGCTCTCAGAATTATATAAGTTATTAAATTTTTAAATTTATTTGACCAATGTGCCTCATGTACTATTTTTGTATTTGATATAATCTTTTTTCTTTTTTCTAGGTTGGTGTCATAAACTAAATTGTTCAAAGAAAGCTGCTCATCTCGTTGCCATTTTGGACCTTCCCACCATAATTTACAATTTTTAAGTTCAAGTAATAACATTCCACGTGAAGCAACATCGGCAGGATTTTCTACGGAAGGTATGTGGTACCATTTATTTATTTTTATATTTCTTAAACTTTCTTTAATCTTTATCCAATCTTCTTTTATTTCAGGTACTACTTCTTCATCCCACGAAATTCTCATCAACCACAATTTTTGAATTATTATTTTTACAGGCAGGAGTACAGGAGTTAACCAACCGAGAGGATCAAACAAGCGTTTAATTTCCGAGAGTATGGTTCTTTTGGTTATGGTTGCCGGTGACACAGGTAAGTCAGCATAATAATGTAAAGTATCATCGACCACATTCCACGATAGCCCTAACGTCTTTACTGTTCCTTGAAACTTAAAATCTATACTCAGGCGAGAGCTTAGTTCACCGGAAGAAAAGTTTTTCAAAAAATCCTTATTATTTGATGACCATTTCTGTAATTTCATTTCTCCTCTACTTAGTATATTTGAAATTTGTTTCGCTATTTTTGTAGCCTCCTCTACCGTATCCTGTCCGGATAGTAAATCATCCATAAAAAAATCATCTTCTATTACATTAGCAGACGCAGGATAGCCTCCTCCTTCATCGTTAGCAATTTGGTGAAGAGTTTTTACAGCAAGATAAGGTGCCGATGCTGTGCCGAAAGTAACTGTCAATAAACGATAATCCTTTATAGGCTCATCAATGCTATTCCTCCATACAATTCTTTGATAATCAGTGTCCTCTGTTGTGATTAATATTTGCCTATACATTTTTTTTATGTCTGCGACAAAGGCAATTTTCCGAAGTCGCCATCTCATAATCAAGGATCTCATATCTTCTTGTAGCAGTGGACCAACAAGTAAGTCATCATTGAGTGATATATTATTTTTGCCTGTTGCAGACGCGTTGAAAACTACTCTAACCTTTGTAGTATCACTTGCTTCTCTAATAAGTGCATGATGCGGTAAGTAAATTGATGGGTTATTAATTTCGCTTTCTGGAACTTCTTCCTTGTGATTGAACCTTAAATATTCATTAATCACATTTATATACTCTCTCTTTAAATCCGGGGATTTGACAAATTTGGATTCTAATTGTTTAAATCTGAGAATTGAAATATCACGGGTATCACCTTGTGTTGCTCGTGGGGGTTCATGTCTTACAGGTAATTTTACAACATATCTTCCTTCCGCTGTTCTTGTATATGTATCTTTATATGTTCGTTCACATGTTTCTTCTTCTATGCTTAATTTTTTGTTTGTTTCAGGATCCAGCTCCCACAACCTTTGCAACATTTCATCCATGTCTATACGATGGTGCATAACTAGCATTTCATTATTAGACTTAATTTCCGTATTGTCTAACACGGAACCGAATAATATCCATCCCAAGCTTGTTTCTTGGGCGCATGGTGAACCAGGAGGACCCTTGATCAAAGGTTCTTTGATTATTTGTGCATATGTGGTTACGCCCAGCAGCATATCAATCCGTCCAGGTATATTGTATGTAGGGTCGGCTAATACGAGACCTTGAAGATGTGACCATGCATTTTCACTGTCTATCAAATGTTTGGATGGTAACACATTTGTTAAACGAGTAGTAGAAATGACATATGCATCAATAAACAGTTGGAAATTGTCGTCATATCTTGATAAAAGCTCTAATTCCACCGTGTGTTTTACCTTAGTTTGTGTAGATCCTATTCCCGTAATACTTACATCTATAGCCAATGGTTTACGTTTAACTTTAAGCAGTTGAGCAGCTCGTTCGCTTATAAAGTTCGCTTGTGAGCCTTGGTCTATTAGCGTGCGGAGTACAGTTACTCTGCCGTCGCCATCTGTAACAGGGACAAGAGCGGTAGCTAGCAGAGCAGAACTTTGTTTAGTTGCTACGAAAGAAGAGATAGTGTTAACCTGTTCCTCCAAGTGTTGCTCCTGCTGTTCTTCGTCTATCTCATCCTCCACCTGATTAAAGTGCGATTCTATGTTGCTGGGTTTGACCACGGCCACTGACTGATGCAACAAAGAATGATGACGCCGTTGACATACCTTACAAGAAACCCGCAAACGACATTTGCTCACCATATGCCCACTGCATAAACAATTAAAGCAAATATTATTGGAACGAACAAACTCAATCTTTTGTTGTGGTGTAAGTGATATAAATTCATTACAGTGACATAAAGCATGTTCTAGTTGACATTTTGGACAGGGTCTAAATTGCACTGCGGGCGTCGCTATATGGAATGACCTTTCTTTAGATGTCGATGGCGATAATAACTCCAAAGTACGAAATTTTAATTGTAGAAACTGTTGTAATTGTTCCCAACTTGGTAATTTGTCTGTATCAGTCTGGACATACTCTTCCCAATCCTTATGTGACTCTGGGTCCAATTTCTGTACAACCAGAAATATAATTAAAGGATCCCAAGAGTCTGTGGTTATGTTTATGTTTTTTAAACTATTAAGGCACTCCGTGGTAGTATCCAGTAAATTTTTTATTAATTTATAATTTTGTGAGCTCATTTTCTTTTGATTAAATAATCTTTTAAATATTGAATTAACCAGCATTTTTTTATTTCCAAATCGTTTATTTAATAAATTCCAGGATTGCTCATAATTAGCTTGTGTTATTTGAACATGTTTTAATATATTTTCAGCTTCACCAGTTAAGCTACTCTTTAAATAATATAATTTTTGTACATCCCCAAGCGCGGAGTTATTATGCACCAATGACTGAAACATATCTCTATACGAGGGCCAATCTTCATATGAACCCGAAAACGTCGGCAGCAATATTTTAGGCAGCTTTAACTGCTCGTTCGCGTTATTTGCAACTTCCAAACTTGTTCCATAGGCGGGACTCTTATTAGCGTTTATTAAAAGATCTTTTAAATCGGCTTTGATGCATAAATAAAGATCTTCAAATACAAAAAAATCTTCGTTCACAAAATACGATATTTCAGATTTCTTTTCTTTAGGTACTGTTCTCACTAAACTATTGTGAGCCTCTTTAAAAGTGTTCCAATACTCCTCAATACTTTGTAAGCGGGCTTCCACGTACCCCTTCGTCAGTCGTTGTTTTGGACACTTTTTTAAATTAGTTTGCGCCTTTTGTAATAATAAAGCCGTATCCTCCAATAAGGCGAGTAACTGCTCGACACCACTCATGTTTAGTCTTTTATCAATATTGTACGAGTAACGAATAAACGTGTAAAGTAAATAACAATAATCTGTAACTTGTCACTCTTAGAATCCTTCCGTAGAAACCGGTTTCTCGATGTAATTATCATTAATTATATCCGGCGATGGACCATATGTTGAGGCAATAAGGTTCACTTTTGCTTGGTAAAACTCGGTTTAGTAAAACGCACGTCTGATCTTGATAACGTTTATTTCGTTACTAACACAGAGCAAGTAATATGGTTAGGTACTAATTTCTAAAGCTACTTACTAGCGGCGGCGCGTACACTATGGCTTGTTTTATACCTGAGAAAACTGAACAAAAAATCTCGTTACGTGCACGCAGGTAAAGTGGATTTAATTCAACATTAAAATGCTACTTAGCATGCAAAGTACGTACTATTGCCCGTATAAATCTGAGCCAACTTGTCTGTCCCTACTCCAGCCAACTTTTAACTTACAATCCGCAAACTTTCGCTCATATTTACGATTCAAGGAATCTTGTGTCTCAGGAAATAAAAATAAGTTTACAAGAGTTTCAAGTTCTATTAATTTTTTGAATGAAATTATTGCTTATTGAAGCTTTTTCTTTCAATCCAAGGTTCCCTTTTACAGGCGTTTTATAATCCGAGTTTTGCTTTCCTTTGTAAAACAAAAAGATAATTATGAATTTCGCTGTTAAATCTGCTTAAAAGGCTTTTATCTTATAAATTATAAATATTAGAACTGCGGAATGTAGGTCATATTTCGATAAAAGTACTCCTACTCTACTACTCAACTGGTAAATTGGTAATGGTTACCTTAGACCTAAGTTGATGAAAATTTTATGTAGGCCGTAATGTAAAAGCTATAAAAATATTTTGATCAGTTTTATAGACGAAATATCTACGACGTAAAATATATAAAAAAAACTGTTTTTTCAATCATTAGATACTTTTAAACAGCAAAACTATGGTCTAGACCGACAAATTTAATTTTATTGAACACATTATATTATAGAGAGTGATTCTCTCTATCTGAAGAATCGCTTAGTGCTATAAAATAAATAACCATACAGTAAGTGCTGCAATCAAATGCATGACGTAAATTATGCTATATTTATAAAAGCGATCCCGAAATCTATTCAACAATAAACATGATGATATAACGAATAAAGGCCATCCATCGTTGGACATTACACGTGCGGGCAACGTTATCGTAAAATTTTACGAGATGATACTGTTTCCGATGTTGTGGTCTGCGGTGTAGGGAGATGCACTTTGGGAATCTATGATTATGTGTGATTTTTGAGTTCAAGACTGAAAGGTTATGAAAATTCTGTCTCTTTCTTTTCCTTTATAAGTTTTTGTGTAGAGTGGAATATTAGAAGTAAAGGCTATAAAGTAATAATAAGTGCTGCATTGTTTATACTTTTATGTGGTGTCGCTTAGCACTGGCTGAAATGGTCATTCTTATATCGAGTACGATAAACGTAAAATGAAGTAAGTAGATTAATAAGACAAAAGAGCATTGCCTATAGTTTATACAAATATTATTATTATTTAATGATAACATTCAATTGAAATATATTCATAATACTAATTTACATAATGATATTATCCCTTGAAATCCGTTTATTAAAAGTTTGAAGGAAAAAGGACAAGTGGGGGTCGGCTAATTACTGTCGCGTTAAAGCGTGCTAATCCTTTATTACGCGTTTTACTTTAAATATAAATGTTATTTGCTTTTTTATTTAATCAAAATATTGCTTATTACATGTTTACCACGTACACATATTTATTTGTGATTTAAAAATGTTATGTAATACTTATTCCCTTGTTTTTGGTGAAAATTTCATAATATTTTGGTAAACTTGGTACCTACATTTATTATTTACAGAATTGGGGATTTACTGATTGAACATTTTAAATGAACTATTCATTGTTATTTTATAATCACTTTGTCCTTTCTCATTTGTTTTTGTTTATTCAAGAGTTTAATAAGATTTTATGTTGATTTAGACTGACAGTTTTAAGAATATCCTGATTTATCTAGTCACGGTTGAATCTTACTTGAAACTTCCTAATTATTATGTAACTAGCTGTTCCCCGTGGTTTCACCCGCATTACTCCGCTCCTGTTGGTCTTAGCGTGATGATAAATAGCCTATAGCCTTCCTCGATAAATGGGCTATCTAACACCGAAATAATTTTTCAAATCGGACCAGTAGTTCCCGTGATTAGCGCGTTCAAACAAACAAACAAACTCTTCAGCTTTATAATATTAGTATAGATTAGCAGCGAATGAGATGAAGTAGAGACATTTGACGGAGGTAGAGACACTTTTCTTGCTAAGGTTTTCAATTTCTTTACAGCAAAATGCCTAATAAATTATAAGCTTGTCAATTTTTGATAAAGCCCGGGAGAATGTCCCTTACAAATAATTTGAATTCAAATTTTTTATTTATGAATATGTTTATAAACCTACCAGAATTAGGAAGGTAGGTTTGATTAGGAAGGAATCTTGCAAAAGGATTCAACAAGAAGCTCGAAAGTAATTCACCTACTCATTTTATTCAAACCACGACTATCACTCCTATGACAACGGACTAAAAATAGACTAAGTCTAAATATTTTTCTATTGTAGATTTTTAAGAATAAAATATTGGTATTTACAAAAGTTAACAAGGTTGGTATGAGTCGAATATCGCCGCGGGGTCTCCTTATAGTATGTTTTAATACGGGGTTTGACATGACGGAGGTTTCGTATTCATATTCGACCATAATATGAATTTATGTCGCTGATGTATGCGTTTTTTTTTTGTTAATTTATACTGAGATTGAATAGGTTCTTATAGCAAAATTGTATCACAACGCCTTAAACCACACTAAGAAAAGAAAACTCCGTCTTGCCTGTATTTTTTCGACAAGAGTATTTTTAAATTGACCTATCTTATCAAGGGGATCCATGGAAGTAATTAGTTAATTATCCCATCTGTTTGAATGTTCTAACGAATTTGTAACAAACATACAAACAAACGCTTTATATTATAATTACTTCTATCCATATGTGAAAATGACATGACATCACATCCTCAATATATTTGCTAAATTACGCATTCAGCCTGTGTTAATGTAATAAAAATAATTCAGAGTCCACTAAATATTTTAATAAATTCTCGCTCAGAGCAATCTGTGGGCAAACGAAGTTAGGCGCGGGACATATACAAGCGGCGCGGCGCGCATCGGGCGCACCGCGGGCGCGCCAGCCGGCGCGCCGCGGGCGCGCCAGCCGGCGCGCCTCGGGCGCGCTGTTGGCGTCCGAAAATGATATTTATATAGAGTGGTTAAATGCATTTTCTTCGTGCATAATTTAGTAAAATTATGTTTTTTGTGCTAAAAGAGATTTGAAAGTAACGTTAATTTGAAAGTAACGATTTTGTTTTGATAATTCCTTGTAAGTAAATAGCGAGGATAACCCCACGATTGCAAATATATCTTTGTTGGAAATGTTGGAATTTACTTGGAAAATTTTATAGTACTTTTAAAGTACATAATTTTAAAGTAGTACTGGTGTAATGATGGAAGAAAAGAAGGTTAAAATAACACAAAATTTATATTGTACTAGCGGTCCGCCCCGGCTTCGCCCGTGGTACATATTTCGCAATAAAAGGTAGCCTATGTTCTTTCTCAGGGTCTAAAGATTATCTGTGTCAAATTTCATCAAAATCGGTCCAGTACCTAGTTTATGCGTGAAAACCATACATACATACATACATACATACATACAAACCTTTCCTCTTTATAATATTAGTATAGATAAAATATGGTTTTCAAACACAGGTTTACATTTAAACCATATAAATCTTATCATTAAAATCTCAGTTCAAAAGTATTTACAGTACTGATCATTCCACAATATTATTACAATTACAAATAAATAAAAAACACAATCAAAATCAGGATTATCTTTATTTCTGACATTGTAAATACATGGGAACTTTCATTATGCTCTTCTTCATTTTCACTTTCCCTACTGCCATCACCTGTGTAAATCATTTCATCGATTAATTCAATTCACCTTTAAAAACAAAACGAAGAAGGGTATTTAATAGCAGCTCTATATAATTCCACACAGAGAGAACACATTTTTGACTGACAGGCTACCGTCTCCTATAGACCGGGAGATACTGACACAAAATTTCGAGTCATTTGTAACAGGATGGCGGTTCTACAGGGGTCTTAGTACGCAATGACAAAAAGAAAAACGATGGTGTGAACGCTGGTACCGGCGGCTTAGTCGCGTGGGCGTTAGTCGAACTCGTCGGAAAAATAGCGAAGTCAAACGATTTGTAACACAAAAATTTTAGAATTTACCGATAGCCCATAAAAAAGAAGTAGGCGGTAGTGTCATGCCATACTTTTCCGGTGTGACTTACAGCCCGCCATACATAGACGCGAATGTGTTGATTTAAAAAAAACAATTCAACCATTTGTACCAGGCTAACTTTTGCACAGGTAACCATCGTCGTGCAGCCATTTACGAAAATCGCCATGCCATACTTTTCGGACGATTCCAAATGGTCGCCATACCGCCGAAAATCTGCAAATTTTTTTTTGTAACAATTGTAACAGACAAATGACTCAAAATTTTGTGTCAGTATCTCCCGGTCTACTACCACCCGATTTGTTTTTGATTGTGTATGACCGTGAATTGACCTCTATTTGGGGAAGCGCGCCTGCGGTACGCCTGCGGTACGCCCGCGGCGCAACGGTGGCGTGCCGCCTCGACGCCTGTCCAAAATTCTTTCATACAAAATGTATAAGAAGGATGTGGTGCAAAACAGATTGAAGAGGCGCGCTTATGGCACGCCCGCGCCCGCACCGCTTGTGTTTGACCCGCGCCTTAGGCTCCTGACCGACAAACGTTCGGTTACTCGGATGTTTAAACGTTGGATTTGTTTAATTTCTAATATACACTGTTATATGCAATTTGGGTATTGGAAGATCTTGGATTGTGTAGAACGATTGGTCAGTTTTCAAGAGGATAGTTTGAATTTATTAAGAAGACACTGATTCGAACTGTGACCGTACAGCAAAAGCAGTCATTCTATTGCAAAATATGAATTCTTCACTTTCAATACTTAGTGACAAGACTGTCTAATAAACTATACAGTATTTTGCTTTATATATAATAATAATTAGGTTCCCATGTATATATGTGTTTTACTAGTGCTATCCATACTAATATTATAAATGCGAAAGTAACTCTGTCTGTCTGTTACTCAATATAATAGATATTTTGATAGCCGAGAAAGGACATAGGCTACTTTTTATCCCGGGAAAATGATGTAATCCCGGAAATCCCACGGTAACGGGAACTATGTGGGTTTTTCTTTTACTGCGCGGGCGAAGCAACGGGCGGAAACCTAGTAAATAATAAATACTTATATTAAAAATGAAAGAGTAACATTATAAGCGTCTAATTTCGTTCTTTTTATAGAATAAGCAAGCAAATGGTTAAGCTAAGCACCAAAGTTTGTATTAAATGCAAACACCAATACAAAACTTAGCACATTATGATCTTCGTTGAAGACTCATATGAATTTTTGACAAGTTTGTCGCAAAAGGCACTAGTTTATACCGTGACGATGTTTGTGTTATAAATACTGAATCTTACTAGTTTAGAGCAATTTTACAATGGTATGTTTTAATATAACATTTTCTCGTGACATTGTTTAATTTAGAAAGCTCTATATAAAGATCTTACAGTAATATCATCATCACAATGATATAAATAAATTTAATAATAATAGGTATTTTCTTAATCAGCCTGTTATTGTTCCCACTATAAGGACAGAGGCCTGGTGAGGATTGGAATGTCTTGAACTTTTATAGACAATTAACATTAATACGGAATATTTCTTGAATTAATTACATCGCCTCTTTATAATTTCACAATATCACATGAGATTTTTAATAACAATGGTGTATTTGATTTAATATGCATCATGGAAACGAAAAACCCGTTTGTTTTCGTTCCTTTGATGAAAAATTCCTTAATATCTTATGATAACATGGGAAGCAACATTTTTTGAGATTCTACTTATGGTTAAAAAAATGATTTGATAACAATTCTTAATTTAATATAATCTGATTATAGAAAATAATTATCGTAATGTTCAATTTAATATTGCTTATTTGTGGAATGTATAAAATAATTCATTTATTTAAATAGCCCATTACTTTTCCACTTCAAAATATCTAGAGCAAACATTTAATAGCCGTACGTTTATTAAATAATTCAGTAGTTTTAGTTTAATTTATAAAATAAACTTCAAGACGACGTTAATTTAAATTTAAAGTTATAAACTAATTCAAAGGCCAACATGAAAAAATAAAAAAGTATCGTATGAGTTAATAACAGGGTAAACGTAAGAAATTGAGTTGTTCCGAGCTTTGAAGGGCAAAGTTTGCGAGCGGAGATTTGAGACAATTCCAAAGTTCAGTTTACTTTGTAAGTGTAACGTTATTTTAGCTAAATATTTGAGTTTTATAGAGGTGAGTAAATTTCGTTGAATTAGGTTATTTTGTGTAAACTAAAACCGTTCGAATAGAATGACTATAAGGTATGGATACTTTATCGGTCTATATAAAATATGTATCAATACAATTATAGTAAATAATACTACTTAGTTTTTATGAAACAGTTTTAAAAGCATATAAAAGAGGCATGCAATAAGAAAGATATGTATCCATTTTACGAGTTATGTTAAATTTTATTTGACTATAATTAATGATCTTTCATTTGGAATTAAATTATATCCGCCATCACTCTTATATTATCATCACCATATTAATTTTCCCGTTTTTACCCCGATACAGGATTTCGTGGTAAACGATTTAAATTGTAGGTTAAAGGATGTTACATATCTCGGTCAGCTTTTATTGCATAACCCTTATTCATGGTTCGTTGTTTTATAGTTATATAGTCACAATGACAGACTCGTGGAATATTTTAATTCAAATGCAAGCATCTTGCAGACTTACGTGTATAAGATCTCATTTATTTAAGATATAAATAAATATTTTAATAACATTCATAAGAAATATGTGTAACGACGTAGTGCACTTATAATAATTAAAACGTATCTTACTAAAAACTTCATTAATATACAAATTCCATCCATCATTACAAACACGTGGATGAATCGCAGCTTTCGCCATACAAATCGTATAGAATGCATTCAATTCGTACATTTCCAACGCTGATTTCAATAAAAGGTTTCGTCTTTATCCATTCAGCCGGAAAGATTAGAATATTCATTAATATCGCTTGACATTCGTTATTTTTAGCTGAAAATAATGGTCGTGTATGATTGACGACGTATGATATTATTAACGTAGACGTAAGATTTTATTTAACCTTTTTATTACCGTGTACCTAATTTATTTATTTAATAAGGTGCACACCACAGCTGACAATTTTGACTGGTTATACACAAATTTAATTACATGTTGCATTAAAATGCTAACCAATTAATTGTATGCACACAGCACAGTTGAGAGAAATAATATACTAATATACTATATGTAAAAAAACACATTACACAATGTGCTTCATGAGATAGTTAGGGATTCAAGTTCGTCTTTCCTCTGTCAGTATCTGAATACAGAGCCAATCGAAACATTAAATTTTAATCTAATATATCTAGGTTATATTTAATTTTATATAACATACAAAAAACTTTATTTCTACAAATTAAATTGTGAAAAATGAACCGGCGAACTTGGAAACGAGTTCCGAAGATCAATCTTTAAACTTTCTACGTTAACCAGCTTTAGTTCCAAATGATCGAGCAACGTTAGCAACTGTATCTGACAAGAGTTGATTCCACTTTATTACTTTTTTAGATAATATAACAAATAAAATATATTATTATAGGTAGCTGGTAGATATATATATATGATGGGGAAAACTGGGAATGATTAAGCCAGGTGTTCTTATTACTCGTATATTGTCATTGGAGATATGTATAAAAAAATGTATGCGTGTTCTAGAGTACACACGTAAGAAGTGAAACTTCTTTATGACCTTAAAAATGTCACGCGTACGGCGTAACGCAAAAATGTCACGCGTACGGCGTAACGCAAAAATGTTACACTAAATTTTTGTCCAACCCCGATAAAGAAGTTTCACTTCAATAAAACTAGGATGTTGATATAAATAGTAATATTGAAGGAATTTCGCTTCAAAGAATTCCTTAATGAAATGTGTTACACACCTATTTATAAAAGTCTGTGTTTATGTACTTCCTTGCCTACACTGATTGGTTTGAATGAAATTTTTGTTATGTGATTAATATTATTTTCTTTCGTAATTTTGTATTTTCAAGTTTTTTTTGTACAGTTGAATAAAGTAGAACGTAATATCATTATCACCTTCGAATGTAATGTCAGCTACTCATTTTTTACCATAATTCAAATCTCTGCACTTACTAAGCTGGAAATATAGGTATCACATAATATTGTCATTTATTTTCGCTTCTTTGGCATCTAGAAAGAAACGGTGATGGGCAAAGTAATTGAAATTTACATATAATTTATGCACTTTCGCCTAGTCTAGAAGTTGTATATTCTCTTTGACTTTTTAAAAATGCATTTTCTAGTTATTTTCTAAGATTATACGAATGTTTCGATAACAAATCTCCAAGACACGAGTGCTCACTGTGTGGGTCAACAGTTCTTAATTGCCGTATTTCACGCTCCCCCTTTATGTCCCCGTGACATCTGTTTACTGCCGGTTTTACTAGCTGATTCTATTTTTATTTTATCAAAGATGTATTGTACTGAATGGAGCTCTATGTGGGATTTTTAGTTCGTCTTCGTAATAGGCTGAAAAGGCGTTTTGAATTGTAGTTTATGGTAACATTTTTTTTTAATTTAAACTTATAATACACTAATATAAAATTCTCTATATAATATGAAACCAGACTTCGTGCTACCAAATTCTATACTGATAAAACATTAATCCATCTGACTATAGTGCTACGAATTGCTACGCCGCGGCCGCTACGCTGCTACAAATGACGTCTACGCTGAGTGGGAGTTCTCAAGTACAAATCCTACTCATTTTCTCACAATCTTTATCGAATCATTTGAGCTATTTTAATAATATTTTTACCCAGGCGGTTCTATTGTATTAAAATTTTTTAGATCTGGTGTCGTATGTGACTAGACATTCTCCTGATTGTTGTTTGAAGTGTTTAAATTTTTTAAAATTAAAGTTTTTGCTCACCGCGCCCGTGTGGATTAGAACTCGGATTTCTAATTCGATAGTCCGACCCTACGACAGCGCAGCTATTTATGCTAAGAGACTCCGCGCGAAATACGTGAACGCTTATCTACGTACGTCGTATAAGATTTGTGTGGTGTCCCCAACCTTCGGTATGAATAATTGTAAGCGCTGCAACGAAAAAGTATCTGATGGCGCTCTTTGTTCGAGCTGCCGTAACACTTACCACTTCCACTGTGCGACGTTATCTGAAATTGGCTGGCGGAGACTTGGCACTGAACGACAAAATTCTTGGTGCTGTCCTGACTGTAGAAACTCTGTCTCATCCGGTGACGCCGTTAAACCTAGTACTGAGCCTAATTCCTATCAGTCATCTTTGAATAGGATTGAGGAAATGCTATCACCGCTCTCTACTCTGCCGGAAAAGGTTGAAAAGTTAAGGAGTGATTTGAACGACTTAACGAGCAAAATAAATGCAAATGTGATTGAAGATTTATACAAAAGACTGGAAGATATAGACTGCAAGTTATCCATAGTTGACAGACTTAACGAAGATATGAAGAAGTTAAAGTCTGATATGAAGGGATTTGGAGAACGTTTTCAAAGGTCCGAAGTTGAAGCAGCTAAGAGTCGTAACACTATAAATACTCTTCTAGCGAAAATATCTGCCCTGGAACTTGAACAAGGTCGCACAGAACAAAAGAATAGATTTTTAAATGTGGAAATTATCGGTGTGCCTGAAGAATCAAATGAAAATTTACAAAAAGTATTCCTTCGTCTAGCCTCTGCTATTAGCTGTAACCTCAACCAGGAAGATGTTGAATTCATTACAAGGGTTCAATCATTCAGAGACAAGAAGGACAGCCCACGTAAGATAATAGTCAAACTGAAAGACAAAGCCACAAAGGATACTTTGATCAATAACTTTAAAAAGTCTAACAAAGTAAAAGGCATAACATCACATGACCTTGGTTTCACGGGTAACTCCCTGAAGATATTTATTAATGAACATCTTACAATCGCTAATAAATTATTACTTAACAACTGCAAGCAACGTGCCAAAGAAAGAAACATAAAGTTCGTTTGGATCAGAAATTGCACCATTTATTTACGCGCTAATGAGAAAGCGCCGGCGAAGGTCATAGCTTCGGATGAAGACCTGAAGAATTTTTTAGAAACCTGCCCTTAACCATTTATTTCAATAGCAATTTACTTCTTTTAGATATGTTATTAATTTTAAGTTTTGATCATGCCCTACATAATATTACATACGCTTTTATATCTTCAGTATCTACCACTTACAATTTTTTAACACACTTATACACTACACAATACAAATACCTTTTAATTTACATTATACGTGAGCTCTCAATATATTATTTTACGTCAACTTCATATATAAATAATTATTATTACGACTTCATTATAAAAGGTTCCGCTCCCCTGTACTGCATTACTTTTTTCAGAACTGCCCGCAATGTTTTTAACAATTTTTGTCATGTTCCGATAGTTTTATTCTATAATTATTATCTTTATAATATTCATGTGAATAGTGTAATATTACTAAAAAAACTTAAGATAGGTATATGTATTGCCGCGATAATACTTTATATAACTTGTAAGTTGATATTATTTCGATTTAATCGATTACTTCGCTATTGTACTTTACTTATATTTAAATTGTTTTATACTTGTTCTCAATGACTTCCAAACGTAATTTTATTAACATTTATTACCAAAACACTCGCGGCTTGCGAACTAAATTACCGGAACTGCATAAAAATATCGTATTAAGCAATTATGATATTATTATCTTAACGGAAAGTTGGTTGTGTGATGGAATTCTTGACTCAGAGATTTCTGATTCTCGCTATGACGTTTTCAGATTTGATAGGAAACATAAAATGAAAGGCGGAGGCGTTGTTATATGCGTTAAAAAAGCGTTTTGTGGTTACTTAACTCAAAATATTGTGTGCGGTAACGTGGAAAGTGTCTGGCTAACTATACCTGGTAAGTCTTTTAATTGTCAATTTGGTAAAAGTCAAGGTGACCTTCACATTGTTGCTGTGTACTTGCCTCCTAATTCTGATTTGCCTGGTAATATAAGATCTTTAAACGCAGCGTTACTGTCCTTGTATGAATGTTACCCTAATAACAAATATTTGATAGTGGGCGATTTTAATTTGCCGTTTATTACTTGGTTGAAGGATCACTCTTTTATTATTACAGATCCCTGTACCAATGATCTTTTAGATGCCTCTCTGGACCTAATGAATTTAACAACCTTAATGGGGGCTAATCAATACAACCTTTCACCTAACTGTTGTGGTAATATTTTAGATCTCGTGTTCTCTAATTTATCTATTGATTGTAATGATATTATTTCCTCCGATTCCCTAGTCAATATTGATCGATACCATCAACCATTTGTAATTACAATAAAAGATGTTTATATACAACCGTTACGTTTCCAGTTTTCAAAAATAAAAAAATTCTATAAGGCTGATTATACTGCAATAAATCGTGAAATTAGTAAAATAAATTGGACTGACGTTTTAAATTCCGCATCTATTAATATTTCCATCGATAAATTTTATAATGTTTTAAATTCTTTTATAGAGAAATACGTACCGTCTGTTAGGATTTCATCTCGTCGTCAATATCCGAAATGGTATACGCCTGCATTAATTAATTTAATAAAAGAAAAATATAAGTTTCACTTTCGTTGGAAGAAATACAAAAATCCAAACGATTACGCATCTTTTTCACTGCTTAGAACTAGAGTAAAAAAACTTCAGGACGAAGCGTACTTAAAATACATTTTACGTTGTCAAAAATCTATTAAAACCACGCCTAAAGAGTTCTGGACGTATATTAAAGACAAACGAAATAACTCTAGTTACCCATGCAGTATGATTTTCCGTGAACGCAACCTTACTGATGGTAACGACATTTGTTCAGCGTTTAGTGAATTTTTTTTATCCGTTTTTCAATCCGATGATAATACTGACCCAATTACTACTGTAGACGATTTTGAGCTTGCTGATAGCCTCTGCTCAATCACAATTAAAGATCAGGAGATTATTAAGCTATTTCGGGATTTGGACTATAGAAAGGGAGCCGGGGCCGATGGCATACCGGCTGTCTTCATTAAAAACTGTGGAACTAGTCTTAGAACACCTTTACGCATACTCTTCCAACGTTCCATAACCGAAGGTATTTTTCCAGACTTATGGAAAAAGGCTTTAATTGTGCCCATCCATAAAAAAGACTCGAAGAAAGATATAACTAACTATAGGGGCATATCACTACTTAATATATTTGCTAAAATGCTGGAAAAACTAGTATACCAAAAAATCTACACTCATACACTTAAATGTATTCCAACTAAACAACACGGTTTTATTAAATCACGGAACGTTACTACTAACTTATTAGACTTAACACATTACATAAATAACAACATGAGTGAAGGAGCACAGGTCGATGTAATTTACACAGATTTCGAGAAGGCATTTGATAGAGTAAGTCATAATGTTCTTATCCGTAAGCTTTATGCGGTGGGTATCAGGGGTGATCTTCTCAGATGGATAGAGTCTTATATCAGGAACCGCAGTCAATCGGTGATTCTAGGGGGGTTTAAATCAGATTTTGTTGATATTACTTCGGGCGTCCCGCAGGGATCGCATCTCGGTCCCTTATTGTATAACATTTACTTATTCGACATTGGTAACTGCTTTGTAAATTCTAATTTCTTACTTTATGCTGATGATAAAAAAATATTCAGAAAAGTCACTTCCTCTTACGATTGTCAATGTCTTCAAGATGATCTTAATAGATTAAGTGACTATTATAAATTAAATAAAATATCAATTAATATAAAAAAATGCCAAAAAATAAGTTTTACCCGTAATAGAAATAATAATATTATTTGTTTTGATTATAAAATTAATAGTGAATCTATACCTGCTGTTACTTCAGTAAGGGACCTAGGTGTGATTCTGGACGTCAAACTTGCATATCGTACGCACGTGGATTTTATTGTTCATAAAGCCTACAAAAATCTAGGTTTCATCTTGCGACAAGCTGATCCATTTAACGACATTACTTGCTTGAAAGTTCTTTATTTTGCCTACGTACGTAGTGTTCTCGAATTTGCAAGTGTGATCTGGCGACCGCAATATAAATGTCACATTAAAAGATTGGAAGCGATACAAAAAAAATTTGTGAACAAAATGAATTATAAAACAAAAAATTATTCGTTAAATTATGAACAGGCTTGCGCACATTATGGGTTAAATACTTTGGAGGATAGGAGAGATATAATAGACATTATGTTGTTATACGATATCGTGAACAACAAGTTTGACTATTCCACAGCGTTGGAAAATATAAAGTATCTTGTACCCACACAGCGTACTCGCCACACACGCCTATTCCACGTGCCGGCTACATCAACTAATTATCTAAAAATGTCACCGTTCCACAGGCTCCCGGACATTTATAATAAAAAATTTTCTTCTGTGGATCCCTTCTATTTATCACGTACTAGTTTTAAAAAGCAAATTTTACAATTAATTAATACTGAAGCTCAGCTCACATAATAATATAATACATTAGCTTTTAACACTCACACATTCTCATACACGCACTTTCACACACACACACACACACACACACAATCACATCCTACTTACATTAAATCGGTTTTAATTTATTTGAATTCGAAGATATTTAAAACATTTCCTTTCTTTATAAATACTTATTGGGCTTGATCAATGCTTACTTATACCTACAAAAAATTAAAATCTTTTCTCTTATCATTTGTAAAATTCTTATACTAGTATTTGTTCACATACGTAGATTATTTTTACTACCTATTGGTGTACCTTTTAATTGGCGTAGCTTAGTATTTATTCATCTCAAAAATTGTATCACTAGCTGTAAGGTACCTTATAATAAATAAATAAATAAATAAATAAATAAAAAAAGCTTAAAATACCAATTTATTACATAATATCTTGCTTATATTTTAATTGGTAGGAATTTCCGTGAAGAAGTGGTTATTTACTAACAAGATAATAATTGTGCTACATTTTACTCTATGTTCTGATCAAAATACAATTATAGAATATTGAAAGATGGGTTTTAATTGATTTAACTGAAGTTTATAAAACTTTGTAATAATTTAAAGAGCCCTCAAAGGCCGGCAACGCACCCACAATACTCCAGAGTCTGTGGTTGTTCATGGGCGGCACCAATCATCGCTTTCTGTCCGGTGACGCGCAAGCTCGTTTGCCAGCTTATACATAAAAAAAATTACATGCTTGAATATTAACGAGTTGTAACTAAGTAATTTTAAAAACCATCAAACTACATGCAAAATGTAGACCAGGGAGGCAATTAAAAGTTTTTAAATAAAAGCTTAAAATATTAAATAATAGAGTAGAAATATTTAAGACTAGCTCATCTAGAATTCTATGTCCTAACATCGCCTGTAGTTCTCAACTATAGTGACCATAAACCATATATTTTAAACTACATCGAATGAGATTTTATTAAGTTAATAGTTATTTAAAAGCTGAGTTTTATGACGTTTCCGGCAAGTAAGTGATTTGCTTTTTAAACCAAGTGTTAGAATAAAAATGCGGTTTTTATTCATATTATCTTTATTATCAAAGCATAAATTTGTCAAGAAATATAGATTGTTTATATATATGAATACTATCTGTGTATATTATAGAAAATTATACTCGATCATTATTTGATGAAAATTGATAACATTCATGCAAAATCAAGTTACTGATTGTTGCTTATAGGCTCACCGCTACTAACATTTGCCTTCTAATTATAATAAGCTAGTAAATATATGTTACGGGAACCAATGTTTCTGCGTATTGTATTATTAATGTGTACTATATAAGGAAATAGTAACTAACTCTAATTAAAAAGTCAGTAGTTCCACCTCGTAGACAAACATAAAATACTTATTACACCTTCGCAATTCATCAAATACTAAAACTAAACGAAGAAAAGCTATTCCATTAAGAAACTGTACTCATGTCCTCAGGAACCATGATGTTATGAGCAGTTTCATAAACTTGAGTGCGGCAAGGATACCTTCTACAGTGACTACACGTATAAAAATATTCCCTTTCAAAGGTCATGTCTTTATGCAGTGAAAATGTTTTTCATTTATTTTTCAGTATTAAATTTACTGTAAATAGTAAAAGTATTTTTACTTGGCAACTCATGTTCACAGTTATTAAGTAAACATTTTATTTATATTTCTTTAATTAATTGAATATGATTGTATATTTATTCTAATAAAAAAATAAATGAATACAAGTGATTTAAAATAAAGTTATTGAAACCATATTTTATCATAGTTCAGGTATGGCATCAAATCATATTTTATAAAAGATGACAAAATTATTAGTAATTGTTTCAATATTTGTTTTAACACGACTTTAGATTGAATTTTAAATATAAATAAATTTTAATTTTAAATATAAATTTATTCTTACAATAATTCCAGTACATAAAACTATATAAATATAGACCTAATTAGAAAAATAAATTAAATCGAAGCACAGATTATGCAAATCATCTAAATCGTAATATTCACAAGCTTTGGACTCGTAACTTTTGCCCAGAATAGTATAATATTATCTGTGCCTAAGTCATTTGACAATCCACGTGTGTGACCTAATTTTAGGGATAATAGTCATAATTTCATATATTGGAACCCTCATGACGAATTTCTAGTTTTCGTTCGCTCGGGATTATATTTTTAACCCCTCGACCGTTGGCGGCTAGAGCTGGCACTACGAAAATGGTTTAATAGGATTAATCATTAAAGGTATTATTTGATTTTTGAATCAATTTTTTCATGTACTTATCTTTCTTATTTGTTAATTTATAATTTAGCAATGATAACACGGTAATAATCCATACGAATATTATCTACGAGCTTCCGCCCGCGACTCCGTCCGCGCGGAAAAATTAAGAAAAATTAAGATTTATTTTTTTTCTACGTATTTTTCCGGGATAAAAAGTATCCTATTTTATGTCCAGGATAATAAGGTATAATTACACCAAGTTTCATCGAAATCGAACCGTTAGTTTTTACGTGATGCCTTCACATACAGACAGACAGACAGACAGACAGACAGACAGACAAAAAATTTTTTAATCACATATTTGGGTTTGGTATCGATCCAGTAATACTCCCTGCTATTTATTTTTTCAATATTTTCAATGTACAGAATTGACCCTTCTACAGATTTATTATATGTATAGATAAATGCTAAGCTTTACATCTGGTACATCTGGTATACAGAGTAAATATACTTGAAGGGTTATTATTGAAAAAGCTAGTGATAATAAGTAAAAATACTGGCTGCGTTCACACTTCACAACATATTTTTATATAACTTATCCGTCAATTAAAAACAATGTATGAAGATTTCCATATTACAATGATTCATTTAATAATAACTCCAACAAATTATAGATATACATTAAACGTTCTAAAAACATAAACGATATTCAATATTTTCAACAAAAGGGTATTTAGTATGATTATTAGGTACATGATGACATTGAAGTTATCTATCATACAATGGTCCATAAACCCCATTAAGATAGTGTATCTGATAATATGTCCATTAATGGGATCATCACACGGTTCCAATTGAGTATTCGCTTGTAGAGGACTAATGTATGGGTTTTTTTTATTCATTGGACAGTCGGGTAGGGAAGTGAGAAGAGTAATTATAATAAGAAACATATTTTAATGACATACGTTTAAAATGATTCAAATTTTAGTCGATCATTAGTACATTACTCATCGGTTATACTGTTCTCAAATTGTATTCTGTTACTCACAGCCAAACAGTCTTGAAGGAGAAAATGATAAATTTATTTTGCAGTACATTACTTATCAATATTTTTTTCATCGTTTTAGAACTTTTACTGAATGGTAGCTGCGTTACGCTTAGCCAATATTATGTTATACATGTATTTTTATTAACAATCTAACTGATTGGACAGAGGTCTTAAAATAAAATGTATCCTATTAGAATTATCATAGAACTAGATTTCCGCCCGCGGCTTCGCCCGCGTTTGCAAAGGAAAACCCGCATAGTTCCCGTTCCCGTGGGATTTCCGGGATAAAAACTATCCTATGTGTTAATCCAAGTTACCCTCTATATGTGTGCTAAATTTCATTGTAATCGGTTCAGTAGTTTTTACGTGAAAGAGTAACAAACATCCATACATCCATAAATCCTTACATCCATACATCCTTACAAACTTTCGCCTTTATAATATATATTAGATATTAGATTAGATATTAGATTAAATATTAACATCAATTGTATTTATAAGATAATAACATAACAATGAAGAGCAATAAGTTAACAATACAAGAATGAACCATGTTATAAGTAGATCTCGTCTATTGTAAGACTTTAGCTTTTCCTACTATTATATTCACATAAAGCAACTTTAAGTAACAAATTACTTACCCATTGTATTTTTACAATCATTAAATAATTGAAAATATTTCATGGTACATATGCAATTCACACGTGCAAATGAAAATCTATATTTGGTTTACAATTTTTGTTGACGAGCGTTGTTGGCAATATTTATATAAGATAACAGTTGAATCTGCAATCAGTTTCTATCTACTTCAGTACGCGACTGTACTTGTGTTGGTGAAAACAACGAATTTTAGGTAATGCTTTTTAATTTTTTTTACGACAAGTTAAAGGATACATTTTAAGTGTATGATTTAATGGTGTGCTTTTAAAATGATTTGTACATTTTTATAAAAGTGCCTTTAATATAAATTTTAAAGATGCACAAATTAAAGGTACCAATTCTTAAAAATAAACAAAAAAGTAAAATGTTTATGAATTAAATAGATATTAATTAACAATAATTAACGTTTAAAAAGCAATGCAATGATTCAACGATAAAAAAATATTAATCAAAACGACACTAATCGAGCCTAAAAAATTATACCCGAAATACGTTCGGTAATTATAGATACTATTTAATAAGGTATTTGTTAACAATAACGTCCCATTGTAGCGTTTACGCTTAGAACCAATTAGCCCTCGTTTTATAACAACCTCTTAACTGTTTGAAAAATAATTATAATATCAATTAAACTTCAGGATTACTCCCACGGTATTTAAAGCTTTTGTTTGAAGTAAATATTGGAATATTGAATGGGAATTGATAAAGTTTGATGATATTGTAGAGAGCGGTGTGAAAAGATCTGTTGGGCTTCTTTTTATCTTTTGTTTTATATGAATGGACTTCCTCGAATTAATTTGAAAAATCCGGGTACCTTTGTTGCTATGCTTAAAATTGGTAATCAATTTATATTTAAATTATACAAAATTAGAACAAGCTTGTTATGAATACCTTCATTATATCTAAAAATTTAAAGCTCTTTCGTCATATTAAGGACGAGATTTCTAAAAAAAAAACTACTTTTAAATTTATGTGTACTTTTCGTCACTTATATAATTTTTGATGCGCATGAAATAGGTATTATATGAGTGACATGATGCTATGATCAAATCCGTGACAAAAAGCTAGTACAGATCCATATTCTATGACATTGTTGATATAACTCTTATGTGTGAACGACCTTGCTATATTAAGCACTTACTTGTGCCCCAGCTCTCTTCGTAAATCATTGGAGTCATTAAAAGCACACACATTAGGTTCGTAGAATTTACAACCGGCGATAAGGGTACATAAATCTATGTTCTTATTATCTGTATAGATAAACTGTATATGTTTTCAAAGGTTCTGTACCTATATTACTTGCTCTGTGGCCCTGTGGGTTCTGTATACATGCTTATTTTGGCGAGCATGACCGTCGTTGATTTTTCATAAATTGACAATTATGTACTTATGATTTCTTTATTATAAAATACATCTGAGATTTACAAAATTGCTATATAAGACCTTGTTTTTACCTCCTTTTTTTATTGTACCACAAAATTAAACGTATATTTTTCAATAGAGAGCTTATAGTAGAGCTGTGAAATTTTCCTACATAGCAATTAAGAAATAATTAGCACCGGTGGTTGGTGGAATCTTTGTAGTTGTGATTCTACAAATAAAAGTAAACTGTGGCGTATGTCCATTGTCCATATTGTTATCTATATAACCTTTTGATAAACTAAATGTACCTATACATTTTGGCAACGTACTTATTTATCGAACACCCACTAAACGGATGTCACTAAAAGCTTAGTGAATAACATAGTTGAAAATAATATATTACGTTTTCAATAAAAATGTATGGAGTAGGTACTTACAAGCCCTAATTGTGATTCTTAAAGAGGGTAAAAACATGACTGAACTATTACAAAAATGAAGACAAATCATACAAAATATACCTTCAGTTATTTTGTATAGAACTTGTAATACTTAAGATCTAACATCAATGCTTAGAGTAAACTGCAATATATCTCAAGGATAACCTCTCTAGGCGGCTTATTAAATGCGTTTCCCAGCTATAAAGTATTGGGTTTAGAAACTACGTATCACATAAAGTATTGTTTTTCAAATTAATTCTAATCTTAATAGTCGACTTTTTTTCGTTCTTGTTAAGCTACTTATGACATCTTTATCAGATTTCCAAGTCAATGAAGTTCAATAAAAAACGTTTACTTCGTGTTTAACAGAGAAAGAACTATAAAAGATTTGTTAAGACATAGGTATTCAGATTATTAGCTACTTACTGTGCCGCGCGGTTTCACCCGCATTACTCCGCTCCTGTTGGTCTTAGCATGATGATATTACTCGCCTATATTACTCGTAGATAATGTAGCTTTCGAATGGTGAAAGAATTTTTATAATCGGTCCAGTAGTTTATGAGCCTATTCATTACAATCAATCAAACAAACAAAGTTTTCCTCTTTATAATATTAGTGTAGATGTCTTATTCATAAATAATAATATATCATAATGAGACATGAGTATTTGACAATATTACCTACTATAACTTACAGTGTAGAAAACCGTAATTTTCCTCTGCATCATATAAAAAAGGAAAGTAATTAAAACATATTAATTATAATATTTTCAGTAGTTTAAAACGAAATAAAATACGGCTCTGAAATAACATAGTAAGCAATGATAAAAGGTGAGCGGATGCAAGCCTATATTCTTTGTTTGCTTTTAATTTGGAATTTGTAACATTTTAATTACTTCGCCTTTTATATGAAAAGGAATGGATTTATGTGAAATTTTATGATTCGTACATTAAAATAGTGATTGAATCATCAGTAAGATTTTTAAGACGAAAACGAGTTATTAAAGTAATTAAATTATTATTTGAAGACTTACTATTGGATAACGATATCACGACAATGACAAATAAATACGATTGGATAAATCAGATACCATTTTATACTAGGTACAGGTGACTGACTGATCTATCAACGCACAGCCAAAACTACTGCATTGATCGGGATGAAGTTTGGCATGCATGAGACAGTAAATGTAAGCATCTGCTAAGAAAGGATTTTGATAAATTCTACCATTAAATTCGACTTCTATTATTAGGGTTCAATTATTTATAGATACCAATATAACTTACTTTGATGACGCGTGCGAAGCTGCGGGAAACAGCTAGCAAGATATAAAACTCATTTAAAAATAAATATCTCAAAACAGTCTCGTGTAAGAACAAACGTTCACAAATGTTATAAAAGGTAACGATTTTCCGTAGTGTCAATTAAGTTGCGATCTTGAGCCTTTTGAGAATTTTTCCCGCCTTTGTATCGGGGTGAAGCCACGGGCGACCAATTAGATAGTTGTACCGTAACAATGTACGTATCAAAGATAATATTATATGTACGATGTACGTATGTAGAGCGTAATTGTAATGTCGTCAGTTTTAGAAAATATCTCGTTTGATAGTGTAGCTATTGTATTGATTATTAAGCTATTTTATTATCGTTTTGGCAATTATGTACACATTTAAGCGCGTCACACACGGTGAAGATACTATAATATTTTATCTTAAGATAAAATATTATAGTAATCTTCTTTATATATAAAAATGAATCGCAAAATGTGTTGGTAAGCGCATAACTCGAGAACGGCTGAACCGATTTCGATAATTCTTTTTTTATTATATTCCTTGAAGTACGAGGATGGTTTTTAAGTAGAGAAAACGTAAATATGTACTACGGGCGAAGCCGGGGCGGACCGCTAGTATTTTATAATAATATTCTGTAATATAAAATATTACAGTATCTTAAGGTATCCGGTATCAGCGTTCTGACCATCATTTTTCTTTTTGTCATTGCGTACTAAGACCCCTGTAGAACCGCCATCCTGTAACAAATGACTCGAAACACTGACACAAAATTTCGGGTAAGTAAAAGAAAGTATTGTTTGAATTTACGCATGTTTTTTTAAACATCATAAATTGGATATAAAAGTCAGTAAAATGTACAGTATTACAAAGCTTTAAAACTGTTTATTTCACAATTACATAATATAAGTAGGTACTTACCTAAAGGATTTTTTGGTGTTAATCTATAAAACAACGTAGGTACCTTCTACCTACGTGTTAAAAAAATATGAATATAATAATTTAAAATAGAAAAATGTCCAACATCATACAGCTGTATAAATCTAAGTTATAATTTGTTGTTTAAAAATGAAAATACAAGTAACTTTACATATTATATTTCAAACACTATATTTAAAAAAAATCACCATACAGTTATTTATTTATAGCTTGATAATGATAATTTTACCAATATAGATACAATAACGCTTTTCCAAATATTTATGAAATAATTTACTATAGGTATACGGAAATAAACACGTTATTACCAGAAAATCTCAAATTAAATAAATATGTATTTGTAATAATATAGCATCTATACAATTTCGTAATTGGCAAAAATATGTTTACCTCCCACATAAGCAGATTGTATGATTCCTCAGCGAATAATAAGGGTTTTTATTGTATTCATAAACATTATTCTAATGTCCACAAGGGCAAGTACTTATATTTTATGACATTTTCGTCAGAGGAGCTTTTCCTCATTACCCTTTTTACGCCGAAGATTTTGAGATACTTACATTAATGTGAATTGACACGGGAAGGGTATTGAAGGTGTAAAAAATCATAAATATTCATGTTTCTTTTATTTGACTCAAATGCTATGATACTAGCAGAGTAGTTAAAATAAACAAATATGTGGCTCTACGCATCCGCATTGGTTATAAATTATAATAATTAGGTTATAATGCATAATTCGGAATTCAAATTAGAAAAAGTATTAATGTGATCATTTATGTTCAGGGGTAGGTCATTTGTTAAAATTTGTTGTGGGATTTAAATAATAATATAATCTTCTATAATTACGTCTCCTAAAAAGGTTATATGAGAAACCAACATGATTTTTTTCATATCGATCCACGCAACTGAAACTAAAAGTATCGATCTAAATATTAATAATACACGCTCTTCCATGCATGCTATGAATACTAAAGACCAACGACAATATTCAATTGTGCTGAACATTACTCTCAAAATAGGGGAATAATATTTGCTAAAGCTCAGTGGACAAGCAATGGATACAGTAAGGTTAAACGTTAAATATAATATGTATAGTTTTCATGGTATTGTATTACACACGGTTGGTACGTTTTTCATTAGGTATGTACGTGTTCCGTTTACGAACTAGGAATCCAAGATTTGTATATTATTAGACTAATAATTTTATTTCCAGAGACGTGGGTTATATGTAACGGCTATTTATAAGTCAACAATAGCAACTTTCGCTTAACTTTTCATATATTTTTATAGTATTTGCGTAATTGTAAGTACCTTCCTACGTATGTTCATTGTAATTGATCATTATTGGCAAAGGATTTGAATGAATACCATACCTACTCATTACTCAAGGATCTATGAAGAATTTGTAATATTTTTAGAAGTGTTAAGTTCTTTACTCGCCTCGATTTTTGTGGGCGAAAAACTTATGGGTTGATGTTAGCAACGTGTTTTTATCATGTTGTGTCAGACTGACGACGATGTATGAAACATAGGTACAATAGTAACAAACATATTTTACTACGCATCTTTTTTTTTCACTTATTAATTTTATCCAGCAGTCTGGTAGCAGCAGTTTCGGTTATTGTGTGGCCAAAATTTTTAATTTTTCTCACTTTTGTCTGAGGAAAACGATGAAATTTTAAGAAAGTTTAGAAGAATTTTGAACAGAATGAAACACGAAGTAATGGTTAGTTGAATAAAGGATAAATTAATTAGCGTTGAAAAAAGGTAAACAGTGTAAAGTGAACAAAGCGAAATCTTGGAACGAGTAATATTTCCTCATTATAATAAAACACGTTTAAATTAACCGCTACCTCTCACATTTGAGGGTTCGTTTTATTATTAAAACTAGCTTTCCGCCCGCGGCTTCGCCCGCTTTGTCTAAAACCTAATAAATTATATACTAAAACCTTCCTCTTGAATCACTCTATCTATTACAAAAAACCGCATCAAAATCCGTTGCGTAGTTTTAAAGATATATACATAGGGACATAGGGACAGAAAAAGCGACTTTGTTTTATACTATGTAGTGATAACTGAATATTTTTAACACTTAAAGATTGATAATTTACGAGAGGAAATGTAATGAAATAAAACAGTTTCAGTACCTATTTTAAATAATTTTAATAATCTCATATACATATAGTATGTATTTTGTAAAAAATTCAGTCGATTGCACAGCTTGATTGCACATTATGAAGCGTTGTTACAATTTAAAAATCAAACCTTCGTTCATTGGAACTATAACGGGTGCGTGTTTTGAATACTAAAAAATCACGATGAATAAAACCTACAATAAGCAGGGTTGTATGACTGTAACGTCAGATAGTAGAAGGTTATACTGTTAACCAATAACTAAAAATGCTCTACCAATCTAAAGAATGAAGAATGGATATAATATTATCTTTTGCAGAGAACATTCCGAAAGTGAATCAAATGGTAGAATTTGTCCTGAGTGGAATAGGGAGTTCCCATTTATGAACTGTATTGAACCTTTGCAGTACACAATCAAAATTCATTACCAGTACGATAGCATTCTAATTCAGAAGGCCTCAATTTTAGTCATATAATCGTTTGAAATATTTCTGGTCACAACCGGACACCCACGACTTTAAGTGTTCGTTGGTGGTTCGTTGCTAATCAATTATTGTGGAACAATGTTCATTTATAAGTACAATATTTGCATATTTTTTTTGGAAGTATTATATATTTGTGGAAGTTTGATTTTATTAGCATTTAGCACATTGATAAAGTTAGCGCTATGTTTTAACTTTTAACTTTTAGCTTAGGCATGAGCAAATATATTTTATCACTAGATTTCCGCCCGCGGCTTCGCCCGCGTTTGCAAAGGAAAACCCGCATAGTTCCCGTTCCCGTGGGATTTCCGGGATAAAAACTATCCTATGTGTTAATCCAAGTTACCCTCTATATGTTTGCTAAATTTCATTGTAATCGGTTCAGTAGTTTTTACGTGAAAGAGTAACAAACATCCATACATCCATACATCCTTACAAACTATCGCCTTTATAATATAAAGTAGATATTAGATTAGATAGTTCTTGATTATGTATGAAAAAAGTCCTGTAGTTCATACGCATGCTCTATCTCACGCATAAAATATTTAAATAGCAGGTATTTATATCCTATCCTAGCTATAGCTAGCCTAGCTAAGCCCGCGGTTTCACCCGCGTGACTCCGCTCCTGTTGGTCTTAGCGTGATGGTATAATTATTATAGCTTAGCCTTCCTCGATAAATGGGCTATCTAACACCGAAAGAATTTTTCAAATCGGACCAGTAGATCCTGAGATTAACGCGTTCAAACAAACAAACAAACTCTTCAGCTTTATAATCCATACTAATATTAGGTATACAATACAATACAATACAAAATTCTTTATTTAACACACACATACAGAAGAAAAGAAAAGAAAAGAAAAAAAAAACATATAAGACAGATACAACATGTTAAATAGGCGGCCTTATCGCTTTCAAGCGATCTCTGCCAGGCAACCTTTGGATAGGATTAGTTATAAATGCGAAAGTAAGTCTGTCTGTCCGTCTGTTACTCAATCACGCCTTAACTACTGAATCAATTTGCATGAAATTTGGTATGGAGATATTTTGATACCCGAAAAAGGATATAGGCTACCTTTTATTGCGAAATATGTACCACGGGTGAAGCCGGGGCGGACCTCTACTATTATATAGTAAGTATAGGTACATAGTAGGTATAGATGATATCAAATTTGCTCAGTGCGCTTTACATTTTTATTCCGATAATTCCACTGTAATTGAGACTAAAACAAACCGTTATAGATACCAATTGTATTATTTTGTGTACGCTAAAAACACGTTGCAAAAGTGGTTAAAAACGTTTAACGTTGGACCAACTTTTATCTCGCGGAGAGACTATTTTACGTCACAATACGTTTAGACAAGATGAAAACGTTAGAATTTCTGCATTTACAAATGTTTACGTGTTGTCTGTTTTAGTTTTAGTTAGTAAAACTATCTACTGTTTTGCTGTAGGTATCCGTATTTTTGGTCACAAGTTTTTCATTTATTTAGTAATTGCAAGTAAACACAAAGTTTGCGTCATTCTATAAATAATAAATATATAAATAATGCATATACTTATCAATATTAAAAATCGACATCTTAATCTTTATATAATATATATGTTACGGCTAAAGGTAGGTGAGAACATAAACTTAAGATTAGCCGGCTAAACTTAGGTTTATTTTCGACGAGGTGTTAATGTTAGTTTGTTCTATCTTTAGCCGGCTAAACTTAAGTGTAACCGCAGGCCCGTGGCTAAAAATGTCGGGGTGGGTAGATTTGGTTACTATAATACATGTAAGGAACAGGGCGAGTGTTTTCTGGCACTTCGCCGGCTGCTGCCGCAGCACGCTCGCTGCGCTCGCTCGGCTCGTGCGGGTCTTAAGAGTTCTAACCTAACCTAACCTAGCCACCAGCTTTCTGCCCTGAGTCGGGGTGGGTAGATTTGGTTACTATAATACATGTAAGGAACAGGGCGAGTGTTTTCTGGCACTGTGCGGGCCCCTCAAGCCCTCCACCGGCCCGGCGCTAACCAAATCTACCCACCCCGACATTTTTAGCCACGGGCCTGCGGTTACACTTAAGTTTAGCCGGCTAAAGATAGAACAAACTAACATTAACACCTCGTCGAAAATAAACCTAAGTTTAGCCGGCTAATCTTAAGTTTATGTTCTCACCTACCTTTAGCCGTGACATATATAAATCTTGTGTCACAATGTTTATCCTCAATGGACTCCTAAACCACTTAACCGATTTTAATAAAATTCGCACACCATGTGCAGTTCGATCCAACTTGATAGATATGATAGTTTAAACATGTAGGTACCACGGGCGAAGCCGGGGTGGACCGCTGGTAATAATATATAGGTCTGTCTTTTGTTTCCGTTTAGTCGATATTTCTACATTAAACTGCACTATTCAAACAGAAATAAACCAGTTTCTTTAATTTTAGCCAAATAGCATCGCGTTTATGAATAGAATTCTTGTTTTAACGATATCACTTAATTTAACTCAAAATGATTTACATCTTTAAGGCATTGTAAAGGATCTATTCAATAGCTCTTGAGTTGGATGTTTATCGAGCAGTAGGTTGCTTTGACCGCATCTTTACGCCTACGTTTCTAGCAATAGATATTATTTTATTTTAAACTAGTTGCTCATCCTGGCTCGTGGCATTTACATCACTAATTATAATTCAAAAACGGCTGAAGGGATTTTTATTATATTGATGTAGAAAAACAGCTCTTAGAAAATCGATCGTAAAAAATCAGCGCGTTAATTAACCACAACTAAAATCACACCACAAAAAACCTAGACACAAAAATGTTGATTAAAAATATCTAAACTCTTATCTCAGTTATAGATAATACAGTTATTCTTGTATAGATATAGAGATTTTGTTATGGTTCATCTTAAATAAATCAACGAAAAAGCCAAATCAAAATAGATTTAAAAATATAATAAAAATCTAAAAGACACGTGTAAAATCACACATAGAGCAATCATTTATTGTTCATTAATTTTCAGAATTATTTTTATTCAGCTCGTTGGTAAATTATTTGCATTACAAAGTGTTTAATAAACCGTAAAACCTTTTGTCGCCTGTCACTTATAAAAATAGCCTCGATAATTATTGTGAAAATGAAATAATTGGAATATTCAGTGAAGGCACTTTTGTTACTTAAGTACGAATATATTATTTTGTTTGACATTTAAGAAAATGTGATCTTGTATTTGTCCTTTTTTTACAGTTTAGTACATGTAATACATAAATGCTTTTTGGAACCTTCTAAAGATATAATCATTAGAACATGCCTACGCGCGATTGGCATACTTTTTGAGGAAAAACTCATGGGAGTCTGATATACCTACGATACAGTGTAGGTACATTTGGAAAATCTTTTATTTCGATATTGCATTCAATTATTTCGGCTTCGCCCGCGTTTTCAAAAAAAACCTGCATAGTTCCCGATCCCGTGGGATTTTCGGGATAAAACCTATCCTATGTGTTAATCCAAGTTATCCTCTATATGTGTACTAAATTTCATTGTAATCGGTTCAGTAGAATTTGCGTGAAAGAGTAATAAACACACACACACACACATCCTCACAAACTTTCGCATTTATAATATTAGTAAGAATAAGAATTAGTAAGATATCTTTAAATTCAAACTCAATAAGGTTTAAGAAGTGCCTGCACAATACCTGTATGTTACACAAATATCTACACAATATTGTTTTGTGTTCCCAATTCGCAATCAGGGTGGAAACTTCTTTACTATAACATTTTTAATTCAAACCATAATACTTAAAACCTAACCGTAGGTTTATTTAAAGACTGTTTAGGAAAAAATTATTACTTTAGTGGTTAAAAATAGACCTCTATTCTAATTTAGGTACCTTTTGAAGAGACTCGTTTTAGCGCGTAACTTTTGTATTTAAACTTTAATGTTCTATCTATTATGTAGATCCGTGCTTTGTATGCTTAGAACTATGAAGTGGAAATTATTTTTAGTTATGCATAAAGTTGAATAGTTTTCGGTAGTTAATAATTTTACTTTTTGACAGAATTATAGGTATTATGACGCGTATTTAGTGATTAAAATAATGTTGGTAGCATATTATATCTACCATTGTTAATCTGAAATTAACTTTAAACTAAATAAATCAGAATAAATAAACTTTCGTTTTTAATAATTGTAATAGTATCTATATAATCAAATATATATAATCAAAAATTATCGATTGCACAAAGCACAAGTGCTTTATAAAATGGTTCAAAATTTCATCAACACCACTTCATCTTCTAACAAATTAATTATCCAAGCAATATGGAAATCCCAAAAACTCATAGGTACTTAAGTATTTCTTTTATAAACGAGGATAGAAAACATGATACTCCCTATCCTAACTATGTTCTCCGAATATTTAAATATCTTTTGCTTACGGCATCGATAAATAAAGCGGATTCTACGAAGAATTATGTAAGAAAGCTTACACCTGAAGGTCTGACACGTTCTGATTGAAATTGGAAGTTAGCAAATGTTTTGTCGTTACAAAGGTCGTGATTTATTTAAAAGTACACATTAGTTATAAATTTAGGTAGGTATCGTCTTTTGTTATCCCTTTTTCACTTTGTAAAACAACAAGGAAATGTTTGTCTGTAAAGGGTTCCTACAATGTTAAATAAACGAATTTGTCAAAACATCTGGTGATTCTTTCCTATAGAGATTTTAGATTAGACTAGCTGTACACCGCGGTTTCACCAGCATTGCTCTGCTCCTGTTGGTCTTAATGTGATGTGATGATATAACCTTCCTCGATAAATGGGCTATCTAACAGCGAAAGAATTTTTCAAATCAGACCAGTAGTTTCTGAGATTAGCGCGTTCAAACAAACTAACTCTTTGGCTTTATAATATTAGTAGATATTTCATATTACAAACCAAATATTTAGGTAGATATAGATTGGATAGATTGTCGGGCTCCTGAAAAACGAAAGATACAGCAACATAAATGATAGATGTTATCATTTAGGTAACTTGTAGGTATAAAACAGTGCCGTGAAGTAAATTATAATTATTATCAAGCAAACAAACCAAAACCACAAGCTAAAGATCAATAATTCACCAACAATTTTAAAAGAGAAACACACACGACGTTGAATCAAATGCAATATATCGCAGAGCACTCAGGCAGTAATGGAGTTGCAGATTTCAAGGGAACAACGCGCAAATGGCTCCCGTCTTCCTTTTAACCTGTGTTGACATCTTTATTGGGACTCCGGTCAGCGGAGTTACGAAGGCATTACAGCATTTTTGTGTATAAATAATGCTTGAGAAGTCTTTGAGTTCGTGCAAGTCATTCAATGCAATTGCAATTTGAATGATGCAAAGGTTTCTTGCAATCCTTGCAATAAGAATAGGGTTGAGGATGTTATTTTGTGATAAATATTGACGATTCATGGAAATGCTTTACACTCCCGGAAGGATTTAGATTATACATAAATATCTTGATAAAAGTAATTAAACCTCACCCCTACAAATTATATGATACCAATTACCAAGTCTTGATCAAAAATATAGCGATTTACCTTATTGTCATGATGATGATAAACCGCATCTTGCAAATTAGTAAAAATTTCTTAATTATGTAGTAGGTATAATCTTATAACATTTCAAGTGAATAGTGTTACCAATAAAGCGCGTCACACACGGTGAAGATACTATAATATTTTAATACCCACAAATACCCACAAAATTTCGGGTCATTTGTAACAGGATGGCGGTTCTACAGGGGTCTTAGTACGCAATGACAAAAAGAAAAATGATGGTCAGAACGCTGATACCGGATACCTTAAGATACTGTAATATAAAATATTACAGTATCTTAAGATAAAATATTATAGTATCTTCACCGTGTGTGACGCACTTAAACTTCTAGTATCGCTTTGGGAATAGTGGTTAATTATCATCCCAACTAAAAAAGTTTATCTTTTTAATGTTTATATCGCGAACAGCAGAAGTCAAATAAATAACGGGGTTACTCGAGTATGAAATTAACAAAAAGAAGATTAGCGAAGTGAAAAATGTGCGTAAACTTGGTAGACTGTTTCTTTAACTTAACATAAGTAGAAAATTAGAAATAAGTAGAAAAGTAGAAAATCGACAAATTATTATATTTATGGAAAAAAAAATTGTATGGAATTAAAAATTTAATCTTTATAAATTGATAGCTGATAATCTCAAAATTTAAAATTTATTGCAGAAATTATTACCTACAATAATTTCTTCATAAATTGGTAGATACACAAGATGCCTATTGCCTACCAGCCTACCGACTTCATAAATTTTAGTACTTAACTTCTTATGAAAAAATAATTTAACATACTTAATTAATATTGGACAATTTTTCTCATTTCATACTAAAAATATTAACAATATTTTTAGTATGAAATGAGAAAAATTGTCCAATATTAACGTTGAAAAATGTTTATAAATAATTTGCTGAATGTAGTTACACTTATATTATAGAAGACCGTACTGTACAAGATTTATGTAATAAGGGGATCGTAGGGGATATTCGAGTAACTGCTGCAGGATTAATTGCAATTACCAACCTACCGGGAATCGTATAAAACTGTGAAATTTATATAATAATTAACATAATTCTGCCTGTAATAGTTTCAGGAGATAATATTATTTTAAGCGCAGCATGCAAATGTATGAACCATAATAATATGTAGGTACCTACTTCAGATTTTATACGGTTATATATCTTTTACAATCTAACATGGACCTAAGTATATATTATGTGCAAAAATAATAAATAAGGATTGCACACAAATATAATTAATCATTAATTAATCATCATCACTCACTCACACTCACTTTATTAAAGCCTTGATGATGTATTTAAAGCATTAAGACTCCATTGCTCTCACCAGACCAATAAGTCAATATATCTTCGATGATATTACATAATGCTGCACAAAATACAACCACAATATTGACGGAAGGCTATTATTAATGTTTACTCGTGGTCTACGCTTGTCATCACTGGCCCAGGGGATCCTTTGTAGTTTTAGTAGCGATATATGCGGCTAATAAACTTGGATAAACATACATGAAGGTTAAGGCTAACCGTAAGGTTTTAATGGCATTTTTCTGCAGCGTTCTTGCGGGATTTATTTTACGTTCCTTAAAATAAATAAAAAAATAGATATTAAAAATAAATTTTGACGCAAACTAATCATGGGTTGAGATTTATTAATAGTTTATCAGATAACATTTAAAACTGAAAAATCGAATCAATATAATTAAATATTTTTCCTTTTGTTACAGATTCAGCAATGGGGTCGTGTCGTGCATACATTTTAATAGCCACTCTCCAGTTGGCGCAAGTGCTGGCCGTGGAGGAATTCGCCAAACGCACTCCGCACGGCTTCTTCGGAATGCGCGGGAAGAAATACATTGAGGCCAGAGACACAGAAATGTTCAAACGTAGACCGAATTTCTTCGTCGGAGTCAAGGGAAAGCGGGCGTTCGAGTACCCTGAAGATCTGTGGCCATACAAACGCACTCCCATGGGGTTTGTCGGCATGCGCGGCAAGAAAGAGTTCACCGACTTCTCTCTACCATACAGCTTCGAATACGACCCAAAGAGGAACCCGATGAACCAAATGGATTACATTAACGACGTCAACCGGGACTCATTCATGAACGCAGCTATCAATGAATACCTTCAAAAGTTGCAAAGCGCTGATGACGACGATTCCCGAATCACAAACGAGGTAGACAAGCGCGCGTTTTACGGTGTTCGAGGTAAAAAATCAATCCCAGAAAAACGGCAAAACAGGCGTCGAGGTTTCATAGGCGTTCGTGGTAAAAAGGACGTGAGGTATGGCGGGCCTAAAGAGATTAAGTTTTTGCTGACCGGACCCTGGCCGAAGAGAAAGACTGGCTTCATGGGAATGCGGGGCAAGAAATGGACTGAAGCTGGTGAGATTTTGATTGATTAGTGTAAAGAGGCGTTAATTTATTGTTATAATATAATTATCAAGATAGAAAAATGAATATTTAAAATTTTCTATTTACTAAATGATTTCATAAATTTTACAAATTATGTCATGACGTTCAACATTTTAAAATTATAATATTTGATTAAATACCGAAGTTCGATCAGTTTTATACAAATTTAAGATAAAAAATATATATTTGAACTATTACGGGTGCTACGAAAGTTTATTGCTACGAATATAAGCTCACCGATTGCAGTAAACGATTCATATTAAGGTTCGAACATATTTTAATTATTTTTTTTCTTGACAGATTCCAGCAGTGAGATCGACGCGTCCAACTGAATCCCCACAAAGGACTAGGACTACAGAAACACTAACATATCCTATATTTAAGCTACGCTCTTGCCAATTAATATAATAGGCTTATTTAGCGTCGATAAATTGAATTTCTAGTAAATATTTACTCTTACAGTATAAAAATAACTTCGCTATTTCTTACGTATTTTAAATAAGTATTAAATAAAATATAATTGTTGTCAAACATTATGAAATAATGTAGTTGTTGTTTTAAGAGTTTATAAATGCTTTGAAAATAAGATGTTTATTATTGAATTATCTACTTCGATCTCAATGTATTACCGATTATTTATATAGATAATAATATTTTAACTATCCTATGTTTGTGAGATTTTCTTCTAGACAATTATATGTTTGTTACAATTATTTTGATCTCTTAGACTAGTTATATTGTTTTATTATAAGTCAACGGCATTTTGCAAAGGCTGGCAAAATGTATGACACTCTTTGTATTATAATAATATGGATAACAATAAACGCAGTTGTCAATTTTACCGTTGTTTAATTTTTAACCCTATTACCCGAATCCTGAAAATTATAAGGTACCAAGGTAACTACTTCAATTCATACAAAAATCATTAGACACATATCAGGGTATTATCAAAATTGGTTCAGCAGTTTCAATAAAAGATATACTTAAGTAGTTTACACACTTATTGCAGCACACTATAATAGTATAATCGGCCCTTTAACGTACCTTCTTAAGAACCAACCTTTAAAAAGAGTAACGTGGCCGTTTCACAGTCTGAAATAATAATTAACCTGAATAAAATTTCAATACAATTTTCAATTTACAAACAAAACGCACACAAGTCAGATACATACAATACATAATTTTTTTAGCCAAATAACAAACTAACTTATGAGGTAAATATTGTAGCCACAATAACAGTTAATCTTAAAAAAACATTTTTAAGTCGCAAGCTGCGGATTTCGTGTATATTTTACATGATTTTACTAGGTACTACTTCATTATAATTTTAATGATATCAAGTAGTTATCAACTCATCAACTTGTGGTGAAATCTAGACTATGTATTTTGTAGTGGTTCAGGGGTAGAGCAACTGATGCGATGGCTCTAGTTCGCAAAAGGCGTGCTGATAATCACTCTTACTAAGCTGCTTCATTCTTCATAGATGATGATAATACTCATTGGTACTTGGTAAATGACAAAAAAGTTAATTCACTAAGCTACTAGCTACTAGCTGATGTAACTATAAGGATTTAATAATATGAAATCTATATCTATGTATATACCATCTATATACTAATAAAATTGTAGGAAAGTCAAAACTGTTTATTGAATTTTTTTTTTGAAGAACAATTCATATCGAAGCCAAAATATACCTAGTTTTTAGAATTTTTGTCTGTTTGTCTGTAGGCGCTAAACTCAAAAAGTGCTGAATGGATTTACGGAATTATGCGGGATTTTCTTTGACGTGGAAGAAGCCGCTGGCGGAAAGCTAGCTTTAAATAAAACGATTTGAATGTGAATTCAAAGAGCGCTATACCTAACGATTTTCGGCTTTCACTCTATGCGAACTAACTACGTTACTAAGGCCTGTGTTTATGTGTGAATATCATTATGGGCTACATTATAATTTTTGGAAGCTGTTACTGACTCAAGTAATTTAAATTTTCATGATATTTGCGATTGAATACCTTTTCAAAATTGACGAATATCATTTAGTAGAAGGCATATTGTGTTACCTACATTTAATTAAGTTAATTGACCTGCGATTTAAGGTCCAAAATTATTACTAGAATTTCATTAGTTTTATTTAAAGATGTTATGTAAATTACAGCAATACATTTTCATGTAATTCGTCAACGCCATCTAGTCAAAACCACCTGGACCCAATCGTTTAGTTGTAGCACGTATATAATATTATGTAACGAAATGGTTGATACCGATTTGGTCGCTATAATATAAGAGCCCACGACGGCCAGACTTTCCTTTTTTTCGGAAAGTTGAAAGTTTCTCTGTATATGTCTCCGATACAGATAAGAACGACCAGCGACTATCAAGTTTGGGTTGTGGTTACTTTGGCAGGAAACAGGTAGTGAAGGTGTATAAAATAGTACCTAACTTTCATTATAGTTTAAAAGCTAAATTTTATATATGTTATGCCGGGTCCAGACTGGTGAAACGTAACATGCAATGTAACATGCAATGAAAGAATTCACCGTCCACATTGCTGCAATGTATCATGAAAGGTAACACACTTTGTAACAATTTCTCATAGTTTGGACGTCTTGCGCGCGCGAATTGTGCATTACACGCGCATGCTACGAGCATTACAAGCCGCGCGCGGAGCGATCCGAAATTTGTCGGTTTTTCGACGAACACAAAGGGGCAAGGAACACGACTACGGGAGGTTCGTAGTGAATGCGCGTTATGAGCGCGCTATACGTCCACACCAGCAGCGAACATGCAATGAAAGGCAGAATGTTACATTGCATGTTACGTTTCACCAGTCTGGACCCGGCATTACTTGGGGACCTATAAAAAGACATTACCTTAAGAGCCAGACAGTTTTCATGGTTCTTACATCTAGCCAGACACATTTAAAAAATAACTAACATATCATCAAATTCACATAACTACCTAAAAGCATAACAAATATGAAATAACCCACTAAAAACATTAGTTAACTATAATTATTAAAAAAATAAAAGTATAATATATAAGTAATAAAGTTATTACTTATCTTTTACTTAGACTTATGTTGATGGAATTTCACGTATCCCGATGACTTTTTTATTGTGTCATCGAGATACGTGAAATTTCATCAACATAAACCCCCGTAAAAGATAAGTAATAATTTTATTACTTATATATTATACTTTTATTTTTTTAATAATTATAGTTAACTAATGTTTTAGTGGGTTATTTCATATTTGTTACGCTTTTAGGTAGTTATGTGAATTTGATGATATGTTAGTTATTTTTTAAATGTGTCTGGCTAGATGTAAGAACCATGAAAACTGTCTGGCTCTTAAGGTAATGTTTTTTTATAGGTCCCCAAGTAACATATATAAAATTTAGCTTTTAAACTATAATGAAAGTTAGGTACTATTTTATACACCTTCACTACCTGTTTCCTGCCAAAGTAACCACAACCCAAACTTGATAGTCGCTGGTCGTTCTTATCTGTATAGGAGACATATACAGAGAAACTTTCAACTTTCCGAAAGAAAGGAAAGTCTGGCCGTCGTGGGCTCTTGATCTACTAGGTAAGAAATAATTACTCGAAAGTTTTGGGATCCATCGATCAATGAAAAAGACAAAATGCGAGATAAGTATTTTTGTGGTAAAACGAAATCATTGATAACTCCATGATAATTCGTCGATTGGTGTGATACTAGATGGCGTTGTGCACATCGATGGTAAAGTGTAATGTTTTTTTAGTGTTTTTTTTTGGTGTACAGGAATAAGTGTTTCCAATATATTATTACTAGGTCACATGGTGGAACCATCGCCCATTAACTTATCACTGACTGATTTAAATATGCGAATTTTTATATTGTAATATTGTATTGATTTTTTTAATATTAATTAGCATCAAAGTCATTTAAGTACTCATAAAACCGATAATGATCGTTTAATTAAGTATTAATAAGTAGCGAAGATAAGGGTAAAAAAATAAACAACACTTAAATTTATAATATTTTTTATTAAAACTTTCTCCTTATAAATCCATCGATTGCTAACATAATGTAGAATAGAACATACATAGAAGCCATGTCTCGAATTTGATAAATACAATGCTCTCGACAACCTTTTCTTGTGTAACATAATACACACATCCACGCCGTGCGACCGTCCGCCATTTTGTTCATCCATCTATTTATTATGGATATGTAATTTTTAAATTGGAATTTCACAAATATCTACCTATTTTAGAACAGTTTAGGAAAAGCGTAATCAAAATGGCGGACCGTCGTTGTACGCACTCAAACAAAACATCATAAGAAAAATAGCTAATAAAATAATAAGGCCATTGTTGTATACAGATTACATGATTTCGCATCGGGGAACCGTAAAAATGGACGATTAGCAAAATTGTAAATCTACAAGCAATATGACGGCATTGTTGTCTATGGTCCGTTTTTCCCGCGCATTTGCTATCACAATTTGAACACACCTAAATTCGTCACTCATTGGTACTACACAACCTCCTTCGTGGACCATAGACAACTCTAAAGCGCAATAAAAAAACGGAATATACACGTCACTGCGTAGACTTTTCACGGTTAATAATTAATTAATTATTATTACAATTTGTTACAACTACTAATACATAAATATTTCAAAATTATCCAAGTTTTTGGGCGTTCATTTTGATGTCTGTCAATATTGTCTATACATTTAGTAGAGTCAATGTTGACAGACACAAACTCGATATAAATTAAAAGCAAATTAGTCTTAGGAAGGGAATTATTGTATTAATTAGAAAAAAAGAATTGATTAAATTTCATACAACGCTAACTACTTATTATACAAAAATTGTTTATGCATGTAAATTACTTAATAGTTAACAAATTATCATTATCGTATATAACTGTTCGCGGCCAACGACGTGTTCCTTTCAAATTTCTTAACTTCATTTTCGGATGACTTTGTCATAGAATTTAAGGCTAAATTTATTTTATGTATATTTGATATTGGGACATTTTTTTATGTAAAAGCTGCCCTTTTTCACTACCTCCGTTGGCGAAGGGTTTTTTATAATAAACGTCATACAATTAAGATATTTGAAAGGCGACAAAAAGCATTTAAATGGGAATATTAGATATTCTACTATAGGGAACTTCTAGTTTAAATCCCAAGTAAGGTGCATTTCACTCAAAAGTACAGGATTTACATATACGTCTATCCCGCTCGCACTCAAGCGTCGCGCTATATGCGTCTCGCTCGCACAGTAGCGTCGGCAACTTAGGGAAAATCGCCAATAAAACATGAAATCGTTTTACATTTATAAAAAAAAAACGAAACGAAACGTTTGCAAAATTGAAAAAAAACCAAACAATGTATTTGATCATAATTTTCATTAATAAAAAAATCACAATAAATAAAAACTTATAATAATAATTATTGTATACACTGTAAGCACAGCTCTCCTATACACAACCTATCCGACCAACGAACAAATCAAAAATTAATGACAATTAATTGATGATTTAATGACAGTTAATCCCGTTACATCCCTAGTGATCTAATGTTACTCAATTATGAAAATATTATTATTACTTTTTTTTATAATTTTCTAAAACACGAGGAACGTCAAGCGGTGAATAATATCGCTTATACAGCAAAATAAGCTAATATATTATTGTTCTTAATAGAATCTTGGATTTGCTTTATAAATGCAATAATTACATTGAATATTACATGTGCCAACATTTTCGATATATTTTTACAGATAATTTAATTACGTATCGTAATTTTTTATATCTGTATATATGTATATATCGAATCATTACCCCGTCAATGCATACATATTGGCTAGTATTTTGGGAAACAGCACCGAATTTCAAAAAACAAAGGCACTCATCGTTTTATTTAAAAACAAACATCATTACGATAAACTTTGGCAAAGTGAACGGAATTCATTTCTCGTTGAACTTTGGTTTTTTCCAATTTTTTGTTGTAATTCATAAGTTTTGTAATATTTTCAATGGATTAAATGCACTTAGCCCGTATATAAAGAAATATTTTGTTATTTGTGGCAAGGCTGGCCAATACGACAGTACAATCGAATTTGAGCCTTAACGCAAACAATTTGGTCATCATTTGCCATCACACTCGACCAATCTCTTAATGAATAAGAGCGCATACAAGACTAGCCAATACGCACGCTTGACCAAGCGATCCTCGACCTTATTCCATACAAATTAGATCGCATTTTGCAACGTCAGCGGGTGATTGAGTTGGTGGCCGTTGTGCGTCGTGAAGTCGTCGTCGAGAAGCTTCTCGATCTTCTGGTTGTGTTCCGCCATGCGTTCCGTTTGGATGAAGTTGGCGGATATGTGGCCAACGTGGGCCACGCTCGACACGTTGCCGTTGTTGGCCTCGGGTTGGCTCGCGTTGGCGATTTGTTTGATGGTCGACTGCTCGCCGGTGGTGTCCTTACTCTGGAAACAAAATATTGATTCGTTTATATAGCAACATAAATCAACTTGTTTCGAGAGATATGACGTAAAAATTATTTTCGTATTGGAGAAAGCTACGACATTCTTAATTTTTAAAGTCTGCGACTACTATTAAAGTTTTAAGAGCCGTTATTCAGCTTTTCGATGTGTTTTGTTTTTGTCATTTAAATTTAAAATAATAAGTGTAAAGTCAAACACTCTTTCAGAGAAAATTATCAGCAAGCAGTTAAATTGGTATTGAATGTAAAAGTTCATCCTTATGTTATCTTCTTTACTTTAATATATTATGTATAAGTATATAAACAAAAGCCAAATATGTGTTCTTCAGCATTTTTTCCTCCAATTCACTATAGTAACTAATTAAATATAGTACAATAATGAATAATATTATACCTCATTGTCGTCGGACAGTCCCAGCAGGTCGGCAGTAACGTTGCCATTGTTGGCGTGCGGCTGCGACTCGCGACCATCGGGACATGAATCCTCTTCAGGCTGCAAATTCAAACAAAATTACTATTTATTGCTTTAAATAAACATTATTTTATGATACATTAGTTGTTCATATTTAAAACTAGATTTCCGCCCGCGGCTTCGCCCGCGTTTTCAAAGGAAAACCCGCATAGTTCCCGTTCCCGTGGGATTTCCGGGATAAAACCTATCCTATGAGTTAATCCAAGTTACCCTCTATATGTGTGCTAAATTTCATTGTAATCGGTTCAGTAGTTTTTACGTGAAAGAGTAACAAACATCCATACATCCATACTTACAAACTTTCGCATTTATAATATTAGTAGGATTAGTTGTTCATATTTAGAATAAAATAATTGAAAAAATACTATATTATGTAAAACCTTAATTAAGATAGCTGCGCTTAGTAAAAATATAAGAAATCGATTCTTAAATCATAGTCGAACCAATGTTATTAGTAAAAGCATTAGATTCGATATTGAAAAACAGGCATAATAGTGCTTCACAATTAGCCCCAAACTGTTTTAATTACTTATTGTTCGTTTTTATTAATTACGTCTACGGCTAAGTGACATCAATCAACAATAAAACAGATTCTATAGAGTTAGATGTTTCATTTCAACACAGGAAAAATTTCATGCAAAAAGAGCCTCACTGCCCCAACGCTTGTTTATTTTTAACAAAAAACATGACTGACAATTGAATTTCAACATCAACAACGATAATTTTATATAATTTATCTTCACTAATATTATAAAGAGGAAAACTTTGTTTGTTTGTTTGATTGTAATTAATAGGCTCATATATACTGGATCGATTTTAAAAATTCTTTCACCATTCGAAAGCTACATTATCCACGAGTGATATAGGCTAGGTTTTATCCAGGAAATCCCACGGGAACGGGAACTATGCGGGTTTTTCTTTGAAAACGCGGGCGAAGCCGCAGGCGGAAATGTAGTCTTATAATAATGAGGTTTTATTACATACTAGCGGTCCGACCCGGCTTCGCCCGTGGTACATATTTACGTTTTCTCTACATAAAAACCATCCTCGTACTTCAAGGAATATAATAAAAAAAGAATTATCGAAATCGGTTCAGCCGTTCTCAAGTTATGCGCTTACCAACACATTTTGGGATTCATTTATATATTATAGATTTTACTTTTTAATTTCACACATACCTGACTAGTTGCAAGCAACAGCAGATCCGCCGTTTGTACATTCCCGTTGCTGTTATCCGTCACATTAGGTACATTAGGTACACTATTTTTATCATTAGGTACATTAGGTACACTTTGCACTGTATCAACACTTTCCGTCGTCACTTCTGCAACCGAATTTTGACTCTCTGCCTCTGTATTTAAAGGTGTTTTTTCATTTTTTTCCGCAATTTCGTACGCTGATTTAGGTAGTTCAGCAACTTGTACAGTCTCAGCGGGTTTTTCAGTGCTGTCTTTCAGCGCGTCGTTCGCTTGTGCTTGCTTTTGTGTCTCAGCTGACGGCTGACTCTCAGCGGGTTTCTGTTCTTGCTCTTGCTTCTTCTTGTCCTCTTCGGCTTGCTGCAAAAATAGGGTAACGTTTTAGATTGGAACTTTTAAAGTAATTTTTTGGTATATAATATATATTAATTGTGCTTTTGATAGCTAAAGAGCTTAAGCTGTTGTTTGCCGAGTGCTCGGCGCTTTGTTATGACTGTCGTCACGTCTAGACCAAGCTGTCATTACGTGTGTGTCTAGGTAACTCCCCCGCTGCTCCCCGAGCTGCGTCTCCCCCGCTGCACCCCACACTGCCGCCCCCGCTGCTCCCCACACTGGCTCTACCCGCTGCTCCCCACACTGCCTCTACCCGCTGCTCCCCACACTGCCTCTACCAGCTGCTTCCCATACTGCCGCAACCCGCTGCTCCCCACACTGCCTCTACCCGCTGCTCCCCACACTGCACTTCCCCCGCTGCTCCCCACACTGCCGCCCCCGCTGCTCCCCACACTACCTCTACCCGCTGCTCCACACACTGCCTCTACCCGCTGCTCCCCACAATGCCGCAACCCGCTGCTCCTCAAACTGCCTCTACCCGCTGCTCCCTACACTGCCTCTCCCCAGCTGCTCCCCACACTGCCACTCCCCCGCTGCTCCCCACACTCCCCCGCTCACCCGCTTGAGGCGCGTCCTGGCCATGATGGCCTCCACCCGCTGCTTGCGCGCTCCCCACACTGCCTCTACCCGCTGCTCCCCACACTGCCTCTACCCGCTGCTCCCCACTCTGCCTCAACCCGATGCTCCCCACTCTGCCTCTACCCGCTGCTCCCCACACTGCCTCTACCCGCTGCTCCCCACACTGCCTCTACCCGCTGCTCCCCACACTGCCGCACCCGCCGCTCCCTACATTGCCTCTACCCGCTGCTCCCCACACTGCCTCTACCAGCTGCTCCCCACTCTGCCTCAACCCGCTGCTCCCCACACTGCTTCTACCCGCTGCTCCCCACACTGCCGCTACCCAAACTGCCTCAACCCACTGCTCCCCACACTGCCTCTACCCGCTGCTCCCCACACTGCCGCTACCCATACTGCCTCAACCCACTGCTCCCCACACTGCCGCTACCCGCTGCTCCCTACACTGCACTTCCCCCGCTGCTCCCCACACTGCACTTCCCCCGCTGCTCCCCACACTGCCGCCCCCGCTGCTCCCCACACTGCCTCTACCCGCTGCTCCCCACACTGCCTCTACCCGCTGCTCCCCACAATGCCGCAACCCGCTGCTCCTCAAACTGCCTCTACCCGCTGCTCCCTACACTGCCTCTCCCCAGCTGCTCCCCACACTGCCACTCCCCCGCTGCTCCCCACACTCCCCCGCTCACCCGCTTGAGGCGCGTCCTGGCCATGATGGCCTCCACCCGCTGCTTGCGCGCTCCCCACACTGCCTCTACCCGCTGCTCCCCACTCTGCCTCAACCCGATGCTCCCCACTCTGCCTCTACCCGCTGCTCCCCACACTGCCTCTACCCGCTGCTCCCCACACTGCCTCTACCCGCTGCTCCCCACACTGCCGCACCCGCCGCTCCCTACATTGCCTCTACCCGCTGCTCCCCACACTGCCTCTACCAGCTGCTCCCCACTCTGCCTCAACCCGCTGCTCCCCACACTGCTTCTACCCGCTGCTCCCCACACTGCCGCTACCCAAACTGCCTCAACCCACTGCTCCCCACACTGCCTCTACCCGCTGCTCCCCACACTGCCGCTACCCATACTGCCTCAACCCACTGCTCCCCACACTGCCGCTACCCGCTGCTCCCTACACTGCACTTCCCCCGCTGCTCCCCACACTGCACTTCCCCCGCTGCTCCCCACACTGCCGCCCCCGCTGCTCCCCACACTGCCTCTACCCGCTGCTCCCCACACTGCCTCTACCCGCTGCTCCCCACAATGCCGCAACCCGCTGCTCCTCAAACTGCCTCTACCCGCTGCTCCCTACACTGCCTCTCCCCAGCTGCTCCCCACACTGCCACTCCCCCGCTGCTCCCCACACTCCCCCGCTCACCCGCTTGAGGCGCGTCCTGGCCATGATGGCCTCCACCCGCTGCTTGCGCGCGAGCCTCTCCCTCTCCTCTCTCTCTAGCTCCGCCGCCCGACGCCGCTCGGCCAGCTCCCCGGCGCGCCGCTTCTCCTCCTCCTCCTTCGCACGTGCGATCTTCTCCGCCTCCTCGCGCGCTTTCCGCTCCGCTTCCTCGCGCTCGAGCTGCTGCTGCGCCTGAGGAAAATAAGATTTATGAATATTAGTAAAAATAACAACATACTATACACAGATAAAATATGAAAAAGCATGTGTGGCCGAGCACGTGTTAGAAGTAAAACTTCTTTGGCAAGATTCCAAGATACCAAAATCGTCGCCTTATTCTATGACGTGACAGTATTGCTACGTCACAACCTTGATATTTAACTCTCAACGCGCCCAAAAACTTTCTCCTCCTCCTCCCCGCGCCACTGCCACTCCCCGCCACTCCCCCGCACCTGTATAGCCCGCTGCAGCTTCTCCTCCTCGTGCCGTCGCTGCAGCGCGGCCAGCTCGCGCGCCTCCTCCTCCTCGCGCCGCTGCCGCTCCTCCTCCTGCCGCTGCCGCTCCGCTTCCTCCTCGGCTTCGCGCTGCAGTCTGGGGAAGAAAAGGTATTCGAAATCAAATTAAAGTATTGTTTTATCGCGCTCTAGTGTCTAAACCATTTTTCCCCACACCCTTTTATTAACTTCACCTGTATGTTTCACTTTTAAACTCCACATTAACACACTTTTAACAGACAGATTAAATTCAAAGTTTGTACACTTATAAGAATAAACATCAAAACAATAATTTCATTGGTTTGAGCGTGTTATAAGGTAGGTAAGCTATTCATATAAGTATGAGTCTAAGTCCCAAATCTTCCAACATTCCCTACCCAAGTCCCAGGTCCCAACCCATTCACTATTTCCCAGGTCCCAACCCATTCACTATTTCCCAGGTCCCAAGTCCGTATCTCCCAGGTCCCAAGTCCCCTCTCACCTGAGCCTCTCGAGCTCGGCCTGTCTCTCGAGCTCCTCTCTGGCGCGCCGTCTCCGCTCCGCGAGCGCGGCCTTCGCTTCCTCCTCCGTTGTGATGCGGCGCGATATCATTGACGCTGTGAATTTATTGTTTCAAATCTAATATATATTATAAAGTTGAAAGTTTGTAAGGATGTATGGATGTATGGATGTTTGTTACCCTTTCACGTAAAAACTACTGAACTGATTACAATGAAATTTAGCACACATATAGAGGGTAACTTGGATTAACACATAGGATAGTTTTTATCCCGGAAATCCCACGGGAACGGGAACTATGCGGGTTTTCCTTTGCAAACGCGGGCGAAGCCGCGGGCGGAAATCTAGTATTAATATAAATATGTTTTTACACAAACCATACTAAAAATAATACAATAGGACTTACATATATCGTTGTTTAGGTATAACATAGGTTTTAATAAAATACTAAAACTGTGTAACTGAAGACTAATTTATATTTACTACACTATACTATACTTTATTAACATAAAAATAATATAATCTACACTCATGAACCCTGAGTTGAATAAGAAATAAATATTGCCATTGTAATGCTAAATATAATAAACAACATAACTAGAGAAAAGCCACGTATCGACCACAATAAAAATGCCACACTACTTCACAAACATAATAATCTGAACAATTTACAATAGAATATGAAAATTTTATGTCACTCTGGTGTATGTTCAATTTTAGTAATTAGGTTAGACAAGTGCACATACCAGTCATTTCATTCTCCTCAGTCTTTTCAACAGAAGATTCCTTCTTTGGCTCCACCTTCTGTGGCTCCTTCTGTGTCTCCTTCTGTGGCTCCTTCTGTGTCTCCTTCTGCACTTCCATCTTCTCTTCTGTTCTATTCTCTTGTACTTTATGTGTGTTCGTTTCTATTTTGGCTTCTATGTTCTCTATGTTTTCGATTGTCTGAAAAGGATGATTAATTTGATATTAAAATTAAGCCGTAATAATGTTAGATCATTTTTTGCAAATCCTTTGACAACCAATCAATCAATCAATCAATTGATTTAATTCTAATAATCATCATTATCAATAAAACAATCAAATACATTATTGTGGTGATTGAAATCGAGAATTTAAATATTTTTAATTGTTTCGGTGTAAGATAGCCCAGTTATCGGCTATAAATTATCACGCTAAGACCAACAGGAGCTGAGCACTGCGGGTAAAACCGCGGAGTACAGCTAGTAATAAATAAAACGTATTTAAATGTACTTTCACATGATCAATATAAAGTCTAACTTTTAAGCTCATAATTTTTTATGCAAGACAATAAAATACTTAATACATGACTAGAGGCAAAAATGTTGTGTGGTTTTATGAAACCACGGTAAAAGTGAAACTTAGGCACAAAATTATCTTATTTGTACGATAATTACCGTACGGTTCCGAACACTGCTTTATACCTACTCGGTAGCCGACCGTCACGCGACATGCGCTACACAGACCAAAAAGTTAGAGACGATGTAATAAAAGTTTCACTTTAAAAATCATAAAAAGCAACTAACGTGATTATGCGCAGGCGCATCGTCAGTGACCTGCAGCGCTTCGAGCTTCTGCGTCACCTCCTGAGCGTCCACTTGCCGTATCTCCGACGTCACCGACTGGAAACATACATATTTTTTATTAATTTGATAGCTAAGCATATTAACATAATATCTATACTAATAATAATATTATTATAAAGAGGAAAGATTTGTAATGATGTATGTATGTATGTATGGTTTTCACGCATAAACTACTGGACCGATTTCAAAAATTCTTTCACCATTAGAAAGCTGCATCTTCACTGTTGCATTTTCAAAAAAAAAAAAATAGAGATCCTTACCAAAAATGCAATAATGTAACCCAAGGTTCTTTATAATATTAGTATAGATTGTATAGATATGTCATATGACGTTAAAATATATTTTAGTTGTATTTATTTTGTTCTCTATAAAGTCAATTCGCTACAAAAACTAATTATATTACCTTGGACATATCGTCAACAACGAGGTCCCGCGGGCCCGGCGATACTGACAGCGATTTGCCTCCCTTCTGCAAAAATTATTTATATAAATATTTTAATTTAGTATTTATATATCATGTTAAAATGCAATGTACAGGGAAGATAACATTATTTTCATAGATAATCAAAATAAAAAAAATGGATATAACAAAATCACATTAGCGTTAATTTCATTAGATAGCATAGATCGGATAATAAATAAAAGAAAAATACACTAAGAATAAAAGTCACCTTTTCGTGTTCTTTGGCTGGTTTTGGCTTTCTGTGAACGGGCGGCTTGCCTTCGCCGGGACCCAAAGGTGCTGCTGTAATTCACAAAATACAATTATTCAAAAAAAAAATTCTTGAAATCAATTTACGGAATTATATTAATATCATTAATTTAATTTTTAAACTTATTTACTTAATAAAAAATCTTTCGAAAAAGGTTTTGCTTATTTTTAGCTATTTATATGAGTTGAGACACAAACGATATTTTCTTATTTCAATACGTGTCCAAACGCTTTTGGAATAAGCATTCAATAATTTCAACCAATTCCAAAAAAGGAGGGTGTTCTAAATTGGTTTTTTTTTTGTGAGTTGTCACCTCATCAATTTGAATTGGGTGAACCTAATTTTAAGATTCACTATTTGAAAAGCTTCCAGCGGTTCCATTTCAATTTCATCTATTTCTGACACTGTCTAGTTTTCCCCTAAAAACCAATTATTACGCAATAATAAACTACACTATCAATCGTACCCGGTTTCCCCGCACTAGGAGTGTTAGCGACGTGCAGGGACAATGGGCGCGGCCGTCTCGGTGCGGACGCGGGCCGGGCCACGGTCGACCCGTCGCGGGACACCGCCGGGGTACTGGCCGCACTCGCACTGCCCAGCTCACCTGGAAGATAAACATTTATATAAGTAAGAGTTTTTACTATAAGTTTTATTTGTTTTGAAAACATAGTTTGGCCTAGCTCATTTCAGGTAAATTATTTTTTTTATAATAAGGGACAAACATGGATTAATAATATAATTGTTGAAATTAAATTAATCTAAATTTCATTTATTGGCCAATATTCGCCATTTTATTCGCCAAAAAATTCACGTGTGAATGAATTTCGTAGTTTATTGCGCGGCACACGGCTCGGCGAAGGGCTGCTTCACTTTTGTGTTTTTTTCCTCTGTTTTTGTATTTCTTTTTTTTAATTTGTTGTTGGCCTTTGCAAAAAAGGAGAGGGAGGAGAGGAGGTTCTAAATTCATTTTTTTCGTGAGTTGGTAGCTCGTAAATTTGAATTGGGTGAACTTAATTTTTCGATTTTTTTTATATATAAACTAAAGCCTTCCAGTGGTTCCATTTGAACTTCGTCTACTTCTGACACAGGGCCGTCCAATTTTGCACGCCTCATAAGCGAAGCGTTGAAGTGGGTACTACTGTCACTTCGCGCAAAACATCTGATTTTTCAAACTTAAAATGTCTTTATGTATCATACATTGCACTTGTAAGATAATACATACACACACATATATTTTTTTATTGTCGACCGACGCGGGATACCGCTGGTTTTTTTTTGTGTGGTGTTTCTCAATGTTAGCCAGCAGGGCTTCTACATTTTAACGCGGACGCGGGGGTAAACTGAAGGTTCACCCTGGTAGCGACATGCGGGCGGGCGTCCCCCCGCCACGGGGATCTCGAACCTCGGCTTGGGCTGTCGCTTGAGTGGAGGAGGCCAGAAGGGCCCTAATCGGACGGGAGGACACCGCTGGTGTACTGGCCGCACTCGCACTGCCCAATTCACCTGGAAAATAAACATTTACACTCACCCCGTGGCGTGTTGCAGCCGGTGCCGGCGATGGAGGCGGGGCGCGGCCTGCGCGGCGCCGAGCTGGCGCGCCGCACCACGCCGGCGCCGGACAGCGCGCTGCCGGGCCGCGAGCCGGGCGTCGTGTCGCCGGATCGCGGCTCTGTGCGCACACACATACGAAATCATTATTATAATACATGGATACGAGCAAAAATATCACACGTACATTTATACCAGCTATAATAAAGTGTATATGAGAAATTACCATGTAAATTTTTTGGAGAAATCCTGCGTGTAAAGCGCGTCGAAACGCTACGCATTTATACGTGATTATAAGTGTATAATATGAGAAATGACCATGTTAAATTTGTGGAGAAATCCTGCATGCACGTCAAATACTAAAGCAATTTTTATAACTTTCGAAAACTTTTTGACTGGAAATTTGTTCAAAAGTTTCGAAAATGTGTGATTGTAATGATTTTTACGTGATGTTGATGAATTTCGCTCGCGCCGAAAATGAAAAGTGTTGGATATTTTTTCTAGTTTATATAATATATGGTCAGTAGATATTTTATCCTCCATAATATGACTCGGAACAGAGATATCGTGATGGAACTGTGAGACGACTTTTTTACAGAACGGCGGCACGAACGGGAAAGGTCACGATGCAATGTGACAAAGTAGAAATTACAGAGATAGCTTACACAGAATTTCTCCATAAAGTGTCTTGTATTTTGATAATAACCATTTTTTGAATACATACATAATAATAATGTACAACTAATTTTTAAATTTTTGATCAATTTGTTTTGTTAATTGTTATGTTTAACTTATGAATTAATGGCAGAAATTTATAATTATTATTAATATGTTAATTTTTGAAATATTTCTACTATTTACTCAATATTTTAGATTATACAATTAAATTCTTTGCTTTTATAAAAAAAGTTTTGATACTTTAAATAAAGTATGTGCCAACTTAAACATGAAACATAATTTTATCTTACATTTAAAACAGGTGCAAATTATTCAAGATTTAGCGTCAGTGTTTAAGCAAGTGTTAATAGCCGTAGGTCATTTACAGTGCAAAGATATTATAAAAGAGATTTCCCACTTACCGTAAGAGAAAGGAAGAGATAGAGTATATTGTTACATACAGACATACTTTAGTTATTTGTTATTTTGCAAGAAAGTGCTGTCAATATTAAGCGATTAAAAGGAGTACAAAATGTTAGGGATAGGACCGTAATTACATTAAAAACAGGTAACATAATAACTAATAAGTATTTTTTAACGGTTACATAAAAGCATATTGGATTATTAGGAGTTATAATAAATAATAAATACACTTAGGAGTACTATAATCTGTATGTAACAATATTGAGAGATAAGATAAATATGTTACCTGTACCAGAAGTAAAGATCCTTGGCACCTTTTCGGTGCGTACAAACTTTTTACAAACAATAAAACATGTTTTACAAACAATAGGAGATATAGAACTATCTCGATACATATAAATGTTAAAAACATTATTTTCCATGATTAGCACAAAGATTTGCAGGTAACAGAACTTAGGAAAACACAAAATAAGCATGATAAATGGGAATTAACACAAACACAAGACAAAGTGCTTGAATTATTTTAAATTTTATCGACAGCACTAGAATACAACAAAAAATGCTAAACATCTGATATAGAAGATGAAGAACATGTAAGAGTTTAGTAGGTTAATCATGGTATTGTGGAAACAATTTTCATTTATGAAGCAATTCAAATAAAGACACAAATTTAACCCCACAAAATAACCTTACAAAACATTTGACTATACACAATCAAGAATTAGAAAAACATTTCTCATGGAATTAGCATAAAATAATGCTACAGAAGAAAAATTAATATTTTAGACCTATTATGAAATACCTATATATATGAAATTAGCCTTTTAGAAATACTGGGAAGTATTTCAAAATCGCAGAAGAAAGAATTCAATAAGGCAATGTTATTAAAAAATAAAATCATACCGCAATCTAACCAAAGCAAGCACAAATAATACACTACAGGGAAGCTTATGGAGTGGAGACGATAAAAACATTTCAGAAACATCATTAAGAAAATAGTTCTAAATCGAGAGGAGACTGGAATGTAGCATATAATATTACTTAATTGAAATGCCTTGTTAATTGGAATATTTACTCTAAAATTAATTTCTATAGTATATAATTCTACCCCCTTTTTGTCTAATCTCACCATAACTAATCACCAGTAATTTAAAATGTTTACCTACAGAACCTAAAGTCTAAAAAAAATTTATATAACTTCAATTTTAACTGCTATCAGAAATGTTAGCCAAAACAAGTTCATTAATGACAGAACCTTCAGCAGCCAGCAGGAAGCTAAAGCTCATAGCGTTATTGACCTGTTACGCATATACCTATTCATTACAGTCTACACTATTGGATACAAGGAGACCTGATGAAAAATCCCTAGAGCAGAGAGGTGAATAAAGGCAGAATCCAAAGCTTTGGTTCCAGAGTCCTAGCAGAAGCAGCACCCAAACTCAAACAATAGCATTATTAACAGGACCTAGCAGGAGATGTGGAATAAAGCTTTATCAATACAAGAGGCGAAACCGAAGCGTTATCAAACCAATTCTAGAAAACAGAAAACTCAAACCAAGCATTATCAACAGAGCCCTAGCAGCAGAGGCGAAACCAAAGTGTTACCAACAAAACCATAGGAGCAGAGGTGGAAATCAGGGTGGCCACTGGCCACAAAAAACCCTAGCAGAGGCAGAGCCCAAACAAGCGTTAACAATAAAACCCAAATGGAGGCGAAACCCAGGCATTACGGACAGAACCCTAGCAGCGAAAGCAAGCCTTATCAAGCACTTATTGTGAATCCGAAGCGACCAACCGAACCCTAGTTGAGGCAGAGACCAATGAAGCGTTATCAACAGAACCCTAGCAGCAGAGAAGAATACCAAGCGTTACACAAAACCGTAGCACAGGTGAAAACCAGCGGAACAAAACGTCACCCGGCAACTAGCACACAATACATACGGCTCCTGTTCAGGTGGTGCAATGAATCGTTATCAATAAAACCCAAGTAGAGGCGAAACCCAAGCATTATCAACAGAACCCTAGCGAGGCAGAGCCTAATGAAGCGTTATCAATAGAACCCTAGCAGGGAAAATACCAAGCGTTATCAACAGAACCTTCGCAGGGAAAATACCAAGCGTTACCACAAAACCCTAGCACAGATGAAAACCAGTGTTACCAAAACAACCGTAGGAGCAGCTGTGAAAATCAAGCGTTTTAAACAGAACCCTAGCAGAGGCAGAGCCCAATGAAGCGTTATCAACAGAACCCTAGCGAGGCAGAGCCTAATGAAGCGTTATCAATAGAACCCTAGCAGGGAAAATACCAAGTGTTATCAACAAAACCCTAGGAGCAGAGAAGAAAACCAAGCGTTACACAAAACCCTAGCACAGGTGAAAACCAGTGTTACCAAAACAACCGTAGGAGCAGCTGTGAAAACCAAGCGTTTTAAACAGAACCCTAGCAGAGGCAGAGCCCAATGAAGCGTTATCAACAGAACCCTAGCACAGGTGAAAACCAGCGGAAAGCGTCACCCAGCAACCAGCACACGATACATACGGCTCCGGGGCAGCTGCACGGCGGGCGGCAGCCTGTCGAGGCGCGTCATGGAGTACGCCCTACCTGGCGCGCGCGGGGCCGGCACCGTCGGCACCAGGTCCGTGCGCCGCCGGGCCACCGACGTCCACGTGGACGCGGGGGAACGCTCCGATTCGTCTGGAACGTTCCGGAATGTTCCGTTCAACTATTGAGATATACATATGGAGACGACACCGCCTTATGTTCAGCTCAACATAAGCCATATGGCTTAACTGCACGCTCATTTTTTATTTGTTTTAAAGTGAAACGCATCAAATATGCCTTCGTGAGTGTTACGATATTGCACAAATAATACGGAAAAGTACAAAGGAATAACTTTCATCGGTAAGTACCAAACTAGATAATAATTTTTAAAACTTAGAGCAAAAAAATGGCGCACAGATTTTGTTCGTGGTGTCTCCTCCATACGTAGTAATATTATCTCAATGTACTCGCCACGTATTTGTGGTATAGTATTTGCTACAGTAAGATTCAAACTTAATTGCGTTTACGTATTATGTTTATTTAAATATCTAAAACACTGAAAATTTCATTTGATATTTGTAGAAACAAAATAATGAATTCTTTAGTAGGATTGTCTACTTTCATAATTGTATCAAATAGTACCGAGAAAAGTATTAGGTATTATTTTTTATTTCTACATTCGATTCACTATTTAAAATAAATTCTTTATTATTATTTCACTTTAGCTAAACTTCAATAAAACCATTTTTAATACTCACGGAAACTCGAAAACATTAATCCTTAGCAGCGTAAAAATAACATTTTAAATACATAAACATTTTTTGCAATAAAGATATCATTTTTATGCATATTTTTTAACAAAACAATATTTAAAACAAAACCCCAAAATCTTACTACTTAACCAAATATAGCAATGCTATATTTATTACAATACACCAATTTTCAATACCTAAGCAAAATAAAGCTCCGTATAGCATAGCTGCTAGACTAGACATTACCTAAAACTAAACTACATGCAGTGCTAAAGCGAAAGAGTGTTCAAAATATTTCCTATTCAATAGCAAAAGCTGTGTGATGCGTACAAAAATTTCAAGAAAAATATATGAAAAGAAAATATTTTATAAGAATGTAATGAAGGCATAGAAAAGTACTCGACGCACGTAAAGATCCAAAAAATAGTAGGTAATCGACACAGAATAATTCATTTTTCAATTAACTCCTACAATAATTTACTTTCTTATCTAGTTTCTACTTCTACAAAACTATTAAAATTTAATTGTAATAAAATACTGTAAATTTTATAAACAAAAAAGTCAACGGTATCTTAGCAAAATGAATAATACCACAATTAAACCAAAAATTCGAAAACAATTAAAATTTTTCTAAATATTAAATTTTTATTCAAAAGTCGTTTTACACCCTACGATACGACCATACGACATACCTTTGTTATCAGTGTCGGATGTGTCCAACTGAAGCGCTGAGGCGCGTCTTGTCAGCGGCGCAGACGCGAACATCACATTAGTCGTTGATGCCGCCCTGGAACGTGATATTTGGAACATTATAATAGTGTATGGGATTGGAATGTCGTGCGATATCGTGTCGGATGCGTGTCATGAAGTATAATTAATTAAGGTTTAAAGGGTAAGTATTTAATTGTTCAAACATGTATTTATTATCTTCTTATATATAAAAATGAATCGCAAAATGTGTTGGTAAGCGCATAACTCAAGAACGGCTGAACCGATTTCGATAATTCTTTTTTTATTATATTCCTTGAAGTACGAGGATGGTTTTTATGTAGAGAAAACGTAAATATGTACCACGGGCGAAGCCGGGGCGGACCGCTAGTCTTATATATAAAAATGAATCGCAAAATGTGTTGGTAAGCGCATAACTCGAGAACGGCTGAACCGATTTCGATAATTCTTTTTTTATTATATTCCTTGAAGTACGAGGATGGTTTTTATGTAGAGAAAACGTAAATATGTACCACGGGCGAAGCCGGGGCGGACCGCTAGTTTAGAATAAAAATAAACTAGATACATACATGTACCTAATCAAACATGAACAATGTATGTTTTTTTTAAACAGAAAAGGCGTATCTTCGAACTGAAATTTTAAACTTATAAAATGTATTTGAAATCATAGAATTAAAAAACAAAACATCATAAACTTTTACAAAATGCATCCAAGTGTATTTATTCATGCTACATGTGCTGTGCATAAGCATATTGTGTATTTTCTAAATTGTACATGCATCGTGATTCTTTAAGAATTCATAATTGTTATAAGTAAATGGAATTCATATACTAATTACATATATACAATATCTATAGGTACACGAATGGATATTATTAATTAGACATATTGTATATATATGATCAGATTTCTTCATTATCTGATTAAATTAATTAAAGCAAAACTAATCCATATTTATTATAGAAGTTTAAACTATTTATCTGAGATCTATGCCTACTGATATAAAGGAATAAATTGTATGTTTTCGTAGAACTAAATTTATTTTATTTATTGCACGCCTCATAAGCGAAGCGTTGAGGTGGGTACTACTGTCACTTCGCGCAAAACATCTGATTTTTCAAACTTAAAATGTCTTTATGTATCATACATTGCACTTGTAAGATAATACATACACACACATATTAAGAAAAAACACTATTTTTAACATTCATGATATTTTTGATGTCATTTTTGTTATTTAAACTAGTTAAAAAACAGTTTAAAAAAGTTCTGTCTTGGACGTCCGTGTGTCTGTATGTGCGGAGGATTTTCTTGTTAACACGATAGCGACCGAAATACTTTACTAATCGAGTCTTTTTTTTTCTCTTACGCTTGAGTATGCTCAGGAATAGAACCCTTTCATTTTTCAGGGTCTGATTCGATGTGGTTTAATTGTTATTAAATAAACAAAAATAATTAATAAATAATTATTAAAAAAAAATTATGAGGCGTGCACTTTTGGATTTTCCAAACTATTTTCAGTTCTACCCTCAGTTATTTTTGTAGTTAGTTGTAAAGGTCTTATGTACAGTTTTTGGGGCATTTTTCGAAATGAGCGCTACATAGAGCGAAATGAATACCTAATTTGTAGGAATTATTAAGACTAAGACGATATATGAACAACATGTTATAATCTATTAAAACGTTTCCAAAATTTAAAAATCCTATTTTTTACTGTATCCATAACCCAACCAAACTTACTATCATCTACATCCTATACCACACTTTCGTCAAAGCGACAATTAATTGGGCCATTTACATAATCCGTTTGTACTTTCGAAATGGGGCATTCAATAATTTGCAACGTCAATTTTGGGCTATTGTTTCACGACAATGGCGGGTCGTTTGAAGGATGCTGACGTCACACAGTGTGGCAACACTCGCTTTTCGTGTATTCAGTATTGCACTTTCATGAGCACTTCCTTAAAATTGTGACACTTTTTTGGGTGCAATTTTAGTTCCGAAAATTTTATATCAGATATATTTTCGAATCGAAGTGATCGAAAAAATTGCCGAAGCAGAATTTAAATTAAAAGTGAAGGAATAGCAAGTCAGTCTAACTTTGCAATAATTTGCATAATTACGAACAGAAGTACTCTTTAAAATCATTCAAAAAGCTTAAATTAGGGAATATTTTAGCAATTCTTTTGCATGCAGATGTTGAAAAAGTACATATTACAGACAATAACATTAAATATAATCATATATTGTCAACCAATTGAAACCGTTTCATAAAACCAATAATCTCTTCTCTTCAGAATAATATTGAATGGTAATTACGTTGGAAAGCAGACCTATTGTTTAAGTGTCAATTTTATTGTGAAAAATTGATAACGTTGCATATAATCAATATACCTAATCTAAATACGCTCTTATAGCGGCATTATACACGTCATAACTCATATCACTAGGTTTTACACGCCTTTCATTTTGATAGAATGAAATAAAAAAGCTAAACATCACATAGTACCTAATATATATAAACATTCTTATTCTGCAAATTATACCTACTGTATTTACGATAAATCTATATTATCTAAATAGTTTTGAAACACTGAAAAGGATAGGTACCCATTTAGTTCCTTTTCAATAAGTTTATAACAATTTCAATATTAATGATTGGTTACTCGAAATCACCATAATAATATGTCACATAACCTTTGCAAATATTCGTTATCTTCAAAACAAGGTAAGTCTAAATTAAGTTAATTTATAATATAGGTAACCCTATAAACAAGATACGAAACGGCGAATGCAAACCGTTTTAAAATTAATTAAGCCGCCATTCTCGAAGCAGATAAGATTGTTGATAATTACTTTTATTGTGCGGAAAATTTTCAATAGTTCTAGATAGATACCTGTTTTATACATTTCAACGTTACTTCCTTTAATTCGTTATAGTTGCAATGTGATTAAAACAAAACTCTAATCATTTATACTTAGTTTGCATTGTAACTTTATTTTCAGTAATAATCTGTGACATTTAAAGTTGTCTGTGGATCAAAAATGGAGGCTACAAGCCGTCCAGTCGTGGCTTCGTTCGCACAACGATATCTCAATAAAAATTATCTAATACATTTCAACCCGATAAGAATCTTAATGTTCCTTTTAGAACAGTCCTGAAGATCCTCCTAATCTAAATCTATTCATCAAAACCTATTTAAAATTTTGGTTTCAAATCAGAACACACACACACATATTACGTATTTATAATATTTTCAGTTGTGGGGATTCCTCCCCACACACTACCTATACACACAGTCAAAACAAATCTTTTCGTCGAATCTTCTAAGCAAGCCACTCTCAATAATTGCACACAAATAAGGAATGTATGTCAGTATGTGCGTATTTGCAATGTGTATTTATAGCCGGCTAATTAGCCATGCCGTGTGTGCGTATAACAGTATAATATATCCTGCCTCCCGTATACGTAGAAATATATCGAGTTATGTTCCACTTACTATGAAGACAAATTAGCAGACGCGTTATTTGATACTGTGGTAAATACTCTTGTTTTAGAACTAGGCCTAGTTATTAACGAAATATACGTTTTTGATTACTGAACATCAGGAGGCCTATCTGCCTTTGAGCAGGCACTAACAATATAAAAAAAACACATGAATAAGTTGTCCCGTAATAGATCCATGGTCATTATAAATAATGAAGAAAATAAATTTATTGCCAAAAACATTACATACAAAATTTATCTTCAAATTAAATGAGGCAAATGGACTGGAGCCTCCTGCTTTAGTTACACGATTCCCAGAATCCCAGATACAATGTAGCCTTTGCGCTAATACAGACAATAATCTATCTCTGTGGGCACCAAACTTCATTCGTAATATATCCGATCACCACTAGTTCCACTAGGACCAGTAGTTCCTGAGATTAGCGCGTTCAAACAAACAAACTCTTCAGCTTTATAATATAAGTATAGATAGAGTTTGTCGTGTAAATATGCTGCCAATTCGCAGCTGATTATTATCTTAGAGGGCGCGGTGACACAGTGCGTGTGACCCATTTAGTTTGCTGTATGGATAAGGGTAGAAAGTTATAATATCCTTACCAAATATAGGGCAAAATCAAATAAATATATACCTACTATAAAGCATTAACGAATAAAATATATGCTGTCGCTCTTCCGTATAAAGATGACAAAATTAAGGATTCATTCAAATCTAACACACAAAAATTAATTTTCAAATCTAAGATTATTTCTACACTAAATTCCACAACGACCAACACAATATAAACGTTGTATGTAGAAACGAAATAAATATTTAGATCTCATCTTACATGCAAATCAATTGATAAACAAATAACGCACACATAGAACATACTCAGATATACAACAACTATCTATATACACATGCAACAAAACAACATGCAAGGAATGCAATCTACTAAATATTAATCTATCTACGTATTTTAGTCGGTTTAAGACACTCTTTGTCTATATTACAGTTGATGTTAATAAAGATCCAATGTTATTTGTTAAACATAAATCAAAATAAAAAATAAACAACATAACAAAAAGAAATAAAAAATTTTGCTTACAGTGACTCAAAAAAGTTCATCTGATCTATGGGGTTGGTACTGGCGGGAGAAACAAATGAACAATTAGTGCAAAACAAATAAATAAAAATGTGATTTTTTCGTAGTTTATTAATCACTGTGTTGTTGAGACCCACAACCGAATGTCCTGATTGTAAAAAGCAAAAGCAAAATGTATGTCTGATACTCAATATAAAAAAAAACAAATAATTGAGCACAAAATAAAAAGAAAACAAAATAGAAACCTACTGAATTCTATAAAAATACATGTTTCACAGTCTAAAATATAAGTCTAATTATATTTGAGCGATCGTTACGATTAATTAATAACATAATTAAACATGAATGATGCCTAGCTCTATTAACATAACCTGGGCAATTAGAGCTGTATATAAATGTAATAGCTTCGCTTATCGCGTGCTATCTCGCTAGCTGCTTGTAACCTAATATATTCGCCTTCTTCCAACATAATACGTAGTACAATTAAAGACTGTGAAACATTGAAATCCTAGCTGAAAACATCTACAGCTATATTGAAACAGGAAACTAAGGGTGCAGATACACTAGAGCATTTACTTGTAAGTTGTAACACAACATAGAACATACGCCGTTTTGTCGAATCACTTTTCCACCACGATACTTATTTTTTTGTCACTTTTTGATTGTTTGCAGACATTTAACTGTGAAAAAGTTACATATACAACAAAATGTTACCGGCAAATCACTTTGCATTACACTGAACATCGAGCAATCGCACAAACGTTCTATAACATAACTCTAGACCGCCCTACCTATGAAAAACGCTCCATTACAAACAAACGCTCGTGAAAATGCTCTAGTGTATACCTACTCCCACCCTGTCTATAAGAAACATGCTTACTCCTATCTACACATACCTGCGCGCAGCCCAAAAGAATCCCGCCGAGTCGACCGGCTCGAGCAGCCGTGGCGTGGACGAGCCGAACGCGAACGCCGGCCGCGGCGCCGAGCGGGCGGCGCGCGCGCGCTCCAACCGCTCCGTGCGGTCCTTCTCGCGCTGCAGCAGCGCCTCCCGTCGCGATATGGACGCCTCCCATATCGCGCGTTTACGCTCTTCTACCTGTGGACAACGAGCATACGTGTAATCCAGAAGGTTAGGAATAACACACATATCTGTCACATTTATTAGCATATTTATGGGCCCTCTTCACAATGCGCAGCGTTGGGCGAGGAGAGGCAATCACGATAGAGTAGAAGGCCTTAATTTTTATGATCAGCCTTCATTGTAAATGTTTATTCATAATCGCCGTAATAGCGACAAACATCGACGATCATTTGTTAGGCCAACACTGCCCATTGTGAAGAGGGCCCATAAGGTAGAATATTTTGTAATCATTCGTTGTAACTTATCCATCCTAAAAAAATATGAAAAAGTCACTGAAATGTCTATGTAATACGACGAATAAGTTTTGACAAAAGATTGAAAAATCAGCCCTTCAATCAAATAAAAATCCTTTAGGATCGTGCCAAAATTCGCCTAGCTTAGATTTACATGTAACTCTAAATGGAATATGGAATCTTTACAGTTTGATAACGGACGGTGTTTATCATTCAGATACATCATACAAGTAACAACACAATATCTTTTTGCCATTTAGTATGTACAAATTTAAATTACCTTTCCATTGGTGATCGGTCCAGAATTTTCGGAGATCACCTCCTATAAAATTAATAATTGTGTCTTAAAATTTTGGAATAGGTTCAACTTTGTAATAAAAACTGAAGGGTCAGTCCTTAGACTGCATAAATGGAATAAAATCCGATTAATAGTATTTTTAAACATGGGTTCTCCATAAATATTACTTAAACTACAGAAATTAGATTTTCTGAAATAAATTTCTGTTCAAGACGCATCTCGCGTCTGATTCAATTAGAATTTATGGTCAATTACGGTAGAATAAATCGTCATAACATCATAAACATGGACGGAATTACGAGCTGATTTATCGCCAGTTAATTGATAAACAATTAAAAGTTAATACACACAAAATAAGCAAACTTTCACTGTCAACGTGTAGTGATCGATTAGTTCTATGCTGTTTCTACGGCTGCTGCCGAAGCGTGAAGTCATTAGCATTTTGATGAATGGAATGGGCAAATGTTGTGCATTTAGCAATATTCCGAGGAAGGTGAAAACACTTTATTGGCTGGATGTCAAAACGTTTCGTGATGTGCTCGTTATAACTTGGAAATATTCGCAAGTCACAACTAGCATTCAGCTTCATTTAAATCAATCAAGAAGTACATTAACCTATTATTTGTACCTAGAAACACCAAGTATTATGCAAATATCAATTACATTGAGCCATGAATTGTTAAAGAGGCCAAACGAGATAATACAAATGAAAATGATAGACTATTTACACCTTGGATTCTAACAAAGATTACAATCTGTAAACCATTCAATAAACTCCTTATAAAAACGGTGGAAAGTACCGCAGTTGTAATTGACAATCGTCTAGCGGAAACTAACCAGGAGGTCTAATTCGAAACGGCACAGAGCCCATAGATCAATCTAGATTTATAGAAAACGCACCTGCAAACTAGTAGGCACTAGACATGCAAATGCGATGGCATCTAGCATTCCTTTTGAATATTTAACGATAGTAAATGACAAATGTTATTTGCGACGTACAGACGTGGATTCCGTATTCTCGGTATCGGACGAGAAATCACTTAACTTCGCATATAGCTTGTACAACGTATGGTCTATTTTTATTTCATTAGAATAATGCATCATCGACGTGCATTAGTTTGTAAACTCATTGTTGATGATCCAATTATTGGACCAATTCCAAATTAATATGTAATGCTTATCAATCAAAATGTTTAGCTCTAAAACTTGGTGAATTGTGTCCACCAATTTAATTTAAATTTCTACATTGCTATAAACATCGTTCTAATGGCCTATCTGCACGAAGGACTACTATCTTTATGAAACCTAGCAATGCGACAAAATTAAACAAATAATACTAGAATCTTCAATATCCAACGCTCATTCTGATCCAGAACAAAACAATGTTCACACCAATCATAGTTAAGAGCTTACAATGAAAGCCAAACGCGATCCTGTAGGAAGTGAGCGTTATTTCGGTCGCATGTTCACGGCAGGAGTTAATTATAAATATTTTTGATGCACTTCTACCACTCGCCATACTTCCTTGACGCTTTAGTAGTATGGAATGTAACACGACACATGTTACATTCTTGGACATAAAGATCATCTTGTTTAAGATTTCAAGACTAACGAAGCTTAAAATATGGACTGTTAAAATGTTGTACTGCGTGTATGTAATAAAAAATAAATTTTGTTCCCTTGGGGCTTTATAATGCTGTCCCTTTACGGGTCAAAAGCGGAAACGTCTCCTCTAAAATATACTTTCAAAATATAAAATAGGACAAATTCCTACGCTAATAGATTCTATTTAAAATCGGTTCAACTGAATTGATTATACATCGAATGATTACAATCACCTATTTATTTTCTGTCCATAAATTGAATTTATTCTTTGGAAAAATCCTCATTTCTGACATCCGCAAAAAAATCGCCAAAGAACGAGATTCTCTGTCTACAAAATGCAAAAAAATAACTCTAGTTACATCTTCAGTCGTTCAATTCCAACTATTGCAATTCCTTTAATCTAAAATTAACTGCACATCATCGTACATACGCAATATGGAACAAGCGCACGCCGTCATGCGTCTGCGCAGCCGGTCACTGCGCATGACCTCATGTATGTTATATAAGATGACCCGGTCACCTGGCGGCTGGTACCTTATCGTTGTATAATTGCACCAATTACCTAGTATCAAAAACTAAATGGGGATCATTTACTTTATTATGAATCGTGTGTTTTGTTTAATTGTCAGAATATGGGGCAATCAACTGTACTAAACTTAATGAATCATACACGAATAATAATTTGCTTCAGAAATCGTTGCAAACAATCTTGATACCTACATATATTTGAAAGAAAGAAAGAAAAAAATGTTTATTTAGCACCACACAATACAAACGGAAAAAAAAAAATAACAAAATTAAACAGAAAAAAAAAAAATAAAATACATTAAAAAGGTAGGTACTTACGGCTGATCAGTGTGGTGCCAAAAAGGGTAGCTACTCAGCATTTGCTACACGTTATGTTGTGAAGCGCTGATTTTCAGTAGTCCCTTGTTGGAGTGCCAGTCAAAAGATGATGATATTTAAGACTGGTTGGTATATAACCCAATTTCAGATGATTCCTTATACCTTATACTTTCGGGAAGGATGTAGGCTACATTTTTTTGGCAAGACAAAACCCGAAGAGAAAATATAATTGAAAGAGTTGAGTATGTTTAGTTCAGGATACGAATGCACAGCCACAGGTAGGATACAAAGTCACAATCTTGATCATAAATCTATTTCTGCAAATCAAGCATAACAAGCAGAAATTATTTATAACCAGATAGAGCAGTAATTAAAATTCCTCCACTATTACACTAGGCTATCTAGCGTGTCGTCCCAAATCTGCCTTATTGGTTTTGGCTCGCTTCCAGTCTTTAAGGTCAAGTGCCAGCTTTCCTTTAGCATTGTTTGCTGTGCTGTACATGACTGGCTAAATTGAAATTGCGCTTTCTTTGCACACAATGTTTAGACGTATATGTAATATTTACGACACAACGAGATCACTCTTTTGTCCTCTAGACATTACCTACTGGACTTAGACAAAACATTGTCCAGGTAACTACGTGTAAACTTCTTAGAGGAGAGCGTATTTTGAAATTTATTTAATAGTTAATATAATAGTCTGTCTGTTTCTGGATTAACATTAATGGATAACACAGAAACATTTTTTAAAGCACGTGAGCAGTTTATAATCGTATCCATCCCGTAAGTTTGAAAGTGTCCTACATTCATTGACATTGCGTTGAGATTAAAATTTCAAGGTCGTGTCATGGAAATACCGTCACGTCATGGAGTAAGGCGACGATTTTGGTATCTTTGAATCTTGCCAAAGTAATGTCACACGTTCTTTTTTTCTATATATGCCCAAAACATCCCGTAAAATCTCCATATCTGTCCCGAGTAGGCTCAACTCCGCCATCTCGAATACCATCACGATCCAGTCACACACAATAAACAGTCGGAACAACAAAAAACACGGTATGACGTATTAATTACCATAATAATGTTGCTCCTAAACGCGTGAGCTGATGACATCACCGCACAAGGACGTCGTTATGCAACGTACGTAGGTTGAATAGAATTATAAAGATTCTTGTGGAGCATTAAACGCGGTGCCGATCGTTTCCTATTGCCATTTTCGTGTTTATTCCATGTGGATTGATACATTTATTCGTCCGATGCACCTACGGATGGGAAATATTCTCGCCACTGTTTGTTATTGTGAGCATGTTAAGACGATACACAAAAAAAAATCCACTGCTTGGCGGGCGGAGTCTAATAGCTCGCTATCGCGAACGCCGGTGTGCGCGAAGTCATTCTTGCAAACTCGCCGCGCTGCCGCTGGCCGACTCGGGACAAACATGTATGGAGTCGTCATACAGTTATAATATTGTTATACATTTATTCAATTGTTGATTTATTGGTTTTATTTCCTTGCTTATAAACAAATAATCTTCTTTCCAACAACTACTCAGACATAATAATTATTAATATAATAATTATTATTATTTCGTAATGTTTACTTTATTACAAAATAATACAGGTTATAAATAATCTTTAAAATAACAAAAAATATTGTTACTCTGAAAAAATGAAATGGTACTCAATAACGCGGACTACTGAATTGATTTAGATAGAATTTGATGCTGACGTAGATATTACATCATGCCCAGAAATGAAAGGTACTATTTGTGAAAGAAGTTATAAACCCTAATTCTTCTCAGTCAAAGTCAAGAGTGGAAGATATCACTAATACAGTAAAACTGATGCGAAACTTTGGATGTTAATTTGTATATTTTTTTGTTAGTTGTTACTTAATCACGTCAAGACTACATTACCAATTTTGATAAAATATAGCTAATTGCCTGGATTTACACATAGGATACTTTTTATCCGAACTGAACACTTCTGTGGGATAAAACAGGATTCACGATATAACCTAATTCCACGCGGGCAAAGCCGCGGTCGGAATGATATTTTTTTAAATAAAAAAATTGTTTAAAAAAAAAACACAAAATATATTGACGCATGTATTTATTTTTTGCACTCTATTATAATTGTAATTATTCATTACAAATAATCAAAATAAAATAGCCAGAACAAAGTTAGGCCCTGGTAGGGTAGGTACTAGGTAGGCAGGTACAGCAATGTGAGACGAACACTGGCTTATTTATACCAATAATAATGTATTATAAACATTAAATTAAGTTTACTTTCTAACAACAAAAATACATAATATTAGCTAATGTGAAAGCGAATCAACCAATCATCCCACAAAAATGAAATGTGCACACAAATATTCATCCAAATCGGTTCATGTCATTAGGAGGAGTGACTGCAGCGCCATCTTCCGGGCCCAATTGTGTTTCCAGATCACCCAGGAACTCAATTTAATATACTTACACAAAATTTTTCGAAATGAAAACTCACATTACTATGTAAATATGAATATAAACCTGTTTTATTACTAAGCAATTTCCCGCACAGGTGTAGTAAGTATAAATGAAATAAACATCAACATCAAATTCTTTATACAACATACTTATCTACCACCTTCTAAGAAATGTAATTCTTGAAATTATTTCGTATTTTTTTTAAATATAATACTACTCCAATGAGCTCCTGTTCCATATTATGTCCGCCATACTTCCACTAAGTTCACCATGATTTTTTATTTCTTTGCACTTTGTTGCTTTTTGCTAAAAATGGAATCATGCGATAAAACCAGTAGAACGTTGATAACATACATTTTTGACTGAATAAAGGTACTTACGAAGGAGTGGGTTCACATTGTGAACAATCAGTGGGTTTATTTTCCTTCTGGATTCCGGATTTCTGAAAAGATTATCTATGCTATAAATGAAAATATCTTACACATTCGTTATGTACTTAAAACAGGGGTACATATCAAACATCGTCTATAATACAATTATCATCAAATTTAAAATAAAACCAACTTACTTCATTAATTTGTTCCAATTGTAAGCATTCTTTTTCCTCCAACCTTTATGTTTCTTCTTCTTATTTTCTTTATTGTCCCCATTTGTCTCATTTTGTCTTATCGTGTTGTCACCCTTTTTTACGATTGCGCGAGCGACACAAGTTCCCCGTGTGACGGCCGTAGCGGGAATGACTCGTGCAGCGATCGGGGTAGGAAGGTACAGGGCGGCTCTCGCTATATTGGCTGGTCGCGCGCTAATTTCAAGTATTTCTTGTTTATTTCAAAACCATCGCATATTTCAAAATTCTAAATCGGTAGACGTATAGGTTGTATATTTTATAGTTAATATCCAAAAAGTCGTAACTTTACGTTTGTTATTTTGAAGATGCCAGAGATTATAAAAAAATAACAATGAGAACTTTGTATTTTTTTTCTATCGAGAAAATATCATGGAATCATGTTTCTAAAACGGTAGACGTATTGTGTTACTATTGAACTTTCTTGTCAAGAATTTTCATCACGACAACTTTAATAATATAAAAATTACGAAGGTTTAAAAAGGGCCGTAAATGTTAGAAAAATTAATTCATCACCTTAATATAGGAAGCCATTGTCACATCCCAATGAACATATTTGATGGTCTTCTAAAGTTTTGTACTTGCCATAATCTTTACAAACAAAAAGGTCATCGAGTAAATTTCCTATACATTTTGGGTCAGTCTCGAATATAAAACCTTCTAGTTCATTCTGATCTACATATATTTCAATCATTGCATTTCCATTTGTTGCAAGTGGAACTGATGTTATAATCTCTTTAATAACTGACCGGTTTAAAACTACTTTAGATCGTGATTCTGACGCACGCAAGTCGCTAAGACGCAATACATTATTGTCTTTCCTATAAAAAGGACATATTATAATGCCGAGTGAGTAAGACAGTAAACAAGAAACGAGGAATTTACTAATCAAACCAAGCTGATGTACCTACCTACTTATTAGTTATTATTTTAGTTTTATTAGGCCAATAAAATATTCATAAAGTGGCGAAAATGAATACAGAATATTCCAGAACATAAAAGAATATTTTGTTATCCTGCTCCTAATTCTTACCAAAAGGAATCAATAATTAGTAGGTTTTAGTTAAATTCATCTTATCTTAACAACAATACTGTCGATGTTGTATGCTTGCTAAGCTGCCACTTTAATCAGGCACAAGTCAGTAATTACACCTTGCTGCCATTTAAAACAGGACACTTATTGATCAGTTGTTTCTATCATATCACCCAATCAAGCGTCATTTGCACGATTATACATATCCACGATTAGATAACGTATTATCTATATTCGCTACCAAACGTCGACTTACCAGCTAATACAAAGTAATGGAATTAAACCATGTTTTGTAGCCACGAGTCGAGAGATTCAATTGGAATCATGCGGGCGGTGCATCAATGTAATTTTTTCTTTAACGTTTTATCACAATACGTACTGCATCAAGGACTTCGAACTTCGTTTAAAAACATTATTTATTATTGTCTCCCATAGAGGAATGCAGTTACGTTAGTTATATTGAGTACTATTAAAGGTGAACATATGCCATATGCTAAAATCATTTAACACAACCTTTCAATCGTCGTCCGCATTGCATTATATCTGTTGGATTTCGCATAAGATACGAAAGCACGGAATCGTGCTAACATTATTTGCATGGTCAGTAAAATGTGATAATTGGTGCGCGTAATCAAGGCGCTAATTGGAGCCGCAGACGGCAACAAAATGCAGTTACGAAACTCATCAATCGCCCGGTTTTCTAGAAAGAAAGCTGATCGAATTCAACCGTTTGTACTGTCTGCGGAATAATGAGATTTTGCCTGATGCACTTTGGTATTAATCAAATTGAAAATTCACTTTAAAACATGCTAGTTATTAAAGACTTGATGACCCAGTCTATATTTTCCAATAAAGTTTTTCTAAACGTGATCAAATTACGTGACTCCATAGCGACAAAGTAAGTACATCGACTTGAGTGAATGCACAATATTTTCTTCCCCATATTTATCGTCGATAGCGAACCGTGCTTTATCGCCGATAGCATATCTTGAATATCAATAAATAAAAGATAAACTTTATAACTTCTTGCATGTGCGTCGTGTTATTCTCGGGTTATAAATATAGCTATAAATTGGGGCATAAGTGCTAACTTCTAAGTGTAAATAAGTCTTGAATAATATACATACTCGATGACGTGACCGGGTCAACAAACTGGGATTTAAGGAATTGTATATAAACTAGCTACCCGTCTTTATTGTTTATAATAAATTATTCTTTTATATTAGATCCGTTGAACGACCTATATTATACATTTCAGTATTGTAGGCGTTATAAGCGCAGACAATTTTTTTCATTTAACCAAATAAGTCGGTAGGTACTCACGAAGATGAAACCTTACACGTTTCATAAACATCTCTATAGTTGTGCTCTAAGATTCATTAAAATTACTACCCTGTTTTCTGCTCAATCATTTTCTTCATCTATACATCTATTTCTAGATGTATTTCTCAAAATATATCGCAAATATCTATTCCACACCACGTCAAATGACCAGAAAGACTGCGGCTACCCTTGGCGCATTACTGACCCTTTACGTAACGCATATCTGCCGGTCTCCACAATCGTGACAACATTCCGCTGCACTGAGGTTATTGCATATTTAATAGGCTAAATAGCGCATGTTTCCTTTACGACTTGATTATTATTGTGCTGTAATTAAAATGTGTTATACTGGATTGTCAAGGTAGAGTAGAAGACTGCATAGTCCAAAATGTGACATGGCCTGCAAAACTTATAGAATCATGGTATAGTGGTAAAATATAGGTGTTGCCTTTACTGATTATTAGCATAAATTGTTTGGCTGCTTTTTCATTACAACAATTACGTATTATCCCTGCTACAATACAATGATTTTAATAAACGACCAGTCTGGTTTTTCTCTTTTCTTAATTAAAATGAGCCATTAAAATATATTTTCGATCTAAACAAGCGTATAATATGTTAAGAAAATGGCACGCCTACATTTAAGCTGTAAAGAGCTGGCCTTGGCGTCTCAAAGACAAAATTATTAACGCAACAGTTGACATAAAATAAGAGCATTTCTCCATTCAGAGACAACTAAGTCAAGGGTTCTTTTGCGGAGGAACGAGGAACGTCGTTTAATTGCCGCTTATGCAAGATAAATACGAGTGTTTTTAATATAGAGCTACGTAATATTTTCTTTATAAAATGTTAAGCAAATGGGACAATTAGGTCTTCTCCACTTATTGAACTAATTCTTCTCTCGCCATGTGAAGCAGACAACAATATAATCGACATTGGTAAAGACCTTCACAACTAAAATGAAACTAACATCCATATATTCTATCTCATCTTATAGTGTCACGTTGAGGCATTTATTATGGAGCATTAAGACTGTTGATTAGATTTTCAGGTGAACCCTGAGAGCTTCATAAATTATCCCGTTTCAATTGGGAATTAACCTGTTTGGCCAAGGTCGGTGATTTTCCTTTAGAAGGTCATTCCTCTTCATTACTTCACTTGAATCGAATGCTTTTCAGTTCAAGTATCGTTCAGTCTCTAAATTATTTGCTACTGTCGCATATTCATCTATAATTATGAAGCTGAAAAATTTGTTTGTTTAAACGCGCTAATCTCAGGAACTACTGAATCAATTTAAAAAATGTTGTCACCGTTGGATATGTAGGTTATTCATGAGTGCTAGGTTATATATGTACCAGGGGCGAAGCCAGGGCACTAGTTCTTGTATCATCTCCTACAAGATTAAGGAGATGTGTGATACTATGTCAAACTAAGCACATGTGATTCGACACTGGACGTGTCAGATTTTACTATAATCGTATTTAATTAATGGACTTAGGCTTACTGATTACATAACACTTCAGTCTAGGCATTAAATCTGCGTTATTATGTAATTTTCATAGTCAATGTATCTTTCTGCTTTTCACACTGCATTAGATATACCTATATCTAGTAAAAAAACTGATATAATTTATTTACCTCGTTAGAAACTACGATCATATGTACCTTATCGATGAGCTCAGAATAGAAACGAAGCGGTTTGGTGGTTCATTTGAGGCTTTTTCCATTTGTTTCACAAATTAATGTTCATCATAAGCAATGATCATGTTCATCAGCAACTTTTTAAGTCCCCTCTATCTTGCACAACGAACACTAAATCTCCCAGACTTATGCATCCAAAAACAATCAAAACATTTCAAAGTTAGAAAGCGTTTGGCGCCTAACAAATCGGGGCAAGCAGCAAAATAACGGTGAAGATTTCATTGCAGCCAGTGTTTTTGTCAATGCGGACACATTATATCTCTATATTCTATAGAATACTAGCTGTCCCGGAAACGTTGTTCTGCCTTACTCTTATCACTAAGGTATATGAAAAATAGATGTTGGCCGATTCTCAGAGTTTGTTTGTTTGAACGCACTAATCTTAGGAACTACTGGTTCGATTTGAAAAATTCTTTCGGTGTTAGATAGCCCATTTATTGAGGAAAGCTATAGCTATATATCATCACCCTAGGGCCAACAGGAGCGGAGCAATGCGGGTAAAACCACAGGGCACAACTAGTAGAGAATATATAGGTCTATAGTTTTCCTCCGCAATACTGCTACGCTACTAATAAATTATCAGCCTTATCGACGATCTGCAGAATTCCATTCCATTCACCTCTGATCTCACTGCAGTCATATTTGAACGTAATGGCCATTAAAACCGAAATGCTTTGTATAACATATAATAAATGTAGAATTCCTTTGATAATTTTAATTATTTTCGGTTCCGGTTTCGCCGTGACCTTGGTCTAGGTCTGTTTTAATGTTATAAATATTTTTGTAGGCTTGAACTATAAGAGGACACTTTCTTGCAGAATTTATCATGTCATCAGTTCATATCTATAAGTAAATTATGTATGTAATTGGAATAACACGAAGAGCATATGCTTTATTCAAAAGATACATGTGTCCCGCTTCAAGGACCAATAGTCAATACTTGGACCAATTTTAAATTTTTCAAATTTACTTCAATACTGAAATAGTTTATTTCGAACAATTAATTTTATATGAGCCATTTTCGAGCGTTCCAAACAAATAAAAACCTCTCAACGATCCCGTTAAACTTCAAGACCGTTCGACGCTATAACTATCGTAAATTGAAAAATGTAATTTACATAAACGCTTCCGTTTACTAAGCATCGTCATCATAAAACCAATGAAGCGTGTAATTTTTGGAATATTCTAGAAGTCACTTATACTAACAGAAATATTTTTAACTAACTTATTAATAAACATACATTTTATAGGTACTTTTCACCTGCTCGTTAGCTAAAAATACTGGCATGACAAAATCCTGACGAATGGAAAGGGAATAACTTCAAATTATGGTTAGCGCACTTTGTAATAATACAAATCAATGTAGATTACGCATTATTTCGATTAGGTATTTGGTGACGATATAAGAAATACCCAGAACACAAGTGATAACTGCGTTAAAAACAACCGACTTCAAACTTGCACTTGCAATATTTACAAATACAGACAAAAATGCTCATAAAATAAAAACTACTGGGCCTATCCGAATAAAATTTTTATGGGACCAATTCGACACCATCCCGCATCGAACAAAAAAAGAATCACGTAAATCGGTTCAGAAACCTCGGAGTAATCGGTGTACATACATAAAAAAAAACATACCGGCCGAATTGATAACCTCCTCCTTTTTTTGAAGTCGGTTAATGATAAACACTAGATCAACCCCACATAATCGTGTATAATCACAACAGTGTGTATTTTTATAATTTTATAACAAGCAACTCATGATTCTATCACATTTAATAGCTTCACTTTCCAATTTTCTAATTTTCACTATCGTACGTAAACGCTATATTATAACTAGAGTAGAGAAAGTTGCACTTTACTGTATACGCAAAGGCCGGTGATATTGTAATACTTGGCACAATGCACATTAATAGATACTATAGCATCTGAGATCTCGAACGAGTTACTTCGTATATTAAAAAAAAAACTAATAACGTCATTGTTGATGATCCAATAAATTTAAGAGCCAAAATCTAAAAATTTAATAAGAATGTAAAAAAAAATGTTTACTGTAAAATTAAAAACAATCTGCAGTTGAAATTGTATACTGCTTTCAATATACTCGAATTTGTAAATTGTCAGGTAAAAACTTGAAAGTGTCTAACAAATTTAGCAAAGCCAAATTGAAAATTTATTCACGATCATACTAAGATTTATAACAGAACGCCTTATTTACCATAATGCATTTTATAATTTTCCCTTCTCACCATAAAAGAGTTGAAAGCCGCAGTTTCCCATACAACAATGATTAGAGCCAATTTAGGTGCTAATGTTTCCGTATAGGCCAAAATTATAGCCCATACGCATAATGCAGTGAAAAAATTTGCCCTCTTTCATCAGTTTTATGTCAGATCTATATCACTATTAATATTATGTATCTTGAAATCATATCAGAAAGTAAAAACTTATCGTTACGTAGGTAAGTGAATAATTAGTAATTACAGCGAACTTATAAATGACACCATCACATGGAAGAGTCTATCAAGAAATTTTGGTAAGCCTGCTCAAGTATGTACATGTATGCTGATATCTCTGCAAAATTGTAATCTTTTACGGACGGACCACCTCAAAAACATAGAAACTTATAAACAGCTATATTTCCCTATTCACCATGTAACTGACAACTCAATGCCCATTTAATTTGAAGGAAATAAACGGCGAATGTGATTAGTTACATATTGTATGCCGGGTTAAAGGACACGAACGTATACCAGGGTCACTATCCTTTAACCTATGCCTGTTAATTTTACTTCATTCACAAAATGGCCTCCTCTATAACACAAGACATTTTGCCTGACATCTCAATACATTCGCACAAACATGTTGAATGTGCTACCCAGCAGAAATCCGCGGCGTTACTCGCATGGTTCCCGGGTAGGAAGTAGCCTATGCGCTTATTCAGACTATATCTATCTCATCAGCTGTTTTTATATGAAAGAAAAAATCATCCGATCATTTTTTTATAACATTTATATGAAGTAGGCATTTGTGTAAAAGATTGCAATATAGCTACAACTTCTGACAACCAAAACATATACAAAGCACACGCCATAAGGCCGGTTACTGAATGGGAGAACAAGAAAATAGATAAGCAGCATTTAAGCATGGTTTGAGAAGTTCTTAAATACTCAATTCAGAAACCGGCCCATAAGCACGTAAAGGTGCTTTTCCACCAATAATGTACGATGATGTGTTGCGAGGAATGTGTTTGTTACTAACCAATCATATCGCTTCATTTAATTTGAAGCGTTTAGCGTTTGAAGCGATACTATTGGTTATTTACAAACACATTCCTCGCTACACATCATCACACATTATTGGTAGAAAAGCACCCTAACTCCCCGTTACTTGCTCACCTGTTGCCGCCTGTCGTCATCCCTCGCGCGCTGCTCCGCCTGCCGCTTCCGTCTGTCCTCGTCGCGCTTCTCGCGCTGCGCCTGCGCGGCGGCCGCGTGCGCGCGCAGCTCGTCCAGCCGCTTGCGCTGCTCGGCTTCGCGCCGCTCGCGCGCCAAACGCGCTCGGTCTAGGGCCTCTGGTGGGAAATTAGCTTTATTGAAATAACGTGGTCAAGTACATATATGCTTATAAGCAGTAGAACAAGAAGTTTGTTTGACAGAGCTAATCTCAGAAAACTAGGAAGTAGTCTTCTAGTACTACAGGTCATCTCGATAGATGTAGGAGAATATTCAAAAAACTTGAATTCGCAGAAAGATAAGATGTAATATAATATGTAAAAATATGACATAATGCCTGATAATATTGAAATGGAGACTAATAAAATTGCTTTCACTTTTCATTGCACGCTCCTCCTTTCCTTGGCAATACATAAAATGCTAATGCAAAATAAATAATACTATGTACTAATTTTTACACAAATAAGTATAGTTTCAAATAAATAAAAATAAAATAAAATAAAAAAATAAAAATAAAAAAGCCTTTTATTTTTAGACAGTGATAAACATAACAAAAATAAATGTAACTTAAAAAATAAAAAGTATTTTAAAGCAAAATATGAATAAAAGTAATAACAATCTAAGTTTGTTCATCTGCTAGAACCCCTCTGCAGGTGAAGGCCTCCTCCAAGGCTGTCCAGTCTTCTCTAGATTTGGCTAATTCCAACCAAGTAGTTTCAAATACAAGGATATTATAAATCAAAACACATGTTGATTCAATCGAAGCCGGTAAAAAGTGAAATATAATGTAATAGAAATCGACTGATGCAGGCCAACACCCAGAAATAAACACACAACACGATGAGTCGAAACTTATAAGTAATAATTTTATGTACCTAATCCGCTGATGTAGCAATTTGAGCATATACGATTCTCACCATGATGTTACATTTCCAATTGAATATTAAACACATACAGATAATATTCAAATTAAGCTATATATTACTTTTTATCTAAATAATTAACTAATTTATGCATTCATGTATATTTGATGATAACCGGTCAAGATGAGTCACCACCAAAATCTAGAATTCCATACACCACATAGTACTCTACCCCTTTTTTGCAGACATAATATCAACTCCATGGTTTTCTATTGACAAACAGACTGAAACAAACATTGGAAAGAAGTAAGAATGCGAGTCGAACATGTTATAAGAAATCATACAAGGCGTTGTTACATAAGCACTGATATATATGCATTACGAATGCAACGTCTCGAGGGTGGTACAAAACGTTGGAAACCACAAAAGTACTCCATGCAAATGGAAAGAAATGTCAATGGTTCGGATACGGGTGCGTTTAGATTGTCGATCGATCATTTTAGACTGCATTTTGCGATACACATATCGTTTAGACTGCGTGTGACTACTGGTAACTGTTTGTGAAAAGTAAAAGGCTTATTAGACCACCCAATTTTTAGGGACCCTAACCCTAACTAAGAGTGGTGTAATAAGACTTAGGGAGTTAGTGTCCCGATTTAGGGCGATCGGGTCTGCCCGATCTGCCTAGCTCCCTAAGCGCCCTGCAGATTGGGTGATGTAATAACGTTTAGGGCGGTTAGGGAGCTCAGTTGCCGCGCGACTGTTGCGTGGAGTGGCTGCTTTTGTATGTAAGGTGTCACCAAACTTCCCTACTACAGGTTTATATAACTTAAAAGGGAAGTTCCAAATGTTTGTGATCACACCGTCATGTTAACAAATAAATAAATTGTTTAAATCAATTGTTTATTTAATTGTTTTAAAACTCAACAAGTGTTCAAATTGTTCTGCACCTACTCTAATTAATTCATTAAAACTCCCGGTTCAAGCACGCTTAGTATTTGCATATTTGAAAGCTTTTCACGTAGCCGCAAATACTCTTTCACCCAGATCTTTCTCTTCTTTTTTTAATATTTGTTATTGCGTCAACGGTTGCCACTGCTACAGCAACTTTTTGAAGTTTCGATACTGACGGCGGCATAATGTAAAATGCAACAATACGTTTATCTCTCTAGACATTCGCGTATAAACTGAGTTAGGGCCCAATTCGCAGAGAAGTGTAATAAGCGCCACACTAACTAGGGAACGCGCCCACCCTAGATGCAGGGCCCTTCATATCGGGTAGTGTAATAAGCCTTTAAAAAAAAAAATAAGTAGCATGTTTGAAATCTACTCTAAAATTGATATCACTGATATCAATGAAAAAAGAAATGTTTATGAATGTGTGTATGCTACTTAATATTAAAGTGACATGCAGGAGAATATACGGAACGATATACATCTGTATTTACTATTCTATGAAATATGATAAAACGAAAATGAATTAAAATTGGAGCAATGAATCAAGAGAAACAACCAATAAATCGGATCGCGTTCACTCAACAGCAAAATTGCAATAAGCACCCGAATTTCATGATACACGAAATATCCATCACAAATTATTATACGTATAAAAATAAACGATACGAGTCCACAATAGTTAATAGTTGCCCAAATCGGACCATTTTACTTTCCTCCGTTCTAACGTCGTAACGGTCCATTTTAAAAATAATTTTTATTACTCGTTACGAATCCAGCTGCATTCGGCGCACGAGTGAAAGTGGTAATAAACTTGAATTATAAATTGAATTTTATTAAATGATACGAAATGGAAATGTATACAAATTGCCACTTTTCGAAATTATCTTTACTCGTGCGAACTGCGAAGTAACTTCTGCGGTGGGTATTTTTTACCGTTTCATTCATTGGCGATAAATAAAGAACAAAACGGCATGAAATTAAAAGTTAAAAGGTATGTAAGGAAAGAAACTTATTAAATTGAGATTATTATCAATAATTTTCCGTTCCTTATTTTATGTAAACGAATTTCAGACTTGCTTCAGAAATGGCAATAAAGTAAAATTAAAAACGTAAAATTCAGTTCCGTTGTTCAATTTGTTTAAAACTTATTATTTAACACGTTCACATTTCTAAATAGTTATTTTCTTTCTCTACCTACGTTTTCTTTTATTATTAATAATAACGATCCAATCTAGACCTAGACAGGAGCTCGTGCCCAATGAAACGATTAAAGCTAATTCAAAGTGAATTCACAATAACATCCTACAAGATTCTAATTTCTAGTCGTTCCATACCCACATACTTACACATACTTTGATCAACAAGGGTCAATAATTTATATAACAACACATAAAGGAAATAGTTTTTAAACCAACTAACTGAAATCGTTCTATTAAAAACCATACTTCACTGTACACAGTTATCTTCAATGGCCAGACACTTCATCAAAAAATTCAAAGTCATGTAGAAACAAACTATCCATATTTACTCGTAACTTCAACTTTCCAATACAAAATATGCCTTAGCGTGTTTAAGACGCATTCAATTTAACTATCTCAGACGTCTGGTCTGACCCATCATAGTAATTTGGCCCTTAACGACTGTATGACCTAGATCCTTCCTACGCTTGAGGTGAACGCTCAGTGGCAATGAATGGGGAAACTATTACCTATTGTAAATGATTCAAAAGAGGTATACTACGTTGGGGACATTAATAAATCATAATGTAATTGGTATGACAAATCTTGGCGTATTTTCAGGGAAGCTTTTTGGAACGAATACGTCAGAAAACAGATTTTTGGGAATATGTATTTGTATTCCTAAAAGAATGTTGAAGAACTAGGTATATACCTACTTATACGCCATTTTTATATGACGTGAGACGGTGAGAAACAAAATAATGTAGACGAATAATTCAGACAGATATGTACAACATTTTTCTTTAAATTAATGTTTCTTAGGGCTGATTTTTCAATCCTTGGTTAAAACTTATTCGTCGAATAATGTATAAAACTACAATTTTAAAAACGTATTCTAATTGCCCGTATTTGACAGTTTAGGTACGTGACATTTTAATATTATCGTGTAATACTTTATTGGACGGATAAGTTTTATCCAAGCATTGAAAAATCGGTCCTTAGTTAAATAAAATCTAGGTTTATCTATCTTTAAAGTAACACATAACTTATTTCAAATTGTCATCATTTACGACGGCTTATTTATAGCTTGGAACCGCACGCAGGACACAGGAACCAAAGCCAATTTATGGTCTCCACGATTTCAATGTTTTTAATATTTTCTTCCAAGCATTTCCGTGTTTAAGCAAAGGCGGTATGAATAATGTTAACGTGTATTGATCACCTACGCACGCAGGGGGAATGAGAAATGTGGATTGTAGAGGTCGTATTGACATGCCAGAGTTATGTTGGAATATTTTTGAGTGCTATGGTAATGTACTCGGATTGCTATGTAGGACTGATATATTGGCCATTTCTTGTATCGTTTGTAAAGCTTATGGTGCAATGGAGGCTATCAGTTATTGGCGGATTTTGCATGAATAAAAAAGTTTAGTGCTTATCTATTCAGGAGGAGTACCTTTTGAAACTTCTCGGATCAGCTGATTACGTCAAATGTTTGATTATTTTTACGAGGATATTAAAAGTAAGAAACAAGATTCTTCTTAGCTTTCAAGATTCTCCACTCATCCCAGAAGAGTTTGTCAAATTGTTTCCATTCCAAACACCCATTACATGAATCTTTCGAACCGATACAATGAATGAAGGAATGTCTCGCTATTCATTGAACGTATAAATACATCTATTGACTACAATCTACAAGGTAAACAAACAATGGGTCACAAAAGTGGTATTTCTTAGCGTATTAATCTTTGGAATCTTACGTTGCGTCTTATAAACTATTTAATTTAAGTTCAAAGTTATTCATGTTGTAAAAGATTTTGTCGCATTTTCGGGATTAGCGTGTAGACCGGGAGATACTGACACAAAATTTCGAGTCATTTGTAACAGGATGGCGGTTCTACAGGGTTCTTAGTACGCAATGACAAAAAGAAAAATGATGGTGTGAACGCTGGTACCGGCGGCTAAGTCACGTGGGCGTTAGTCGAACTCATCGGAAAATAGCGAAAGTCAAACGATTTGTAACAGTATGGCACTTATTTTTCCTGTAAGTTTGAGGATCAACGAATATAAATACAAAATTTCAAAGATCTAGGTGTTGGAAATCTTCACTTATATAAATTAATAATAAATTTATTTTTCAAGTATGACAGCACTTTTTCCCCCTACTAGAAGTATGGCAAATATAATAATGGTCACATTTTATCAAATACTCTCCAAAAAGCCAAATGCAATACTGGTACAAAAAGATAGGCGAAATAAAAAAAATTTGCAGATTTTCGGCGGTATGGCGACCATTTGGAATCGTCCGAAAAGTATGGCATGGCGATTTTCGTAAATGGCTGCACGACGATGGTTACCTGTGCAAAAGTTAGCTTGGTACAAATGGTTGAATAATTGTTTTTTTTAAATCAACACATTCGCGTCGGTATGGCGGGCTGTAAGTCATACCGGAAAAGTATGGCATGACACTACCGCCTACTTCTTTTTTATGGGCTATCGGTAAATTCTAAAATTTTTGTGTTACAAATCGTTTGACTTTCGCTATTTTTCCGACGAGTTCGACTAACGCCCACGCGACTAACCCACCGGTACCAGCGTTCACACCATCATTTTTCTTTTTGTCATTGCGTACTAAGACCCCTGTAGAACCGCCATCCTGTTACAAATGACTCGAAATTTTGTGTCAGTATCTCCCGGTCTAGTGGCAAAAATAAAAATAAGCAATTTATTTTTCTCTTTCCCGAAACTGTTAATATGTAGTTATATCATTATGGAACGATTATTAACATTCTACAATGTTATATCGTTCGAATGCGTTACCAGCATTAAGTAAACAGCATTTAACGTTAATCACCTTTCTCTACGAAAAACTAGGGTAGATAGCATCACGAAAGTATAATTACCTACTACCAACGAAGCCAAATACACAGGTGGAGTTAGTACTAGCGTATTTCGCTTAAGATCCAGGCTGAGGTCTCATCAGACATTTATTGAAACGCCACAGGAATTCAGGTCAAAGCAAGCGAGCGTGCAAAACGCCTGAGGATCGAGGCTTCAAGAGAACATCTGATATTGACGTCAGGTGACACGCGTTTTCTTGCTCTGCTTAAAATTGAAAGCAGTTTATTTGTTGCTACGTACGTAATAGAGTATGTATGTAACTACCTACTACACGGTATTCTGTATCAGATTCAAAGTACCAAGGTTTTTAAGTTATAAAGACGTTGAGTAATTTTGATTGATTTTATACGACATTCCTAATACTTTACAGCACTTACTTCTGACGCCTCTACAGTCATTTAAAAAATATTAATTATTGTATACGAAATGAACGTAGAAAATCACATAGATTTATAATTGATTCTTATTGTTTTTATGCATCGCGCGTATAGCATACAAAATATAAATCAAACAACCATTCCCCACAGCGTATCGCAAACTGGATGACTGGCGATCTTGTGGGATGCTGCAAGCTGTCGTTGAACCGGACAAAAAGTGCACCTGGTCGAAATGGCTAGACTCGCCGTCGTCTGGTGAAGTTTATAATTTTGCACTGCGTTTTTAAAGTTTAACACATTGTAATACTACTTTCTATTGCAGCTTCGTGCCTTGCGTTTAAACTGAATTCTTAAAGGAGGAGGATATTTGTCTGCGTTATTTTTTGAAGTTTGATGTATTGTATTACAGTATGTACTCAAAGTAATTCGTTTCTAAAAATGATATCTAATTTTCGAGTAGGCACGTAAAATATTCTATCTACTTTATTTTATTTTTCAATAGAAATCGATAGCTATTCCAGTTATTATTATCTATCAGCTGTTATAATATTGCTGTTAAGATATGAGATTGTAAATTTTTTAAAGCTCGCTAGTATGAAGTAGGTAGTAGGTACCTAACCTAGTAGAAAACGTTACAGAAATAAGCTTCGTAAACTAATCTAACTACTATTAAACAGAAAAAAAACTCGGACATGAAGAATAAAAGGCAGATAAACATAATAAAGCCCCACCTAAACACGGACGGTTGTTTTTAAAAAACAATTTCCATGTATAAAACAGTTTATCGCTATCAAAATAAGACGCAAAACTCGAGATAAGACGCCAAGTCCATAGATATACCAATAACAAGTGATATGCTTTCACAGATATATTAATTTAAAGGCTATTTAAATGATAGACTCATTTATCGATTACTTTATTGAAAAAAGAAGATCACTATGGAGTTTCTTGCCGGATCTTCTCCATAGTTACTGAATCGGTGATAAATGTTAAAAATATGTTATGACGATTCAAACGTGTTTCTAGAAGAAGTCTAATTGAGTTTGAGTTTGAATGACAATGAGATGCATATGCACCAACTAAATATACAGTTAAGGTGTGAAATAATTATTTTTTGCTTAAGATAATTTATAATTACTCAGAGCGTGAATTGGCTGTATTAAATTTCATCGTAATCGGTCCACCATATGGCCGTGAAAGCTTTACAGATACAGGGTTACTATCGGAATATCGATGTGATTTTATATCTATTGTTCAATAACGTTTTGTAAAAATACAAAAAGAGCGTGTGTGCCGAGCACACGTGTCAGAAATGAAACTTCTTTGACAAGGTTCAAAGATACCAAAATCGTCGCCTTACTCCATGACGTGACGGTATTGCCATGATGCGACCTTGAAATTTTACCCCCAATGCGCCTAAAGAAGTTCCACTTCAAAAATATCATCTTATTATTAGATACTGTATGATCAATACGAGTCGTATCGAATATTTGATTAAATCTAGTTAAAACTGACCCAGGTTCTGGTGCCCAAGAATGATTGAGGACAACGAGATAATACTTATTACAAGTAGAGCATTCATAGAGCTCGTAAAAGTCTACGTGCTGGATAAATTCAAATGAGATAAATTAATATTTTACTTGAAAGTAGAGGGCAGTAGGAATTAATTTAGATTTTCGAAATTACATAAGTACTAGTTATTAGATACATCCTGAATCAGTTATTTGAAATTGCGTTAATCTGCCATATTTTAATGTTTTATTATTATGGATCAGTTTAATGAAAAAACTTTACCTACATAACTTGAAGATCGAAATGAACATGCATATACCGACGACCGACTGCATCACAGCTGCAGCTAAGCCCTACTTTACGATACAAAATATTGTTCATTTCTCTCGTCCCAATAAGGACAATCAGACTGCCCTACAAACAATTTTAAATTCTTGCAAGGCTCGACGATAACTGTAAAACAATTCAAGGCAAGCCGGTCGTCGATGTGGATTCAAGTAATTTATTTTAGAGTCTGACGCAATTTCATATAAGATAATCCGTGGGTTCACATCAATATGCAGAGCCTAGCGTTTCCCCATCCGACCAAGTTTCCGAGACACCTAATTGACACCCACACAGACCGTCACCTCTATCTCCACGTAATAAGGATCAAATTATACAAAAACCAATAGACATGCTAATTAAATTCCGACTCTGAACACCTGCGATAGAGTTCGCTTTAGCGAATCGCACGCCCAGTTGATTGAACCCACGGCAAGGTCACATTACCTCACAAGAAATTGTCATTTTCATAAAGTTAATGTTTTATTATTGGCCATCGTACTGAGACGAGATTTGCATTGTCCAGACAATGTATAGCTAACACAAATTTACAAAAAATTCATCATGTAACTTTTAAAACATAATGCTAATCTCAGACAAGACTATAGAAGTACTAGGTACATATTTGATAAATATTATATACCTAACTTTCTGTACTGCTCCAAGAGACTTAAACTGTCCTTAATAATTCCCTTTTAATTAAACATGTTAACTTTGTGCAAATTTCTAAAGCTACCAAACCATTCTGTAAGTTTTAAATAATAGCCATAAGTACCTACTACCTATCCTTACATACTTCAATTAAAATTCTTATAATAAAAATAATTAAAACCATGATGTAATCTAAAACAAAAACATGTTCATACATCATCCATAGAATATCAATACGACTATAAATACCAAATAACTAAATCATAGGAATGTTAAACTCGGTGCTCGAAAGTGAATCAATAAAGCCGATCTTGATAACGGTTCAAGGTCACATCTTAAGATGGAAATAGAATACGTACAAAAGGCCACGCTGAGGCTTTTTCTAGTCTCCACGGTTATGTGCTTACGGGATAAAATTGTTATTTGAAATAAAGGAAAAAATATTACTCCATAGAAAGTGTAATACAAAAATAAACAACGAACAAGAATAAGAAAACAACAACAAGTATCGTTTCAATATTTAAATTTAAAAAGGAAGGAATGCCCCAACGACCAGATAGGTATCGATATTAAATCCCATTCATATTTTTAAACGCATATTACCCAGGTAATACATCCATAATTTGGCTAAATATAAGTTTATAAAAGTTGGGTATGATATTCGTCAAGGCAACCTCTGAAAGAAGTCAAATATAACATCCAAGATTCAGCAATATCACTCCAATTTACATCAAAACAGAAAGAGCAAAAGGAGGCTTCCAAAAAATTCCCTAATTTCAAATATTTCACGCGTAATTTCAGAATCTCGATAACACGCAAAGTAATAATATATTCAACATCAATCGATGCAGTATACAAAGGTCAACGTGCCGCTATATAAGGACCAGCCAAGAAATCTCAAGTACGTAGGCTTCATCTACGATGCATAGATAAATAATGACTCTATTGCCAATGCATGCCCTTGTCTTTTATTTGGTATCACACTAGCCCGAGGCTTCGCTCGTGGTATTTGGACGAAAAGATGAAGTTTACTAAGTAGGATATTTTTATGCAAAATTTCATCAAGATACCAAACCCTCTTTCCGCAATTCCGAATGACCTGTTCCTATCTCTCATAATCTAAAGTTTTTGCAGGACAAAATAACGATTTCGTTTTAACCCATTGAGCCCCGAACGGCCCGATTGGTCCACGACTCAATAGATTTTCTATTGTGTCTGTGATTCCGGGGCCTGAGTTATTAATTGGACTTTTTTTAAATGGGATTGTAAACATTTTTGCATAACATTCAGCTTAGCGACATAATATGATATCCCCCAAGCTATGCTTAACCAGCGTTACTAAAAAAGGGGTACGTACCCTGAATTGGGAACAATAATATTACGACAAAAATTCACATTCATACCTACCAAAATTACGAAAAATTGTATTCTCGAGTTTAATTTCGAATCGCCTAAATAAATATGTTTAGTCATAGTTATAAATTATGCATAAAGAGTCAATACGACTTTCTGAGTAAGAAGTAAGAACTAAGAAATTGTGCAGCGTTTAGTTAAGATTTCTATTCTATTGAGAAATGATTGTTTGAGACTGTGACACTTTTTGCGGGTGTTATAAATAAAAACAATATGGTGATATCAACGGTAACTTTGAGTGAACTTTTCAGTTATATTTGAGTAATATTTATTAACAAAAATACTGGCCTAAATTCATAGTATTCATTAGTAATTGTTAATTATATGACAGAATAATTAATAAATAAGTGATTTTACAGGGAATAAGTTTTATTTCTTTTCAATTCTTCAAAATAGAATTCATGTTGAAGAATGACCTAGGTTTTATAGACTACACCTGAGATTTTAAAATAACAGCACATAACTGACAGAGGAAGTGATATTAGAGCAGCTACCATTAAAAAAAATGAAATAGCCTAACTACTAGATATAATAAAAACCATGAAAATGGTTAATCAATATGGAAGTAGAATAACTATTAAGTATGTGTAAGTACACAAAAATTTTGGGAAAATTCTAGTTACAAATATCTTGTCAAGAAAATTTATTTTGTAATTTATTAATGGGTACTAGTTAATCTGTTATAATAAAAAAGGTTATAATGACATGACTTTTTGACTGCGACAAACATCAAGCATCAACTGGAATAAACAGCAATTAACAACATATTAATTAAATTAATCATTACACGTACATAAACCCAAATATGCAGTACATATGACTAATTAAGCATTTGCACAGTATGACATGTACACTGTAATTACTGAACATTCTACAAGTGACAGTCACTACTCACTTGTAGTTATTTCAAAGATTATCATGTAGGTTTTTGCTTTTAAAGATTAAAAAAAATTATTTTCATCCTAACTCGGCAGTGCATAATGACAGATAAGTTTAATTTAGTTTTATTCCAATTTAAAATTCAAGTAAAAGAATAAAAAACATTTCTACAGAAATCAGATTTATAATCAAAGCATGATCAATATGAACCATACAAGACACTCACATTTGAAATTCACAGCACATGAACAAAATTAAGGAATAAGTAAATTTCTGAAAACTAAAATTTTAAGTTTAAATTGGAATTATTTGAAAAATCCAACATTGTAATTTTGCATAAAATTACCATAAATTAGAGAGCTTCTTTGGCTAAATTTATTTGTACAGCCCACACATTGACTCATAGTTCTAATAAGGTGTTTGTGCATGGGTGTGTCAAACCTTCAAACATTTATAAATATAATAAATTATTTTAATTTTAATCATAATTCACTAGAATGTGGCTTGCCTTGTACATAAGAAAATCATTGATTATAACCTGAAAAATCTGTTATTGATAGAAGCATGACAATTTTTCTAAAATTATAATAACACCAATGAATATTAACTAATTTGTAAAGGAGATTTACAATCTACATCAAATTAAGTGAAAATATTAATCTATCCTATTATACTAGCCAACAAGTTTGTTTTGTTGAACATGCTAATCTCCAGAACAACAGGTCTGATTTGAAGAATTAGTGTTCAGTGTTAGACAGCCCATATCAAGATAGGCTATATATCATCATGCAATGACCAACACGAGCAGAGCAATGCAAGTAAAACCGTGGGACCCAGATGGTTACACAACAGATGGAATTAATGTAGTTTTAATTTATGTTAACTATCTACAATAAACGTTAATCTAAAAAATAGTTTTAATATATCATCCGTTAATAAGTCTGTAAAATGTTATTTAAACATTATCTACAAATAGCCATGTGCTTATTTTTATTACATTACATTAATATAGGCCATCTCTATTTAGATTCTAGAACATTAATTTTATTTAAAGCATTTCATAGTTACTAAAAAGCCAATATCAGAGTGCTTTTTTCTCAATTATTTTTCAACAAGATACATTCTAATTACATATATTCATATCTTACAATATTTGGTCAAAGTAAAAACAATCATCTCCAACTTATTCAAAATTCATTGAAACACATGCCAGAATGTTACAATTAGATACAAGATACAAGTTCCAAATTACCTAAACATTTCATATGATTAGAGTTATCTATGTGAATAACATTTCAATTAAAATTGTGAAAGATTTAATTTATTTTGTATACTGTTGTTGTATACTAAAGCTGCAATTTTGCACAAAAATTATGTTTATCAAGTATATTAGGATTTTTTTGTATATCTGTATGTTAATTGATTATTAACAACCAATATTATTTTGTTCAATTGGTAAATATTCGCACAGAACAAAAATAAGACAGGGTTGAGTCAAGTCGGTGATGTCATACCTTTAAGTATTTAGTTGTAAATAGGAATATGTATGTCTATTCATTCAGTAATTGGTTGGATGACTTTAACTTTTTACTTAATTGTATTCTTAATAAAGAGAGTATGTCGTCCAAGAATAAATTATTCTGTGCTAAATCTTGCAAATTATCAGTTGCACCAAATTGCATGTCCTTCATCTTTTATCTTGTTTCTTTGTTTAGCCCACAATATAGATAAAAAGTTTATGGTCTTAATAAGTAATGATTATATTTAGATTGTCTCATAGAATACCTATTTGGAAGCTTAATCCATACTAATATTATAAATGCGAAAGTAACTCTGTCTGTCTGTCTGTTACTCAATCACACCTTAACTACTGAACCAATTTGCATGAAATTTGGTATGGAGATATTTTGATACCCGAGAAAGGACATAGGCTACCTTTTATTGCGAAATATGTACCACGGCGGACCTCTAGTAATCTATAAATCTGCATTGGACATGTGTTTATTTCCACTATAATGATGGAGTATTGCTTTTTGTGTCTCCACATTACTTTCAATATTTAATAGAATATTAAAAGTATTGAAGTACTTATCAAGAATGTTTTACAAACACTAGATAAAGATATGTAACATATTTTCACAAAAAAATTGTGAATATAATGATAAATATTGACGAATTCTTTGCATAAAATGAATATCATCTTCACCTGTGTACATGCATGCACTTGCATGTACATATAAGTATATATTTGATAAAGAATTTGATAAGATAATCTAGAAAGCAAATAAATTTATGTACCTTCGCGAAAATACAGCACACGAATATTCAATTACGTCAGACTATCGTTTGATAATGAAACTTATGACTCAAGACACACCATTCGACAGGAAAATTTACATTTTAATGGCTCGTAAAGGAAATATCTACGTGAAAACGACATACGAACCGAATTAAACGGTAACTATGCAAGGAATCCGGTAAAATTGCACTATCGGTAACCAAATATTTGGAGGTCCGGTACCCCCTACGTTCATGGCGCATTCCTGCGCACTTCTCGTCGTCTGGTAGCCGTTTCGCTAATTATAGAACATACCACGACGTCAAAAGACGTCCAAATGCAGATGAAAAACAAAACATCGGCTTGCGTCGGCCACAACCCACTGCGGACGTTCTCGAAAGCTGTGCACGAATTCACTACGTGGGGCCACGACGCGGTTTAGGGTTAGACGGTTTTGATCACATTTCACACTAAAACGGCACATATCGATTTTAAAAACACACAATACCTTTACTTTCAGCTTTTTCCGTAATATCTTTCACGTCATCAACCATCTTGCTCGATGACAGTCACTCACTGTTCACTTTTTTATTCGAACATATTTCGAAAACTCATACTTCGTTCACTATTTTCAGCCAGACGGCCAGCTAGCGATCTATACAACAGCGCTTCGTTCCGTTCACTGCCAACGACGTTTGGACGGCGAGTGGCAAACAAATGTCATTAAAAAGAAAATGGCGTCAATAAAAACTTTTTATTATCTTCGGTCATGTTATATGTACAATCATTTAGCTTGAATTAAGTATTTTTAGTATTATTTCCATCCATTTATATGAATCGCAAATGTGAGGTAGTTAAATAATAAAATATTGAGCTTAAAATAAAATAAAATAAATTAAAAAGTTAAGAATAATGACAGCGTCAATGTCACACGTGGTATGTATTATCTGTTGATAAATTCAATCAATCAACTAAACCATAAAGTATTTTTGAGGATTAATTTAAATTGACATCAAAAATAATTAACAATAATTATTATGTAGTGTTCCAATTTAATTTAAAAACACAAAATATTTTTTATAAATATTCCTTTACCAGAGACATCTGTCTTTTAAAAAATAAAAATTGTCTTAAAACAGCGCCACCTTTATTTATGTAGTAAAACTTTAACATTGGGTAGTACGGAGAATAAAATAAAAGATGGCGCTATATTTAATGCCGTCACGAAACTGTATCGAACCACTATTTTTATTAATTACTAGCTTCCGCCCGCGACTCCGTCCGCGCGGATGTCGGTCTTCGCGTGGATGGTTTATTTCTCCATTTTGAGTAACTCTGACAGTAACATCTTATAAATATCTATTGGACTCAAATACGGCTAGGCCTATAATAATACCCAACGTGTGTTCGCTGTTCTACAGAAGGCGCTGACTCCACGAGCGAGAGAATCGCGACGATATTATCGTCGTGCCACGTATTTCTATACACTCTCTATGGAACCGTCTCCACACGGCGATATTATCGCCGCGATGCGACGAGTGGCAATGAGCGTGCGAAACGTCATTACATCGTCGCTAGCCCGCCGCGACTAGCAACGGGCCCGCCGCGCGTACGCGACGATCGCGCAGCGGGAGCGCTGTCAAACGCAGCGTCATTTCAGCGTTGCCTCTGGTCTTCTCGTAGTTCTCTTCAAGGAAACGTGGCGATACCGTAACGAGTCGCCGCGGAAACGCTGCGATTCCGTTGCGACTCGTGACGATACGCGGCGGAATTATCGCTCGTTCGTGGAGATTATCCGACGATATAAGGGCGGACTCGTCGCGATTCTCTCGCTCGTGGAGTCAGCGCCGAAGAACGGATAAAACTGAAAAATTAAGATTATTTTTTTTCTTCGTATTTTTTCAGGATAAAAAGTATCCTATTTTACGCCCAGGATAATAAGGTATAATTATACCAAGTTTCATCGAAATCGAACCGTTAGTTTTCACGTGATGTCTTCACATACAGACAGACAGACAGACAGACAGACAGACAAAAATTTTTTTAATCACATATTTGGGTTTGGTATCGATCCAGTAACACCCCCTGCTATTTATTTTTTCAATATTTTCAATGTTACAGAATTGACCCTTCTACAGATTTATTATATGTAGGTATAGATTGTGATTCAAAATTTTCTAATAAATTCTTTAACTTTTTGGTAGTTTGCAAAGTCTCAATTTATTAATAAAATTCCTTTAAAATATTATGTGCTACATAGAACTTTATAAGAATAAGATTTTAAATACCTATTATTTCTGTTTATATCCTAATATTTCCGTTGGCGCTTTTTGAATAAAAATTTTCTATATTATAATGAATGTTAATGATGTTAGTGTAGATTTAGGACATTTTTCATTGCTACAAAAAAAATATATTTTAATTTGGAAAACGGACTGGTTTTTAAATTTTTAATGTTAAGTATTAGATTTTGCCATTATCGGAAAATGTAAGCAAACATGACTTCGGCGTAATAACATTTATTAACACACGAACGACACAAGAATTAAGTTGTATTAGGTAAGTATGTCTTAATATAAAACACATCTATTCTTCTCTGCCAAGAAGCTTATCTACACTAATATTATAAAGAGGAAAACTTTGTCTACACTAATATGTATTATAAAGAGGAAAACTTTGTTTGTTTGTTTGTTTGTTTGATTGTAATGAATAGGCTCATAAACTACTGGACCGATTTTAAAAATTCTTTCACCATTCGAAAGCTACATTATCCACGAGTAACATAGGCTAGGTTTTATCCCGGAAATCCCACGGGAACGGGAACTATGCGGGTTTTTCTTTGAAAACGCGGGCGAAGCCGCAGGCGGAAAGCTAGTATCTAATACACTGGAGATTGCACTATGACCATTAAATTGTAACAAGAAAATATGACGTTGAATGACGCCTGTATGTTTTTTATCCCTTTCACACCTAATTTGGCAAGTTGGTGTGAAAGGGATAAAAAACATACAGGCGTCATTCAACGTCATATTTTCTTGTTACAAGTTACAACGCGGTCACATTAACTTGACGCATGGGCCATGGGCAAAATGACAAAATGACGACATCGAAGCCATGCGGCATGGCTTTGATGAAGTTATTTTGTATCGGTAACAGAGATGCTAACCATACTGACGATTACCGGGCGAGCTAAGGGAATGCGGGGGGAAGCAGGCGGGTTCTCGCATTCCAGCGATGCGTCAAGTTAATGTGACCGCGTTGTAATGGTCATAGTGCAATCTCCAGTGTATTAGATATATCATATAAGCTTCTTGTTCTCTGCGCAGTTTTAATTTATTAAGTACCTATCTAGTGTGTTGAAGAACGAAAACAAGACATTTGTTTGTTAATAACTTAATACTTAATGTCGGCATTTAATAAAGAGCCTAGGCGATCAAGGAAACGGTTAACTTACTATTTTACTGCGACATACATATAGGTCATATATTATAGGTACGTAATACGTATCTATAAAGTATAAACACAATCGCTGACACAGAACATCACTATGACCAAACTATGACTTTATTTCAGGCGAAAGTTTACTTTCTTACATGAATTTAAGTAATGACTCGTTTCATTCTGCAAGGAGAATGTCGAATCTAAATAATGTTTTGATGTGTTTTGTTGATTAAATTTTATGATCGTCAAGTGCAATCTAAAAGCTCTCAGATAAGTTTTCACATCCACAGTAATTTTGGATGTATGATTTTTAATAATTATGAAAATGAAATATCACTAGATACCTACATAGTATAAAACAAAGTCGCTGTCGCTTTCTGTCCGTCCCTATAAGAACTAGGCAACGGATTTTGATAAGGTTTTTAAAGTGAAACTTTTATTACATCGTCTCAAACTTTTCGGTCTGTGTAGCGCATGTCGCGTGACGGTCGAACCGTACGATAATTATCGTACAAATACGATAATTTTGTGCCTAAGTTTCACTTTTACCGTGGTTTCATAAAACCACACAACATTTTTACTTTTTTTAATAGATAGAGTGATTCAAGATTTTTTTCAAGATTCAGTTTTAGTGTAAAATGTCTTTGTAGAACAAAGCGAGCGAAGGCGCGTATGGAAAGCTAATGTTAAATACTGTAATGAGCATAGGTAATGAGTCAAGTCATATCTATTGAAAACTGAAAAATGAAAATATCAACGTGGTCAATATTAGTGACCATATAACTATTACCACACGTAAATATACGTCATAGTTCAATGTTAATTTGCAATTGCTAGTTTTCCAATCTATTTTAACAGCGACGAAATTTTATCACGCACTGTGAATGTCTGTACTAACCTGTTCAATTCTATTGCTCATTCAGTTATTCGCTTTTCATTATAATTAGATTACTTTTAAATCGGTCGAGTAACAGGTCCGTTTACGATACGCGCACCACAACGCGCACCTGAGTTGCGCTGCCCACCAAAGCAAGCATGCAGTTGACGTTTGACTTTCGAACGAAACTGTAGATAAAAAAAAGTAAGCGCATCCGTCACACATTTCGGCGGGATTTTTGACAGTTCGATTTTTCTGAATTTTCTTTGTGAATATTTTTCGTGTGTGATAAAAAATGTTGACTAGTTATCGTTTTTGATAAAGTCAAAATACTTTCAGCGTCGTAATGAAATAGTTGTGTTAATAAGTGAATGTGCAATTGGATTTTAAAAATGAAGCTCACTCGGTGCTTAATTGGAGCAATTATTTGCCTGTTTGCCATGATAGGTAAGTACAATTAATAAAAAAACCTTATATATGTATTTTCACTTATTTTTCAGTGTATTTTATCGGTATAAATAGGTAACAAACATTAACTTGATTTTGAGTCTTGACTCTTGATAAAATATCCTCAATTGAACTGTACCTATCAATTAATACTTAAGTAATTAATTTTTGGCTTTCAACCAAAAGAGGTTTTCCTTGTTGTGTTACGTTTCTTAATTCAGTAACTATACATTATCGTATTTAATCGAACTCAATTAGTGTAATCACTATGTTTTGAGAGTAAGGTCGCGCGTATCCGTATTCGTACACTGTTTACGGTTTATTTAAATAAAAACATTATAATTTATAATACATAATATTACTTTTTATTATACGTTACGGTATGGTTGGTATCTCTTCAGTTTGCAACATAGAAGGACGTTAGTTGTCACACGAAAAATCTATGAATAAAAATAATAATAAACCTCGTAACTATGAAAATGTTTAAAATATATTTAACGACTGCCTTAGTTCGATTATTTAGGTACCTACTAGATTGTGTATTTTCAATTTTAAACGAAGGTATGTAAGTGCATACCTATCTATACATATAAGTAAAATTGAAATTATGAAAGAAAATATTTTGTAATGTGAAAATATGTAATTTATAAACTCTAGATAATTTAAAATATTTGCGACATCGAAACTATATAATTATATATAGTTTCGATGTCGCTATATACAACTGTAACCGGTATATTATTGTTTGATAATTTTTAATAAATGACAATAATAACCAACCGAAATTGAGAGCAAAAACCTGTAGAAATAAATCATTATGCACCCGAGAGAAAATTAATATTTTAAAGCAAAATATTGAAGTGACACATTGAATTTTGAATTTAGTTCTGTATAAGTAGAGCACTAACTTAACGTTAACTTGACGGGTGCAAAATACATAGGTAATATCAGTCAGCCAATAGCCATTAACATAGCAGCTGTTGCTTAGTAGGTTCCTATTTAACCTATAGGTACCCACTGACGTTTGTCATATACCTACTAGCTTTCCGCCCGCGGCTTCGTCCGCTTTGTCTAAAACCTATTAAATTAAATACTAAAACCTTCCTCTTGAATCACGCTATCTATAAAAAAAACCGCATCAAAATCCGTTGCTTAGTTTTAAAGATTGAAGAATAGGTACATAGAGTCAGAAAAAGCGACTTTGTTTTATACCTACTATGTAGTGAAGTAGGTATAGAAAATATCGCAAAAATAATTCGTTCTACATAGTTAAATAGATGTTTATTTTTCTGCCAAAAATCTATCAATGAACCATATGTAAATTAAATTCATACCTAGAGTAAAACCGGATATTTATCATAATATTTATGTATTTACATATTAAATACTATCTTATATAAGCTCATAAAGCATATCATAGACTTTCCAAATTCCATCATAAATAAGTAATTTTAAAATTATTTGTTTTCGTATTTGGACATAATACTTTCGCGTAGTAGAAAGCTGTCCTATAGGTATAGTAATGAATGGATTCCGGTTGAGTTATCTTTAAAACGTCATCGGAAATAGCTTAGGAGGAAAATTAACGCTTAATGAGTAAAAGCTATACTTGGTAATACCACAAAATAGAGAGTTGTGGTTGTGGTATATGGGCTTTCTGGGCTATTTTTATAAGGTTGTATATTTTTTTTTTAAGAAGGGATAAACTTTTCAATGGAAATTAGGAAGTTAGTTAAGATAAGCCACAAGCTTCAACACGCGGTATCGATTACCGGCAAAATTGTTCAAAAAATTTTCAAAATTTTTGCTTCATTATTTAAGCTGTCGCATAAAACACTTTACTGCACGCACGATCACGTTATTTTAAAAATAAAGCTAGATACCATAAGAATTCATTTAAAATAAAAGAAAACGCAACGAACATACAAAGACTTAATGGCAAAAGTACTCTACAAGACCAACATCAAATAGAAGAAAGGATTTGAACACTTTCCAACAGTTAAATACGCAATAAATTACATTCAAAGCCAAACTTGTTAGTTATTCATAACTTTCATCTAAAACGCGTAAAACGCTAATAAACCAAACATCGGTTTTCACTTTCCATTGACGCAATCGTCTTTAGTATCTAATTTGAATAATACACGATTGTACCTGTTAGTCATTTGCACCTACCACACTGATTATAATAGACAACTCTGTCCCTTGTATAATAGCATTGCATGCGACTTTACGTGCGTGACAATGCAGAAGGACATTCCAGGATCTATACCTATTACCTACGCCACAGTATTACAATATTTCCTATAATATTGACTGTGCCTACGCCTTCGCTCACTTGGATGTCAAGTTATTAAATGGCAGCTGTTTAAATAATATCTAATATAGGAATATTTTCATTTATCTACTTCAGTCCATTCTCAATGTCATCATCCTATAAAATATTCACAAAAATTGTCTCAGCGGTTTACTCACGAAAGCGTAACAGTCAGGCACTTTCATATTTATTATTTCATATCTAAATTCTTATTTTATTCTCATCACCTTCATTGCTCTGATTGCTCTATTAAAGATGTAAGTAGGTTAACATAATACTGAAATAAAGCCTACTTAAAAATATATGTGTACTCTCAAAGTCACTAGAAGGCCGTACTCGGGTAATTTTTTATGCGTAAAAAGGTTTTTAGTAAGGTCTTGGAATGAATCATTTGTTTATTGATATTTATGTAATGGATATAGTAATAGATATTTGCGATAGACTAGATTGTGTCAGTAGTCTTTAAGAATTGAATGTGATTACTTAAAAAATAAACCAAATACATAAGTAATTCTTTTGAACAAAAAACTGAACTGCCTTCATAATGTCAGCTCGATCTAATTTAAATGAAACCACGCGGAAGGCACTTTTAAATAAAAATCGTCAAAATCGGTTCACCTAGTCGAAATCTGAGTAAAAAAGCCAAAAAATTTGTTCCTTCCTCCTTGTTTTGAATTCTACTGAAAATTCAAACCTCAAAAGGCATTAAAAAGGCGAAGCAAAAAGTTTCTGTAATATGATTAGGTACCTATATATTTTTTTATACTATCCTTCTGTACCTATATAAACCGAGGCATATCTAATGCCTCGATTTACAATTACAATCGGTACTTTCTCATTATATTATATTGATAGTAGATATAATAATTATATCAGGAAATATATGGAATTCCACGAGCCAAGAAACTTCGCAACACATTCCAATCTAATTCAATGAAATTTATAAATGAATTATTAATAATATGCAAAAAAATAAAAATACTATGTTCATCAGAATTATGTAATAGGAACGTCGTGAGTAATACGTTCTTAAACGTCATGTGTACTTGTTTAAAAATCTGGTTACGTGTGGCTTTGAGACCATACTGAGTTCTGACCGCATGCCAGTGTTTATTTCGGTCAAATATTGAAAAAATTCATATAACTCGTGAGTAAAACAGCATAATATTATAATTATTTTATTTGAGAAATCATTTGACCAAATTTTTTATTAAAATAGTCATGTAGGTATGTGAAATCTATATAAGGCTTAATTGCTTTTCAAATTTCAGTAACAGGTCTTTTAATATTCATTAGGTTTAGGCATATATATATTTTCACAAATGTCCATCCAATAACACATTTGAAATTACATATTATGGTAGAATTAACATTCTTATTAACTTTATGTCGTACCTAACATAACACATTAACAAGATTCCAGAAGCCAATTTCTTGCCAGGGCTTCAGATTTTTAATCACTAGCAATTACAGAATTTTCAAGGTGGACAAGTAGAAGTCCATAGCCTTCTGCAAATCGCCTTATAATATTTGATTTAGTATATAATTAAGAAAACGACACTAGATACGAATTAAGAATATCTCGGTCAGGTCGCCACGCTATATGAAAACACGACCTTTTATTATGTTTTCACGGCCAATAATTTTCGCAGTACAGCCAAGTACCTATACTGGACGTGCCCCGACCGGTTCGTATATGACCTCTATTGACATTGTACTAGAATATATAGCTGGTAATTTGATCTGTGTTAAATAAATTGATTTGTACATAAACTTTGGTTGGTACTTGTGGTGACTCGCATGTGTAGGGCTTCGCTTAAAATATAGATGTTCCAGTTGTAACAGACGTTCGAAGAAGCAGTAGTTGAGTAGTGAATAGAACGTATACGGTATATGTAACCCATCTAATAAACTGTAACATTATAAAAATGAAACATTTATATTTTGTATGTCTATTTGACCGCCCCCTTGGTACAGTGGTTGACGCGTGAACCGAGGGGTCCTGGGTTCGATTCCCGGTGGAGACGAAGAAAAAAAAATGTCTCGGTCTGGCAGGACACAGAAGGCTGATCACCTACTTGTCCCTAAAGAAAATCGATCAGTGAAACAGATGTATGCATAATGCATCTGCCCCTTACCCCAATTGGGGACATGGGATATGTCTATTTGTAATGTTTCCACGTAAACTACTGGGCCGATTTAAAAAATTCAATTACTAGCAGAAAGCTGCATTTTCCTTAGTTACATAGAATATAATTATATCTATTTAGTTTTTATCCTGAATCAGCCCGGAGAGCGGAGATAAGAGGCTAGTTGTGATACATGAAGAACAGCTGTATCAGAAATGCAAGAGTCATTACATCCATCAATAAATGATCGCGCCTCAGGTTATTAAGCCAGTGTTTACAAACTTTTGCCTGCAACTTGTCACGAGCTCTATATAAATTTAATGTAGGTTGATGTTAATATTCTAAAATGTAAGGTAATGTTCTATCTAGATTATAAAATTTGTCGTGTAACATGAAACAAAGTAAATATATTTTATATGCACTTATTTACTTACTAAATTAATTATCTGTGAGTAAGGCCTGCTTCGGGGTGTGGTCACAAGCAAGGTGAAAACCGGAATCTGTAGGGAAAATATTTTTTTAGTAAGGAAATTATACCCATTTTTTTTATTTCATTTTCATTCAAGAACCTTTACACTCATGGTAATGAACTTAAAGACATTAAAGTGGACAAAAATAAAAGAAAACATTCTAGTAATTTAAATGTCACCAGACAGTTAATCTATAATAACATGATTTGTAAAAGATTGTGATGGTGACCCGTATCAACAATTATCATAGTTATTATTGTTCACAGAAAAGTGCGTGTACTTTTTGTAATGTCGATGAGTATTTTTATCGCAATTACATAAATCAGTATTTCTATAGATATTATATAATGTTTTAATGTGAATTTGCACGGTTTTAATCAACGCTTTGTTGGGTATCTTCCCACACTAAATTAGAGAAAGTTTGATAGATTTCACAACCATGGATCGAACTATATAGACCATTTAAATGAGTTGAAGTTATTATTTTTATGAGCTTCGGGAAAATAACCAATAATTTATGTTACATAAGAGTGTGAGTATATGAAACTTTAAAACGAGTAGAGAGGATTTATTTATTGTATTAAACATTGTAATAAATAATGTTGCAATTAATTAGGTTTATTCTAGGTATAGTTAATTATCAATTAGTAGTAGAGCAAAGTCAAAATAATATTGTTATGGCGTAATGACCTTATAAAAGGTTATTTAAAGTGTAATAAATATAAAAGGGATTGTATACAATTATGTAAATAATGTTATTCTTAGATTTACAATGCTCTTGATTGATGATCGTTGAAGATAGTATAATATGTATTACCTACTTATGTTTTGTGTTAGACTACATAGTGTACATATTTATGTTTGTATATGTGTGTGTTTATGTGTTAGGTATATTTATAACAGTCTAGAATAGAATTCAATTATAAGATTTAATTATATTTTTCGTTAATGTAGTTTATTCTAGCTAATCTAGGCTATGGTAGGCAACAAAATCTAGTGAGTGTTCAACCGCGACCTTCTAGTGATTTTGTGGTTTTTATGCCTTGAAATTTTGAGTAATGTCTGCTTTACCAGGATATCTTAATAAAGTTAAAGTAACGATGCTTTAGTGGCATTCGAAAATTGTATGAAAATTATCATCTTATCTAGCTTCAAAGTGAAATTACTTTCTTTTGAAATGATGCTAAAATTATGGGGTTAGATTGTAAAATTGAAGGTTAATTAACTTTCTTTTGTTTAAGTGGTTGAGTGGCAATTTATCTTTACATCAATTATAGGAGTCGGAAGATTAAAATTTCACAAAATAATTAATAAACATATGCATGCGTGTCACAAAAATAAAAATAACTTTTTTTTCTAATGAATCTTTGTGAACATAACATAGGCAGATGTAATAGGTATCCATTTTGATTAAAGTAATGAACAGTTCTTTTATATAAATATAAAAGCTATATCGATTACATAAAATCTCTTTTAACTACATTTCTTAGAACAAGAACAGAAAAACCTGAAACTGGGCGCCCTTCGAAGAGCTGGGTGCGCGCGCGTTTAATTCTCTTGTTATGTCATACCGTATGCATAAATTATAATACCATTTTTACTTCCTTGACATTATTGTAATGATAATTTATTACATTTAATTTATAATAATAATTTTCCTTGTTCTTAAGGTAGTTTGAATGAAATTTTTGACATAAAATTCGAATGTTTTCGATCTAGTTGTCTATATTAAACGGCAATTTATTTCAGATCTCATAATGTATAATAATATAATTTAAGTCTACATAAGTAAGCTCTTGTGTCGATAGTACACCTAAATATAAGCTATTAACATAGGTCGAGTGGTTGAACATTAACCTACGGGCCATGGAGCAGATTTAGCAAGCGAGTTCGAGCTTGCTTCACTTTCTGTAAAGTATAAATAATCATAAATTCATGTAGAGTACGTACAGATTATTATACATATTGTATTTAATAAATAAGGAATCATAAAAACTATCTTACGTAGATACAAACTAATATAAATAGATAAAGAAAGATATAACTTAAACTTAACTTAAAGTTTAAAGTGGTGGTTAAAATTTACGAAGAAGCTTAACCTATAATAATTATTAATTATATTTTCTAAGCAGGCTAGCCTTCAAAGTCTTTGCACTCGATAATTGGAATTCGATCGATCAATTATAGTATATTAATCGTAAGACCAATCATCACTTCGAATTTATGCACAACTTTAGTTTATCTAAGAAATGTAAAATGAAGATATTTTGTAAACGGTAACGATAAATATCTTACTGGTTAAACTTTAAAGTATAATATATCTAATTGAACTGACGAGGGGTTATTGTCCGCGGAATTTTTTAAATAGATCAATTACAACTGTATTAAGTAACGTAAACGAGGGATTAAAAGTAGCCGCTCAAAAAAAGGCCCCCGAATGACAAAACCGAGGACAATTACAGATAAACGTTTTATTATCCAACAAACATAATAACGTCACTTGCAATACACAAACAATTCATTGTATTTATACCGATTATCACAACTACGTAACGGGTGTTCACATAAACATACTAACGCGTTTCACTGCAAATTATTCGGTTGAAGACAAGCAGCGACTAATTCGACCACTTTCACTGATTTCTCTTTATGACGTATTGATTAGCATGTAAGGATCGTTTTGGAGAGAAATTATTATGTATTCATTTGTTTGGTGCATTAAAATTGTATCTGTATTAAAAATAATATTTTTATAATGTGTTTTTCTCGGTGTACTTAAAATGTATCTGTATTGTGAAGAGTGATTTATTTTGAATATGTTGTATTGTTTTATAGTGTGTTTAATTTAATATTATAAAAGATTTGTTCTATAAAGTATTATCTTATGAAACATAAAATAATGCTTTACAAAACTAGAGAACACGTTTTAAAAATTGTAACGAAAAGTGCCATTTCTTAATATTTCAAATAGCTAGTTGCATACATAACCATCTTATTAAAAATTACATTATAAAAACAGTGCTTGTGAGAAGTATGAAATATACTTAATTGAAACTTGCATGCAAATGTCCATTTACAAGTTATTGTTTCATAAAGCATTAGTTAGTGGTTATTATTGTGTTTGAACATGCATATTTAACTAGAAACAAAAGGTTACCTATTAAATATAGTAATAAATTAGTGTTCTCTTGTTAAATACATAACAATAAAATATTTCTCTTTGTAACACCTGCGTTTAATTCAACCTTTTTAGAGGTTAAGTGTAACTATGAAATGGAAAGAATTTTTTTTTTTAAATTAATTGTAGTTCTTTCAAAAGTATTGAATAACATGCTATCGTTGGACATAACTGACACATAATTTATACTTATTTATTTCGAATCAAAAGTAAACAAAAGGCGCCAATTCATTTAAAATTATAGGCCAGAAGGTCGAAAGGTAAATTATTCTGTGCTAAAGAGGTTATTTCCGAATATTTCTACGTCAATTAAATCAAACTAAATATACAACTAAATTTCATAATATTTTACGCTACCAAATATACCTATAAAAAAATAAACCACTTGTATGTTACCTTGGCAGAACGGATGCAAAAATCGGATATTATTAGGTGCAAGTAACAAGCTAATTTAGTAATGAATAAACTATCATGAACTAGTGAAGGTCATCATAATCGTTTGAGCTTTTCCCGCGGTATCGCATCACGCATGACATACATTCAAATTATCTATGGGTTTTCCAATGAGTCTATTTATGTTGTTTTAACAATTTCTTAATATGGAATTGATTATTGCGAAAATTAAAAGGATCAAACTTTATGTAAATGAGCGCTCCATTTTTGTAAAACCTTGGCTATCATTTTGTGGCGTATCTATTATTGATTTTTATGTATAGACGTAAGATTTAAGTGGTCTTCTAATTCCAAAAACAGTATTTTTACAATCCTGTTTTACAATACCTTCCTCGTAGGAACTTTCCCGGACAGAAATAACTAATAAAGTGCTAATTCATTCAGACTTAGATCTTCATGAAAATATTCAACAAGAACCAATCGGCAATTATTGCATAATTAATTAAAAAATATCAAAATTATTACTTATCCTCACACAGGAGATTAATTAAATGTGTCATTAATATTTTTATGTTATTAGTTATTACTTATTACCATATAAATAAACTATTCACCACGATCTTAGAGATCTTAGATATGTGGCAATGCACTAGCTCCTATTAATATTTATGGCTATCCAAACCATAAACATATAAGTTACATATTATGTAAATTTATTGACATTATTTTAAAAGAGCAACTATGGACTTTCTTGCCGATTCTTCTCCATAGATACTGCTTTCCGAATCGGTGGTAAATGTTAAAAATACTATGTAATGACGATTCGAATGTGCTACTAAATAGTAGTCTAATTGAATAAATGAATGTTTGAGTTTGAGTTTTGAGTTTGATTTTGAATAGCCTAGCTATAAACTACCGTTGCATGTATATAAAAATACCAGTCAAGGACAGTATAATGTGATGAAAATAAGCGATGGCATTCTTGCATATAGAAAATCCCACGGTTTTAACGTTTTGCATACAAATCGGTGAAATTAAACACATTAGCATTGCTCGACACAAACATGATATAATGTTAAAAATTTTATGACAGGATATATAGTAATTAAAATTAATGTAAAGGTTAATTTAGAATTAAAAAAAATCCTTTTAATGTTAGCCGGCAAATTAACTAATTTGCTGAAGGCTCTACTTATGACAGATTAAAACAAATAAATGAATAAGTCTCTATATTACTACATATATTTACAGATTAGGAACAGTGAGATCTAATTAATTATCTGTAAAATTTCCTAATTCTTTATAAAACCTAGTGAAAAGTATAAATATTAAAAACCAAATTATTTTTCAAAATTTACTTAAACGTATTTAATGAATGTAAGTATTTACGCTCTATCGATATCATACATGACGTATACCGGTTTTTTGTGGAAAAGTGACCTCTCTGTTGTAAGTATGTTCCAATTCCTGCGTATACTTTACGTTATTTTAAATACTTTTAATACAATTGCTAAATAATATCTGTCCGTCTGTTCGCGATAAACTCAAAACCAACTGTTCCGATTTTCATTTTGCTTTCCTCAATGGAAAACGTGGTTCTCGAGGAAGGTTTTAGCATAAAATAATTTGTTTGGTTTTAGGCTACGCAGGCAAAGCTACGGGCGGAAAGCTAGTTAGATACATAAAACAAAAGAACATTGTCCAAAAATTTTCCAATGACCTAAGAACAAACGAGTATCATAAGTTACCATTGAAAGTAATAATAATGTTATAAGCTCACTCAATATTCTCACAAAATGTTGAAAGGTGCCAATTATGTCAAAGGTCACGATTTCACCATGGATTTTTATTATCACCTACAGATGCTTTTTGCAACATACCTCCGGTTTGACAAATTAACTTTGGTTCTGTCATTTGATAGTATTTCAATACGTTGGTCAATATCTGACGACACGTGTGTGGAAAGTCTTTGGACAATATTAACATATACTTAGCGGTGTTTGATTTATTATACGCCTTTAGTGAGAAAACTTTGTTTCGCCGCTTTACTTTGTAACAGTTTTGTAGCTAATAGGTGTAACGACATTGTTTTGGAAATATAAGGATAGGTGAAATTGCCATATCCTTACGAATAGGACGAGCCGTACATTTAGTTTGTTAACTTTAAAATTTAACAATTAGACTGTTATATTATGATATCAAACATCTACCATACGATAAAATACATTATCGTAAATATGCAATAAAATATTGTTGAATACTTACTTAATAAAAAAAAGTGATCTTGGGTCAACTGGTGTTTAAATAATATAGCGATATAGCGTATAATTATATAATAATTCTTTCCGAATATTTATTTAATTAATAAAAAATAAAAATACTAAATATATCATTATATAGATTACTTATATGCAGTTCGCGCATTCTGAATTGATCTGTCCTAATAAGCCTTAAAAGGTGAACACATGTTTAATTGTCTTCCTGTGCATTCTATAGTATAGTACCTTTTAAATTATTCATTTTAACTCTTTCGTAAAACCTTCGACTAGTATTGTATGCAATATTTATATGTTTAACGGATTAGGAAATATCCTAAATGTTTTAAAGTATTTTTGTGTAATGACGGAGGAAGGTGTGTCTGTTTATACTTTACTGGATTATTGTGATAAATTACTCGTGATAAGTTTAACGATAGTTTTATTAAATTATTCTGAATATTATAAGAATTAAACATATTAGATTAGTACTGCAACCATATTACCCTTTTATCATTTTATTTTGAAATATGTACGCGTTATTTTTTTCGTATGTTTATCCTTGGATAACTTTTCTTTATGCGACCCAGCAGAATAAAGAATGTAAATCTTTAATTTCAAAATGTTTATCATAGTAAGTAAATATATTATTAACATAATTTCGATTTCAATTCCACATCGTTCATTTTCTTGGGAAAGTGTTTATCTTTTTAATTTACATACGAATGTCAAACATTTGTGCCTAGGTGTGAACTTGCCACATTTTTAACGAGATGTTGCTTATAAATGTCATCAGTTGTGTAAACTTATGGCTTTGTCACATAGAATGTGTGCTTAGCGCGCGTCAGAGCCCCAATCTGACGCCGCTCTGTGACACGGTACAGTGTTACGTGTACTGTGCCTACGCAATGACGCGCTCTATGTACGCGTTCTATCTGACAGAGCCCAAGAAAGAAAGAAGAAGAAAGAAAGTAAAAACGTTTATTAAGCGAGACAGTCTGACACAATAAATTGACAACCAAAAACATAAAATACATACAAAAAACAATAAATGAACAATAATAGTACAACACAATTCGGCGTCATAGCGCGTCAGGTTAGCGCTCTAACGCGCGCTAAATACGCGATAGATCTGGAAAATCTTTTTGTAAGGCTTATTGATTTGATATTGGTGGTAATTTTTATTGATGTCTAATCTCACTAATAAGGCCAAAGTGTGTATTTGTATTGTGTAATTCGTGTGATGAATAATTTATTATACGAGGCTATACTGGCTAGTTAAGATTAGGATCTCGGTGTAGATATAAAATTTATTTAAATCGTAACCTATTTCTGCAAATTTGAATTCTAATTAAAAGGTTACATAATAAGTGTCTTTGTTTCATAATTCCATATACTATATCATCCAGTCGTTACCGTTTTGGGTGTACCAACAAATAATGCTCTGACAATTTACGATATAAAAATTTTAATAATTTAACTACCTAAAAAACCTACAGTTTTAATCATCTAATATAATAATAAAATATGGCAAGTGTAAAGTATAATTTACTACCGTAGAAACTATAAAATTCGATGTTTGTATAAAATTTAAACACTTAAATTGTTATCTTGCGATCATAATTGGACTCAAACAAATTATATTGGATTTCTCTACAATATTGCATTAACTCTACAACATTATTATAGATACACTTAAACCTTGCATTATAATTTAATTTAACCCAGATTTAAGTTAAACTTAACCCGTGATATTATAGTGTTCTAACTCCATACTTAACCAATGTTCAAAGTGTGATCAAGATTTAATAGTCTCATTCACATTTAATGGTATAATAGACCTCTGTAGCTTCTAAATTGCATATAATTAAACTTCTATCATCTTAAAGTAGAATATGGTGTATTTCTTGTACCTATATAAAATATAGAATATAGGATAAACAACGCAAAAAAGAGGAATGTATTTCGAACAATAGTTAAAAACTTTATTTTATTTAAATTGCGTAAGATGCAATTATTGCAAAAAAACTCGTCCCAATGCGAGATTATAGGGACGAAATTCGGAATTTACACATTTTTTATTAGGGTTCCGTAGCCAAAATGGCAAAAACGGAACCCTTATAGTTTCGTCATGTCCGTCTGTCCGTCTGTCCGTCTGTCCGTCTGTCACAGCCGATTTACTCGGAAACTATAAGTACTACAGTGATGAAATTTGATGGGAATATGTGTTGTATGAACCGCTACAAAAATATGACACTAAATAGTAAAAAAAAGAATTGGGGGTGGGGCCCCCCATACATGTAACTGAGGGATGAAATTTTTTTTTTCGATGTACATACCCGTGTGGGGTATCAATGGAAAGGTCTTTTAAAATGATATAAAGTTTTCTAAAAAACATTTTTCTTAAAGTGAACGGTTTTTGAGATATCAGCTCTCAAAGTCGTAAAAAGTATGTCCCCCCCCCTCTATTTTTATAACTACGGGGTATAAAATTCTAAAAAAAATAGAGGTGATGCATGCTAATTAACTCTTTCAACGATTTTTGGTTTGATCAAAGTATCTCTTATAGTTTTTGAGATAGGTTGATTTAACTGTAATTTATTATATTTGCTGCTACGGAACCCTTTGTGCGCGAGCCCGACTCGCACTTGGCCGGTTTTTATTGTGACTAGGTCAAATTTGACGACTCTATGTAACTATAATTCATCGAGCCTGTACCTATATTTTATTATTAACTATAAAAACATAACTTTTGCAGTCAAATAAAACGACATAAAATATTACAATTATTTTCAACAAATGACTAGTTTCCGTACAATTTCATCATTTGCTCTGATAAACCTGACCGACGGACAGTCACATTTCTCCATAATAATATACTTACTTACGTACATGATATTAACCCGCTTTGCAAAATGCACGTATGCTACGTGCAAATTGCATTCATTTATTATTTATACTGATCTCTGTAATGTCCCATAATATAAATAATATAAATGCTACACGTTTACATATTTAGTTCCATTGTAATAGTTTTAAGTTGTGAAGGCAAATAAATGAAATTTTTATTTATTTATTTATTTATTTTATATAATTTATTAAATTTAAGGAAGAAACTTATCATCGAATAGTACCTACAGAGATGTTGTTTCCATATCAAATAGAAGTACATACCTATCTACCATTTAGTTATTAGTAGATTATAATGACAGGTGTAAATTATGATATCAATTAGCTTCTTTCAACGTTCATATATAGTAGTATTTGGGTCTGATTTCAACTATATTAAAATAAACATGTTATTGTGGTATTTAAATCTATATAATTTTAATAAAATGAACAAGTGTTTCGAATCTACGTAAAATAAAAATGTATATCTGTATTGATTAAAGCGTCAAATATTTATCATCCATCCATCTTACTTTTAAAGCACTTTCAAATTCTATTATACAACGTCAAGGAACTAAAGTAACATTTAACAATTACAATATTTACCGACAAAGATCTCTACGTAATACAATATGCCACTAATTTACACATAACACGTTTCATAATTTGTTTTTCAAAAGTGAAATTATGTAATGAATAGTTCCTCATTCATTATGGAAACTGGACAATTTAAATCTAAATAATCTCAAAAACAAGGATTACGTGAAGCGTGCATGAAAATATATGAGTACATTGGCTTTTAACATGTTCCTAGAGTCTTTTCTTACACAAATTATGGTTTTCATTTTCTGTTGCGCTCATTGGAGTAGGTGAAAAGAGGTCGTAAATATCAGTATTTTCCATCTTAAAGTATAATTTACTTTACAAATTATTGAAATTGATATTTTTGGTTTCATGGCATATTGGTTGAGATGGTTGTTAATCATCTCAATAGATGGCGCGCGGTGTGTCCCTAAGACACATAAAACTGAAAGAATAGAATAAATTCGATTGCTCTGGCGGGTCACGAGTGGCTGAATTGGTCAGGCATCCGCCCCGGAATGGCGCGAAAGGATGCGGGTTCGAGTCCCGCCTCGTGATCGAATTTTTTCTATTCTTTATAAATTTATATTTATAAATTTATATTTACAAATTATTATTTAAATTTGAACTTTGTTACCTAGTGGCAGGGTGCAGTTAATTTAAATTGAAAGCTTTACCAGTTCCATAGTTTCCTGGAGAGCTTTGAGCTTTTATGTTTAGCTTAATTTACCGTATATAAAAAAGGAAAACATTATTTGATAAGAACTAATCCGTCTGAAGCGACTTGAACTAAGAAAGCCTTTATTTATTGTTTTAACATTTCTGTCGGAAGTAGATAGGCTGTGCCTATATACCTATGTAGGTATACCTGGAACTTGTTTAATCTCGATAACCGAAGAATTTCTGCACGTACACGATTAATATCTAAAAGTATGTAAATAATGAAAGTATAAAAAAAATAGTTTTTAATCTAGCTACTTTTTAATTTTAATTTACTTAATGGTTGTCTGTTTTAGTTATCAGCATTGAAATCATGCGTTGTGATTCTCTGAGAATTTGCATTTCATTTAACATTTAATTATTAAAATTTTATAGTAATATACAATACTATTATGATAAAACTGTTATTTAAATCTTTTTACCGCGGTAATTATAATTAATGTTCTTTAAATAATAAAAATAACCTTTTTATATTACTATTAAGTTTTAAGAATTAAAATTATTTAAGAATTAAGTTTTATTTTTTAAATTAAACATAGTTATTTGAGCAATGAATATCAAGTATAAAATTCATCCTTATAAGTAAAATTTGATTAGCTTTATCTAAATCTAAAACAGTAAAAGGATATTATGTACCTAGAGATTGCGACGCCTGCTGGAGAAACCCGCATGGGTAAGTCCACGAATAGAAAGTACTTGTTTGTCAATAGCTATATATAAATGCAATATAAAGTAGTGTTTTCGTATGACAAGTTTCTTTATAAACGAAAAAATTTTAAAATTTTACAATAATATTATTACGATTTCGGTTTTCACCAGAAACTCTTTTTTAACAGCGAAGCTTACAAAAAGCTTTTTATTCGTTAACTCTAAAATTAAGACCACAATAACTCGATTGTATTTCTATTTTATTATCTTAGCACACACCAAAACCATAAAAGAATTATATCATTTCACAAAAACTAAGTATTCGCCATTACAACGCCTTGACACGCTTAGCGCATTAAATATATGTTACTTAACGTATAAAATTATATAGAACCTGTAGTAATAATGTAATTATATCAAAAATCATAAAGCGTACAATGATTACAATGTAACTGTATACCGATATTACGCATCCTGTCTCCATACATTACGAGATTGGCATGTAAAAGTGAAACTAGCTTTCCGCTCCGGCTTTTTCCGTGTATGAATAATTTTGTTATCTGTTTAGCGTTTTACTTAATGATTTAAAAGAAGGATCTACTGTATTTTTTTCAGAAAGGAGAGCTTTTTGTTGGTCTCTATCGGGAATCCAAGCTACGAATAATACGCTGAAGCAAAACTATTTCACTAGGATGGTTGAAAACTGAAATGACCTTGTCTATAAAAAGAATGAATATCCAATCTCTTGACGATTCCTCGAACATTTAGAATCGGTGATAAAAAAGTTTTAGTTTTATAATTAAATAACAGTTATATAATATATCTTAATACTATACCTAATGAAGAAATTCACATGTACCGGTAGATTTTCCGTTATTTAAATTACAATAAATAATCTGACACATATTCTTAACACTGCCAGATTATGCAAAACAGACAACAATTATATACGTACATATACATTTTCGTAACGTATGTGTTTTATGTAAACAGGCAAATTTAAACGAGTTCCGTTATGGTAGACAATGGTGCTTTCTAGCTTTTATTGCCTATCCAGTTATATCCAGTTATTGTGTAACAGTACTTGAATGAACGCAAGTTATGTATGAAATACATAGTTAATGTTTTTGTTAATCGAGTTATATGGGACTGACCCAACTGTTGCTCGTAAGTGGAATGTTTTTCGATGCTTGGTCGAAGTGTGATGTTACGTGTTCTATAGCCTTACCCGATAAATTTGGCTATTCAATATATAAATAATATTTCAATTCGAAACGGTTGTTACTGAGATGAGCGCGATAAACAACCATACTAGCAAACTTAAAGGGTATATAATATCCACTGAACTTGGCAAATATGCAATGACTACTCAATAAATTGTTCGCTGGTTAAGGCATGAAAAATCTTATACAGAAATGCTTTCATTTAAATATGAGTGTGTTTTTCAATAAATAAATTTGAAATATAACGTGAGTTCTCTAGCAATATTTTGGAAACTATTGTGTTTTTAGATAAATACTATACATAAAATCACAGATTTTAGCAGGCATAGTTTGCTGCCTTCTGTAGGGTATGTTTGATTTATTTGCTAATGTCTTCGTTGTGAGCGTTGTTATGTACATATAAAGATTTACAATTTACAAAGTACATAATATTTTCTATTTAAGGCAAAGTTGTTCGGGAAAAAACGTTCTAATATGTTTTTTGAGCTTTTAATTTTTACTACTTAGACATACAATTCATGATATAGGTACATACGGATTAATTTAAAGAATAGCTTGGTTTAATTGTTCGTATTATGATATCAATAACAGAAAGCAAATTGAATAAAAATATTAAATAATAGAAAACATATTATTATATGTGAAGAATTATAAAAAATGGAAAGTATTTGCTACAAACCAATCTGACAATAGGATTGACCTATTTCCCTTTCTATAACATTAAAACGGAACCATTATTAACGTATGTATTAGTAAAATGTAAGGTCACTATGACGTAAGAGAATTATGATTTAATCTTAATTTTAACCATAATTACTATGTTGAAACGTCAAAAATTTTCGTAGTAAGTATTACAATTTGCATTTTTGTAATATCATGTAGTAATATTGTAATTAATGTTTCCAATTTATCAGAATATTATAGAATTATGATATAAAATTAAATGGATAATTAACTCATTAGTTTTTATATTGAGGCTACAAACATATAACATAGGCTGGGTTATGTAAGTGTAAAAGTGTGAGCAAACCAAAGTTGACAGCTTTTCTTGGCAAAGGTATAAATATTCATAATATTGTAGTAATGCTTAATGTCTTTTCCTAATGTTTTCGTAAAGGTCAAATATGAGTACCTACCATATAAGAGAAACCACATGGAGAGACTCATTAATTTTAAATTGCAAAAATAACGTCATTAACGACGGACCTTTTTCGTCATATTTGTAATTTTGAAGCCCACTGTATATTGAAAAGTATTGTATGCAATACACTTAGAAGTATTATCTATTGAGCAATAGTTTATAAATAAATTTCACCAAAATCTGTTCTATTATTTATTACATTGCATGAAAGAGCAAAACATCTTCAAGGCTTTCATGCATATATACCTTCAGATTTATAAGATAGTAAACTCAATCTAATATCTAATATCTAATATTATTCTAATATATATTCTAATATATATAATATATAATATATATAATATATAATATATTAATATATTAATATATATATTATAAAGGCGAAAGTTTGTAAGGATGTATGGATGTATGGATGTATGGATGTTTGTTACTCTTTCACGTAAAAACTACTGAACCGATTACAATGAAATTTAGCACACATATAGAGGGTAACTTGGATTAACACATAGGATAGTTTTTATCCCGGAAATCCCACGGGAACGGGAACTATGCGGGTTTTCCTTTGCAAACGCGGGCGAAGCCGCGGACGGAAATCTAGTCTTTAATAAAAACGTTAAAATTCCATTCTCTTCAGATAAAAAATAACATGATACTGTCATCTGATGGTCATTATTCATGATTAGCGAGTGCCGTGATGGATTAGATGGCTATCAACATAATAGTATGTTATTGTTTCTTATGTTAAGGTTGAAATTATCTATTTGTTGAAATAATTATCCCTTCTTATTGTTAAGTGTCATAGCAAGCTTTAGAAGTAAGGCTTTGGGTTCAATCTCGAAGGAATCTTAAAATAAATTAGTTTTAAGATAATATAAAGTATCAATTTATAAAATCTTTCTCTGTATATTGAAATGTCATGGTTAATGAAGTACGACTAATCTTATATATAAAAATGAATCGCAAATTGTGTTGGTAAGCGCATAACTCGAGAACGGCTGAACCGATTTCGATAATTCTTTTTTTATTATATTCCTTGAAGTACGAGGATGGTTTTCATGTAGAGAAAACGTAAATATGTACCACGGGCGAAGCCGGGGCGGACCGCTAGTGATAAATATATCTAACTAGCAAACCGGGTGAACTCCGTTTCCCCACCAGAGACACCTTTTTTTGCTATAAACATCACGGAGTCCGAGACCTTTCCAACGAATGCAAAACCGTGGAAATCGGTTGGTGCGTTCTGGAGTTATAACGTCAGGAAGGAAAACCCGACTTATTTTTATATAGTAGATATCTGCGGTCTGCCCCCACCATTCACACGCGAATACGCGATTCTTCCTTATTTTAATTAAGATAATTGACACAAACATAATAAGCTACCTATACATAATACTTAACGAGAGGAAATTAATCGAAAAAGTGCATTTCCTTTATAGACCGGGAGATACTGACACAAAATTTCGAGTCATTTGTAACAGGATGGCGGTTCTACAGGGTTCTTAGTACGCAATGACAAAAAGAAAAACGATGGTGTGAACGCTGGTACCGGCGTCTTAGTCGCGTGGGCGTTAGTCGAACTCGTCGGAAAATAGCGAAAGTCAAACGATTTGTAACAGTATGGCACTTATTTTTCCTGTAAGTTTGAGGATCAACGAATATAAATACAAAATTTCAAAGATCTAGGTGTTGGAAATCTTCACTTATATAAATTAATACTAAATTAATTTTTCAAGTATTTTTATTATTACTTTTTCCCCCTACTAGAAGTATGGCAAATATAATAATGGTCACATTTTATCAAATACTCTCCAAAAATCCAAATGCAATACTGGTACAAAAAGTTTGGCGAAATAAAAAATTTTTGCAGATTTTCGGCGGTATGGCGACCATTTGGAATCGTGCGAAAAGTATGGCATGGCGATTTTCGTAAATGGCTGCACGACGATGGTTACCTGTGCAAAAGTTAGCCTGATACAAATGGTTGAATAATTGTTTTATTTAAATCAACACATTCGCGTCGGTATGGCGGGCTGTAAGTCACACCGGAAAAGTATGGCATGACACTACCGCCTACTTGTTTTTTATGGGCTATCGGTAAATTCTAAAATTTTTGTGTTACAAATCGTTTGACTTTCGCTATTTTTCCGACGAGTTCGACTAACACCCACGCGACTAAGACGCCGGTACCAGCGTTCACAACATCGTTTTTCTTTTTGTCATTGCGTACTAAGAACCCTGTAGAACCGCCATCCTGCTACAAATGACTCGAAATTTTGTGTCAGTATCTCCCGGTCTATTATCAATATCTCTCTCGGAAAAGCATCCGTCAATTCAACAAAAAATAATTTCACACACCAACAAAGCTTCTTTTAATTATAACGCAAATACTTTCCTTGTTAATTTTCCACATTTCTCCGCTATATTAGTGTAAAAACAAATAATCGATAGCGTTATTGTTTAGCTAGAAACGCGGTAATTTCACCGTTTTCCGTTCATACAATCACAATGGCTAATATTTATTGTGAGAGTCAGAAATTGTTAGAACACGCGGTATAATTGGATAGTGCAATTAACAAGCAAGTCATTCATGTCTACTTAAACGTTATTTACTATTGTTAACTTTTATTTTTAATAACTTCTTTGTTGTGTGTGTGAGTGGAATGTCCAACATGCTTAGTGCATGTGTGGTTGTGTGTGTGTCATATAGCTGATGCATATGTTGCTATTTTCTATTAGGATAGGGTATGTAGAGATTCTTTTCTGGACACAAAATAATGCCCCTACTTTACAAAATCTGATAATATGCGTATTATTCTATTGGGTATATAGGATAAATCGTATTGGGTTATCTTCTCTGACTTATTTAAGATATTGTTAATTATTATTATTGTGGTAGTACATACGAATGTTTAATCGTGAATTGTGAAATATACAGGTTAGGTGTAACTAGAGTTAGTGCACTATTGATTATAGGAAACAATTTCTCAAGTAAAAAGTGTATTTGTTGTGTTGTTTGTTGTGTGTTATGATATTGTCATCTGCTTATTGATAAAACGTTGGTAAAAAGAGATAAATGCAATTTTTAAACGGTGATTTTTCCAATACTTGCGAGTCATAGATTTACCCTGCCTTCCAAGCCATATAGAAGGCAAATATTTGTGTGATGAAAAGAGATGTTTGCTCTGTATCTGGGTGTTAATTATCTAACTATTATAAATATTTATTTAAAACTTACATATGAATGTTTATTAGCCATCTGGTTTTCATAACACAAGCGAAAGCTTAGTATGGGATCAGATCGTGCCGTGTGTGAAAATTATCCTGTAATATTTATTTATTTATTGAATACTAGCTATACCGGGTGAACTCCGTTTCGCCACCAGAGACACCTTTTCTTTGCTATAAACCTCACGGAGTCCGACCTTTCCAACGAATGCAAAACCGTGGAAATCGGTTCGTGCGTTCTGGAATTATTGCGTCAGGAAGAAAAACCCGACCTATTTTTATATAGTAGATATACCAAGTTTCTCACAAACAATCTCTGTTACAGGTACGTTATCATGAACGCATCAATGAGTAGCAAATAATATAGTAATTGGTGAGTATCGTGCGTAACCGTGCGTAGCCGTTTGATTGACAGCTATCGTTAGTTCAAGGTTATTTGTTGAATGGATTTTTTTTAATACTTTATAGTTAAAGACGTAAAGTAACATAGTGTGATGAGTGATGAAATTTACTATGTTTCGGGCGTTAGTTAAAGTTATGTTAAACGGAATGGAGCTGAAAAAATATCTACTAAAATTAGTGATTAAACTTTGATATAATCACATGAACTTACTAGAAAAAGTCATAAATTACTAGAAGAGCTTTAATCGAGTAATATACTTAAACTAGGCTGTATTAAGCTCTTTTTATGTATTCAAAAAGGGCAGATAGTAGAAATCAAATAGGTATACAAATCTACAATATAAAAATGAATCGCAAAATGTGTTGGTAAGCGCATAACTCGAGAACGGGTGGACCGATTTCGATAATTCTTTTTTTATTATATTCCTTGAAGTACGAGGATGGTTCTTATGTAGAGAAAACGTAAACATGTACCACGGGCGAAGCCGGGGCGGACCGCTAGTACTTAATATTTATTTCAAATTATTCTGTTAATTCTATATTTGAATGTAAGCGTACCTACTGATTATTACTATTATATTCCAAACTAGGGTAGTCATTAACTTAGCGAAATACATGAAATTACTTCACCTGCTTACACAAGTCGAAAATTATAAGTGCTTTATAAAAATGTCTCGTAATATAAAATTCTCTAATCACTGTGTTTACATACAGAATCTTCAGTGTTACACAAGTACTAATGTGTGAAAAATTTAAAAGTAATTGCTACAATATAGCACCACTCAAGGTTTATCACGCAATCTTGGCTTGTTCAAAGTAGGATTTGGCTACTGTTTTGAGGTACTCAGTGAAAGAAGTGCTCTTAATAAATATATTTTATTACACACAATAAAAAGTATTATTAAATGATAGAATAAGCTTAGCTTCAATCATTTTTTACAACATTTTACAAATACCTCTTGCAGATAAAATTTGTCTTAAAATTATAGATCTACTAGCGGTCCGCCTCGGCTTCGCCCGTGGTACCTACATGTTTAAACTATTCCTATCTCTCAAGTTGGATCGAACTGCACATGGTGTGCGAATTTTATTATAATCGGTTAAGTAGTTTAGGAGTCCATTGAGGACAAACATTTTGACACGAGATTTATATGTATTAAGATAATATCATGAAGCAGTAAGCAGTTCAATGTATCAATACCATTAATTGTATATTTTAAATATAAGATAATTTCATAAAATTAGTAATTTGAAATGTATTGCAAAATATGCTGTGGGCATTTTTATGCAATGTTTGGGTTTATACATTTGTAATTCCCAAAGGTCAGATGATGATATCAAATCTATTGATCGCACATGGATCGCACAGTTATAAAAATCGATAGTTCATTCAAGCTATTTATTTTATTGAACACGAAATATTTTGTAATATTTGACATATAAAATATATGATTTGTTATTTTGTCGTATTAAACAAAATATGACACAATAATGTTTTGCTTGTAACTTTTTATTGCGAAAGTTTTTATTTTTCTGAATAAATAATAATTACCAATCTCTTAATACAGTAGCACCTCTATAAGTCGAATATCAAGGGAGACGCCAAAAAATTCGAGTTATAGAGTTTTCAACTTATGGAGGATTTCGACTTAGGCGGATTTTGATTCGACATAAAGAGTTTGAGGTTTATTCTTATAAATTTTGAGTTACAGAGGTAAAATAAATTAAAATTCAACTTGCAGAGGTCACAAACATGTTTTTATTTATTATAAATCAACATTATTTCAAATCATTTTAAAATAAAAAATATGGCATTAAAAAAGTCAGTATTTTTTTTTTTTTTGCTTTAGATAATTTGGTTGTTCTCTAGCATTTTATAATCTATAAAGAGCAGAAAATTCTTCTTTTTCAAAGATACTGGTTTGCTTTATAAAATTTCGTAAGGTATTCAATGCGGTTCTTGCCTCTTTGATGGAAACCCATGGAGTGCATGTACTATTCACGTCTTCTATGTCATCTTAATCATTAGTATCGGTTTTCTGAGCTACTGAATCCATAATTTCGTCATCAGATACTTAACGCAAACACGTGTTTCGTGAGTCATAAATTAATTATCGTATACTTACTCCTAAGGGCGCGTTCCCACTATGTCGTAACGACTAATTTATCGTTCGACGACTGTCGTCTTTACCTGTTCCCATTATAACGATTGTTTGTCGTCAACATTTTTTATCGTTATTTTTATTTTTTATCGCGACTGTCGTATCTAGCTGTTCCTATTGGATCGCGACGACATTTTATCGTTTCCTGGCAGTCGCTTTGTCGTTTACACATCATCAGCAAGCTACAAATCTAGTCGCCTCTGCGTTCGCTTGGTGATTACTAGTGCGTTTACTCTCCTGAGTTCAATGGACGTCATAGAGTTGCCGTCCACGATTTTTTATCGTTTTACGACTGTCGTGCTTGCCGTTCCCACTGTCACGACAAAGTGTCGTCACTGCAAAAACTGTCGTAGACGACAGTAAATTGTGTCGTTCTAAATGTGAACACCTCCATTTAAACATATAAGCCACGACACTTAAAACTACACGATTATCTGTCGTCACGACACGGTGGGAACGCGCCCTAAAATGTTTTCTAAGAAACAATAGTGTACTTGCACTGTCGGCAAATTCTTAAAGTCGGTAGCTTATTTTTGTTCGAACAATAGAGGTAATAAATTCCAAATCATCAAGTTATAAAGGTTGTAAAATAAAACGTTGCTATGTTCGAGATACAGAGGTCAAATTAGATTTTTCGAGTTATAGAGTGAAAATATGTACCAAAATGGCTTGGAGGGACTCGGTGATTATTTCCACTAACAGAGGGACAAAATTTCAAGTAATAGAGGTTTTTGGGTTTGAAGGGAAGGGAACAAGACATTTTTTCGAGATTTGGAGGTTTTTGACTTATCGAGGTTCGACTTAACGAGGTGCTACTGTACTTGAACTCTTGATAGAGCATTTATAAGCAAGCACTATTTACTTTATTTATTTATTTATTTATTTATGATAAGGTACCTTACAGCTAGTGATACAATTTTTGAGATGAATAAATACTAAGCTACGCCAATTAAAAGGTACACCAATAGGTAGTAAAAATAATATACGTATGTGAACAAAGACTAGTATAAGAATTTTACAAATGATAAGAGAAAATATTTTAATTTCATGTAGGTAAAGTAAGCATTGATCAAGCCCAATAAGTATTTATAAAGAAAGGAAATGTTTTAAATGTCTTCGAATTCATAATAAATTAAAACCAACTTATGAGTGTATGTGTGTGTGTGTGAAAGTGCGTGTATGAGAATGTGTGAGTGTAATAGCAGTGAGTGTAAAAAGCTAATGTATTATATTATTATGTGAGCTGAGCTTCAGTATTGATTAATTGTAAAATTTGCTTTTTAAAACTAGTACGCGATAAACAGAAGGGATCCACACAAGAAAATTTTTTATTATAAATGTCCGGGAGCCTATGGAGCGGTGACATTTTTAGATAATTAGTTGATGTAGCCGGCACGTGGAATAGGCGTGTATGGCGAGTACGCTGTGTGGGTACAAGATACTTTATATTTTCCAACGCTGTGGAATAGTCAAACTTGTTGTTCACGATATCGTATAACAACATAATGTCTATTATATCTCTCCTATCCTCCAAAGTATTTAACCCATAATGTGAGCAAGCCTGTTCATAATTCAACGAATAATGTTTTGTTTTATAATTCATTTTGTTCACAAATATTTTTTTGTATTGCTTCCAATCTTTTAATGTGACATTTATATTGCGGTCGCCAGATCACACTTGCAAATTCGAGAACACTACGTACGTAGGCAAAATAAAGAACTTTCAAGCAAGTAATGTCGTTAAATGGATCAGCTTGTCGCAAGATGAAACCAAGATTTTTGTAGGCTTTATGAACAATAAAATCCACGTGTGTACGATATGCAAGTTTGACGTCCAGAATCACACCTAGGTCCCTTACTGAAGTAACAGCAGGTATAGATTCACTATTAATTTTATAATCAAAACAAATAATATTATTATTTCTATTACGGGTAAAACTTATTTTTTGGCATTTTTTTATATTAATTGATATTTTATTTAATTTATAATAGTCACTTAATCTATTAAGATCATCCTGAAGACATTGACAATCGTAAGAGGAAGTGACTTTTCTGAATATTTTTTTATCATCAGCATAAAGTAAGAAATTAGAATTTACAAAGCAGTTACCAATGTCGAATAAATAAATGTTATACAATAAGGGACCGAGATGCGATCCCTGCGGGACGCCCGAAGTAATATCAACAAAATCTGATTTAAACCCTCCTAGAATCACCGATTGACTGCGGTTCCTGATATAAGACTCTATCCATCTGAGAAGATCACCCCTGATACCCACCGCATAAAGCTTACGGATAAGAACATTATGACTTACTCTATCAAATGCCTTCTCGAAATCTGTGTAAATTACATCGACCTGTGCTCCTTCACTCATGATCTTATTTGTGTAGTGTGTTAAGTCTAATAAGTTAGTAGTAACGTTCCGTGATTTAATAAAACCGTGTTGTTGAGTAGGAATACATTTAAGTGTATGAGTGTAGATTTTTTGGTATACTACTTTTTCCAGCATTTTAGCAAATATATTAAGTAGTGATATGCCCCTATAGTTAGTTATATCTTTCTTCGAGTCTTTTTTATGTATGGGCACAATTAAAGCCTTTTTCCATAAGTCTGGGAAAATTCCTTCGGTTATGGAACGTTGGAAGAGTATGCGTAAAGGTGTTCTAAGACTAGTTCCACAGTTTTTAATGAAGACAGCCGGTATGCCATCCGACCCGGCTCCCTTTCTATAGTCCAAATCCCGAATTAGCTTAATAATCTCCTGATCTTTAATTGTGATTGAGCAAAGGCTATCAGCAAGCTCAAAATCGTCTACAGTAGTAATTGGGTCAGTAGTATTATCATCGGATTGAAAAACGGATAAGAAAAATTCACTAAACGCTGAACAAATGTCGTTACCATCAGTAAGGTTGCGTTCACGGAAAATCATACTGCATGGGTAACTAGAGTTATTTCGTTTGTCTTTAATATACGTCCAGAATTCTTTAGGCGTGGTTTTAATAGATTTTTGACAACGTAAAATGTATTTTAAGTACGCTTCGTCCTGGAGTTTTTTTACTCTAGTTCTAAGCAGTGAAAAAGATGCGTAATCGTTTGGATTTTTGTATTTCTTCCAACGAAAGTGAAGCTTATATTTTTCTTTTATTAAATTAATTAATGCAGGCGTATACCATTTCGGATATTGACGACGAGATGAAATCCTAACAGACGGTACGTATTTCTCTATTAGAGAATTTAAAACATTATAAAATTTATCGATGGAAATATTAATTGATGCGGAATTTAAAACGTCAGTCCAATTTATTTTACTAATTTCACGATTTATTGTAGTATAATCAGCCTTATAGAATTTTTTTATTTTAGAAAACTGGGAACGTAACGGTTGTATATAAACATCTTTTATTGTAATTACAAATGGTTGATGGTATCGATCAATGTTGACAAGGGAATCAGAGGGTATAATATCATTACAATCAATAGATAAATTAGAGAACACGAGATCTAAAATATTACCACAACAGTTAGGTGATAAGTTGTACTGATTAGTCCCCATTAAGGTTGTTAAATTCATTAGGTCCAGAGAGGCATCTAAAAGATCATTAGTACAGGTATCTGTAATAATAAAAGAGTGATCCTTCAACCAAGTAATAAACGGCAAATTAAAATCGCCCACTATCAAATATTTGTTATTAGGGTAGCATTCATACAAGGACAGTAACGCTGCGTTTAAAGATCTTATATTACCAGGCAAATCAGAATTAGGAGGCAAGTACACAGCAACAATGTGAAGGTCACCTTGACTTTTACCAAATTGACAGTTAAAAGACTTACCAGGTATAGTTAGCCAGACACTTTCCACGTTACCGCACGTAATATTTTGAGTTAAGTAACCACAAAACGCTTTTTTAACGCATATAACAACGCCTCCGCCTTTCATTTTATGTTTCCTATCAAATCTGAAAACGTCATAGCGTGAATCACAAATCTCTGAGTCAAGAATTCCATCACACAACCAACTTTCCGTTAAAATAATAATATCATAATTGCTTGATACGATATTTTTATGCAGTTCCGGTAACTTAGTTCGCAAGCCGCGAGTGTTTTGGTAGTAAATGTTAATAAAATTACGTTTGGAAGTCATTGAGAACAAGTATAAAACAATTTAAATGTTAAGTAAAGTACAATAGCAAAGTAATCGATTAAATCGAAATAATATTAACTTACAAGTTATATAAAGTATTATCGCGGCAAAACATATACCTATCTTAAGTATTTTTATTAATATTACACTATTCACATGAATATCATAACGATAATTATAGAATAAAACTATCGGAACACGACAAAAATTGTTAAAAATATTGCGGGCAGTTCTGAAAAAAGTAATGCAGTACAGGGGAGCGGAACCTTTTATAATGAAGTCGTAATAATAATTATTTATATATGAAGTTGACGTAAAATAATTTATTGAGAGCTCACGTATAATGTAAATTAAAATGTTTTTATATTGTGTAGTGTTTAAGTGTGTTAAAAAATTGTAAGTGGTGGATACTGAAGATATAAAAGCGTATGTAATATGTAGGGCATGATCAAAACTTAAAATTAATAACATAACTAAAAGAAGTAAATTGCTATTGAAATAAATGGTTAAGGGCAGGTTTCTAAAAAATTCTTCAGGTCTTCATCCGAAGCTATGACCTTCGCCGGCGCTTTCTCATGTGCGCGTAAGTATATGGTGCAATTTCTGATCCAAACGAACTTAATGTTTCTTTCTTTGGCACGTTGCTTGCAGTTGTTAAGTAATAATTTATTAGCGATTGTAAGATGTTCATTAATAAATATCTTCAGGGAGTTACCCGTGAAACCAAGGTCATGTGATGTTATGCCTTTTACTTTGTTAGACTTTTTAAAGTTATTGATCAAAGTATCCTTTGTGGCTTTGTCTTTCAGTTTGACTATTATCTTTCGTGGGCTGGCCTTCTTGTCTCTGAATGATTGAACCCTTGTAATGAATTCAACATCTTCCTGGTTGAGGTTACAGCTAATAGCGGAGGCTAGACGAAGGAATACTTTCTGTAAGTTTTCATTAGATTCTTCAGGCACACCGATAATTTCCACATTTAAAAATCTATTCTTTTGTTCTGTGCGACCTTGTTCAAGTTCCAGGGCAGAGATTTTCGCTAGAAGAGTATTTATAGTGTTACGACTCTTAGCTGCTTCAACTTCTGACCTTTGAAAGCGTTCTCCAAATCCCTTCATATCTGACTTTAACTTCTTCATATCTTCGTTTAGTCTGTCAACTATGGATAACTTGCAGTCTATATCTTCCAGTCTTTTGTATAAATCTTCAATCACATTTGCATTTATTTTGCTCGTTAAGTCGTTCAAATCACTCCTTAACTTTTCAACCTTTTCCGGCAGAGTAGAGAGCGGTGATAGCATTTCCTCAATCCTATTCAAAGATGACTGATAGGAATTAGGCTCAGTACTAGGTTTAACGGCGTCACCGGATGAGACAGAGTTTCTACAGTCAGGACAGCACCAAGAATTTTGTCGTTCAGTGCCAAGTCTCCGCCAGCCAATTTCAGATAACGTTGCACAGTGGAAGTGGTAAGTGTTACGGCAGCTCGAACAAAGAGCGCCATCAGATACTTTTTCGTTGCAGCGCTTACAATTATTCATACCGAAGGTTGAGGATACCACACAAATCTTATACGACGTACGTAGATAAGCGTTCACGTATTTCGCGCGGAGTCTCTTAGCATAAATAGCTGCGCTGTCGTAGGGTCGGACTATCGAATTAGAAATCCGAGTTCTAATCCACACGGGCGCGGTGAGCAAAAACTTTAATTTTAAAAATTTTAAACACTTCAAACAACAATCAGGAGAATGTCTAGTCACATACGACACCAGATCTAAACTGGATTCTGAATATATGACTGAATTCTGAATATATTATACTACAATTCAATGTAATACAATTGTTATAAAACTTGCAAAGTTCCAATACCTACTACACGATTTTGAAGTGAAAAATAAGCTTCAGAGAATAATGATGTAATAGAGAAGCTTTACTTCGAAAATGGGTAAAAAAATACCCTGTTAATCTATCATTTTACTACAGATGCGTTTTTAATGTTAGCTAGACATTTCACGAGCCTGCTAATTGACTTGCGACATTTATATTGTGAAGAAATTATGGTTTTTAGCTAAAGTATCGTCACCATGTCATACAAATTACTCTTTGAAATCATATGAAAACGTGAACGTAGGTTGTGTAAGGGTTTCTAAAATGCTACTAAATATAATATACTACTATTAAATAATGATAGTGCAAACGAAGAAAGCAGTTTAAGTCTATTTTTTCCTAACAAATACTCGAAGATTTTTTTAAGCTATTGCATAGCTTCTATCGCGGGCCTTGATCGCGGGGACTGAATCTATAAATTCCGTAACGAAAAAAACCTCACGCTCCCTACTCCGACGCACTCCGAAGCAATTGCTTTACCACGGCAGTCCCCGAGTGCCACACGTCTTTATTCATACTCTGCGTATCGCGTTTCGGGATCAAACATTGATTCATCAAATCTAAATTGTAATATTATAGACTCATGACTACATTATAATTATAATATTATACACTAACTTACCTAACAGAAGGCGATGAATTCAGACGTATTTAGTTTTCGTTATTATTTTTAGATATTACTTGAAAATAAAATAAGAACCTAGATATATAAATATCCGTTTGGAATTACAAATGGTTCAGTTATTCGCAGTTTAGTTTAAAAACAGCAATTGATTAGTATCTTATCTATTTTTATTATATATTTTTAGAATTTTATATACCTATAATAATTTACGGAAGTCAAGATCCTTTATTTAATACATAAAAGAAATATGGCCTTAATAGAGGAAGTAATTATCATGCCGAAAAAATGTAGGTCAGCGAGTAAAAACCTGAGTAAAAACTTCGAAGAAAGTTGTACTATTGGAAAGGTTGCCAATACAAATGGGTGTCGTGAGTGAAACCGGGCGCATTTGTAAGGCAAAGTGTAGCCTTGACCAGACACATGGAGTGTGATAACTTTGATGCGGTAGATAAAACTTTATTTGATATTTTTCAAATGAGAAATTTATAAAGACTAGAAAAAAAATCCATTACGAGGCGGAATTCGAACCCGCTTGGACCTTATTATTTTATTAAGGGAAAACTCGCATTTAATACTAATAAAACTGTGGAACGAAATTCTTTGTTATAAAATGGTATCGTTTAGTGTATTGGCAACATAATACTACATAATATTATACTCATGGTATAATTAAAACTGAATGAGACCATGAGATATTTATAAGTCAATTAACGTATAATAATTGAGAATCTCGCAAACGGAAATCGCACACTTTCAAAGCAATTACGAATCTTCAAATTATACAACAATTAGATAGCAACTAATGCTTCCATAGGCATTATCTTTTAATCGGAGATAGTTTAAAACAATCCACTGAAGATTAAGAAAGCATAAGAATAGAATCCAAGCAATTAATTTAAAACGTGAGTAAGGAAATTGGAATTTAATTAATACCTTCTCCAAATTTACTACACACGGTTTCACTTTCACCATTCATCTCCAAATGAATTCTGAATGCACATTCATTTCATTTCTGTATGAATAAATGTATTGCAATTTGCAAAATCTTTAATTTTTGGAGATTTTAAATAAGATGTAATAAAATTAATATTAAAATCAGAAATTATAATACTTAAATGTTTAACAGACACAAATTTGGTGTTATAAAATATAACTATATGAGATGACTCAAGATTTTTGCAAGTAATTTTTAGTTATAGTTTGAAAGCTATACTAAATAAACGCAGACTAACAAATATGTTGGTATATTTCTTTTATTTAGTAAATAATGACTAGACATTATGTACGAATATATTGCGCAGATATCCTTCATTGCGTTGTAATTTCTGTGTAATTTTTCGTACAAAATGTTTATTAATGTACTTGTATGTTTGCATGATTGCACCATTGAATTATTATCAATGAACAATTATCATTCTTGGTTTAATATGAAAAATAAATTCTGACTGATGTTGCTAGTGCTGTTCGTGAGATAGAGTTGATTAAATAGTTTGAATAGAGACATGTAGAAAATTCGTGACTTTTAACACTATAAACTAATAATCAAAGCCCATTAAATCACCGTTGATACGTACGAACAATAATTTACAATACATTTCTTTATATATATTAAAGAATGCTGCATACATGTCTACACTATAAACATATTTTTTAACCCAGGTGAAGCTTGGATAAGCTGCTTTATAGCTATTACTTTACTAAAATGTATACAACATTGGTTAGCAAAATTAAAACAAAGAAGACCGTGAGTCGTGACGTCTAGTTCAGAAACCATTCAAATAAAATAAGAATATCATCATCACTACATAGTATTAAACAAAGTTGCTTCCTGACTGTCTGTTTGTTTGTCACTTACAAATTACAAATACTACACAACGAATATTGATACGGTTTTTTAATAAATAAAGTGGTTCAAGACTCAAGAGAAATCATTATAATTAGTAGGTATGTTATTATTTATTAAATTTATATTTTCTAATAAAATAGGTGAAGCCGTGGGCGGAAAGGTATTTTTTAATAAATAAGCTCTCAAAGCTCAGCTCACAGTCAAGATACTTTCAATAATAAACAGCCTTACTGAGAAAATATAATTTCTATACACATTAAAGCCACTGGATCAGTATGTCACACAATATGCGCAAAAAGTTCGATTACTCTCGTGATCGGACGCTGGCCGAGTTACGTGGTGTAACCGTAAGTCGTGACTTTTAACGCATTTTATTGAGTATACGATGTTATTAAATTGTTATGAGAGTGATGTTAGTAATTATTGTTTATGGTGTCATATGCTGGTGAAGCTTTGGGATCGATTTTGATAGCTTTTGGTTAAAAAGACGACAAATAAATGGTTTTATTGGATATAAGCTATAACATATTGTTATTAAATTGTAGAGTTTATAGATTAATGTAGAGTATTATTATCTTTGTAGAGATACGACTGTTTTAGCTTTGGGACTCGATTTTGAGTTGCATAGGTCAACTAAAAAATCGCAAAGAAGACGGCAAGTAACGTGTATTGAAATGTTGGATAAAAATTACACAAAAATTACACTGTACCAATTTAAACAATATTGTTTGTTATAGTTTACATTTTTATTTGCAAGAATTTCGCAACCGTTGTATGATGGTTCAGTATTTCGTTTAAAATTTTAACGGTACCATATGAAATACGGAATCGATTTTATTATGCTCATTCTGGTGCAAATAAAGGTTAGCCTACTTTCTTTTTTCAATCTGTAAGTTTGAAATAAAGTAATTGTATATTTGATCTCGGGTAATCCAAAACCAAAGACAACTAAATTATTTTTAAATTGAATATATCTACCAATACACATTTTTATCACAGGTTATTCCGATCATTTTGAAAGTTTGCCGACCTTGTCTCTTGCCCACATTAAAAACTATTTACCGACCATATATTTACTTACGAGAAATAATTAAGCAACGTGATAATTACTTTTTAGTCTTCATTGTTGCAAAATTTTTGAGTTCAGTGACGCACAGAGATGTACGTATTCCGGGGAAACTAAAAAGCTCGTGATTATTAATTAGGTGACACATTTTTACTTAAACAATAGGTACTAATTCCTAGGTTAATCTAGGTATAGTTACATTAAGACGGGGTTTGGTTTGAAATCTTCAAATAGCATTGAGTTTCTTAAAGGAGATGAATTTGTGAATGTATGTCTATCATGAAAGCAAAGTTACGAGTCCAATTCTAGTTCATAAATATATGTATGTGTAGGAGATTTCAAAATAACGTTCAGGATCAGAGGTTCAACATGGATACACCATAATGAGCTAAACAGTTTCCGTATTCGTCTGCCCTTTCGTTTACTTTTAAATGTTATTGTTACGTAAGAGATTCACTGTTTTCTCGTTTAAATTATACAATATTGACTATTTATTGATTTCAATTTTATGGCATAGAATAACTATTTATTAAATGAAGCGAAGGAAAATACAATTTTATTGAAAATGGTGTTCTTTTTTCAGTTAACGTGAAATGTATTAATTTCACAAAACTTATAATTCACTGCTCAGTTTAAAATAGAAAAGCATTTGAAATTAGGAATTATTGAACTTTCACATTTCTTATACTCTATGAGAACATTAAACAATTGATGTTTTATCTATACAAAAAGTACATCATAGTATTATAAAAGCTTGACCTGAAGCGACCCTCAAGATCTCTCCATAATATGATACTGAGAAAGGTCATACTATAGTAAAATATAGGTATAGTAAGTAATAAAGGTTTTTCAGGATAATAAGAGTTATGTAAAAAGTCATTAGTAGGTATATATAAGAAATTTTATATTTATATATTTATTTATTTTTGGTATATAATTATTATATAGAGATAGTCCTGTTAGTTATTATAGAGGTTATATTGTTTTTTATTACTTTTGATTTATGAATAAAACGATTGACCTTAATAATTCATTGCTTTCAGACAAATAGATTTATATAGTTCCAAAATACCAAAGCGACACATGCTCAAGGTAATCTTGATTTTCATACAAATTAACATAACTAATTAGTTATGCGAACATTTTCGTAAGGAATTATTGCCAAACATAGGTAGGATTAGAATAGCAGCAGAATAACTTTGAAAACCGTCATTTACGTAAATTATTAGATACCTACCCATTCAATTAAATTTGTTCCTTTTGGAGTAGTAAAAACTAGAAAATAAAGATCGAAGTGAGTTGATCAAAAGAACATTAAGCATTCTGCATTGATTTTTATTTTTTCTGCTACTAACTAATGTTGGCGTTCGAAACGTTATAATTAAAAGTTTAAAGTTTAATATTATATTATATCATAATATTATTATTTATTATCTTATAAATCTCGTGTCACAATGTTTGTCCTCAATGGACTCCTAAACCAATTAACCGATTATAATAAAATTCGCACACCATGTGCAGTTCGATCCAACTTGAGAGATAGGATAGTTTAAACATGTAGGTACCACGGGCGAAGCCGGGGCGGACCGCTAGTGTATTATATTTGTAATACGAGTAGGTACATAGTCAATCACGTACCTATGTAACATTCAGTTACGCAAATTTAGATCCTCTTCATATCTTTTAATATGTACTTGTAAAATGCAATTTACATTTTGTTCTTTGTTCAGTAACATCACCGTTCAAATTTTTATGTGTTAAATTTGTTCATACTTAATTAAGATATCCTTTCAATCGTCAAATTTAATACAATATTACGGTTAGGTCTCCACAATCATATTTAACTGTATTTTGTGTATGATAAATTTTTCAAGAACAGACAAAACTGATTGGTTTATTTGTTACACAGTCTCCTTTATTATTTCGATTAGAGAGTTATCGTATCTGTTAAGACTTATCTTATCTTAATCAACGCCTGTAAGGAAAATCTATTCAACCCGGGTAGCACAAGCTGACAGGATATTATATACTAGGATTTACTGAACACAATTCATAACACAATAGTGTTGTTGCAACCAAAGCGCAAGCGCTCAAGCGCGTATAAACTCATAATTACGTGCAATCATTAGCAGCAATAAATATAGACATTAAGGTATTATTTGAGTATTTTTTATCAAATAAAAGCAACATTTCCTTCGGTACGCCTCTCGTCCGTGGCCTCTATAGTTGAGGCCACACGCGAAGTTTTTAAACACTAATACCTATGCAAGTAGATCTAATGTCTACTAAGTTCTTGAGGAATCTTTTTATGTATAAAGAATTTTGTTATAACATTTCTTGATAATAAGTTGCTCACGAGAAATAATTCTTAGTAAAACTTTATTGTAGAATTTGTATGGCGATTTCGCAATAAGGTCAAGGATTGAGTATTTTTATGATATACGATGGAGTGATGTAGATAGAAAAAAAGGGCGTGTCTGCCGAGCACTCGTGTTAGAAGTGAAACTTCATTGACAAGATTCAAAGCTACCACATCGTCGCCTTACTCCATGACGTGACGATATTGCTACGACGCGACGTTGAAATTTTATTCTCAACGCGCCTAAATAAGTTTCACTCCAAAAAAAGATTAAAGTTCCATTGCATATAATTTGCATTTTATGAGTTATCGATCGCAGTACACTATGATCAAGTATAAAAGGGTAAGAGAAAATAATATACTATAAAATACTAATGGTTTATTTCTCTCGATGTCTGCGTCGATGCAAATTATATTCTAGTCATTATTCTTAATAGAATAGATAGAGAAAGTCCAGTCTTCCGATTCCTTTTAAAACTTTTATATTGGCTTTTTATTAATACTTTATCACGGACTATAGATCCATCTTTTTATAAGGAAATAAAACGATTGAATTTCAAAGCCACAAATATACTTTTACTCTTGAATCTTGAAACTTACATTTACTCTTAAGAAATATGATAGGGAGTTTCTATATTTTATCTATAGATACATATATATAAATCTGAAGAGTTTGTTGATTTGTTTGTTTGAACGCGCTTATCTCAGGAGGATGGTCCGATTTGAAAAATTCTTTTGGTGTTAGATAGCCCATTTAGCGAGAGGCTATATATATCATCACGCTAACACCAACAGGAACGGAGCAATGCGGGGCTCATATAGTATTAAATATACTACTGATTAGTTCGAGCCATTATAATATGAGCGAAGACTCTTACCACTTATACATTAAAAAATGTACCAATGAATAAGAAAGCCACATAGGAATTAATTACATTTTTAACATACAAGTTAAAATTTTTACCGTTTTTTGCACTACCCAAAACTCAAACAGAATCAAGATAATATCTATCAAATCTAATGATAGACATCCGAAACACGGTTGTCATTTAACTCATATATAAATAGAATGTGGTTAGGGTAAATAAACTTGAATTACGTAAAGATCATTATATAGAGATTACCGTCTCATTCGCTTGTCTGTGCCTCCGGCTTGATATACAAACAGATATTCTACTAGGTTTGGTATCTCTCCTTTGGAATATAGTTTAATGTTTAACCTTGCCATTAATTATGAAATGTAAATTAAGATTTCATAACGTTTTCTTAAATGTCATCCATTAGGCCTATTAGGATATTTGTAGAGTATTTGTTAAAATCTATTGATCAATATTTGCAAAGAGACTTACCACCTTCTATCAGCATAGCCCTGAAAGATATATTTCAAAAAACGAAACCGACAAGTTTGTGAGTTAAAATAATATAAAAACTGCGAAAAAATATGAAATATTATCTATGTATAAACTGTGTTACGCAAACGCAGTAACAAAGAAACACATAAATAAACATAAAACATTTCGAAAAAAACAAAACAATGAAACTAATAAAATGTAAGATAGGAGCCGGGTGTGGTCACTCAACCGGACCTTGTGAAATGGAAAGTGACCCGCGATCCGCTATGTTGTTATATGTAAATGGATTCATGACTAAATATTACATAAATTTAAATATTTTTGTATAAGAAAATCATTATTTAATATAATTTTAAATATAAACGTGAATAAATTTATTTAGGTTCTGATGAGGTAAAAAGAAAAATTCTCTTATTCAAAATGGAAAAGTCCACTAGGTATGTTATATATTGTGTCGTATATTATATAGATATCTGAAAAGTTTCCTTATTAATTACATTTTTGTCTTCTCTTTAACTTAACAAGATCAATACTCTGGAACAAATTTAGGGTTTATCCATTGCTTACATATTATCTACCATAGAGTTTCTGTGATCTGTGTTATCTACTGACATATTTTTAAATTACCATTTAAAATATGAAATATATCATGTCTCCTCATTAAACAGGTACTCAATTATTATTACAAATAAAGGAAACTTATTTTCCCCTTTGACAAATCACTCAACGCACAAACAGACAACAACAATACCGTATTTATTGGTAATTCACCATACAATAGTGGGATTTCACGGCAATTTGCGACGCACATTTGTGGTATCTATACACCGTTACAAATTAAATCTAAATCGTTATTGCTAACAATTTATTATACATATTTAATTTCTAGGTTTTACTTGACTCTATATTATGTTCTATACATAGTATAAAAAAGCCTGTGTGCTAAGCACAAGTCTCAGAAGTGAAACTTCTTTGCCAAAATTCAAAGACACTAACATCGTCGCCTTACTCCATGACGTGACCTTAAAATTTTACTCTCAAAGAAGTTTCATTAAAAAAAAAATTATTTTGTGCCAAAACTATCAGTTATATATATGAAATTATAATTAATTCTGCTCCCTATAAATAAGCCTCAAGTCCATCAATAACTTTTGATCCATGACACGAATATAAACTATTTAAATACAATTCATTTCTTTGTTTTCGAGTTAGTGACTACCCTCCACCTACTTGGCTAGGTAAAAAGTATTATCTATTGAATGTATGCAAAAATATGTACACCTTAGGCCCTGCGCAGACGACAGACTATCCGTGACGCACTTTTTAGTCTGTGAAAATAGAACCTATGAAATTATATGCAGTAACGCACACGACGCGCAAAAAGTCCGGCACACAAAAAATCCGTGTAATTCGGGCAGACCGCACCGCGCCGCGGCGCGCCGCTCCGCACAAAAAGTGTGTGAAAAGAATTGAACGTTTGCTTCAACGCGCGCTAACGCAGACTACGGCGCACACTTTAGTCGGCAATCTGCATTTGCTAGGGGTGGACGTAACGACGAAGATGTGCGTCGTGTGCGTTGAGTCTGTGAAAAATCCGCGACCGACTTTTTGCGCGCCATGCAGACTTTTTGTGCGCCGCAGACTCGATCGCACAAAAAGTGTGCCGTCTGCGCAGGGCCTTATGGTACACAATAGTGCTCGTTAACATTAAAAAATTAAATCTAAAGTCCAGCGCTTCTTTTGTAGTCTATAAAAAGTCTTGACATAATATACCTCTAATATTATACCAATAATGTGCCAGGATGCGTAGCGAGGAATGTGTTTGAAAATAACCAATAGCATAGTTATTATTCTGTGCCAATAGTATCGCTTCAAATGCCAAAATCTACAAACTTCAAACTAAATGAAGCGATATGATTGGTAATTTTCAAACAAATTCCTCGCTATATATCCTCGCACATTATTGGTGTAAAAGCACCCTTAAACTGAGGATATACGTAGGCAAAAAAAAAAAAACACAATACTTAGTGGAACATGTTTAACAAAACTTTTATGGGGTTGTATGCCCAAGGATCCATCTATTGCTCGACGGAAATTTTAACCATTTTCTGTTTTTTCATGAGCTCCTAGTACATAGACTGACGTGTCCTTATGTATACTTTTCCTCGTCTAAAATAAACTTAAAAATGCACATGAATTTAACGTTAATTTCTACTATGTATAAGCTATATTTTAATACAATGGTTAAACTATTACATAAATTATAATATACATTAGATAATTATGTTAATAATAATCACCATGGGTAAAATTTAATTATTTCATGATTAAAAGAATGAAATAAAGTCGTTAATGCAACAATTACTGAGTAATATTTTCTTTACAATAACTTGTTTATTGTTTAAAACATTAGACAGGCGTATAACAATAAGCATAACGTCAGGTACCGTTAGCAAAACGTTATATAAATAAAAATTTACTATTTTGCTTCACATTATTTCTTCTTTTTTTTCGTGCCACATCCCAGTGAGAACGGATTCTGCCTACATTATTTCAATTCTATTTTATACATTACAAACTTGATGACCAATGTCAAGCCAATATCATATTTGCAAACAAAAATACAAATATGAAATATGTAGACATGAAAATAATTCAAACTAATGTCCCAAAAACTTGAGAACCTCTTCCTTTTTTGAAGTCGGTTAAAAAGTATGTCCAAAATTACTTACATACGATAAATGACAATCAGAAGATCCAATCATCAAAAGAAAACCGCAGAAAGAAACATAAAAATTCCTTCCAAATCTCGTCTGCTATCCGTACATGCCTTTCTCTGAGCATCCGGTTATAACCGGTCAGTGTGATTCAGAATCGGCAGGTCACTTGTGACCAGTGAAAGTGATGTGACTTATAAATGGTTATGGACCTTAAATTATTGTTACTGTAGAACATGTTAAAAGGCTGTAGACAGGCAGATTGATAGTGTTTTAGTTTATATTATGCCTGATTACAAACAATTTATCTATAGAAAATGTTCGTGATTCTTAGACCTAAAAATCCTAGTCCCAAGATTCCTAGAAATAATATAGAAGATGTGCAGTTAACAGAATGCAAATTATGGAAATTAGCAGACACATACACTTCACATTCTAATGAAATATCTAATAAATTTAGCTGCTTAAAAAAATGCGTCACATATGAACCAAAATTCAACAGGATATCAAAATAAATATAATCCACTGAGAGACTATGGAATATTCGGGAATGTCACATACTTTCCCCTCATATTCGAAACTGCATATGCAATTTTATCGGACGCAGGCCGAGTGTATCGCCTGCGTGCGATCATGCTGTCATGAAGGTATGCAACGTGTGTGATGTAGTAATTGCTTTGAGAATTTCTTTATTTTCTATGAACGCAAGGAAATATATGAGAAACTAGTGGTCCGCCCCGGCTTCGCCCGTGGTTCATATTTCGCAATAAAAGGTAGCCTATGTCCTTTCTGGTATCAAAATATCTCCATACCAAATTTCATGCAAATTGGTTCAGTAGTTTAGGCGTGATTGAGTAACAGACAGACAGACAGAGTTACTTTCGCATTTATAATATTAGTATGGTAAATTCTTCATCGAAAGTATCGAATTCATGCCATTACGAAATATTAAAACTATAACGATAGTAGGTATTATTAATTATTATCTTCTGGATGCAGGTGTTCATATAGTGTCGCGGAAGAATTAGAACCTATACCAATATATTTTTTGGGATAAGTTTGTTCAGACAAACTCTTTAGCTCTATAATACAAGAGTATACATCCGAAACATTATAGAAACATCCATACTAATATTATAAAATAATGCGAAAGTAACTCGGTCTGTCTGTCTGTTACTCAATCACGCCTTAACTACTGAACCAATTTGCATGAAATTTGGTATAGAGATATTTTGATACCCGAGAAAGGACATAGGCTACTTTTTACCCCGGGACATAGGATAGGTTTTATCCCGGAAATCCCACGGGAACGGGAACTATGCGGGTTTTACTTTGATTGCGCGGGCGATGCCGCGGGTAGAAAGCTAGTATTTTTATAAACAAGCGTTGTTTTCCATTATTGCTTAGTAATTTTAGTAATGACAAGTATCAGTGACTAACTTGTACTAGAAAATATTTTGCTTTAATTAGCACTAATAATAATTCCTGATCACACGCAAATATAAGTGGCTAGTTATTACAATAAATAATCTGCTTAGACTTTCTATTACGCATTTCAAAATATGTTCATATTTAATTCTTGTTCCGTATACAATCTATCTATTTCTATGATCTCTCTACTAACATTAACAAAATGTTGGTATGTCGATATTACTACAAAGGTATTTGAAAAATTGTTACAATTTTACAATAACTGGCGCAAGGTATGTTTCAACAAATTGCATTCATTTGAAGACCATTCAATACACAATAAAGGCACTTTCTGTTGGTAATTGTTTATCGATAGTTACTGAAAGGTCCCAAATCAAACTATTTTTCAGAAATTTTCAATAACAAAGCTATGCATTCAAGCTTATCGATTGAACAAACCTAAAAGTTTGATTGTTATTCTTACCTTTAAATTGCAGGTTTCGATCTAAATTATAAGTGATCGGATTACAGGACAAGTTTATATTAAATAGGTGCTAGAGAGATATTCGTTACATCTTAAATTTAAGATTAATGAAAAGTTCCCACCAAAATCAAATATGTTCAGTTTTGTTTATATCTTCACCCAGTATCTAATTTTTAAGTATTCTACCTAAATTATTTCAAAATATGATCATTGCAATACAATTTGTACACTTATTTTTGTATTTTGTAATCCGATTAGACAATTTTTAGGAAATCAAAATTTGTAATGCGTTTGAAAGCAGATTTATTTATTATTTTATTACTAGCTGACCCGTTTACAGACACATCAGTTAAGTTCCATTTACTCCAAATCAGTCACAGTTACAAAATATTTAAGTATAGAATATACATGTATGTCTAAGCTTTAATATATTTATGGTTTCTGAGTCAATCTCCATAAACGTGTCATCACGAATCTTAAAACAAAACAACATCGTAGGTGTGGTAGCGGCCATATTGAACAGGACGAGAAATCTAGGCCAATGTGGTATCCTCTGACGAAATTATGGCGGATGATAATACTAATTGGCCTATTAGAAAACGGTTTATTGCTTACTAAGTATAGTTAGTGATTTTATGAATAGGTAATAAGTTAACTGTTAAAGGTGGTTCGTTTTTGAAGGTTCGGATTGTTAGATACTGTTTTGGAAAGTACTAATACTTTATTGTTAATTTTATGTCTTGTTATAACTGATAAAAAAATATAAATAGCAGTTCATAATTTTAAGCACGATTATAGTGAAACTTGATAAAATGTATTTTCAATGTTTCTTTACTGCAATACATATAGGTACGTTTACGATGTATGCCCAAATGGGTGTTTTTAAAAATCTTAAATCTTTCCCATCTATTATAAAATCAATGCCATAAATGTTTCACCTCAAAATGCCCAATTTTGTAATAAAATCATTGCCATAAACTTATAAAGTGTACACGTAACTTTTCATACCCAGAGTGTCAAATGACCTTTAAAAACCGTTTTATTAAATCATTATTTTTGTCACGCGATTCTAAAGTTGCGAAATTTGTTGGTGCTTATTGTTTGAAATCACTTAAACGACATAAGAGTCTGTAACGAGGATGCAACGAAAATTGTTTATACAATGTGATAATCGTAATGAAATTATAATTTTCGTGTTTACTTGCCCAATACGTTTGGGAAGTAAGACTTTACAAGTTGCTTTTGCTAGAATAAATTATGCCAAAATATTATGTATCCTTGTGATAATTTCTTTCGATAAATTGGAATTCTATTTGTTGGACTTAAATAGTAGATACAAGACGATTTTAAATTTTATAAAAGTTACATATTTATTTTTTAACAAAATATTCTTTTGTTTCAGATATAGTAAAGCCGCTCTGCGTATTAGAGTCAGATTTTGGCTTCAAAATAAACTGCGCTTTCAAAAAGTCCGGACTGTTTAGGGTACGAAACCTTGGAGGCATCAAAGCTCATGCTAGTTTAGGTAAGTCGTATTTATGTAATACGCTGTTAATATCTCTCTCTGCTAATAAATTTTTACAATTTTTTTTAATAATAATTTTATATAATAAAATATCCTTTGAGAAAGGTCACACTGAACAAAAAAATCGTAGGATCTGCTTTAATATATTTTTTAACTTATTAACTTTATGTATAGTCTGGAACAATATACACATCACTAAATAGTAAATACATATTAGGTATAAAATATAAAACGAAGCCAATCGGACTGTTCACAAAAAACTAAAAAAAAAAACTACTGTACTGATTTTTATTCTGTTTTCACTCGAATAAGATATTTAAAGAAGATAATTTGTTAAGTTTCAGATTCCACTTGTGCATTTTTTTAAGCATTATTGTTATGCAATAATAACAAAATAAGCTTAACTTGATAATGTGCCATAATTTCCAGGGTTCAGTCTCGGCGATGAGCTCGGCTTCGACCAGTCACTAACCAACCAGGACCCGAGTAGACGGAGGTCAGTCAGTATCAAAAATGGAGCACCTAATATCCTTGTTGATACTACTAATCGACCGGTGGCTAAGCAAGAGGTATATTAATTATTTTATGCAGTTTTTTGCATTATACGAAGTTCTATCAATTTCTGTAAATCGAAGTACCAATTTAGAAGTAATTCGAAAAGAAAATATTATGTAGTTGAATAACAATTGTTTACACCTTGTACGCGGCCCCCTACCAGACACTTTTTTTTTTTTTTTTTTTTTTTTTTTTATTCTTTATTTTTCAAGGGACTTTGTCGCTTAGCGACCACGTCGTCCCGTAAATTCCATTAACAATCAACACTTAAATATAAAAAATATAAGTACAAACTACAGTAAACAATGCAATCAATTTTGTAATCCAACATCGGTCAGTCTGACCAGCACCCGCACCTCTGCCGACGAGGGACAAGTGAGAATGCTGTTCACACAACCGACATTGTTAATACAGCGGAAGACATTATTTTGTTGTCTAAATTGCGCGTTCCGAACACACTCCAAGAGAATATGCTGCACATCTTCTACAATACCACAATCATTGCACAACGGAGAATCGGCTTTCTGCATTAAATGTGCAAACTTATTCGATGGAATATGTCCCGAACGTAATCTTAAAATAGTTGTCAACGTCCTCCTATCGCATACAATCTCATCAAGCCATGGGTACCGAGGTACATGTGGTTGGATTGTTCTGTGCCAAATTCCTTTCTCCCGCGATCGTTCATCAAAATATTCCTGCCAATCGGATAGACATTTATCCCTCACATATTTAAAATGATCCGAGTACAATGGAGCGACCTCCAAGGGTACCCCATCTATTGCTGCTTGTTTGGCTAATAAATCAACCTCATCGTTCTCTTTGAGCTGAATATGAGAAGGGATCCATTGTAAGATTACTTCCTTATTATTAGCTTTTAAGTTCAAAATTAACTCTAAAATTTTATAGGCAATCGGTACTCCTCTCACTTGAGAGGCACAGCGAGCCAAATGTTGCAATGAGCTTTTAGAGTCAGTTAAAATGACAAAATGTCCGAAATTTAAAGATTGAATATAAGCCAAAGCTTCCGCGATAGCAATCAATTCCATATGCATAATGGATATCTCTGAATCAACTTTGAACTTAAGGCTGCATCCAAGAAATGAATCCAACACGGCCGCACCACCACTACTTGCGCATTTAGAGCCATCAGTGTAAATTTTATGATGTGCTCCATATTTATTAAGGATGAATTGGGAACAAATAGCCTCAAGAGTACGATGATGGTAAGTGCGTTTGGCACGATCTACTGACGGGATGGTATCTGAAATAAAATCCTGAACATTAATATTACTAACCCAAGTGTCCATCGAGAACATCTCAAGTCGACCACAACTCTGTAAACTCAACGAAGATAATCCGGCTTGCGATCGAACAAGAAGGGGAAGCTTTTTATTATTCCAATACCTTGATCGACTCAGTGAAAACAGTTCATTTAGCGCCGTAGTTGCTAAACTATTTTTACACGACCTACACTTTAGCCAAAACTTCCCCGCCAGATACCTTCTTCGAATAAACAGAGGAGGAAGACAAAGGTCATTCTCCATAACATGAATAGGGGTACTACGTATATAGCCACCTATTACACGCAAAGCCTGGTTTTGAACTTTATCCAATTTGAGCAATGTACTTTTAGCTGCATTATCATATAAAAAACAAGCGAAATCTATTCGGCTACGAATGAGAGAAATATAAAGCCGTCTTATATGTTTTTGATGAATCCCCCAACCGGGGCCAGCCAATACTTTCAGAATATTAATATGCCTAGACACTTTAACAACCATCTCCTCTATGTGTTTTTTCCATCTTAAAGAACAATCCAACCACATGCCCAAATATTTGACTACATTCACTACAGGTAACAAATCGTTATCAAAACTTAAATCTACTAACGTTCTATTAGTTCCCCTTTTGAACACACACACTTTACTTTTTGAAGTTGAAATTGAAAGACCCAAACTATTTAGAAAATCAATAAAAATGTTTCCCGCTGATTGCACATCCTGTACAGCACGAAACAAATTTTTATTTGACGCAAATAGAACAAAATCATCGGCATATTGAGACATTTTAACACTCTGAATACTTTTACAAATTTGATACGTGGCAACGTTAAAAAGCAATGGTGAAATTGGGTCGCCTTGAGCTAAGCCCCGTCCGGTAGATCTCGTCACAACTCCACCCTCAGCTTCAATCCTGAGACGCCTTTCACTTAAATACGACCAAAGATAATTACAAATTTTTGACCCGGCTTCTACCTCATCTAAAGTTTTTAACAAAGCACTTATATCCAAGTTATCATAGGCACTTTTGATATCAAAGAAACAGGCTACAGTTGCAGCGCCTGTTGAAAAACTGGATTGAATATGAGACACAAGAAATGTAAGACTGTCAAAACAACCGCGAGAACGACGGAAACCAACAACACTATGGGAGAAAAGATCATTCGATTCAAAATGCCATTCTAGCCTTTTATTTAGAATTGAATGGAAAATTTTACAAATGCACGATAATAAAGCGATAGGACGAAATGCAGGCGGAGTATTGACTTCGCAGTTAGGTTTAGGAATAGGAATTATCTTTGCTGTACGCCATTGGGAGGGCACAAAACCAGTTAATAAAAAGGCATTGTATAATTGAAGTAATAAAAGCTTCCCCACCATCGGTAAGTGTCGCATCATTGAAAATGAAATGTCATCACACCCCGGGGCAGTATCCGATTTTTTAATAGAATTATTTAGTTCTTGAATAGTTATTGCTGATTCTAGTTTAGTATTCCTGGACGAAAAGGTAGGTTGTGCAGGGCACACATACATAGGCGCTAGATTTACAAGTAAAGCCTCCGCCCTATCTTTACTTACCATGTATCCAGTCGATCTAACATGATGCCCTTTAAGCCACTTCATTTTACGCCACATGTCCGAAGATGAGGTGGAGTGATCAATAGAAGTACAAAAGCGCTGCCAAGATTTATTCTTTGCGATCCGAATAATTTTTTGAGCATTAGAAATCTTTTCTTTGAGTACGTCTAGATTTGCAGGAGAAGGACAGCTTCTAAAAATTGACAGAGCTAAACGACGTTCAGCAACCGCCTTTGAAACTTCTGCATTCCAGTAGGGTTTAGGTTTAAATTTATCACAAAAGAATTGGGGTATTTTCTTATACGGAATTAGTCTATCAGCAGCAGATACCAAAGTATGTTCAAATAAATCATAAAAGTCTTGTAAATTTGAGGGAACATTAAAGTTATTAAATGATTGTTCTAAAAATAAAGTATAGGCATCCCAATCACAATTATTGAAATTCCTACGTTTAATAAACGATCGTCTATCATATGTGGACGATGACAGCTTTATAATTAAATGGTCACTTCCCAATGACTCGTTAGTGACTTTCCAAGAAAACAAAGTTGCCAAATCTGTAGAGACAAAAGATATATCAGGAGTGGATTGTTGTAGAACACCATCAACGAGCCGCACTCTTGTAAAGTTTCCATTGTTTAGGTAAATAAAATTATTATCTATCGATGCATTCAGAACCTGTGCCCCTCTTTGATCAGATTTATAAGACCAACCAACATGGTGTGCATTAAAATCACCCAGAATTAAAGTTTTACCACCGAAACCAGAAAACACATAATCCCAATCATTTTGAGAAGTCGGGACAGTAGATGGGCAATAAACACTCAAAATATGCTCAATATGCCGACAATTAAGAATTTTAATATGCAACAATTCAATACCAACATTCGAACTTTGATGACTACTATAGATACACTTAACAGACTTATGCGTGAGAATAGCTACTCCACCATAACCATCTATTCTATCGGAGCGAAAAATGTTATAATCTGTTATTCTCAAATCAGACTCACGCATAAGCCATGTCTCGCTTAACACAGCAATATGAATTTTTTCATGATTAAGTAAAGATTCCAAACTAATGAGCTTAGGGCGTAAACTTTGGCAATTCCATTGTATAATATTAATAATGCTAACACGATCGTCATCATCCATTATTTTTTAATGACTCAAATAAATCTTCAATTGAAAAACTACTCACTACCTTAGATATAATCCACTGCGTGCACATTGTAACTATCTGATGAATTTTCTCGTCAAGTGATTGTTTACTAAATGCGACCTTACACAACTTGGCCAAGAGGCGAAAGAAACTTAATCCTTCCACCAGTTCCTTTCTACCTTCCTCACTTAGTCTTGAAGGCTGTGGCTGTTGTTGTCTTTGAGGTGTGTGGTCTTGGATATCCATTTGTGCTGAAGATATATCCTCCATCGAGGGAAATGGCGTATCCCGTCCAGACATGGCATTTTTCTGTCTCCTTTGCTTCCGGCGGATACCAATATTTCTCGATGCAGCTGGCTGGGGGGTAGCAAACAGATGAGACATTAGATGTTCATTTTTTTCACCCACAACATCTTGATTCTCCATAGTGTCAGGTAAAATAGGGGGGGTAGGTTCGGGTAATTCTACAGGTAATGGGCTAGGAGGCACGTAAATAGTAAGCGCTTTTTTATAGGTACAGTTAAATTCTGACATTATCTCGCGTAATCTTCTTTCTTTTTTAAACACCGGACAAATTTTTTGTAGTGCCATGTGGTTACCAGAACAGTTAACACAACAGAATGATGTAACTGTACAGTTTTCATGGTTTTTAGCACACTTAGGGCAAACAACTTTCTTAAGAGGGCACACCAAACGCCTATGGCCAAACTTCCAACATCGAGAGCACTGTGTGACAGAAAAAACATAAGGATCCACATTGATACGTAAGCCATAAATGGATACATGACTGGGAAGAGCTGACCCTTTAAAACACAGTCGGATAGCTTCGCACTTCTCCCAAGAACTCACACCCTTGTCATTAAAATTTCTCTGATTTAATCTCTTTGCAGAAATTAATTCGATGTTGCTTGATATATTACGCAATAATTCCTCCTCAGAAACATCCAATTCAATATTTTTAATCACTCCATATGACATCCCCACCTCAGATGACCTTTGACATTTCCATCCCAAATCTTCAAAAGCCTTGCACTCGACAAAACGCTTTGCAAATCTCTCCTCCTCGAATGTAATGCTCATTTTATATTGTAATAAATATTTAATACGACATATACCGCCAATCTTATTTTCACTGAATAAGCGAGCTAATGTGAACTGTTTAGGTAACACAGAACTGCTTGTGACAATTACTTCAATTTTTTCCTCCAACTCGTTTATGCTGCCTGCACGTACAACTTTACGCTTTCTAGAAACAATATTCCAATCCTCCTCCGACGAATTCTCCTCCCGTATCCTCGACCTCTTCCTATTCACATCCTCCGTTCCCATATCTAATACATCACCGCTTTCAATAATACGTTCCTCCGATCCGCTTACATTAATCTCCGCAATATCAACACCACCAGCTTCGCCCGTATTGTCTAAGTCATACGGCTCGTTTTCCATAGTGCGCTGACTCGACCCGGCCGCGGGTCGAGCCGTGCAAAGAAGTACGTACGAAGATAAGACAAAGCTAGTACAAACACAACCAATCAGAAGGAATGCGAATGCACAACTGTACCAGACACTTAACACTACTAAACTACGGCCTACGGGATATAAACTAGTAATAATAATACCAGTAACAGCACTAAACCGTAAAATATAAAATTCAGAAGATACTTCACGTACATAAAATTAATTATTAAACTTCTCCATTCCAGAAACGTGGCAAACAGAACCGAATTATGATGCGCCCTGTCCCACCTTCAGCGCGCCCAAATCAAGCCGCTATGAACAAACTGTCCACTCTTCACAAACGCGTCTCCACTACAATGCAACCTATTATTGTGTCTGGATCGACCGCTCAAAACTTACCTAGACCTCAATCAACTATCACTATGGCGAAACCGATGCCTATGGGCGTCCCTCCCTTCAGGCCTCTTCCTCCCAAAGAAGAGACCCTCAAAGTACTGCCCATAGCCACGAGAAAGACCTACACGCCTCTCCAAGTACCTCAATCCTCCGGAACTTACGAAAGTGAGAAACAACCCATTTTACACGATAACGTATCAAAAATGGTCTCGCAAATGAACCCTTACAAATCCACACAAACTAACATTAATCCATTCGTTCCGATGCCACAAGGCCTATCTATCATACCCGCACCAAACTTCACACCTAACACCTATAATTCTGTTCCAAATCCTGTTTCTAATTTTGTAGACCCCGTGCCTCAGCAAGTGCAAGATATAGCGTACTATAACACGAAGAAGGTAGACGACTATAACAGTATCAGTGGTTACGCTGATGATACGACTTTGAAGCTTAATAAGGAAGACATAAATGCCAAAATTGCTGAAATAGCGAAGGCTGGGAACATTTCTATGGAAGCAGTAGAAGCGGCTATTGCGTTACGACAACAGCAATTATTGAACAAATACGCTAATATTCCGGTACCGACAACCACAAGTACTACGACCACAGAGGCTCCTATTGTATTTGAAATGCAAGATGAACCGGAAATTATTGTTGCCCCTGCTCCGTCTAAACCTAAGAGGTATTTTACATAAGGGAATATTTTACATAATAATAGGAACATTAATTATTCTTTCTCTTATTATTTACAACATAGGGTTAAATTATGCTATTACTTCGACATTACTTTGATCAGATTGGTCATAAGATTCATTATTATTTTTTAATCGAATGTTTGAAATTTAGATGTTAATCGACAATATTCTTGAATGGCTTGGTCTTCTTCCTATTTTTTCCTTGTTTAAAAAAATAGTTTTTAAGATTTTTGAGAAAATTTTTATTCTATAGATAATTTTATAAAGCATTTTCCTGCCTGCCTTGCCTTTTTTTATAGTGGGGAAATCTTCCAAAGATACCCACGGCCCCCGGGGAAGGAGCCGTGGGTTATGTCGGATTCTTACCGACTAAAACCCCACTGTGTTCCGTCGAGCCGCATTAATGATGGGGCCGCGGGTATTGGTTGTAATTCTTCCGTGACCCTGCCTGCCGTGCCTTAAAATTAAATATTAAAAATATTTCTCATGATATTCCAGAAACCCCACAACAGGCAAAGTAATGAACGCTCCCAGAGAATACTACCCCGTGGGTTACGAAAAGAATTTCGATGATCACTTCCAATCTAAAGTCGATCTACCGGACACCAACTTCCACTGTGGTGATCAGAAGTACTTCCCTGGGTTATATGGTGATGAAAACCTTGGATGCATGGTGAGGATTTTTAATTGAAATTGTAAATTAATACAGAATTGATATGGAGCATGTTAGCTTAAAATAATATGTTGTGTTGCCCAGATAAAAATGCCTATAATTCATAATTATTTATGAGCTCCTAAAAAGGTTATGGAGCATGTTTAGTCGTTATTGATATATTGTAACAAATTCTATTCAGTTCTATTCAACCATTTTGGCATCATATAACATCATATTACAACATTCATCCTATATATACCAAGTTTTTAAGAATTTCCATCTGAGCCAATCGCCAATTTTTACGTGTTTTACTTTGTTCATGATTTATTATTTTTTATAGTTTATTATACAAAAAATATTATTCTAGGTATTCCACGTATGCGCTTTAACCGATGACGGTCTAGTAATGAAGTCCTTCCTTTGCCCGGAATCCACTCTGTTCGACCAAACCATTCTCAAATGCAACTGGTGGTTCTATGTAGACTGCAAGAATACACAAGCGTTATATGATACGAATATACCCGTGTCTAAAAGTTATCAATTGATGAAGGCTTTGACGTTCTTCAGTTCGTATAAAAAGGAGATGGAGGATGGTGAGATTTTTTTTTAATAATTATGTTGAATTTATATTTTTGGTTTTATGACATTCAAATGCTTTATAACTATAAATTTATAAAGAATAGAAAAAAAAACTGAAAGAATAGAATAAATTTGATTGCTCTGGCGGGTCACGAGTGGCTGAGTTGGTCAGGCATCCGCCCCGGTATGGCGCGAAAGGATGCGGGTTCGAGTCCCGTCTCGTGATCGAATTTTTTCTATTCTTTATAAATTTATATAATAATTTTGTTGTTGGTTGTTCAGGAATACCTTTGTACTGATCTTCAAACTTGAAGATCAAGATCTTATTCGTTATGGTCTCAGGTCATATCCTATATCACTTACAGTTTGTGTGAGAAATTGGCTAATCATACAATTAAATTATCTTATATACAGCAAAATAGTGAGAATCAAGTAGATATAATAATAATTTTTCTAATCCCTAAATCCAGAAATTTAAAAAGCTAGCCATCTCTAGCGTCTTGCAATCCATATTTTGGTCAAAAGACTGCAATTTACATATTATGTTGTTGACTTAATTCAAATCGATAAATATATCATTTCAGGTCGACCCATGAACCCAGAAGACGTCGGCGGTATCAAAGACGCAATATCAATCCTTGAAAATCATGACTCCAAACCAGCTGAATCAGAAAAGATAGAAATAGTAACCCCATCACCTTTGATAGACGAAAGAAATAACAAGAAAGCAGAAATAGCCCCAGTATACCGCGGCTATAGAGAATTAAATTCCACTGAAAGAAGAAAAAGACCACAGAAATCAGAAGAATATAAACTTATAACTGTTAATGCGGGTATTAACTTTAATAACACCAAAAATTCTGAACGAAGAAGAATCGCTGCAAGAAATTCTAGAAGTTCCACAACTTCAACAACAACCACAAAAACAACAACTTCAACCACAACTTCAACAACAACCTCAACAGAAAATCCAATAGAAATAGAAAAACAAGAAATCAAAACGATCGATGAAATCAAAGACGCAAAAGAGACTCTAACAGACCAAATAGACCCAGAAACAATATTAAAAGAAGCCGAAAAATCTCCTCCCGTACGAAGATTTTATAGATCCAGTGCTGAAAAAGAAATAGCTATAATAAATAATGAAAAAGTGCAAATTGTTCGACCTACGCCTTTTCAAACTCAATTAAATGATGCAGTTTTAGGAAGTTATAGATTTAGGAGGGATATATCGAGAGTGTATCGATAGTGCGTGTAGTCAATAATCTATTTAGTGTCATATGAACTTATTTATTTCTTCGAGAGCCTGTTGTTCTGTGTCATCGACTATTTCTAATGAGAAAGTAATGCATTTTATAATTATTATGGAATATTTCTTTATATTTTTAGGAGTTTTGGTCTAGTTATGCACAATGAATATCATATTTATCAGAAATGAACTTTTGTTTTATAATTATACTACGTTCTTTCTATATAACTTAGGGATCCTATAAATGATCAATATATTGTTAAATATGGGTTCGAATAGCCCAAATCTGCCTTTTATATTTGTTGTTGAGTAAAAAATTGTATTTGGTATCAATGAGTTTAACAATAAACCCATCAATGGCTGAATTTTCTACATCAACAAGGCATTTAAGGGATTTATTAAAAACTATTTTATTTCATTTATGTATATTTATGTATGCATAAAGAATCTTCTAGAAATTCTTCGATGACACAAAATATAAACAACTCGCTCCTCGACTATTGAGACTCGAATCAAATGTACTGATTTACGTAGTTGCTCAATTTTTTATACTTTAGTTGAGGTTCAGTCAAGTGATATTACGGTGTATGTTTTAGTTGTTAGAATAAAAACTTGTTTCCTAATTAACGACTTTCATTTGTCTCCATCTTAAAATTAAAAAAAAAATTTTTTTTTAAAAAAACCTAATGTAGCATTCAACTGATTCGATGACTAGGCTAGGAGTTTTTAGCTAGGAAAATCTAGGAATGAAATGGTAGGTATATAACCATCTAATCTGATACAAATAATATTATATTTCAATCTGCAATTAAAATAATTCTTGAATTTTCACACAAAGCTATTTTGTCTCAAAATAAGCAGAGCTATGAAAACTAGACAACTTTTTAAATGCTTTCGTATGTAATTAGTTTGCTATAAAGATGTCCTCAAGCTCGTACAAATTAATAACATTACCAGACATATTTTTTTCGAAATAAAAGGCCAACAAGTAAAGTAGAATATTTATTATAAACAGAATTGGCGAGACTTAATAAATAACTGCGGTTATTTTCTACTAGATTTCAAACAGCGTAATAATTTCTCGCAAAATAACGGACCGCATGCAATAAAGCCCATAGCCGCTAATGCAGTTGCGCACGTCATACAAATCATATTTTTGAGAAATGTTATTGCTAAAATTTGTAACACAGAAAATAAATTAATAGCTCAAATCATTGATAAATACATAAATAGAAGAATAACAGTAAATAAAGATGATACCAAAGCTTCTATAGATGATACACTTAGTATAACAGAAGTTATGGATGATATTTATAAAACAGAAACTGTAAATCTAGATGACGGCAAAACCTCTATCGTTTATAAAGTTGCAAAATTAGAACTGTGAAGTGATATTTTCAAAACAAAAACTGTAGTCGAAAATCTAGGTGATGCCAAATATTCTATCGATGATACAGTTAAAAAAACCGAACTTCCGAATGTTATTTTTCAAATAGTAGTTCAGTCAATAGTTCATTCCGCAATCGGGGCAGATAGGCACGGTGGGGCAGGCGCACTTGCGCTGAAACAGGCCGCGGGCACACAGGGGCAGGCAGATCACCAACGAGGCGGCACTCACGAGGCTCAGGAGCGACACGCAAATCATATGCCGTTATAGTACCCGGGCCTGCGAGGCGGTTCCTGGAATGATAATTTATGGTCTTACCACAAAACAATTTAAACACAGTCTAAGTTTAAACCAGGGATATTTCACTTTAGTAGCTGTCTATGTGAAATACGACAAAATCAGATTAAAGAGAACTCGTGCTTAAAGTTAAACCCTGTCTAAAGTTTTTTGAGACGTTAGAATTAAAACGGCCTAATTTTACGTAGACATTATTTTGGTAGCAAGAGGCTGTTATTACTCGTAAATTATGGTATCTCTCTATGAAGTTCTTAATGACACGAGATATTTATCATGAATGAATTTTACTTACGTTACAATATCTACGCTTTGTGCCTTAAGTTTTTAGATTTTTGGACACCTTTTCATAGACCAAACGATAATCCTGAAAGAAGGATTATTCGCGCACAATTCCACAATAATTTTACACTCATGTTGTTTAAAAATTTTACAATAATTTTTGCTTTTGACACAGATGATATTAACAAAACCGATTTGATGTTTTTCTCTTTTCAAAATATGTTGAATGAGTTTCTATAAAATTAAATACGACCTATAAGTGTGCTATAGAGCACATCTTGTAAATATATATCAATAAATATTTATGTATGGTTGTATTTATTCCCATAGGACATCTCTTTAGTGCATATAAATTCAATATAATTAATTTATTATCTATTTTATCAATGAATTCGAGCAATATTACTACAGGTTGAATTAGAATATCAACAAGAATGCTCAGCAGAGAAAATTGGCTAATGTTTATTCAAAGGCAATGAAAACCTGTCTCTACAGGCTACACGAAAGATGTCAATTGTAAAGGATATGTATAAGGATAACTTTAGTGAACCAATTAATTGATTAGTAAAGAATGAAGGCCATTATAGAAGTAATGATAATTATTTCTATGCGAGAATACGTATTATTGATCAGAATAGAAATGTACGTTACGGAAATCTTATATATAAAAATGAATCGCAAAATGTGTTGGTAAGCGCATAACTCGAGAACGGCTGAACCGATTTCGATAATTCTTTTTTTATTATATTCCTTGAAGTACGAGGATGGTTCTTATGTAGAGAAAACGTAAATATTATGTACCACGGGCGAAGCCGGGGCGGACCGCTAGTTATAAATAAAACACAGGACAAATTGAAGAGAATAATTTATTATATTCATAATAACGGACGTTCACTCATCTAGATTTAGATTTTTTCGGGCAGCACGGACTTTTGCAGGACACTCTTGAAGGCGTAGTACCCTTGTGATTCTGTTCACGTTTTAAATATTTCTCTAACATTATCGGACAACACGATATAATACTGGCTGCAAGGAAAGCTGTGAGGAACGTGATACATATGGCCATATTTATAAATTACTTTTTCTTGAGACACTTGAACAATTTTTTTAACTCAATTTGTTTGTAGCAAACGGGGAAACACGCCAGAACTGTGGCCGAAGCGATCAAGGCGTACATCGAGAGACAAATCATTTTTTCATTGGGTTTTTTCTTCTGGCAACCGATTGATCTAAATACAGGAAACCAGTTGGTACCTACACTGCCTTCTGAAATGATAAAAAAATATAAATAATCTCTTTAATGTAACCACGAAGCGTCAAATTATTATTGATCCTTGGCCTTGAACTCGGTGATCACTTGAGATACTGAATATGATCACACAAATTCAAAAGCACTTCTTAAATAATTATAATCCTTTTTGAATAAGTGAATTTAGTTGTTAAAGCAAATGAAATCGGTGCATGGAAAACATAGCTTAAAGCTGAATCGAGGAAAGGAAAACTCTGTGGAAAAATACTTACCCTTGAATTTAGAACTTTGTCTCTCTGAATGATGATCAGATCTATTTGAACATGCAAAACAGTGGTATTAATAACGCATACATATACATAATTTCATTGATTTTTGTACATTGTAAGTTTTTTGCAAGAACCTTGACACTGACACTTTGGACACTATGACAAGAAACAGCTTTCTTATCAGCCAGCTGCAAGTTAATTACTTATATTTTAATAAGAAAATGACTGATTGATTTGCTGATAAGTGATAACATAACTCTTGCTCTTATATTGCTTATTCAGTGCTGATTTTTATTTGCGCTGTTGCGTATAAACTGCAATTTCAACATTCCCTAAATTCCATACAACCTGTGCATACAAAATAGAGAAACTATCACCGTATAATTTTTGTAGGAACTAGGATATTATATAAATGTACTTTTTTGCAATACTAACCAGTAATCACATAATAACATTTGATTTAAAGACGACCAGCGTAATTTCCCATTTTGTTAAAGTTTATCATAAAATATCTATGAATTTGAACTTTTCAGGTTTTTAATTTAAAACTAAACCTACAAGTCACTCTGTCAGCGTCACATTTGATAGTAACTTGTTTCCATTGATTGCAAAGTTCCTATTATCATTCTTATCCACCAATATATTAAAACATCTATGTAGCTATCATATTCTAGGCATGCGAATATCGATAACCAATTTTCAAATGTAATATCACAAGGTTACCAATGAAATATTGTCTGCTGTTGATTTTGACACTGCTGGTGTCTACGTGGGGACATCCGCGGCAAAAGAGGCAATCGGCTCATGAATCAAATATATTTCGAGATTTACAATTAAAGGACCATAAAGTGAGAGAAACGCAGCGGGATTGTAAAGGGAAGTGTGCTTCGAGTATAGCGCAGAAGGCTGCAGCTGAGGCTAAAGCTGCACAGGCTGCACAAAACGCTGCAGGGGCCCAGGCGGCTCATATGGTAAGAATATTAATTCAGTTACTGATGAGTGATGACAATAGTTGAACCTTCTTGAAACTTCTACCATCTTTGACTGTAGTCATGAAGATTATTTAACTTTTTGTATTTCAGGTCAAAACACAGTTAGCAGAAAGGGCGTTACAAGCAGCCAAAGCTGCAGAAGCTGCTCTTGCTGGTAAGCAAGCTGTTGTGGAACAGCTGCAACAAGAAGTGAAGGAAGCTGAGGCGGTGGTCGCTGAGAACTCTGCAGCTGTTCACCAACAACAGTCAGCTGTCAATGCTGGTGTGCAAGCAGCTCAACAAGCTACTGCGCAGGTGAGAATTGCATATGATTTAAAATAATTTTTCACGTTTAGATCCAAAATAGTACACATATTATAAATTACATCAATTTTGCTGTGTTGTATCTTCAACAATTCCTACCCAATCAGTTCTTGAAATTGATTTCAAAGTAGAATGTTATACGAAGTTAATGCAACAGGGTGCATAATGGTGCGTAGTAATCAATGACGATAATAAGTTGACATTAAACAAATGGTTTTAAGGATTCGTAGTAATTGTTGAAGAACAAACACCCTGGTGATATAATCACTTCGTATAACGCTACTTTAATTCTTTTAAGGACCTGATTGGGTAACGAAAGTTGAAGAATCAAGACTATCTTAACTCAAAAAGAAACCAGAAATAAATAAAAAAGATGGTGATTTGTATGTCAATCTACACCTTCATAGCGGCTGCATCCTTATTATCTTGTACTCCAGTTATTTATGCCAATGTCTGTAATAGCAAATATCTCTCCTGCTTAAGCAGCATTAAGAAATAGAGCGTGTCAAATTGGTGGATAACAATTAAATTCTTGTATTTGTTTCGTGATTAAAATTGATACACAAATTTGATTTTGTTTTTATTATCCTTGTTACTATTCTGAGTTTATCTTCTCATCGTGTTTTTCATCATTATTTCTTATATATATTGTCAACAGCACAAGCTATTAATGCAAGCGGTTCAACTGTCTGCACAACTTGAAAAAGCGGCACATGGTCTTCTCGATAAAATCAAATGTGGTCTACAGGAAAAGTGCCACAATTTGTCCGAATCTCGGGCCAGATTAGCCCATCTGCAGCACAAGCTACAGTGCGCATGCTCCGAGTGTGCGGCCACTAAACAAGCCGCACATGCAGCGTGTGAAGCCGCAAGAGCAGCGTGTGGTAATGCTAGACGAAAGAAACATATAATTAAGAGAAACGCTGTCATACATAAAGTGCCTAAACCAGGACGATGATGCAAACATGGAAGGGGTAAAGGAAAACAGGATTTTAATCGTTTTAGCTCTTATGTAAGCGTAAAGAAATTAATAAATTAGAAGCTATGTACATATAACAAAATTTCACTTTCAATACAATGTCCAGAATCCGAAGATAGTACAGATAATTGGTAACTAGCAATCAATGCTTGGTTCATGAACAAGTGTGAGAAATAATGAATACTTTTATAATAATTGTGTATACTTCAGTTTTGTAGGTGTTACGTATGTTAAGTTTTTTTGATAGAATTACATTCGTTTAAGCTTCTGATAAATATAGTATTAGATATTGGTACAGCAACGTCGTTTTATTAAATACCTCGCTAGGTAATTCATACTAGAACACGATTAAAACAACTTTCATTCATTATAAATAAATAAATAACAACAAGCAATTCTTTATTTAAATAAATTACAAATAATTTAGAACAGTCTTAACTTTTATCTTACATGTACTAAAGTTATAATTAACTATTTCATTAATAAGTAAATAAATAATTTATAATATTGCAGAGTTGTAATAAATTATGAGAAAGTTGGTCACTCTTCCATGACGGCACGTCTGAATACTAAATAGAATTAAATCATTAAAATTAGACATAATTTTGTTAGAACTTGACATATATTTACAATTTTTGTACATATTTCAAGAGAAGAATCAAAAGATTTTACTATTTTTTATCTACTATGCTGAATGCATCGTTTAGATTTTGTGGACTGAAGGCTATGTTACCGTTTTTATAATTAACATATGGGGAAATGTTAGCTGATACAGCAACATCGGGGTCTACATAGCCTGGTGCTGAGGAATCTTCATCATCAGAATAGGGCGATTCGTTCATAGAGGAATAACTTTTATGTACAACTCGAGCCGGCGGTTCTGCGTATTTACCTCCGACTAATACTTCTTCCTCATCTTCAGTCCTTGTTTTCTGCGGTTTTCTTGGCCTCATTGCTATAACACTGTCTATGTAGTATGGCTTTCTCTTTCTTTCATATAGGCTCGAGTCATCTTCCGGGCGGAATTTATATCGATCTAAATATGGATTCAAAGTATCATCTTCATCAGGTGATGATGGATCGAATAGGTTCTCCTGCTCCCTGAATGCAGGATGTTTATGAGAGTTTGCATAATTAGTGTCTATCTGTTCATGTGGAACTGCATTCCAATTTCTAAACTCTTGGCCAAATCTATTTGCTTCTTCGTCAAAGATTGTTGGATTAATAACATCTTGAGCTGTCTCATACGGATCATACAGTGGCTTCACTGGACCGTTGTACATGTCTACTGGCGGTTCTCCGAATGACATTTTGGGGTTGTGGAAATCTTGATAGAAATCGCGTGGGGGTTCGCCGAAACCTGTTGGTTCGGATGTGAAATACGCGCTGTGGTACTTCTTCTTTGGAGGCCCGTAAACTGGCTTGTAGCTTGGCTTTGGAGGACCATATCTCGGTTTAGTTGGGCGTTTCTTGTAATTCGGTGGCCCATATTTGGGAGGAACTGATTTCTTAAATTTCTTCACTGGTTTTCTCGGTGGCTTTGACGATCTGTACTTAGTTCTAGGAGGACCGTATTGCGGGCGCGGGCTTCGTCTTTGGCTTGATATTCTGCGGTAAATAACCTTTGGTTTATGTTTGTAAATAGGTTCTAATGGATATTTGTCAAATAGCAATACAGCTTCACGTTTACTAAATTGATGTTTCTTTGATTCTTCTTGGAGTTCCTGTTGTTCCTCATCACTTCTTACATTCGTTGCCATTAGCACTACCTGAAAATTTAAATAATTACATTTTTAATTAATAAAATTAAGGGTTCATGGTTTTGAGTATGATTTTAAAATAAATTTACTTGCAAAAATGTAGGTTATATCATTGACCATTAACAAACATAAAAAAAAATTAAAACGGTACAATCTGGTCAAATAAATATAGGTAATAGAACCAATAATTTCTTCGGCTACGGCGGGGACGATGTACACATTCAAATAGTTAATCCTTTCTGAATGAATGAAAATGCTTTACTCATATCATATTTTATAATGTTATCACCGTTTTCTCTGCTATCTAATTAGAATGATTCATTTGTTTCTAAGTCCCTAAGGAGCTAGTGGATCTCACATTTGTTTCACTTATTGCTTTTCTCTACGATCGTATACATAATTAGCTTTCTATGAAAATAACTTTATAAGTATTTTAATGGATAGAACTCTGTTTTTATAACAGTGTCATTTATACTCACAGTCTCTATCTTAAGCTCTATGTTAAGATAGAGATGATTTAACCATCGTCCAAAAATTTCGTAAATAGTATATTTTTACATTCAACTTTCAAGTTTATTTATTTGTTAAAATTACAGTTTATTGAATTATCTGTAGGGTAAATATAATTTATCTGTTATCATAGAAGACATGATGATTATATAAAGAGCAAAAAATATTGTGATATGATTTTATAGTAACGAAGCATATGAAATACCACAAAGGAAAACTTTAAACTTCCATTTTAAAGTACAACTAGTCCCACACGTTAAAGTAACAGTTAACATGTTTTAGAAAATAGATACTTTAACCGTGTTAAAAAAATGCACTATCATTCTATATATTGTCAGTTACAAGAATAATTACCATACAAAACTTATTTTTTACATAATATTAAAAACAAAGTACACATATTTCACTTTCTCTAATAAAATGGAGATAGTTTACGAGCCGTCTAATTTGAATTTTTAGAAATTTCATAACAAAATTCTGGTTTGAATTATTATGTGGGCTTAAAATTGGTCAAAATTGTGGTTTATGATCCGGCGTAATTATTTTATATTCAAATAATATTTTACCTAGCGATTACTTTTCACTTTAACTAGTGTTAATTGCACAGCAAATATGTAGAACTGTCTGTTATGATGTTACGTTATATTGATGTTTCTTGAAACATGAATTTATGAAGATTAAAATTTGAATGAGATCTAAAAATTAACAGAAATTTAATTTTCTATGAAATTTCAATTCAGAATAATCCTCTTTTTCTCTTAAAATTAGGATTTAAACAGGATAGGTCCTGTCCTACTGATGCGAAAGTTTGTGAGGATGGAATACCGATGGATGTATGTGTATGTATGTTTGTTACACAAATACTACTGAAACGATTAGAATGAAATTTAGCACACATATAGATGATAACTTGGATTAACACATAAGATTTTATCCCGGAAATCCCACGGGAACGGGAACTATGCGGGTTTTTCTTTGAAAACGCGGGCGAAGCCGCGGGCGGAAAGCTAGTATTTTATAAAGAAGATGCAGGAATTACAAGGTTTATTATATTATTAGCTAGGTATGTTCGCTTCTATGAAGTTAGCTTGTAAATTATCTTTTTGCATCCATAATGCTATAAGTGACCGTTCTTCCGTTATGATTGAAGGAAGAAAATTATAGTTTGAGTTCAACGACAGCAATACGGTGACTGTCTTAGAGTAAGTAGTTTTATGTCAAACAAGTTAATTATTTTCCCCGAATTTGACTCGAAATAAAGAACAATTAAATGCCTGTATTGCTCGGTAAGAATGTGGCTGTCTAATAGTTAAATATTTTTTCCAATCGGTTGAGAAAAATTACAAATAAAAGCTAGGCTTTATACAGTGACGATATTATTTTATAAAATTCATTATAATATTATAGTAAACCAAAAGTATTGTATCGTGAATGAAAACAGAAAGATAATATATATCTAAAGAAGCTGGTAAATTATGAAACTAAATTACCGATATACATTTTACTATAATTTTCTTTTTGTTCAGATGAAAGTTTACCATTATAATATCGATTGCTACCTTCATAGGAAAGTCAGTGGAAACCTAATCCTTAGAATGCGTATAGTGTATCATTGATAAGTAGGTCAATTATTTCTCATGACCTAGTATGTAGGTATTTATTATATTAGAAACAAAATATTCCACTAGCTGTGCCCCGCGGTTTTACCCGCAGTGCTCCGCTCCTGTTGGTCTTAGCGTGATGATATATAGCCTTCCTCGATAAATGGGCTATCTAACACCGAAATAATTTTTCAAATTGTTCCTGAGATTAGCGCTTTCAAACAAACAAACAAGCTCTTCAGCTTTATAATATTAGGTAGTATAAGATATTAAGTCGGATTCAGTTGGAATGGTGAATGAATGAATGATCTCAACAAAAAACTTTCCTAGTGTAAGCGATCAAGTTTGGAAGCTTTTACTACACGATTGGGTTGTAAAACTTCGCATATTTCATACGAATATTAACTCTTACAACAATTTAACTATTTACATAATAAAAAACTCATAAAACAAAAACGTAACAAATAAGAAAGTTCTATAATTGGCACGTACAATTAAATGTTTAAAGTGTTATAAAAGTTATCTTTAGCTCACTTTAATTATAAATGTAATGATTAAAGAAGTAATTATAATGGTTTTACACACCTAGGTACATTAAAATGTAACTTTGTTCCATCATGTTGCATGACTTCAAAACCCACTTTGAAATGATTATAATATTATTATTTATTTTGTGTAGAAAGAGATTATTTATTATTTAGTGGAGATTTTTAGAATATCCATGGTTTTAAGGATTTAAATTTTATGTAAGTTTTTAAATAAGAAGTTTCCGATATTTTGGTTGAAATAAATTACACTTTTAATTTGAACTAAACTCAAAAAAATATGGGTAACAGTAGGTACAAAAATACATAGATATTATTTTTCTGAAATTAGTTGTTTATATAATGCCCATCTTAAAAGATTTTTATTTTATAACGAAGTAATAAGTAAAATTCTCTTAGAAGGTCATAAGTGATAGGGCAAATTATTGATCAATTTATTATTCCTACTTTCTTTATAAGTAGATAACTTTCTTCGCAAATCGGTCATCTGACTAATATCAATGTCAATATAATCTCTACGACGATTAATTTTTATAAATTCCACATCCTTTATTTATCTTCACTTGTAAGAATCAATAAAGTTTCAATTGAATATTAATTTTCTTAGAGTGGTAGATAATAAATTTAGTTTTAAGGAAAATAGTATTGTTATTATATTATACGGAGATAGTTTTAATTTAAAAAAACATGACATTGATATAGGATTTCAAAAAATGTTGAAAATTAGTAGTGAGACAAAATGCAAATTTATGTTGTGTACATTGCCATATTTGCCTGGTTTGACACAAAATCAAAACAAATTTATCTATAATATCAATTTAAAATTATATAATTTAACAAATCATCATAGTGATGCATTTATATATTTTGACATAAATTCTTGTATAAAATCTTTTTGTTTGACAAAGAATACAGTGTATCTGCCATCTAGATATAAGAGAGAACTTGCTATGTTAATAGCATATAAAATTATTAACCAGTCTGATACATGTTCAGTAGCAGACCATCGATCTACTATAATTTTATGTAGTAGTAATTATATACATCAACCTAGGTTAAGTGTTGATAGACAAACTAGCCCTAAGCTAGATTTAAACTAGTATGTAAGACAACAGCTAAGCAGCCTTTTTCCATTGTACATCAAAATATTCAAGGCTTGGCTAGCAAATTATTAGAAATAGAATTATTTTTAAATCATAATAGAATTAAAATATTTTGTGTAACAGAACATTGGCTTAAACAATGTCAGTTGTTAATAAATATTGATAATTATAAATTAAAAAGTATATACTTTAGGACAAATGCTATTCATGGAGGTGCTCTTATTTTTGTACACAATAGTTTAAAATGCAAGGAACGAACTGACATTGTTAGCCTTTCTGTAGAACGCACCATTGAACTGTCCTGTGTTGAGCTTGAGCGTTACATTATTGTTTGCGTATACAGACCTCCTTCCAGTGACTATAATTTGTTTGAGACAGTCATGGAAGAAATATTAAAGCGTTTAGGCAGGAGTAAAAAGAAGGTAATAGCACAGTATTACCATATTTCCTACAGTAGTGCGACGAATGTACTTGTGCAGAGAAACGGAGGGGAACTGGCGGGGGTCGGGCGACGCGGGCCGCGTAAAGCAATCACGCTGAGATTGCTTTACCTATCGCGAAGGGCAGACGCTTCAGAGTTTTTTTGTGTAATAATTTATACTTACGTATTCTATAATGGTGGGCATAAACTGTTGTGTTATATATTGCGGCGTTGTTTAGATGTACACAAATGTTTATCGATGATAAACTACGCGTCAAATTATTCTGATGAACCAACTACAAGTAATTTTTACTTACGTAAACGCGCATACAATACGACGCACGATACTTTTGGTGGACTACAGCAACCTCCAGCTGATTTCGTAGAATATTGTAGTAAACTGCAATACTGTTTTAAACAAAATTTCCACTCCTTTGTTGGAAACAATATTTTAAATAGATTATTTCAAACACTAAGTACAGTTGAATTTAAATCACAGCCTTGCTCCTGTTTTCCTCATTCTTTTCTTGTCAAATTGTTCATCCGAATGCGAATATATTATTATGTAGTAAAATTTTTTAATAGACGATTAAAAACAACCAAAAATAAAGTGTCCGGTAAATATTTAGCAGTGCAACATATGTAAATATATGTTGCACTGCTAAATTAAACGGCCTGCATATTAATAGCTGGCGCATCAAATCTTTACAAAATAATAACAATTTCTTTATTTAAATAATTTAACGTACAAAGAAAGGACAACGTTGAAAAAAAAAATAGAAATGAACATTTAAAATAAATAAATAATAAGTTGATTGAGTTTAATTAAAGTTGAGTTTAATTAAATAATAATTTGAGAATAAGTAAATTTGGTTGTTAATAATTAATCAATAGGCAATGACAATGTCACTGCGGCGACATATTATACTATGTTTCTGTATAAATAATTACATTAGATTCAACAATCACAATTATTTTTAATGTACATGTGAATAAATAATTACATATTAATAGCTATGATAAAAATTGTTTTATTTCCCATTTGGTGACAACCCTAGCATATTTACACGTGGCAGCGTGAGTACCTACACTGGCGGCGGCATCGCGCGACATCAAAGGCGATTCCTTACTGTAGGAAAATAATATTGTAATACTGTGGTAATAGTATGTGGTGATTTTAATATTGATTTACTTTCACACACACAAACGGCAACACGAATAGTTAATTTGTTTCATTCATTTAATCTGTATAAACTTTTTGATGAGCCTACACGAATAACACCTACTTCTGCAACTTGTATTGATAATATATACTGTGATTGCAAATGTCTAGAAAAATATATTCTCAACACGCTAACTTCGGATCACTGTGGCCAGAAAGTAGTTTTTGAATGGGATTGCATACCTACATTTAAAAGAATTAATGTTAGGCCTATAACTAGAAAAGGCATTCATACATTTAGAAATAATATTGATAATAAACTACCTGACCTAAATAATCAATCCTTTCATAAAAATCCTTGTGAAATGTTTACAAATCTTTTTAAGTTCATTCATAGTGAATATGAAAAAATATTTAAAATTAAATCTTTAACTATTACCAAGGATTTACCATTCAGCCAATGGGCAACTCCTAGTATACACAGATGCAGGAACGTTCTTTACGAGTTATATGGTATGAAACAATATAACAAAGACTTATCATTTCTTAGTTATGTTAGAAATTATTCAAAAACATTTAAAAAAGTTTGTTTCACTGCCAAGAGTTTGTATATCAGAGACAAAATACGCAACTCTGACAATAAAGTTAAAACGGTTTGGACAATTATTAATGGTGAATTGGGCAAAATCCGATCAAACGATAGTACCATAAAACTTGTCAACTCTGGTAGGGTCATTGACAAAAGTGCTGATGTTGCGCTTGCTTTTGAAGATTTCTTTAGTAGTGTCCCTGCTAGTTTAACTAAGAATTTAAATTCGTCTTCAGCGCTTGCAGAGTCTTTATTGAGGGATCACGTTGCTGAGTGTAACAAATTATTTGAATTGCGACACGTGACTGCTGATGAAATTGTTAAAACTTTTAAAACATTAAATTTAAAAAAAACATGTGATCTCTGGGGTATGTCTGTAAATTTAGTAAATAATATCATAGAAAACATTGCCAATCAACTAGCGTTTATATTTAATCAGTGTTGCGACTGTGGTATTTTCCCTGATTTACTAAAGTTTAGCAAAGTTATTCCTTTATTTAAAAGTGGTGACCAAGAAGACAGTAATAACTATAGGCCAATTTCCATATTACCAACTTTGAGCAAAGTCTTCGAGAAACTAATTTTAAACCAATTAAATAGTCATTTTGCATCAAATGGTTTACTGCACGCCAAACAGTATGGTTTCACAAAGGGGCGCTCTACCACTGATGCCGGAGTAGCTCTTTTATCACATATATACAAAGCATGGGAAAATTCAAAGAATGCTTTGGGGATATTCTGCGACCTTTCTAAGGCTTTCGACTGTGTAGAACATTCCACTCTATTACGGAAACTAAATTTTTATGGTATCAAAGGTTTAGCTCAGGATCTCATAGCTTCATATCTTCAGAACAGGGTACAAACCGTTGTCGTTAATGGAGAGAAATCTCGCGGTGCGCCGATTAACATAGGTGTTCCGCAGGGATCTATCTTAGGACCGTTTTTGTTCTTAGTGTATATTAATGACCTACCTTATTATTTGCAGGATATGTGTGAAATAGTACTGTTTGCAGATGACACCTCATTAATTTTTAATGTGGATAGACATGACACAAATGTTGACGAAGTAAACTCTGCTCTTTTACGCATATCCAATTGGTTTAATGCTAATAATTTACTATTAAATACAAAAAAAACAAATTGTGTAGAATTTATCCTCCCAAATGTAAAAAAGGTGAAAAGGAATATTATTTTAAACGGGGAGGTATTATACCCTGTGGAATCGACTGTTTTTCTTGGTTTGACATTAGATGAGAAGCTTCAATGGGGGGCCCATGTTACCACCACCGCTGCTAAGCTCAGCTCAGCTGCATATGCAGTTAGAAGAATAAGGCATCTCACCGATGAAGAAACGGCTAGATTGGTTTACTTTAGCTACTTTCATAGCATAATGTCCTATGGAATCCTGCTATGGGGCAGGGCTGCAGATATAGAAACTATATTTATATTACAGAAAAGAGCCATACGCTCTGTATATAATTTGCGTGCTCGAGACTCACTGAGAGATCTCTTTAAGAATACTGGTATCCTTACTGTACCGTCGCAGTATATATTTAATAATATTTTATATGTACATAATAACGCTTACTTACACACAAAAGTAGGAGATAGACATTGTTATGACACAAGAAACAGAAATAAAATTGAAATGCCATTATTCCGGCTAGCTAAAGTTAAAAATTCATTTATGGGCCAAGGTATACGCTTTTACAACAGAATTCCTCATAATATTAAAGAGTTTAGTAGTTCTACATTTAAATCTTATATAAAAAATGTACTTGTCAAGAGAGCCTATTACAGTATTAAGGAATATATGGAAGATAAAAACCCATGGAGGGTTGTCGCGTAAAAACCACAGGACAGTTCTTTGGTATATTATGATAATATATTATGATATTACATATTATGTAATTTGTAAAATTGTAAATCTGACATGATTAAAAAGAGCAACTATGGAGTTTCTTGCCGATTCTTCTCCGTAGATACTGCTTTCCGAATCGGTGGTAATGTTAAAAACATGTACTTAATGACGTTTCAAAAGTGCTTCTAGAAGAAGTCTAATTGAATAAATAAATGTTTGAGTTTGAATATTATGCTTAGATATTTTATTCCAGATTATCTCTATAAAATTAATATCTTGTCTCTAAAAAATAAAAATGAATCACCAAATGTGTTGGTAAGCGAAACCCGAGAACGGTTGAACCGATTTCGAAAATAATATTTTTCATAGCTCTTCTTACGGGGAGAAAATGTAAATATGTAGGTACCACGGGTGAAGCTGGGGTGGACCGCTAGTAATTACTAACTTCATCAACTTTTAATTCACCTTTATTTTTGGGTATTTATTTATCTTACAGTACCTACGACTGCGATGCTTGTTCTTGTTTAGAAAATATTAAAACATTTTATATTAGTAGGTAAGTGATCATAAATAATACAGTTGCAGTGTGAGAAACACAGCTTGCATTCAATGACATGATACATATATTACCATGCGAATCAGTATTGATTTGAATTTGATATTTTTGGTTTATAAATATAAAGCATTTGAATGCCATTATTGCGGGTTCGAGTCCCGCCTTGTGATCGAATTTTTTCTATCCATACTAATATTATAAATGCGAAAGTAACTCTGTCTGTCTGTCTGTTACTCAATCACGCCTTAACTACTGAACCAATTTGCATGAAATTTGGTATGGAGATATTTTGATACCGAGAAAGGACATAGGCTGCCTTTTATTGCGAAATATGTACCACGGGCGAAGCCGGGGCGGACCTCTAGTTCTTTATAAATTTATACAGTATTGATTTTACAATTTAGATAATGTAAAACGTAATAATCCGTGTCAACATATCTTTAGTTTTAATGAAAAACTGCAACATTATCAACACAACACACAAGATGTGAAGTATTTTATTTGTTTAGATTCGAAAACGTGTCGCACGCAACATTCCTTGCATCTGACAGGTAATGTACATCTACAGAACGAAAGTAAAGAGATATGAAAAATTTATTATTGATTTTAATTCATCTAGAATGGTCTGAGATAACGTTAACATTTAATTGGGTTACATTTTCTTAATGCCTCTGCAGAGCTGCATACATATTATACATATAGATGACTATTTTATGGCCCTCTATCATGCTGAACAGGTCTTCAGGTGATTGATTTTTACCTTCAGATATTCTACACGGACCAGTATTGGTCCAAATTTAACATCATAACAAACAACAAATCTAAAATTAGCAAATTTTAAGAGTCAAACACAAATCGCTTGGGAATAAATAATTTTTTACAATTACAGGTTACAAGATAATATGTACAAATGTTTACATGGATGTTGGACATGTCTCCATGTCTTGATTTCGAAGTTTCTTCTAATAAACGACCTATAATATGAAGTTAATGTCTGTATAATTATATTATTTACTCTACCATACATAATTACGTTCCCATACGATCTACATTCGATCAATAATCGATTAGCGTATTAATTGCGATAGAAAGAGCTTCCGTGCTAATTTTTTGTGTTACACGTTAGGCTCTATTTAAATCTGTTTTATCTCCTATGCATATTTTGATACAGTGAGTGGCTATCCGTAAGAGAAATGTTGTTTGTGCGATCAGAAATATTATTGAGATTTGACTGGATATTATTTGATAAATATATGAGAAAAAGCAGGAAAAAGCTTAGGTACCTATCTTAAGTCTGCATACAACTGAAAAGTTAAATCTTTCAAACTATTTAGAAACCATTCAGTGGGTTTACCTTATTATCATTTTTATATACGGCTCTATAAAAACAAGGGAAGATCAACGACACTAGGTATATTATTTAAGCTTTATGCTGAACTCTACTACATAGTATAAAACAAAGTCGCTTTCTCTGTCCCTATGTCCTTTTGTCTGCTTAAATCTTTAAAACTGCGCAACGGATTTTGATGCGGTTTTTTTAATAGATAGAGTTATTCAAGAGGAAGGTTTTAGTATATAATTTATTAGGTTTTAGACAAAGCGGGCGAAGCCGCGGGCGGTAAGCTAGTTTATTGATAAATATCCTTATCTTTGGTTATAAAGTTTTCAAGAAAATAAGGATTGGCTTCAATAATAAAATATAGCTTCCTTACTTTTCGCATGCATGAGTTAAATTTTATACATTTAAAAGCCGAAACTGAAACGTATAACTACTAACTAAGGCTGACTAAAAAAAATTAACTTACCACAAACATTCCAAAACAGAAAATATCAGTTAACTGCATTTTCACTTATAATTAACAAATATTAAACACAAAACAACTCAATACTTTTATGTAAATAATAAATATGAGACGTGGTCCCTGTTTAGACTCTCGACATCAAATGTGCGTGATTCCAAATAGCTAGCGTGTACTTGCCTAGGAAAAGCATAGATTTATAAAGAGCTGTTTATTTTAATTTAATATTAACATTTTACTTATATAAAAGGAAATACTTGGGTTTCCTTGATATTATGTTTAATAAAATTAACTATTCATATGTATACATTTATTTGTTTATTAGTTTTAATACGGTTCAGTGGAAAATCTGGTGCATTTCCGTGTATTTGGAGCTTAAATAATATGAGGAATACCTATACCTACGAAAAATATAATTTTGAATGTATTTAAATTGTTTATATAGTAAAGTTTCTCTTTATAACATTATTATCATCTCGTTTTTTATTAAATAAAACAATTTAAACTATTTTTAAAATATTTAAATAATTTACATTCTTAATAATCTTGTTGAAATATTCATCACCACATACACAACATAACATAATTGATAATAGTGTAATACACTTCAATTGTAAACATACAATTTATTTTTTGTATTGAGCTCCTATTACGTCTTAACCAAGCAGACATGCGTTTTATCATCTCCATATAGGTAATATATTTATTTATCCAAACGTGCGTCGCTCTCACATAAACTAATGTATGTTTTATTCAAACAATGAAACTATGAATTATGTTTTAATATTAGGCCTATTACAGTGACACTAGAAGATCATTGTCTAAGAAGAATACATAATATTCAATGCATTATGTAATAGATACTTGAGAAAATAAAATGATGCTTCAGTCTTTTAGAATACGGTTTGATTTGCAGTGCAATTCTGTGGAAGGATTATTACAAGGAACTTTTTATTTTATTTATATAATAGTACACTGTATTTAGTATACACTGTATTTAATAAATAGTCAACTCGATCTAATAAATAAATGTAGGTGCTTTCTCTATTAAAACGAGGTGTGGAGATTTTCAGTGATTAGGATTACAGTAGCCTAATTTTTAATTAAACCGATTTATTTTAAAGTATTTGTTCAAATAGTGTAGCAAAGAAGTTTCCAATGTAAATGAAGCGAACTTACATTAGTTGTTACTGTACATACAAATTTGATTAGCTTGGCTTGTATACGTAGTAGATATATTATTATTAGTCTGTGGCTTGGCTATAGAGAGGCTATAGATTTGAGATCACGCACTAGACAGATATAGACAAAAATAATATTATTCATCCCTTTGTAGGGTATCGCGACATCAAGACCCATTCATTCTGCTACACTTGAGTCGAGGGAATCAGTTTTAAAAGAATTTCGATGATTGAAATTAAATGTTAGAAAAAGTTATTCTTTTAATTGTGTGCAAATTATAATTTCACGGTATTCGCGTATTAGGTACGACTCTTACTAGTAAAAGTGACTGAGCAAGTTTTGCACCTATATTCTTTTATTGAGATGGTACTAACAAAATTATAAAAGGAAATTTTTGTTAATCTGTTCTTAAATTTTAAATTATTTATTGATAATTAACGAAACTAAATTTATTTTAAATATTATGAAAACGTTTTTTTCTCTCTACTTCTATTACTAATCTATACTTATAATTTACTATTATAAAGCTGAAGAGTTTGTTTGTTTGAACGCGCTTATCTCGGGAACTAGTCCGATTTGAATAATTCTTTCGGTGTTAGTTAGAGGAAGGCTATAGGCTATATAATATCATCTCGCTAAGACCAACAGGAGCTGTGCCTGTTCAAATCATCAAACAAACTCTACAGCTTTATTAGTATAGATTTTAGATTAGCGCCATCTGTAGAAAAGACGTTACATTCTCTAGAAGCCTTCACTTTAACCTTCATGTACCTTTAACTTATATTAGTTATAGAGAAAAGCTCCAGATGGCGCTGTTAACAATTTTTAAATAAGTTTTAGCGTGATGATCACAGGTGGTTTTAGCCTTCCTCGATAAATGGGCTATCTTATGGCTATCTTCTAACACCGAAGGAATTTTTCAAATCGGACCAGTAAATTTATAAAGTAAAATAATAAATAATATTAATATGCACTAAATGTGTATTGCCACAGACTAATAATAATATACTACGTATACAAGTATTGCGTAGATATTAATGTTTTCGTGAATGGGAAGTGGGGTGGGCTGTGGGAACAATCATAAAACACATTATCAGTGGCATGAAAAATTTATTTAATTTTCATTATATTACATCATTATGCTAAACTAAAATAAATACAGAATTTCATTGTTTACTTGAATAATTATAAATATTAATAATACATAGGTAATTAAAGCGTCTATCCTAGTTTATTTACAGTTTCAAGGAATAATTTAAATATTAATTTTAAGGTGACGTCATAATACAATATAAGTGGAGGAAATACGTTTCAATATTTTCGTTTATGCAAGTGATATTGGATTCATAGGGTTTGAAAAAAACTATATTATATTTCACAACTACAAAACATTTTTAAAAATAATTAGAGGACTGGCCATATATATATTTGTTTTGTCTCGATGTTTTATAACATTCCTTTTTGTTTATTCTTTTATTTAACGTGAAATTGGACATGTGATGTGGGGTTTTAACGACCATCGAATCTGCTCTTAAAAGACTGGATTTCGACAGCTATTTAAACTATTACTGGCTACGGATATTTCGTCTGATTTTTCATAATAACACACTTGTAATAATATTGCAACTGTATTTAGTGGCACAAAAATCTATCGAATTGTAATATTTTTATCAGACATATTTATATAAGTTTATGTTGGTTCACACTTGCATATTAAATCTGCATTTCACATGCAATAACGTGGTAAGAAAAAGTGCTATACTTATTGGTTACTATAACTAAATTATCATTAATTTTTCGATTTAATAAATAACAAATTCAGTGGAACTTGCAATGGAAGATAAATTCGTTAAATGACTCGATTGATACAAAACTAACGTCGGTTCACCCGTTTTGATATACCGAATATACAATGAGAAGACCATTTGATTATTATATCACGAAAGACGAAGAATTTCATTTTTATCTTAAAGAACGTTGTTTATTAAGTAAGAATATTGGTATGTTCCTCAATTGCACTTGACAGTTTGAAGTGAATCTTCTTGCGCGTTGAGAGTTAAATTTCATGGTCGCGTCATGGAGTAAGGCGACGATTTTGGTATCTTTGAATCTTGCCAAAGAAGTTTCACTTCTGACACAGGCTCTTTTTTGTGTTATCTGTTATTTCAAGAAATTACTAGACACAATTAAAATTGTCTCTACATCAGATATTATATTTTACAAACATACAAAATAAAGTAGCTCTTAAGTTTGAAGTAATACTGACTTAATCGCACTGATCACAAAAAAATACACACAGGATTGATAAAGCACTATTAATAATATTATTATTTATATAATAGCAATGCTGTCATACATAACATTATAATGTTCTTGGCTAAATTCATAGAATAATAAGTTAGATTGATTTGCGGAAATTAGCCAACGTTTTTCATCCAATGAACACAGAAAGTTAACAATTGTACTAAAATAAATAAATTACAGTATTCATGATATTTTTCAATTCAAGTCCTCGTAATATAATATCAATAAATTAAACTAAACTTATTCTACGTTGTCGGAAGACCCGCCCAGCCAACGCCTCACTGTAGCAATGCAATTGTTCATTATTAATTAATATTAATTAATAATTATGAATAATTAAATTTAATTGTGAAGGCACGCGTGTATGTACATGTGTTTTAGCGTTGGCAAGGCGGTGCTGTGTCCCTATAAATTTTAACAATATCTTTGATGTAAAAATATATTTTCCAAGTAAAATATGTAGTTGATGTTTGGTGGAAAACTTAAGGAAAAAATCTAGTTTGCGTTTTTAATCATATTAAATAATGATCGGTGTTTGGTTGGTTGTTGTAAGTAAATGTCTGGTTTTGTAATTGTTAAAGTATTTATAGGGACGGTACATGCATTATGATATGTTTGATTACGTTAAGCGCAAAAACTATATTTTATATTTGAGCTATTACTCTTATTTTTATTTAATACACACATCACTATTATCCTAGAAGCTAAAGCATACAAAATTATATAAATATTTACACAATATGAACTAAATCGTGTCAATGCGTGGCGACAAACGGACGACTACGTTTATTTATATATTGTTTCGTAGATATAATTAATTACATTTAGTATTTACAATGGATGGACCCTGTTTGAGATGCAACTCTGTTGCTGAAATTGTCTCAAGTATTTTATGAATGAGTGCACTTTGAAGGTGAATTGCATGCAGAAGAAATTTATAGTTTTGTGTAAAACTTATTTGTAAGTTAAGATTGTTACAAAATTTTGTCAATAATATGAAATTCAGTGAATTTCATATTAATTTTATTAGGAAGTTGAATATTGGTTTAAAATTAAGATTTATATTTATTGAATAGACAATAGTTTAAAAGTAAAGTTGTATGAATGAGTCTAAGTGTCTTTCTGGTGATACATTCTCGTGTACACAACATGACAAGATAGAAACAATGTGCTTTGCAATGCAATTCCAGCAACAAAACCGTAGGTCAGGCAAGCTACTGCGTGGCCTCAGCCGTGTGGTACGCCGGGTAGCGCCACACCTGCGGCGGGGAGAACTCCGCCGGCGCCTCCTGCGCGCCCGCGCCCCACATCAGCACCGTCTGCCGCGGCTCGAGCCGCTCCTCGCCCCCCGCGCCCCCACCTGGCGCCCCCGTGCCCCCACCTGGCGCCCCCGCGCCCCCGCCCGGCGCCCCCGGTGACCGCCGCTCGGGCGCCGCGTACCGAGCATCCATATAATACTCCCGCGACGGCGGCCGGTACGCAGGCGCCACTTCGTACCCCGGCGGGGCGGGCTCTAGAAACCCGTTCGGAGGATACGTGTAGTGGTAGGACAACGGCTTGTATTGATGGAAGAGGTTGTCCGCTGCAAGGAACCTATCGTCTAACGGTGGAGGCGGGTAGTGCAGCGCTGGAGCCGGTGGATATTCCCCATACGGCGCGGTATAGGCTCCGTTTAGATTGGTGTACGCGGCTGCTACAGCGTCAGCCGCTAGATAGTCAACTGGAGGCGGTGCTGGAGTACTGGGCATTCGTCGTTTGTTCCGACACGTGGAGAGGAAGTCCCGTAGTTGAGTTTTGTATCGTCTCGCGGCTCTGGGTGGTGTGGTGACGGTGGACTCGCAACCAGAGAGTTGTTCCGTTTCGGAAAAGTATAAGCTGGTGAGGCCGGTGTCGAGGTAGCTCACTTTGAAGTCCATGGTCCGTTTGCCAAGGAGATCTCGGCCTTCTTCCTCCCTGAGAATAGAATAAGACTTTCTTAAAATTGTCAGAAAATATCTCAATCATTTCAATATTCATATGCAATGGGATATTACTTTAATAAGATATTGTACACAATGCAATAAACGATGTTGCAATACTATGTAATTGTTTTAATAACTACCTTATCCTATTCTACCTTATCCAACTACCGTTAAGTTGGGCGCTTTACATTAATTAATAATTCTAACATAACTAAAAACGAATAGGTACCGGTAAAGTCACCTATACAAACTACTAAAATAACTGAAAACTAAATAACAATAAGCAATTGATTAAATAAAAATATACTCACATTAACGGTCTATGCGTGCTAATAACAAAGTCGGGTTTGGAGTTCTTATACACGAGTCTTGAGGATGTTTGCAGCCACTGCCATTGCCCGTCTTTTGTTTGGAACCGATATGCGATCATACCTGATGCTCCAGTTTTTAGTACTGAAAATAATACAGAAGAATAACATTTAGTTTCTAATAATATTAGTCTATGAAGGAAAAAAATAACGGTTTAATAATAATATTCAATAATACGAAGGAAATTATTTTTAGGGGGTCGTTCTTCAGATTTGTGTTCATCAATGTCATCTGGTTGTTTTTTAATTATTTCGAAAGAAAGAGGCACAAAAGTTATTTTTAATCAAATTTTATTTCTATACCTACTGTTCTTCTTTTCAAATATTTCCAATCATTTAGAATAATAAAAAAAAATAATAAAAAAAATTTATTTTCAAGAAACAGGTACAGCATTATGTTCAGACCCTGACCTTCGAACTAGTGGTAAACTGTGTTTCGAAGGCCAGTTTCTTCCCAGTCTTTATATCTATATTATATTTATATGTTTCTGCAAACTCACAGTTTTATGTTTATACAGTAAAAATAGATAAAAGGAGAAAAAAAAAAATATAACTATATCTATACAAAAAAAAAAGGAAAAACTGAAGTTAATATTTCAATTTTAAGAAGTCATTCCCATTATAAATATTGTGTGCACGTATCTGTTCGCATATAATAAATATATATATATATAGTGTGTGTGTGTGTGTGTGTGTGTGTGTGTGTGTGTTTGCATGTGTGTATGTGTTTGTGTGTGTGCATGTGTGTGTTTGTGTAGAGCATGTGAGTAAGTTAGTACGTATGACATGTGGGTGGGTGGTTGAATACGTCCTAGTGATTTACTATCATTAATTTTTCTGTTTCTTCGTAATCCATATCTTTTAGCCAATCTTTCACAACTCGTTTAATTTTATTATGATTTAAAACCCTAACGTTGTATTTACTATTTAACAAATTATACAATTTTGTTGCTAAGAATTCATATTGATGTTGAGCGAATTTGGATGAGGTTGAGGGGATAGGTAGCCGATTAAGTCTTTTTACCTCTGTATTAGAAAGATCTATCATGCGATGTTTTCTGCGGACGCACTGGTAAATATAAGATTTTCGAACACTAAGAACATTTGATTTGTTGTATATATCAGTAGTAGGATGTTTATAATTAAGGTAGAACATAACCTTAAGAACAGCCCTTTGCGCCCTTTCTACAGGCAGCATTAGAGTTTTGCAGGCTCCTCCCCAGACAGATATACAATAAGTTAGTATACAGTGGCAAAGAGCATTGTATACCTGGATGAGCAGAGTAGTGTTGGCAATAGACCGAAGATTTTTGAACACGAATATAAGTCTTCTGATTCTTTTTACTGTGCTATTTATATGTTGTTCCCATCTTAATTTGTCATCCATTATTACACCTAGATATCTTGTTTCGTAGGTTCTTTTAATTTCTTCACATGTGCAAATAGTATTCTGAGGAGTTGATGTTAATGTCCTATTGCAGGGGAATGAATGTAGAGTAATTTTGTATTGATTACCAGGCATGGAAGAAATTCTTTTACCAAAACAGATGTAGTTAGTTTTTTCAACATTTATTGACAACAGGCTATCTTCTAACCAAGCAGTGATTTTGCACATCTCTTTTTCAGTTATCAATTTCAAATCACTCCACGATTTGGCGTGGAAGATAACTACTGTATCATCAGCATACATGATTGTGTTTGCAGAATGTAAAGGGAGACTACATAACTCGTTTATGTACGCTAAAAACAACGTAGGTCCCAGTGTGCTCCCCTGTGGAACACCGTATGTGCAAGCTGCATTGCTGCTCGTTAAATTATCAAGGCGCACCACTTGCTCTCTATTAGTCAGATAGTCTTGCAGCCAGTCGATAGCTACACCTCTTATACCAAGGTTTTCAAGCCTTGAAATTAAGATAGGGACCGACACCGTGTCAAAAGCCTTACGCAAATCAAGGAACACACTGAGACACTTGTAACCATTATCCACATATGATGTGATTAGTGATGTAAGATGCAGGATTGCATCCTCGGTTGAACGGCCCTTGCGAAATCCGAATTGATTGTCGTTTAGGAGTGATTTTCTTTCCAAATATGTGACTAATCTATTATTAAAAAGCTTTTCAAGGATCTTCGACAGTACACTTAAAAGAGATATTGGCCTGTAGTTAGTTGGTTCAGATTTTAATCCACCTTTATAAATGGGTACCACAACTGCTTTTTTTAAAGTCCTCGGAAAAACTCCAGACTCAAGACTTAAGTTACAAACATAAGAAATTGGTTCAGATAGATATATTTTAAAGTCCTTAATGAATTTTGTGGTGATATTGTCGTGGCCAGGAGCACTGTCTACTTTTAGTGACGATATTAATTTATTTACTTCTATAGAATCAGTGTTTGTGACCACCATTGAGTGAACCGGTCCTGTGAGGTGAGAAGCTTCCCGTGCTAGATCTTTTTCGTTCCTTTTCAGGTTATGAAGGATTGCTTCTGCAAGCTTACTCCCAACTGTTGTAAAATATTGGTTAACAGTGTTTAAAGACTCCAACGGTGTGCTATGACAGTTTAAAAGTTCAGATGATAGTTCTCTCTTAGCGTTTAGAAAGCAGTATTCTTTTATGACACTCCACGATTCTTTGATATTTCCCAAACTCCGTTCTAATTTATTTCTAAAATAGTCTTTTTTAAGTTTTTTAATTATCTTAGAGCAAATATTTCTATACCTAGTATAATTATCCTTCAGAATCACATCACTTGGATTTTTTTTAACTTTGATGTGCATTTTGTCCCGTTTTCTTATACACTTTATAATACCTCTCGTAATCCACGGTTTAATTGGTGCTTTTAATCGTTAGAATATCTATGCTATTGCTCTTTAGAAGTTATCTTCCTACGTGTTCAGGTTTTAATTGGAAAGTACTTACATTCTTGATGAGCACTAGCAACATAAGCCAGGTCATCGTAATGCACTAAGTCATAGCCTCCCATATTCGCGAGCTCGGCGTCTGTGTAGCCTAGAAGCATCTTCCCTCTGAAATAAAAAAAAAATAGTTTCAGTTAGTTTTAGCTATACTATTGCAGGAATCATGAAACTACTATTTATTAAAAAAATATTTTCCATTGCAAAGCTTTATAAGTTGTATATTTTTTTAAGTTCAAAAGTAAATAATTTTTTGGTATTACAATTTTTATTAGGAAAGATAATATTATAGTCGTTCTGTACGAATTTGACATATGATATTTAATGAAAAATTCGAAGAAAATCATTCTTATAAGTTGCAAGAATACCTATAATACATAGCTTACATAACACTTCCAATTGTTATTCAAAAAGCCGGAATATTTTTTAATCTAACGCCTTTAAACTATAAATAATTCCTTTGGACACGGCGTACGTGTATAACAATTATACATTTTGTATGGGACACGGTATTTTTAATACTTTTATAGTTAAGCATGAGCTTTTGTGGTCGGGCGGTGGTTTTTTGTGGTTAGGTAATGTATCCATGTCTACGTGGGATTTTAAGTTTATAAAATGTTCAACGTATTTGTAATTGCTTAAGGAAGTTGTATAGTTTTCTTGGATATCTAGGGTGTAAGAAATAAGAACTCTTTAATCGACATAAACTCATTGTTGTACTCATTGTGTAAAAGACATTCCGAAACTTGCTTTATAATATCAACCACTTTATATATAATTCGTCTTATAAATGCGCTATATAGAAGATCAGATTACCTACTTATGATTTATTACTACCAAAAGTACTGCTAGTTTTATAATGAATAATGTTTAATTTCAGAAATACAGACTACCTACAAAATTTTTATTCGTGCTAAAGATCATAGAGCCATCAAAAAGAAAATCTAGAAAAATTATAAACATACATATTATTATCAGAAACTTAAGCGTCTATAATAGTATAGGGTGTCATAAAAAATATTCTACTTACCTTTGGTCCATAGAGACTAGAGATAGATCAAGTTTGTGTTTGCTCTTGAACATGACTTCTTTCTGAGGGATTTCCAAGAGGCTCGGAGGGCCGAAGGGCGCGCAGATTGCAAATAACGCTAATGGAGGCTCTTCGGTTTTCTTGTTCTGCCCGTGTAATACTTTTATTCTACCTCGGATGTCTAACCTCTGAAAAAGGTGAATATTTTGATATAATGTTTTAGCTAACTCTTGATAGATGGCGTGGAAGGTCGTAGAGGTATAAAAGAGAAATAATAAATTCAATTAATGTTTGTATGTTTGGAACGCAAGAAAAAAGGTTTCGAACCAAAAAAAATAAAAAAATTTTTAGAGTAAGAGTTACACACATTCTTTATCTTGAATATTCAAGAAAATATATTCTTTAATTGTAAGTTTTGTTACAAAAATGCAGTTGAAATCAAACGATTATGTTATTATGTTTCCTTGAAAACAATTATGGCAAATGTTGAAATTAACTCTTAATTGTATACTTACTAGGAAGCCAGAAGTATTATCCAAAAGACATCTAAAGCGTACAGTAAAGCTCCTCTCAAGCAGATGCGCTCGTTCCGGCCTCAACACGTCCTGCAGAGTGAGGTTGCTGACCTCTGGCTGAAGGAAGGAGTTCCACAGGAGCTGCCGCTGAAGCTCCTCCCGGTCCTCAGAGTGTACCAGCTCGTACACCGACTGGTGGACTATGTCTGACTAGAAAATTAAATATAAGTTAATTTTGTTCCAATGTTGATATACCTACCAAGATTAAAGAAGATATTACACGAAAAAAAGTTAAATGTAATGATGTAACTAAGCAAAATTAAATGTATGGTTAATGAACACAAACTTTCTCATCAATAATGTTATGATAAGCAAATCAAAGCCTAATGTAATTCAATGATAATCAATATAGTCAAAATAACAAGATAATTATTTGATAAGCCGTTAAAAGACCTATTCATCAGTGTAAAAAGAGCAAGTAATAACTGAACCGTAAATCAATAAAGCATCGATGACCCTAAAATCGATTCGAGACCCGTCATTAAAGAATCATCTGTAACGAAGATGGATATGTTCATTTCTACATTCGTTATAGCCAATGACAACCTTAACACAACGTGCTACGGCATATTTTCCATTATGGCTCTATAAATTTGAATTTTAACACATCGTATAACAAATTCGTATAAACAGTGTGGATAATGCGCCGACAACAAATGATCCAAGCAGAAAACTAATTGATAATCAATGGGGTTGTGCAAGGCGCAACACTGGGCCCCCTAGTTTTGGACTGACATGTAAATGAATCATGAGCGTACAAAACGTAACCCAAAGGTTATATAGTTAGCAAGGGTACGGTAATGTTTGAATGTGGGTTCGAACATATTGCGATGGCATTAAATGTCAGAGGATGATTTGTTTGGTAATTGCTTTTTGTTCCTCTTTTAGGGGTTATCGTTGCTATGGTAAGAAATATTGTTTTGTTGATATGTTATTTGTTTCTGCAATATTATGTTTTTATGGTTCATTGGATACATTGGTAAAATTTACTAGCGTGGCGATATCATTAAATGAACATTAGTTACAATAATGTCTTGTTTGAATATGGTCAGAAGAAAGTTGGAAATCCTATATTTTCAGCTTATTTTAATAAAATGAAAAAAGTTTGAAAATAAATTATTGCGACGATTGCGTCTTGCATGTACATATTTCATTTGAAATAGCAATATTAATTTAGTGGAAAACATCCTTCACACAGTTAATAGATACTGAATAAAATCACAACCTACCACAACCTTATTAATCGATAAACTGTATGAAAAGTTTTAAAGCATTAACAGATTATAATGATTAGAAACAAGAACAGACAAAATGCTCCTAAATTTTAAAACAATGTAGTTATGGTCATTTAAACAGAGCGGTGAACTATGGCATTAGGGTGTAATGTGCCTCGGGTCGATGGCGGCCACCTGGTGAGACAGCTTGGCAATCTACCGACCCTCGGAGGGTGGAAATTATAGTAATTTTTAAATAAACTTATTATTTCACTGGTGTAGATCGGTGAAGGTAAAATGTTGGGTAATGTTGATGCTTGTACCTATTGTGAGAGCGTTTATCTTATTGTGATGTTGTGATTGATGATATAGAATTTAATATTGCTTTAGGAGTACTGGATTATTGTGTATATGTAAGAAAGAAATATTTAAAGCAAAGGACAATGCATGTTTGTTACTTAGTTGTTACTAATCCAAGGATATAAAATTAAATGTCTTCATAATTGTAACGTTTCGAATACATTGAGAGTCCACATTAACATTAGTCTGTTCTCCACGTCTTAAATAATAAATCGCGTTATCCCGCAATGTCCATTTCGAAGCAAAACTTGACAGAACGAGACAATAATTATGTAACAACGACAGCGAGCGTGCTTCATTAATTACTCCCAGTCAATCTAACATTTGTCGCTCATTATTCAATGTCTGAAATGGAATCGATTCGGAATCGATACGGACATTCGAGTTTATTTAGTTTAATCAAAGTGTATATCGATTACTCGGTGGCACGTGCCCGCGTCAGGAAGTAGCAAGTACAGCCGATTTAATGATTTTGAAATCGATTAACTTTTATCGCAACCCACCCCCGTGGCGAGCCTGAATAAAGGGGACGCAGATACGGCTAATGTTAGGAACATTTTATAGTTTTATCGGATCATTTTGGTTTTTGATCAACATTTAAATATAGTTTGATAATGCGTATTTAATTTAATTCGTGGTTAATCTTATAGATGTTATTATGCAAAAAAGGCTTGAATTATAATACCTACGTTTCTCCAAGTTCATGGCGCGGGTGCAACACTACATAAGTCTTTTAGCAAGGGCAAGTTACAATTTACAAAAAGTATCTATTTTATAAGATAAAAGTTCAAATACTTTCCAGTGGGGAATAAAGTGAACAAATATATTGTTAGCCTTTACTTTCCCGATACGTCCCGCGTTTATCAGGACGAGTTAAGCTGCACGAAGCACGTCTACCAACATAATCTTTGGCACTTAATGTTGCAGGTAAAGTAACATTTTTGATTCGACACAAAACAAAAGAAAACCAGGGGTGGATTAAAATTTATACGATTGTGAAATGAAAGTTTTATAGGAGGGTTGGTAACGGGCCAAAATTGGGGTTTCTTGTGATATTTCACTGCAGGTTTATTAGCTGTAATACAGTGGGTTTAACGACGCTTGATATGCGCTAAGTTTTTTGTCTGGCTCATTATGAATTCGTCTGCTGTGCTTTCTAGAACTATTCATAGAATTGTTATAAATTAATGATAATATATACTTACGAGTTATAGCAATTTAATTCAAACTGATTTCTTCAGAGATATGCTGAGTAGTATTTATGCCAAAGTAGGTTATTTATCGTAATGGAAAGAAACCAAAACACTTATTCGGATTAACAATATATTAAAGTAGGTACCTATTGCTCAAAGTAAATAATTCCAATCCTAATTCATTACTTACCTTATTTAAAGTACCTTATTTATTTGTTCCCTACGTTTTTACATAATACCGCTAACACAAAGTTCTTACATACCATTATACAAATATATACGTTTATCAGATGTTGATATTTCTGTATAATTTCATTAGTCAACCGAATTTTTCGGGTCAACATTATAATTTAACAGTAAAAGCGTATTAAAGTACTTATCGTTGTAATTAATATTTTTATAGAGTTCCAAGCTTGAGGATCGTTGTATTGTTTATTTCCTTGATTAATAATATGGCATTTTCGCGTTTTTCCACATAATTAAGGTGGTCAGGATAATTAATTTGACTTACTGAATACGGAAGTTGGTGTAAGTATGAAGTATGACTTTAGTTTAATTAATTAATGGATGTGTGAAAAATTGTGAAATAAAAGGGTACTGTTTAGAATACGGTCGGGTTCTCTATGATATTTTACATCATAGCTTCTACTACGATATGAATAATATAATTCTTATATATCTACAAGTTTAAAGTAACTACGTAAACCTATTGTATATATATTTTTTTATTTCAATAGAAATATAGTTGTCCATATAATTTTGGAGATTTAAGGCTATGAAATGCAATTATTAGGTTACTTTTTAATCTTTATAACTAGATAAACATAATATAATAGTTTTAATAAATGTGTAGTAAAAATGATACCAACCTGGTGAAATCCTAAATAACTTTCGATGCTATGTGTTGCGAAGAAAACCTCTCCTTCACAAGTCAGGATCATAAGGAAGCCATTGAGTGCCTGAAAAATAACAATTTATTGTTAAATAAAGGACAATATTGACATGTTTGAGTATTTTTATTTTTAGTAATTTAGTTATTTTGTACAGTAGATGGGTAAGCTTTCGATCGAAGTTAGTACTTATTTGCTTTCGACCACGCCTGTTTTTATGTATTTTAAGTTAAAGAATGTTCGTTAAAATGGACAATCATCGATTATTTCGATAATAAAAAAAATAAATAATATAAAACATGACAAATTCTTTCCCCTTAAACAACAATGAATAATATTATATGAGTCGTAATACGAATACTTACAAGTATTTAACAATAAAATATTTTTAAATTATTTAGCCGTTAATTATCAACTTTATATTAAAGGTTAAGACACTAACAAAAGATGTAATCTGTGTTTTCATTTAGTTTATTTACTGGTATATAGAGCTCTTTCTACATTTACTGTTTTCGCTGTATTGTACGACACGATATTTGGGCAATATAAAAAAAAAAACAATACTGATAGAATGGTTACTTGTATAAAATATAATAATAAAAAAAATCTTTTAAAGTTTCATGCCGTTGTATGGTCGACTGCAGTCTGGAAAAGTCGTAAACATCACGACTATCCATACTAATATTATAAAGAGGAAAGGTTTGTATGTATGTATGTATGTATGTATGGTTTTCACGCATAAACTACTGGACCGATTTTGATGAAATTTGGCACAGATAATCTTTAGACCCTGATAAAGAACATAGGCTATCTTTTATTGCGAAATATGTACCACGGGCGAAGCCGGGGCGGACCGCTAGTTTATTATAACTGTTTTATTTTGACTCAATAATTCTTATTTCTTTTGTTTTATGTTTACATACGGTTTCTCAGAAGTATCATAATGTCTGTAAAAATGAATTGTTTTATGTTATCCAAAAAAATATTTCTATCAACATTCCAAACACAAATAATAGTATAACAATGTCCAGCAAATTAATCATTATCTTACATGCCATTTATCCTTTTATTATGTTACTTATGATTTACGATACACACTTAAAACAAATTAAGTCAATTAGCCCTTTTTTTCTTCCATTACATTTTCATCGCCAATTCTTTCCTTATCTCTTAACCCTTAAAATTGGGCAATACACTTGCATAGGCTCTACCAATACCCATGTTTATGAACGGGAGTGATCCCTTACCACAGTCGACTCACCTTACCACTAACAAAAAAATTAAAAGTCGTACCGCACAAGACATTGGGAACGCGTCACAACCGATCGAAAACGTGAAATATCGCGTACAGAGGAAGGTTTATTTATAGCTTACAGCGGCTATAGATTTATTGACGATGTATTTATGTAGCCGTTTCATTGGCATTGCATGTAATTCGCTACCAGGCTTACCAAAAATTTTATGACGAATTATTGGTTGTGTTATTGTTCTGTTGAGTTAATTATTGTGGTTCGAGTTTGATATTTTCTTTGTTATAATATTATTTCAAGTTTCAAATTTGTTTGTAATAAAATGAATTAATAGTTTTGTCTATGATTTCACATGCGTTCCTTTTTCCTAATTATAAAGTATCATACATTACTTCGTTATCGATTGAGCCGAATAATTATTTATAGCAACCTGCCATTTTTCTGCTCTGCCTGCCTTATATTTATGAATCAAAATTCAAAAAGTAATGGTTCCTTAACAAAAACCTCCCCCTATACCCATGTATGGCCTATGGGCCCATGTATAGGGGCCCTAACCCCATGGTTAGGGCCTCTGTTGAAATATTTGTTGAAGGATTTCAATAATATATTTAACTAATTATAAATACATAATCTATTGTACTATACCTGTAAGAACATTTCACCGTCAGGCATAACGTGGTCGTAGTGTGCGTGCTCGCGTCTGTGTGTGTGCAGCTCTTCCTTCTCCTTGTGCATGACCACTGGAAAACAGATATTATTAGTTTGTTATTTGATAATAATTCATTGGTTAATTTATTTTTGGTTAAAAAAATAATAATTTTTGAAGAATATTAGAATTTTGAAGCTTTAACTAGCATGTTAAAAGCTTAAAATAGTTAAAATAGTTTTACAAAACTTATTCTATGACTTATTTGTTCATATAAATAACCAGGGAACAAAGATGGTGACTGGGAAAAAGTTTATCAAAGTTTTTCTGCTTTATCATTTTAATTTTTAATTGTTATTTTTCATATTTAATATTTAATTCGTTAAGAACTATTTACTAAACTAATAAAATATTTGTTTGTATTTTGTACCTACTAAATACACATAAATGATAAGCTTTTATATATTAAGCCCCTGAAAGGCGTGGTTAAAGGTGACAATTCCCATCTCAATTGAATTAGGGATTCACCCCTCACAGCATCCCTATTTGCACAATAAAACGACAAGCCAAAAACATTCTTATACCGAATGAATTTAAGGACTAAAATTGTATAAATAAATTGTTAAAACACAAGCCAATAGCATTTGCTTTGTAATAATCTTATTATAGCTATGTACATTACAAATGTATGTACATTTTCTATTGACTCTCTGTGATAAGTAGGTATTAGATTAGCATATTAAGATATATTGTTACCTATATGTACGTAAAAAATATAATTTAGTGTCGTTCTAGAATATACGAACAACTACAGTAAATATTCAGAGAATTCCAAATATTGATACTCTAGATTTCATTTAGGTTAAACTGTTTACCCACTTATTATAATTTCAAGTAAATATTAAACACTAAAGTTCTTGAACAATGTAAACTAATTCTTAAAATAGCTCGCGAATTGCTATTATTCCGTGACTTCCCGCCATTCATCATAAGCACAGATTAAATAAAATTTGTCCTGTCAATATTAATCTGAGTGAAAATCAAAATGTCCGCGTTGTTTGAAATGGCGATCGGTGTAATTTAAGTTTTCGCTTTCGGGTTCACAAATAAAGGATAGTGTTTGTTCCAACGGCCAATTACCGGCATACGTGGGACTCACCATGTGTCGCTAGTGATGCCTGCTGGAGTATCGATACTTTTGATTTACATAGATATAATTATCGATATCGATATCTTTGATTGAGTTTATGGTTGCTCTGTTTTTAATTTGGGTTTTGATTATCATCTTTTATGCTGATGTATGGGTAATTTATGATAATTTTATGGGCCATTAAATTGAATGATTCTAACGATTTGATGCATGCACGAAATTTTAAATAACTAGGTTAAAGTTTTATCGGAAAGTAAACGCGCCGCAATAAAAAACAAAATATTGAAATTGAGTAACTACCTACCTGCATCATTTTGTTATAAGTACCTACAACTATATCTAGAAAAACCCTTTCCTATACTCAAAAGGTAAACACTAGCTACGATTTGGTATCAAGTTTAATCTCAATTTTATAAACGTCGGTATTTTAATAGATTTATTACTTTCCTACGATCAAGATAACCCGTTCGATGTATCGATAACGTCGGCGCGTCACTATACGTTGGTCTTATCACCCATTATAATCGTCATTATAGCACTATCGACGTTTTTTCAAATTGAATATTAAATCTACTGTTATCTTCTGAACATTTAAAAGGAGATTGCAATTTATGGAATCGCGTATCAATTATTTATTTGTGAAGGAGCGTGTTTAAAGTAAACACTGTTAAAATATATTTTTCTTTTATAAAACTAACAAAAAATTAATAAAATTCCATCGTCACAGTTTCATTTTTTAGCAGAGCTTTTTTAACAAGGCTCTACATAATATTGTAATACTGTGGCTCTACCTTTAACATTAACCTCATTTCTATATTTTGTGTCGATTAAATAACCAACCATCGATAACGTAAATAAAAAACAATTGTATGTCTTTTTCCAAAGAAACATAATTCCTACTAAAATCTAGACAAGTGGTATCGTATTAAAATATCCGGCATTCTATCCAAATTAATCACTGTAAGCGTATCTAATTAATTAGAAATTAGTCTCATAGTGGCTTTAAACATGTTTTTGTGGACAATGAAAATGTATATTGCAAATTGCACGCACAAGAATATATTATCATACCGTATATGATATCTTTGATTGACGTGAACATCGTTTTTATAAGCTTAAGAATGTCTAGATGAACATGCATAATATCGTGAAAAAGCCTAATTTTGCGTCAGCTGCGACGTGGTATTTTGGTTATCGAAGGAGGGAAATTGTACCCTAATTGGTTAGAATGTGGGGTATTTGCAATGTGTTTATATTTGACGACTTGAAAACTACTACCTACTCTTAGTACTCGTAGTAGTAAGCTACTACTTTTCCCGAATTTAGATAAGTTACACTATTACCACAGCTATTACTATGTAAAGAAGTCAAAGTGTTTGAAATATCAATTTAACGTGATTCATTAGCAAATTGTCGTTTGTTTTCAGGCGTAGGTATATCTAAAAAAGACTATTATGACAATGATGATGAATCTAGTTTCCCAATATTTATAGTTAAACTAGCTTACCACCCGGGCCCGCTTTGTTTAAAACCTAATAAATTATATACTTAAACCTTCCTCTTGAATCACTCTATCTATTAAAAAAACCGCCTCCATATCCGTTGCGTAGTTTTATAGATTTTAGGGACATAGGGACAGAGGAAGCGACTTTGTTTTATACTATGAATGAACGAATGAATGAAAAATTCTTTATTGCACACTAAATACAGGATTAGAAACTAAGAGATACTATGTAAGTATGTAGTGATTATAGAACATAAAATATTTGCTTCGTAGTTCTACGACAGTTTTACTATGTCACCCAATATGTACTAAGTCTGCAATCATAAATACAATATGGTATTTCATTGCTGCATTGCCATCATTAAATCCTGTGTTTTAATTTAACTCGAAAATAAAGAAAAGAGTTGATATTATGTAGTTCACAATTAAAAAATAAACTATTAATATTCGATTAATGTGTTCAAACAAAGCGGTTATATGTAATTTGCAACCTCTTTATTTTAATGTGCATTTAAAATGTTTTTGTTATATATGTTTGGTAATTAATTTATGCTTTCAGGTCATTACATGAGCGCACGTAGGTTTTTCTGTACTTTGAATGCAATTTGCTTCAAGTGTAAGTTTTCTACGTAATTATTTTCAAGGAACTGTACCTAATCTTTGTTGCAAACATGTGAAGTTTTTAAGGTAAAGGCGCTAATTTTATAAATTGTTAGCTTAATTATATTAGGTTGCATTTTTAAAGAATATCGTACGTAATATGAAAATGTAAGCGCTTGCCCGCGTTTCAGGCATATTTATATAAGTAAAAGCATTTATTAATTTGTTTGAATTTGTAATGTACACCTAGCTTTATATATTAGATTTATTTCTAAAGAAACCTCTTAAGAATTAAAGTCTGGTTAACTGATTTTAAACGCGATTTATTCATTATACATATTATTTACCCCACGATTCGAACACTACGAGTGTCATCACGCGTAAATTACAATAACGAACACATAACGAACATCTTCGTTAATTAAATAATCATTTATAATTAAGTATATAAAAAAATATTTAACAAACAAACTCTTCACTACTCTACAAGGAGAACAATTTATCATTAAATATTATTTATTAGATATAGTTACGTACTGTAGGTATATCGCAACAATGTTAAGTGCATCAAATCCATATTTGTAAGTACATGTTTATTCATAGTAAAGGGGTGTAGTGAATAAATGTATATGATAATTGTTTTTGTAAAATTATTTCAACTTACACATAAATGTTTTATTTGTATGTTTGCTACATTTTTATGTTGTAAAAACATTTCTATAATTCTATATTGTTACCTATAAAATAACTCTAAAAGAAATTGCAAGAGTTATTTTATACCACACAAGAATGTGGACTTTTGTTTCATATTTTTCATGAATTAAAAAAGTTTGTGTTTTATTTTCCAAAACAAATGAAATCATTAATCAATACTCTATCGCTATTATGGAGCCAAATATATCGATATTTTACCCGAATACGCTAATATTTAATAGGTATCTTTTATAGACTACAGGCCCATGTTGAAAAAATTATGGGTCATTTGAACCACCAGGTGACCTATCTAGAACGATATAAGAGCATAAAATAATAAGATTCAGCACAATGCCGTCACTTGTAAGCTATACTGCTTTTAATCCATTATTCCGCAACGCCGTACAAAAATCATGGAGACAAGGGGAAAAAATCTCTACCTGTGCTTTCGAATTCTCATGACTCATCTGCACTCTGAATTTTATTATTTTATGCTCTTATATCGTTCTAGATAGGTCACCTGGTGGTTCAAATGATCCATAATTTTTTTCAACATGGGCCTGTAGTCTATTAGAGCTTTTAGAGAGAAACGAACGTGTAGTGACTTTGAAAATAAAAGCATTCATTTCATTTCATTACATTACAGTACACAAAAAACCGCATCTATAGGGTTTCTATCTAGCAGAAAATATTATTACCTGAGACTTAAATTTCACCAGGAAAAATCTATAAAGCATTTTCACATTTAAGTATTCGATTGTAACATAAAGCTCGCGCAAAAGCCCCATTATTTCTTTCTCCTCACACTTGCAATCTTAACTACTATAACTTTATAGCCCTGCGTCACGCAGATCCAGTTAAATAAGCCAATTTATATAAATTGAATGCTAATTCCATATAATAATTGAGAGTTATCTTACGCAATTGTCAGATATTTTTAGGTTATGTATTTATGCTAAGCGGCCGTAATTAGACTAAAAATAGTTGTTGAAGTATATGTTACGTGGAAAGGTATTGCAAGCACGGTATTTTGTATATTCTGTGTGTATAATATTATGTTCAAAATATTATCTACTTTGAAAATAATGGGGACCTGGTTTTTGTGTATGTACATGATGGTAGACCTAAGTTATTTAGTTAGAAAAATTTTTTGCAGTTATTAATTTTTCGGATAATCAACAGCTAATAAGGCGTCATAAAAATATCATAAAAATATGTTCTATATAAAACTTAAAGCACGTTTACACCTCATTTCGGAACGTTTGACCACAGACTATAACCCTAACGAGCTAACAAAAAGTAAAATGGATTTTTTTTATTTCGCCTCGCTGGTCAAGGGTGATATACCATGACGCGTGCCATACTGTAAAACGGTTGGCAACATCTGTTCGAATACGTTTTTAATTATTCTCGAATTTACTTTTTTTTGTTTTCGGCCAGTTTTTAAGTTCGCGCCTTTTTTGTTTATGGGTTCTATTGCTTGTGACTACAGATAATATTAAAAACATACTTCTTTGTTTTTATGAATAAATATACGATTAATATTTAATTTAAAATCATTGTTTTTTACGTTGTTTAACTGGTATATTTACTTGACAGTTTATTTAACAAATTGATTATAATGATTTATTCGTGTCCAAGCTTAATTTGCATTTATGAATTAATGAATAATTAATTAGGTTTAAAAAGTTTCTGTATATTTTACTGATAAATATGGATGTTTCTTATACTTATTGTTAATCTTACTATGATGATATATCATAAATTATTTATAAGATTTTCTATACAAATAAATAATAAATATAATTCATAATAGGTAATAAATTCATGATTGTTGTTTATTGCATAATACGAGTAGGTGTTTTGTTTTTATAAGCTGAAAAACAAAGTTATATTATCTATGCTTTTATCAGGTAGATACAATGCAATGCTATAACAATTTGGACACACATTTTATGTAACATTTTTATAATAGGTACCTAACGGGTTAATAATTATAAATTATAATACAACGTCATTTAAAGAAGTAAGTAAAATCTATGCGGACTAAAATTTTTTGGAATATTATTTAAATATGTTTTCTTAAGATTTAAACAACGGGTTACGTTTAATCTGTGGTCAAACCCAAACCTCCAAATTTATACTCTGTGGCACCGGTACGTCATCGTGACTATTTTTAATCTGTATCACGACACGCTAGCGTGCTCGTTCGCGCGCGATGTCAACACTGCTTAATGCCGGCAACACAAACGCTGCCAGTCTAATTAGACATTCAAGGGTCAAACCTTTGCGAAAGATGCTTGATAAGACAGTACGTATTGATTAAGTGGCCAAGTTCTTTGGGGTTCTACGCTTTGGTTATAATTACGCAGTTAAGTTATATTTTTCTTTGAGTAGGCTGATAAATAACGTTTGTAGATAATTTACCTACCCACATCGTTTAACTGCTTAACTAGAAGTGAGTTTTACGATGAGGCATTGTTCTTTGACGAGGCTATGCATTCCAACTGTTTTCTATGAAGACAAGCAAATAATTTAATAAAAATTTGTACATAAGTTTCCAACACAATAGTAGGGGAGGCCAAGAGGGGATTTTGGGATTTACTCGAGCGCGTCAGATTACTATAAGGGACGGTACCTTAGCTATTCATTAGTACCTCTAGTCAATATGAGCAGTTATGGTTGGTGGGTGCGCTCAGGGGCCCCGCTGGAAAATTTGAATAATCCATAATTTCCTAAGGTTGAGCTCGAATCGTCAGATTAGCGAAATGGGGACTTCTTATATTGTAATTAACCCCCCCATATATTAATCTGACGCGCTCGAATAATATTACTTTAATTTTTTACCCTTTCTTCATAGCGATTAAATCGCCACTTAAATCGTCAGATTAACGTATACTTTTTTTCAGTGACGTCCTGGAGCATGCAAAATATCAATATCTAACGCGCTTGAGTATTTCCAAGCCAATTTTTTTCTTTTTTAAATTAAAAAAAATCAAAAAACCCTTCCCCACCGCTAAAAGTGAAAACATTATAGGACCTTTTTTTCTCGCTATGGTCTAATCTACCAATTCTAATAGGTTCCCGTGACGCTCGAGTAAATCCACATTTAGCATCCTGGGCTCCCCTACTACAACATTCGATCTTTAAAAACGGTACACTAAAGTCTAAAGCACACACGATTTATTCATCAAAGTAATGGCATGAATCCAGCATCGTGTGCGACGAAGAGTCGACTGAAGTGAATTCTGGCAGATTAGCCACATTTCAACGTGTGGCACGTGTTCTAGAAACTCTAATAATAAAATCTGTCTACACTTTTTTTAAATTATACTTCTAGTACTTTACTTATAATATTCATTGAGAGATAAGTGTGAATCCTGGCTATTGCATCCAGAAATATCCAAAAAGGCAGAAGGACTCAAATGACCCTTAATGTAACCCTTAGGGCGTAACGCGACATATGGGTCAATTTATAAGGTCCGATAGTTTTACGTATCGTAAAAGAAGCTTTAAGCACATTTAAACTGTATCTCCTTAACTTTAATTTAACTTAACATTTCCATGTTGTTGAAAGAAGGTTTTTTTTCTTAAATATAAGGATGCAATTTAAAAAGGCTTTTTCTATTAGCTCTGGGTTTTCATAACATTAATGTAGGTAATAGATATTAATAGTTACCTATAAGATGAAGGATATAAAATAGACAACCACAAGCAGCATTAATTAATAATTATCTGTGCAATTGAAAATGCTCTACATTATTCTTTGTGAAGAAAATGCAAAAAAGATGACATTATACAATAGCAGATTAATATTATATAATAACAGGGTCATCGCTTTGTTTACTCTTTGTACTCGGATCCTATTTTTTATTCTATATCTTAGAAAACTCATCATACACATCGGTATAGAAGTTTTTGAAGTGAAACTTCTTTATCGGGGTTGGAAAATTTTTTTGTGTAAGTAACATTTTTTCGTTACGCGTGACATTTTTCCGTTACGCGCCATCTTTTTCTTTTCCCTACCAGGCGTAATTCGACCGTATTTCTGTAAAGTTGCATATTATAGTAAAAGATTTTTTGAAAAATAAGGTCATAAAGAAGTTTCACTTCTTAAAATGTGTGCGTGTACCTACTAGTGTACACACGTGTACACTAGCACACGCACACATTTTTTTATTCAGTAGTAGGAACAACCTCTTTACAGCTTTCCATACAATGTTATATTGTTGATGACTTATGGATTAAGACCTAACAACGCTAACATTCATTTATATTTATGAACTACAGTCCACATCTCATAATCTCATTTCAAAATTCAAATCCATGTACTTAACTATTTAGTACATTTGATTTACAATCAAATATAATGACACCGGTGCCTGTGAGCCACTAATTTCAAAAGTAAACAAATCTGTAAAAAACCCAAGACTGTATAAATCAAGTGCAAATGATGTCTTTATACTCTGCATTTTACTCTTAATACGACAGAGGCAGTTGCACCTAGATAGAGCAGATTCATACGTGTGAAAGAGACAGCGCTATTTTCTTATTTCGTATTAATTAAGGTGCGTACGCGCACTAAATCATTGGTTGTCGACGCTCCCTGTGGGAATCCACGAGAGTTATAGGATCCTTTATTCTAAATTTACAATTACAATTTTGTAAGTATTTTGAATATTTCTAACAACCGGCTAGTATTGCTCTCTAGAGTGTTGTTTGTTTGTTCTTGTTCACCTCTGTAATCATGATTGGTATTCGACTTATTCGTTTATCTATCCAATTAATAATGTAAAAGCATCCAGTTGTAATGTATGCTGTATTTTTTAGTGTCCGACCGAACTTTCGGTTTCGGTTTCGGTTTCGGCCGAGTTTCGGCCAAAAATCAAGTTTCGGCCGCAGTTTCGGTTTCGGCCAAAATCGGCCGAAACTTTTGCCGAAACCGAAACTTATTTCGCAAGTTCAGTGAACTTAGTTCACACACGTTCACGCTCGCCTAACTTCGTTTTCCTCGGGAACGCTTTGACGGACGCTGTCAAAACGTTGGTTGACCCACGCTGGTGGAAACAATTTTTGATTATCTATGTTGAGATTGGAACTGGGTGTAATAGTAATTAATAATTATTATTTTTATATAAGAGGTACCTAAAAGAGACTGATTATTCTTCTAAAGTCTTCTAAGTAGGTACAAATACCAATCCAAAGTATTAAAGACTCTTTAATAAAGAGAAAGATCTCAAAATACCAAAACTTAAGTATTTAAAGTAACAGTAACAATTACTGATTTGATTTAGATGACTGATTTTACTGAGAACTTAATTTGAAAAAATAATAAAAATTAAAATTGTTATTATTAATATTTGAAAAATATTTTTTTTTTATTTTATATTAAATAAATGATTACAACAAATTTAATATACTATGTTTTCATTTCATGCCCTAATTAAGGCAAAATAATAGGTAAAATGCACCAAAGTTCAGTATTTTTAGAAATTTCATACTTGACCACGTGAGTTTCGGTTTCGGTTTCGGTTTCGGCCGAAACTGAAGCCACGGCCGAACATTCGGTTTCGGTTTCGGTTTCGGCCTGGAAACCAGTTTCGGTCGGACACTCTATTTTTGCTAGAAAAAATATTACTACTGTGTACCAGTCATGTACCTAGCATTTGTTTTCTTCTGAGTAATTCTAGCGTAGCATTACTAGAAAGTGTGGTGACTGGTACGCATAATATTTTTTACTACGCCTGTCTATTTATTTTATTGGCAAAGAAAACTAAAGAATAAAAAAAAACATTGTTTATTGAAGCTAAGTTATTTTTCAATTTGTGATCAGGGCCATAACAAAATATCTCTAACAATTTTCGTCAAAAACGGTAAGCGTACACCTTGCATACAAAGAAATTTTGTCATCAGTTTAATGTAATATTATTAAACGAATTAGGTAAGTTATTATGACAAAAAATACTATTTGGAAATGTATTTCTTCATAGTAAATATATATTTAGCAGTATCTCCATACACACATTTAATATTATTCACCATTGCTATTCAATAAAAACTTACACGTAAATTCTATAACGCTTCGATTATCAGCTATACAGACAATAGTAATGCATTAAACAAACTAATTATACACGTCATACGTTCCGTTCATCAGAATAGATTATCTATGCGGTTACGCCAACTGTCATGAGGTGTCAGTTGTGTGAAACGGAACGTCACGGGCGCGGTAATCGCGAGATTGGCTCACTTGATATCGGACTGTCATAGCGAGCGGACATGTGGGGAGCTAATTTGATATTATGCTAATTCTGCAATATGTTTTATATTAGTTTTTATTAGACGTTTGTGGTATGGACAAGATAGTAAATTAAAATGGCAACTGTGTGACAGGTTTTGTATGTTTTTGCGTTCTTAGTTTATTCAGTAGTAATAGAATATTGTTTTGTAGCATGATAAATGAACTCTCTATTTAGATTGTGATTTAGTAAAGTACCTTTCAAAGTCTAAAACGAAACAGCTAAACATAAACAAGCCTTCGAAAGGCAGGTTAAATATTAAATATCTGTTTAATATCGAACGTGATGAAACAAAAAGGATCGAGTAATTAATTAAAAAGAAGTGGCCGGGAGAAATATTTCTGCGCGAGATTGCGTCGGTCCATTTAATTGATACGGAGGAGAGGAATCCCACTGAAGAAACGGTCGTTAGCTTATCACAATACTGATTTCACACCGTATGTGCTGTATGCTGGGGCTACATGGCGCTGTAATTGCGCTTAATTTCCAATAAAAACGAACAAGAAACTTGAATTATTTAAAAATTGTCAAAGTATTTTTTTAAGTAGTCTTTTCTAGAATCACATAGTGATACTACAAGTTAAATGAATTTATACATAGCAATAAATTGAAATATTTACAGATTTACAAGATGCATTATGCAAAAGCACCGTTTATTGTTTTTTAATCTATTTTTTTCTGATGTAACGTATACAATAATTATTTATAATAGATCGAACGAGGTTAAAACAATTATAAACAGACAGACCTTGCACTACTAAAGTTGTACTAATTATGTATTACATTAAAAGTTCATTATAAAAAACAATAATGTTAATATTATCTATTACTAGTATATCTACTCTAGACCTGTTTCAGGACCTATCCTTGCTTGTTGTTTCATTGTTTATTGTCTGTTGTATCATAGTTTACAAATCATACACTGAGATTTAATAAAATGCCTGTTATATTTATCGCAGACTAGCAGTCCGCCCCGGCTTCGCCCGTGGTACATATTTACGTTTTCTCTACGTAAGAACCATCCTCGTACTTCAAGGAATATAATAAAAAAAGAATTAACGAAATCGGTTCAGCCGTTCTCAAGTTATGCGCTTATTTTGGGATTCATTTTTATATTACCTATAGATGATGCCTTAAAAGAAGAAAATATAGTTCGAAAATAATTATAATGTTACAAGTATCATCGCCATGTAAACCCAGCAAGTACAACAGAAGTCCTGGCCGGGTCACGCGTCTTGTAAAAATAAAATAAAAAATATTGCATTAACACAAGTTAAAAGTTTTTTGTGTTCGCTTTATTCCTCACGGATATATACTGATTTGCTTTATGCCTGTTTTAAATGGCTTATTTTTCACTTCGTATTCAAATTGCGTTTATTTTATTCAAATTGACGTGTCAGGCGTTTTGAGAGGTTTTTCGTATTTATAATATTGTTTATATACAAAGGTGTGTTACATAATTGTTGAGTAGCGAAGCATTCTGCTTGCTCTATATATAATTTAAAAAATATTTCAACTCGTACTAGACCCTAGTTTTGCAAAGTAGCTTTCTCTCTTCGTAATTTTTCAGAAGTCCTTTTTTTTATTCAAATAAAAATATAGGAATGATGGATAGCTTACTAAAATGGGTGCGTAATAAGAACGTACTTTAAATTGGCTGTTAAATAACGAATTTATAATATTTTGCGCGAAGTAAAAGCTCACGCGTTGAATATTAATACAGAAATAATTATTGAAATATATTTTAACTTGACAATTTCAACAACCGGTGCAAATAATTTAAAATTGACGCAAATATACTTACTTGCAAGGTGTGACATTATTCCTTTTTGTTAATCGGCGAAATATTGGCCATTTATTCATATTTTGTACATTTAATAGTGCACTTATGCTGTTTTGAAAAGGGCGGTACAATTTATATGTTTTCTAGAAAACACCTATAAGAGGATTTGGCTATTAATACCAACTATACCTATAACTTCATATTTTTGTTGTGCTACGTACAAAATGTTCATTTCATTGCACTGGGTTATGGAAACATTTTAAGATACAGGCTTTTTAATAGATGACGATTACTTCACATTATTCATACAATTAAATCCGTTACAATAATTTATTTTCTAACGCTCTTGTGGAAATTTGAACACCTAATTAATTAATATCTGTAAGAAAAAAACTTTATGTCTTTAAAATACAGCGATTTAAATAGCGAATAAATAAATGAATAAATAAATTTCTTCAATTGTTCATACGAACTATTGATGAAATTCAACCGAAATAAAACAATATTTTATGTGGACATTGAAACAAGGGCAAAAGATCTCGGATGCGAGGTGTATCTGCCGTGAAGATCGGATGCTACACACGAGTATAAAGAATAAGGAATAAACTAATTATTATTTCAGGTTTTATTAATTATAGTTAGTTTTAGTTATTGATGAACCAAAAGGGCGTTTTTTTATGAATTACATAGTTTAGTATGAAGGATTGTTTGTAAAGATGGCTCATAAGTCATAATCTTAAATTAATTGCGTTTGATTATAACTTATAATTTTTATTTTATGTGTTATTATTATATTTTTTACCAGTAGCAGTCATCGTGTGGTGGCACTATATTTTATTTTAACAAGGCTATTTAAAGTAACATAATATTTATGCTCTCTATTCACCATGCTTCCATACAGTAAAGCCCCAAGGTGCGAAATGAAAATAACTTTTAGCGTGGTAGCTCATAAATCAGAAACATAAGAGAGCTCAATTAAACCCACCCTATCTGATGTACTCCCGTAACGGAAGGCTTTTGGTTATTTTTTTTTATCTGTGTCACTTTGGAACGCTCATTAAGGAACCGTATGTTGAGTTTTTGGTCTGTGGCATGTCAAATGATTGTTGTGTGTTGACGATTTATTTGTATGTAAAAACTTTTTATTCATGTAAGTTTTTACAAGCACCCTGCCCTGTGTAGTCTCCGTACTTTATATAAACTAAAGTAATCGTAATTAAGAAATAACTAAATACCTACTACGAAATTCAGAACTACTGGTTTTGTTATTCACGCAGTTAACCTTACCAAAAAGTTTTATTTTAGAGAAATTAGGTCCAGTCAGAAATTAGGTCATTTTATTATAAATAATATTCGAAAAAGAAGAAGAGAACAGACTCTACGTTTAACTGTTTATTATAAGCCTTGTAGGACGGAGGTATCTTAGAAATTCTCTTTAAAAATCACTGAACATCCCAGCCAATTTATTGTGTTGGATGCTGTTGGTGAATCAAGCTTACATTCTGGTACGCCAGCTTTAGAAAAATATCCTGGTGTGGTTATTAAAGAACAGTGATAGATCACATTAATCACCTATATCATTAAAATTCAATTGGCAGAATTCGACTGTACAGACGTGCTATATATGCTTGGAGATTAAAAAAAAATAACAAGTAAATGGCAGAACAAAATTCAATACATTGGTTCATGGGTGGTAATAAAATATTATCGCCTCCGCCAGCGTGGAATGCGCGATAGAACATAAAATAATTGTTATAAGCCTTTAAAATCAACCTGAAAGTATAATACATATTAATGGCAATTAAAATAAAGTTTAACGAACAATCGATTGAACGATTTTAGTACGATACGGTTTCGATTACGTATAACTTTCGGCTATTAACATCGATTTACATGAATGTTTCGAAACGTCGTAACACAAGCGACATGGCATTGGAATTTCACTTTTGTTGCGTTGGTGAAAGGTGTAGTTTAGAGAAATGGGTGCGCCAGATCTGATACAGAGTGTAGTCGTCAAAATTCGGCTCGTGCGGCCAATCAATTATGATCAAAATCGATTCACTCGATGATTGAATCGATAATAGCGCGTGAGGCAGGTGCTTTGCAATCGAATTATCATCGAATATGACTGTATAATTAGTTCCAAATTGTACTCTTTAACACTGCGAACAGTTTTTGTTTGCGAAAATGTCCGCAGATGTTGGCGACGATTTCTTTTGTGATCAAGATTGGGTTTTTGATTGAAGACATTAATTAATGTATAATAAAGATAATGCAGATTAAAAGGCACTTGATATTATAGTATATGATTAATCAGTATAAATATAAATTGTTATTACTTCAAAGATAAAAAATAAAAGTTAAGTTTTGATGCTTATTTCGTTTTATTTTCCTCCTCTTGACCTATCTTATTCAATTACTACCATATTATTAAGATCTCACTGTATTTATTCTACTGATATTGAATTTACGGTCCAGTAGAACGATAATTAACAAATTCATATATCATGTTAACTATACTACAGTAATTTACATAGAGTAAGTACAAACAAGGGCAGAGAGCCTCGAGGTACAGACAGCAACATAAATAACTACAATATGAAGATGTCAAACGGGTAATGAAACGTCACTGATTGCGTTGCTGACCGTAAATATGAGGCGGGCGATTTTAAATCTTGCTGATTGTACTCTTGTTTATGTTTGTTTGAGAACTAGGAGTTATGGCAAGGTTTGGATGTAAATTAATATGCGGTTTTGTGTTGAGTAGGATAGAGTTAAAAATTGTGTTTCAGAATATTTTCAAATAATTCAAAAAAGAGAAGGTTCTGAATTCGAATGTTTTTTTAATGTTATTATGCAAGTAATAAATAAATAGAAAATAAGAATCGTTGTTTGTTATAACTTATAATTACGTAAAGGTTTAGGATATTATGTAAATTAAATACGTTATTTAGACATTACAAATACCAACTTCAATTTTATTTATTGTTTTAGATATAGATTAGAATGTGAATAAATAATGTGTTTTATTTTGTTTTTGCGATCATAGAAAATTATAATACTGACCATGTACTACATAAAACATGAAGATATTGAATTAAATTAGGTGTTTAGTTAGGCCTATATTATTATTAGGTGGAGGATATTTAAAAAATATTTAATAATCTAATTTACAACCTCAAAATGATATAAATTACCCTTTTAAGTTTTAACCATCGATAAAAATTTGGTCGAAAGTCGAAACATATCTCGATCATATTTTACACGGCACAAGCACCTTTCCACGATTATCACAATTATGCTGACCGTACACAAGTACATAATCACTCCGGTTATTTCCGGTATAAACCGGTTCCGCGTTATCAATTGCATAAAATGCGAGGCCCGGTGCCGGCGAAATCCAATAGCTAATATTCGCGTACAATTTAAAAAAATTCTCCATTTAATTTCTACGGCAGATGTCCGACATCGTTGCAATGTAAAGTGAACGTAATTCAGTAATAAATAAGATTGATTTTTTGTCTGACGGTACCCACTGTTTGTAATTAATAAGTGCAATTTTTAATTGAAGCACACGATTACCTGGTATTATGGATTTTAAGGAATATGTATGGGTAGTACTTAGTACTTACATGGGAAGAGTTATTGCAATGTATGCTGTCAATGTGTGTATATGACTCAGATGTTGCTATTTTGGAATTTTCGAAATGTGTTACGATAGTGTTTTTTATTGGATATTGTTTAGTAAATAACGATGACGATATGGATTAAACGTACCTTCATAGTGTAAAAAGTAATATTTACCTTAACATAAGGTAAATTTATACATTTATTACATTTGCATTGACATAAATTAAGTTTCATCAATTTAGACTAAGCTTCTTACAAAAGCACTTTTCAATATTGTGTTTCTCTCACATTACATTCCTAGTTCAATACAAACGTAGTTTCCCTACTTTACTTTTTCTCTGATGTCCAGATGATGCATACATAATCTATTTACGGTTAACTTAATATTATCCAAGACATAAATATTACTCACTAAAAACTTCATTTAAAACATTCACATAATTAATACTTTCAAGATTAATAAATTAATTAATAAAAAGATAATTCAAACGCTCAACTAATTGGTATTTAGTTTCACATCACAGATATTTCATGAATAAAATATTATATAGAAATGCATCGACCATTAATAATGCAACTTTTACGGAAAACATAGTTGCATCAGCATTTGTAACTAGAGCTAATACGATACCTATAAATTATGGTTAATAACCAATGCTTACCACTAATTAAGCCCTTTTATAGTGGTTTATAATAAATTCCAGTCTTTGTCAGCTTAACTTAGGTACATCTTTTACTTAAAATGGTCGTATGGTTATTGTTATTTTTTTGTATCATTTACAATCGAAAGTAACATAAAAGAATTGTAACTAAGACGGTAATGATTATTGCTTTGTATGCAATTATTTGAGGATATTTATGGGGATTTTATGCTTGTTACATTTTAAAATGATGAGATAAACTAAAATTTAAATAATAAATAATAGATTTTTATGAGGACTAAGGCTAAGTGATGATAGTTATTTGATTCGTAGCCATAATATGATTTGATCGACTATGTCCTTACCCTTAAAACAAAAGAAAGAGGGATATCATCACTACATAGGTAGTATAAAACAAAGTCGCTTTCTCCGTCCCTATGTCCCTATGTATGCTTAAATCTTTAAAACTACGCAACGGATTTTGATGTGGTTTTTTTTAATAGATAAAGTGATTCAAGGAGAAGGTTTTACTATATAATTTATTAGGTTTTAGACAAAGCGGGCGAAGCCGCGGGCGGAAAGTTAGTAGAATATAAATTGATTCCTTAAATAAAATAAAGCGATAGATTTAGTTAATTTCTATTAAATAATTAAATAAAGAAGACGGAATAAAGATGAATTGTTCATTCACTTAAATAAAGATATTTAGATAGATTCATGGTAAAGAGGGGGTAATAAATTATATTAGTTATTTAGTTTAGTTCTTGTACTATCATATTTATTGTATGTAAAAATGACAATATTAAAGACAGAACTGAATAATACGCATTATTATCGCATTAAATAATTTTAAAAACTAGTAACATCTGCATATACGACAGCCCACAGGTGCCCTGTCTGATTACCTACATTTTATAAATAAATACACATTTTATTGCACAGCTGACCAAAAACAATTCAACATACGTTTTGAACTTTAAAATTTTGTGTAACTAACCAATTTTAAATGGAATTCCTTATAATAAATGATACTTTCACAATCGACATATAAAGAGCCAAAAAAGTTTCGTATCAATACTTTAAATGTATAAATAAGGACATATATAAATATATGTTAATGTCTCGAATTTGACCAGGTGATCGAAAAGCATCATTGTATACTTGTTTTACAACAATAATATTTTTATGTTCCTCGTAAACTCTTTAATAGTCACTTATTCTGTAATATTACTTTGTTTATGGTTTATAATCAATATTAAATTAACAATTGGCTATATATGTCAATAATAATTAGGTAAAAACTGTATAAAGAAAGCTAGCTATACTATTCAGTTTTTTCATGGCAGGTTATTCACCACCTTTCATAATACGAAAGAAATTTAGTTTCGGTTTTCATGACCACGTAGATATCGTTGTCGAAAAGAATAGGCTTATTACCATGTATGTAATCTAGTTAAAATTTGTATATTAGATATTATTGTTTACGACTTCCTATTGGTTCTCAACTTTACTACTATAATACTTTTAAGTTTTAATCAATAATTGTCTTAAACTATTCCCTTAATCATCAGCTTATATATACGTTTTTTTTAAGGCATCCGCCATCACAGGGTGTTCGCGCCACCTCTGGATTATAGTCCAGAGACTTTTTTTCCTATTTTTAGAAATATTAACATACTGGTTACTTACATAATATAAATATAAATAATGTACAATTAAAATTATAAGAACTTAAAATTACAATATAAAATAGCTCATATACGTTCCCACTGTTGGGACACGGGCCTCCTGGGATAATGCATACCCAATAACCATAATTATGATTTGCATTTTTATAACGATCTAATAAAGATATTTACGATCGTCTATGATACATTCCGAAACATATTGGAAAACATTGTTTAAATTGGAACAGCTTTTCACTTTTATGTCTATTAAACGCTCATTAGTTCCGTTCATTAATTCCATAACAATTATCGTAAAAATCTTATATTTTCTGCACGTTTCTTTGGCGATTAGATCGGATTTATCGTCATACCGTTGTTTCACAGTTATCGGTTATAAATAAGCGTAAAATAGTGCAGTTGAAATCTACATACCGTTATGCTTTTTGAAGTACCTATCGATATCGATTGTTTAGTTTATGTAACAGCACTAGGGAGGCTTTGTGATAATAACATATCTATTATTTTTAGTCACAAAAAATGATGATTCCGCATCATTATTATTGTTATTAATTTTTTGTCGAAGTACCATAAGTATACCATATCATTTCATAAAAGAGAATGTGATAAAAAAGGCAAACATAGTCTAGGTATTGCAATTTTCCGATCTAAAAAACACCTGATTTCTTTTGAGGTTAATGTTCGCAGAACACAGATAAAATGTCTGAAACAGATTAAAAACTGACATATGACAACTATATATTATCTGTGACGTGCGACATCACAGCGTAATAACTTTCTTTGCTAATTAAATAGTTTATTGAACAAATTCGTTCGCAATAATTGCAGTAAAACTGACGTCCAGCTGGCAGGAAACTCGGGAACACCATAATTAACTGAAAACCAATTAAAACGATACCAATGGAATTTTAACCTTTTATCCCGTAACAATTAAAGATATATCGAACAAATAATTCACGTTCGACAAGCGATCTACCGAATATCCACTAAATTAAGAACGGGAGCCGTGAGATAAAATTAAAACTTAATTAAAACTCCATAAGGAAACGCAAATAAAGAAGTAAAGCCAGGCGTAAAGTATTTTGTCACCTACAGGCTACATCGCGGTCGCTTCGCTTGCTGTTTTTTTGTTCTGTTACTAAGTTTTTGTCGTCTTATTCAGCTCTAAATAACATAATTATTTATTTTTCAATTTTGGGACGCAGACTCGGTAATATATCTCCCTACTGGCAAATAAATTTATTGTGACGCTCAAAGAATGCTCAGTTGCAAATAAAATAATCTTAAATAATATAAGTAATTAAAAAACTAAATAAAAAGCACGCGTGATAGAATCAACTGAAAGTAAAAATTGTATTTTACACAATACCTATTTATTTCAATTTATCAGAAAAATAAAATACAATCATGAAATTCTTGTATTGTCCACCCATCCTTTAAAGTTAACAAATTTTAAATTCATTCTATTAATAAAAGTGGGTTAAATTCGAAGGAGTCGGTTACAAACAAACATACAGGTGAAGATAAGCGTGTTATGAGGCTGTACCTAGTTAATACGAAGTCAATAATTTATTCAATAGCATAATGAACGGGAACATAGCTCATAAAAATTATGTAAACCAACAATATTATTATGAATTGATACCGATGCGCAAATGTATGTAGAAACTTCCAAGGAATGCGTTTAAATTAAAATAGCACAAATGTAAATGAATTATAGACAAACTGAAGTGTTATTTGCATAAATAAATGAATGATAAAATGTATTGTTTAGGATGAAATGCGATTATTCAATGTTAATTTTTCCGTCGACACTATTCGCAGAACCGGTTTTTGCAACTGTTGTGAATATAGTAAATATTGCGTTTTGGGACACCGATATTTTGAATATTGATTTAAGGAAATGTAATGTTTATTTGTTATCTTTGTATGTTAGAGTAAGCATGCTCTTTGCAGCAAATACTTTGCTATAGTGTAAAGCATTGAACTGTCTAAAAATTTGACTACCCGAAAACAATAATATGAAAGGATATGATAATAAAACCCATTGAGGGTGTAAAATTATTGTACAATCTTAAATGATAAATCATTGAAGTAAAAAATGATTTTAGTCTATGATATTAAAATATAATATTCTCAGAATATATCTCTTTGTTATATTAAATCAATAACAAAATAAATCTCAACGTAATATGTAACAGATTTATTTAAGTACCATATTTTCGTAAAACTATGTACTTAAATTGATTTAAGAACCATTTATTTGCTTTTACACCCTTCAATTCATACCCTTAAGCAATTGTAAAACTATTATTCGTTTATTCCGCTTATCCTTAATAAATAATTGAATGGCTCTTTATTGAAAATCATATAACGTAAATAATTTTAAACACAAGTTAAAAATTATAACATAAATATCAATCCTATGGCTTATAAACTGTTTGACGAACAGTGAACATTGAATAACAATTAAGTTTACATTATTTATAATAAAAATACGTTTACATATTTGTTTGTATTTCTCTCATAAAATTAACTAGCTGTGCTCCGCGGTTTCACCCGCATTGCTCGGCTCCTGTTGGTATTTGCGTGATAATATATAACCTATAGCTTTCCTCGATAAATGGGCTATCTAACCCTGAAATAATTTTTCAAATCGAACCATTAGTTCCTGAAATTAGCGCGTTCAAACAAACAAACTTACTATTCAGCTTTATAATATAAATATAAATTCTTATTCATATATTTTAATGCAATAACTTTCAAATGTTACATTGTTGGTGAATATTTTTGCGTTTCAGTTAAAATGTTAAAAAGGCACATAAGGTTATATTACACACGTTCTAAATAAAAAAATAAATTATTTTATCACCGCACGCGTCACTAAGCGGTCGCATAATAGTTAATATAAAAGCAATATATTTTAATTGTAATTATAAAGCAGACAGATGCGTTTCAGTCGTAAATCTAAAAACCTGTGGTGTATAAAAACATGCTATTTTGTTATACGCTGCATGCTTACGTGACATGTGAACAGTTTGCACATTTATCCTTCGCATCCAGTCAAAACTTTGATATTATACCTAGAATAGAAACACATTATATAGATAAATGATTGCTATATTATATATCGTATCTTTAGGAGCTAGTTGTGGTTGAAATTTGGAGTCACCCATCAATAGACTGGCCGCGGATAAAGCTGCTTAACCTGTAGATTGTTTATTGACCAATACAAGATTTAAATAAAATATTTATAAAGTATATAATAATACACATTTTTTTTTGTATCATGCTCCATATTCTATTAACATCTCCATTTATAACATAAGTTGAGAAGAAGACCTGATGAAGATACTTCTGAGAAATATACCAATAAAACATATAAGTAATTGAAAATCCTAAAAAACTTGAAAGTCCAAATTTAAGTACAATTTTAGATCACTTCGAGAAACGTCTAACCATCCGTACCCATAAATTGGCTGTGCTCATTTAAATGCGATTGTGATCGACGCACCCGCGCACTCCTCGGCTCTCGTGTTAATGAGGATATAGTGTTGCCCCGTGGCTTTGCTCGGTGACATTTATGCTATTACGTGACTGCAGCTTAATGGATATGACCTAGGGTAAGATGTATAAAATACATTGAGCATTTGACTATTTTTTGTAAAACTCATCATCAAACGCAACATCATCGTAATGAATTTTTCAGGGAAAAGCCATTAATGATACTTTTTTCTTTTTATGATAAATATAAAATATCCTAACTCTTATATGCAAGGCATAAGGAAGAGTTTTATGAATATTTTTTATTAATTTTAGGTATTCATGATATACCTAAATTCATGTTTTTGTATGTAATATATTTTAGTAAGTAGTCTACTTCGCTACTTTTTAGTAATTTAACATGGTGTTTACATAATATGCAGTAAAATATAGTTAGGTACTAGTTCAATAGTAGAGAGGTATAATAATATGTAGTTTAAAAAAACTAAAAAACACGCTTTTCATAGAAAACCGAACTAAAAAATAGAAAATTTTATCAAATTATTGTATTGTCATCGGTCCTCAATAAATCTACAAAGTTTGAACGAAATCTGGCCGTTTAAAGTGGGTCAAAATCGCGCCCAAAGAAGTCGGTTACAAACATACAGTCGGTTACAAACATACAGGTGAAGCTAATATAAAGCGTGTAAAAACAAATAGTCATGCAGACACAAGTAAATCAACCCAGTCAACTAAATCTATCCATCCAAGAAAACAAATTCAAAGTAAAATGAAAAGATAAGCACTCAAGGAAAATTGTAACTCCAGTTGTATGACGCGGCGAAACAAAAAGAAAAGCGTTCATAATCATAATTAATTCTCATAATTAGTTCCACGAAAATGAGAATATTTAGAGGCGTAATAATTACGGATTAATGATTCAGTAAGAATTTTATGTATTCCAATTATAGTATCGTATTGGTTAATAACTAGAACAATTACATTGGAAAGTAACGGAGAGAAAACATTATAATTATACAATTATGACATTCATTATTCTAGAGATATCTTTGGACTGACCCAATTGTTGGGAAACTTTCGTTTGATACAATATACAGGTAAGATTTACATAATTTTCTTAATTTTTGTAACATAATAGGGATACGTAATACAAAGACAGGATGCATACGTATTTGTAACTAAATTCATGCTAAATCATCATCATTTAGTATGCTTTCATGGCATAACTACAGCATCGATTTGTAGGTATAGACATAGACAATATTTTTTCATAATTGAACCAGATTTAAGTGCGTATAGGGTGCGTGCGTATAGTTTTGTCTGTAGGCGCAATTTTCATTAGAAGTGAACAGAAGATTTCATTACAAGTAAAACAAAATATTTGCGTTCGATTAAGTTTAAGAAAATCTATTTAAAAAAATTGTGTGTATTTTGAAATATATCTTTGGAAGTCACGATAGAAGACTAGATTATTAAAAAAATACACTTTACGCTCGCTTAGATAGGATATTTCAAAAAGATAGGATGTTTAACATTACACGATGTTACATACATATTTTTGACACATACCTAATTTCTTGAACTTATTGATAAAGCTACTATAAAGCTCGACCAACTCATGTAAAAACTTGTTATTACGTATAAATATTGATTTATCGACGTCAATATTCCACCTGCCTCATTGGTGACACAGTCACGTCTTAATTGGATAATAGTAGTTAAAGGCAATAATTACTTGATCAATTGCTATACCCTACACTTACTTGGGAATTTATACTGTGGGTTTCAATATTATGCGACGTTAAAGACACAATTTTATTTAATGGGTGAGTTTTGATAAATTTGTTTTTGTCGTGTTATTTGATATTTTAAATGGTATTTATAATTTAGTCTATTTTTTGAAATAGTGTTAACTGTATGTGCAGTTTCATGTGCAAAGTCCATTAAGAAACAATTTTCTATTGAGAACCTCTACTATATAGGTATTAGAATGAACTAGCTGTGCCCCGCGGTTTCACCCGCATTGTTCCGCTCCTGTTGGTGTTAGCGTGATGATATATTGCCTTTGGCCTTCCACGATTAATGGGCTATCTAACAGCGAAGGAATTTTTCAAATCGGACCAGTAGTTCCTGAGATTAGCGCGTTCAATGAAACGATCTCTTCAGCTTTATAATATTAGTATAGATTAGTAAAAAATATTATTAACAATAAAACCGTCTCTTATATATTCCTTTATTAGATGAATTACCTTCATTTTAAAATACATTTATTCATACATATTACATAGATACCGAATTATTTCTACGTAGTAGGTACGTGTCTTCAGTAAGGGTGCGGTATTTCCCCATTTTGTTATTGACCCAATTTTAAAAGAAGCAAGTTTAACTAGGCACTAGTGTAAGAATTAAATACTTTATGGCTACTATTGTTAATACAGAAGAAGGGCAGTTATATAGAACATGTGTGTGGAAATGCAACTCCGAAATTGCTGAACCGTTTTTGATAGGATCAATTTTTTACAAACATCGTGTTAAAAGATTTTTCAGTCAATAGTTGTTGCAATACTTTCTTTACCATCCCTGTTCAATTCATTTGATCAAATTCTATACTTTTAATCCCAGTTACAATTAAACCGCTAAGCGCAGATTGTTCCACTTTCTAGTCCAGACACTGTATTTTATTGTATAGTGTAATTTTTCAATGTTTTCAAGAGAAAATGCGAGATTATATCTATCTGAGTTAGTATGGTGTTACGGTGGATGCTTGCACTAATTCTGTTACTTGATATTTCCAACGATTTAATATGACTTTGTATATGATTAAAGGTAATCTTTTGATAAATATTGATATGCATGTATGTACATATTTTAGTAGGTGCTTGAAAACATGTCTTATAAGTTACCTAAATAGTAGTCCTTGTTCTACAGATATTTTTGGTATAACTCGAGGCTTTTAAAAATAAAATATTAATTAAAAAGATATGTTATTTTAAGAGTGTTGTATGATAGTTTAATTAATTAAATAAGCTATGTTCTACCGTTATATATTCAAAACGTCGTAAAAAGTTGGAATAAGTTGAATTTAAATTGGCTCGTAAAGTCCTTAACTTTTAAATTTTATACACTCCTATTTCTATTGCTATAATTTAAACGGTCAATTGTGAATTTCATTCTATTCATGTAATTTTTAAAAGTAGGTATTAATTACAATTTCTATATCATGTATGCACAGTTCTATTACTAGATTTAAAAGTAATTTAGAAAGTCCATAATTCAAATTTAAATGAAAAACTGACAGGAGGGTAATGTAGGTAATGTTTTAACTTTTAACTTATATCATGGCTCCGTAAAAAAAGTCGCACACAAGCACGAAATTAATTTTTCAAAGCGGTGTGGTTTTCATTCTGATTACCATAAACTCATTATATTCAATGTGTCACATAAATTATTTTAATATTTCGTAATAAAATATTATCTGTAGGTATTACCCCTCGTACCTATAACGAGGTCATATTTTCAGTGAAATTAAATATTTATATTAGGTTAATAGAATTCTTGACACGCCATTTTGGTGTTCTCTTTGAGTCATAATAATTATGTATTTGTTCCTGGCTTTTCTCTTATTTGGAAGTATTAAGAAGATACTTATTAGTTAAGCTACAATTGATAATATTATCTTTTAATAGAAGAAAATGGAAAGAATGATGCTACGGAAAAAAATAATTTACAATTTACATGATTCATAGTTTCTACAATATAGGCACAATTATTATATATCGTTTGTCTGTTGGTTTGGTAAGTAATTTGTAAAGTTGGGAATTTATTATATATATATTTCATTTATTCTTTGGTATAATGAAACCCAGAACCCAGTTTATTTATGGTATATTTAGATAATTATTTATGTCAGCGAAACAAAACCTAAACAAGCTTCAACAAAATATTTACGAAAATATTGTTCACAATTTGGTTATCATAAAATTTTCCAAGGAGACTCCATAGTCAGGGAAATATATGGAGTTGTTAATACCTCCCAAATAACAACTCAGTAGATACTTATAGGTAGGTAATTTATTAATGATTTTTTTAATGATCATTTAATAACTAAACACATGCTGTTTGATTCAAAATCATATTATTATACACAAAATACATCTCATCTACAGTGATCGTAAATGCAATAAGTATGTACCTATCATCATTAAACAACATAAAAGTAAGTCTCATAATCCGTCGCCGTCATAGAGTTATGTTCAAATTGTACCTTATAAATTAAAAAATATAAACACGTGCAAATCGCTTTAATTTAAAAGTAAACCAAACAAAGCGTACCATCAGCTCCATATAAATATTTTCACTTTCAACAAGCGAGTTGGGTCACTGCCGAAATTCTGTCACGCAATAGCGCCATTAAGGGTTGTTTCACCCCTCACCCCCGCAAGGAGTCGGCGAATTTCACAAACTACCCTCCGTAATTTAAGGGATACCTACACCCCAGTGGGGTTACTTTTTTACGCGCCTCATTGGCTGAGTCTTTCAAAGAATTTTACGATATGCAGTTTTATTGGTGTTATTATTTATAATAGACTATACCCTTTATGATAATCAATCAACTTACAGTTTATGAGTCAGGAATGTCAAATAACGGATAGAATAAAACGATCGAAATGCAATGAATCATAAGGACAATAAATTTTCTTGTTATATTTACCGATCACAATAAACGCTTTCTTTTATTTGCTTGAAATAATCCGGAAATAATTTATAAGTATATAAGCAGACATAAGCATTGGATGTAAACAAAATGAGCCTCTATGTAAAAACTTTGTGAAATACAAGTAACAAAAACAATACATTTAATATGCACATGAAGCAAAAATTAATACTAAAAAATATATATATCAATATCTCAAACAGTACTTAACTATCCTACTAATATTATAAATGCGACAGTTTGTGAGGATGTGTGTGTGTGTTTGTTACTCTCACGCAAATACTACTGAACCGATTACAATGAAATTTAAAGAGCCCATATAGAGGGAAACTTGGATTAGCACATAGGATAGGTTTCATCCCGGAAATCCTACGGGAACGGGAATTATGCGGGTTTTTCTTTAAAAACGCGGGCGAAGCCGCGGGCGGATATCTAGTACTTGATAATATTAAATGTCTTCTAATAATTTTCTTCTCCATTTTAGTTAACAAAGGGTACATAATACATGATTTATAACAAATTTTAAAAGGCTATACACAAGTTTAAGCAACAAAAGGCTTATATTTTATAAGCGAGCCCGTGGGCGGCCGCCCGCCCGCCCAGGCTTGTATATAGGGGGTGTTGCGAAAGCCTTATTATCTGATAGGTTTAAATTTGGACGACCGGCTGTATAAATACAATCCAGTTGTTTAGTTTTAAATTAATTATTGTGAGTCAGTGCTAGAATTGTTTTAAGTAACGATTGAAAAGGAATGATAAAAGTTATTGCCTATGGGGTTTTATAAACTATGAAATAAAATTTATAATTATGTTCACCTACATTGAATATTATTAAGAATACAGAAAGATACCAGAAAATACACAAACTTCTGGATTCATAATAAAATTGAATACTCACTATCGTAAAAATTCTAATATGGCTTGAAAGTTTTATTCATAAAATGATATCTCAGAAATATCTAGTCCTATTTGAAAAATTCATTCGGTGTTCGATAGCCCATTTATCGAGGAAGGCTTTGTATCATCACGCTTAGACCAACAGGAGCGGAGCCACGCGGGTGAAACCGCGAAGCGTAGCTAATTATATCATATACTAGCTTCCGCCCACGACTTTGTACGTGCATCCCCGTTTTCCCCGTTCCCGCAAGAATTAAGGGAAATCCTTTCTTAGCGGATGACTACGTCCTAACATCTACCTGCATGCCAAATTTCAGCCCGATACGTCCAGTGGTTTGGGCTGTGCGTTTTGATAGATCACTATATCAGTCACCTTTGAGTTTTATATATATAGACTAGCTGTGTCCCGCGGCTTTACCCGCAGTTCCTGAGATTAGCGCGTTGAAACAAACTCTTCATATTTATAATATTAGTATAGATTATAGTGTTTCGCCAACAACACACCCTGTATAAATAGTCAATAAACGGCATATAGCATGCGCTAAGTTTACGAGCTGTTTTACTCGTTAAGCATTCAAGCTGTTAAGTTTAAGCTATTATAAACCTTTAATCACTTAAGCTTCGGTCGCATTAGTGCAACTTGACTTTGTGTCTCAAATTTAACTTTTTGTAAAATTTTATAGTTATATAAAAATCTATGTGAAGTAAAAAATAGAAGATATTTAAATAGCCATTTTCTAATATATTTATTTATTTTAGCAAGGTATTTAATAAGCCTTAGTAGGTTAGCTAAACGGAATAGGATTCACTAAATAAGTATAATTTTTAATATTGTAATTATATTTCGTATATTATAATCAACAAAAAGCGTTTGTATATTGCGTGATAATAATTGTAAAATTGAAAATATAACTTTTACTTTATACCTATCCTAAAACCTACGTACAGTAAAATAAAGCTTCGCAGAAGTTTTATTTCTGTCTTAGATTAATTTATTTTAATTTGCTTTAAATTTCCATTTACAAAGAATTTAAACAGTCAACTTTCAAATTATACGAAATGCTTTTTATTCATTTTCGTTAGCTTGAAAATAATATTTGCTTGTCATTCATCGTTGAAATAAAAACTAAAGCCCACACTTTAATTTAATAAACGACGTAACCTAAATAAAACATTAAACAATTTTCGCCATTATAAAAAGTATATTAAAGGCGAAGTTAGCGTGAGTCAGCGAATGGATGGTATAATTGATCTGATAAGGGGTGAAACACCTTTATAGTTGATTTTTTATATTTTTAATGATTATAATGTTTTGTTTATTTATTTTATTATTCGTTTCGTTGCCATGGTAGCAATTAAAATGAGTCCACCGTAAATCTTGATATACATCTACAAGCGAAAAGTAAATAATATTTGTTTAATTTATTTCATTCATATCTTAGTCTATTAATAATTATCGATAAGTTGAATATTTGCACATTTTTATTCGGACTTTAATTAAAGGATACTCAAAGAAATAGCGCAGTTTTTATCTTTAAAACCAACATTTGTTATAAATAATAGTTACATATTTATTGCTGATATCGCTGAAATAAATATTATGGATGTTTCCTTTATTATTCTCTTTAATAGAGTTATTTTATAAAATGGAAGAAAGCTTTGCTCGCTAAAAAGACTGGTATTGATATTTTTCCTTGAACCATATACGAGCAAATAAATATATTTGAATTTGAATTTGAACGAAATAAAGTGTAATAAACTAAACGTTCAAATTAGAGCTTTTCCAGAACCTAAAATTAGAAATCTAAAACTGGTTAACGCAGCTTTCCAATTGAGCCTTTTTTTCTTGTCACTAGCTCATATACAATAATATTAGGTAAAGAAGGTTTTCAGACAAAGAGCAAATCTTAATATCCACTCTGACGAAGCGATGCTAATAATAAAAATATACCTGTGTGCCTACGAGTTGTCACATTACAATAATTTTAAATCTTTAAGTACATCTATCCATCATTACAACCTCTTAACAAAACCTGAATTGCATTTTCGTGAATAACCTCTAGTAACAAATTAGTCGATTTCCCTGGCCAGTGTTTTATGGAAAACAATAATCTCAGATATGGGACGGTAATCCATCATAGTGGTGGCAATTGTTTTTGCTTGAGCGAACTTGATTAAATACTCCGATATGGCAACCCGGCTGGTTTAAAGTGGACCACGAGTTTCGGTTTTTCGATGGGGATTAGTGACAGTTTGTTAAGTCGGATTATAGCTACTGAGTTATGACGTATGCATGAAATAGAAGTTATTTTTTAGGTAAAATGTTGAATTTAAAACATTCTTAGTAGTAAACACGTAGTAACCATACATACACTTTCAATATTTTTATACCAGATGGTTTTCCACATAATATTTATCCTTTTAGGTTCTTGCCATGTTCTTAGGATCTGTATTTGAAGCTTTTATCCAATAGAAGGTACCAGTTACTACATATAACATTTCTACTTAATTTGTTTCCCACATAATTTTTGGTTTTCCTCAATGTGTGTAAGCTTTGTAAGCTTATTTTTTAAGCTCTTTCCCTAAAGACAACGTGTTCTAAAGTTTAAATGGTTTCTATAGGTTGTATATACTATATATAGTAAGTAGTAAGTATGTTTTACTCATAGAATATACCAACAACATTTCTATTCAGTTTGTTTTCCACACATGTACCTAAGAGTTGAAATGTCATTCTTTTAGGCTTTTTCCTACAGTCAAAGTGTACTAAACTTCATTTGAAGTCAATAAAGAATAACTTATTTATGATATGTTCTAAATCAGTTATTTACTTTAACCTTCCTATGTACATTTCTCCCAATATACATAGCATATGACGCAACATAGTTCGAACAGGGTTGGCATCAATAAATCGTAGTAAGGCGAATTAGCATCAGATCGATAGAGTTCCTTCCGGCAGTGCTGAGCGGAGGCAGGCACGGGGTATTATATATGTATTTGGTTTGGATGTGGATTTATTGGTGGAATTTATTATCGATTTATTTATGGTTGTGTCGGTTATGAGTTTATTTTCATAGATAATCTACCGTTGTCTATATAAACAAAAAAAATAATCTTATTTATTTGAAAACACCTATGAGTATCGTTGTTGTTATCTAATTCTTTGAATTATACTTTAATTGTTCAAGAATAACGAAGATATCTTATTTACAATTTTCAATATTTTCAATAAATGTTTATGTTGGAATTTTAATTTAGTTTATGTCGCATGTAACGCGCATGCGTATATGACTATAACTACACAGTACCTACCTACCTACTATTTACTAAAGAAATAATTAATAAGACTGAGATTGATTAGATATTTATATAGGTACATAATATATTAGCGCTAATATGTAGTAAGATTTAAAAATCTTAATAAAATTAAGCTTCTTTTTTACTTTTGCAATAATATACAGTGACAACATTGAAAACGAAACATTATTTAATATTTTCTTATTATTATTCCAGAAATCCTTTCAAAAAGCTCAAAATGAACACATACATTTCTTAAACAGTCCTACATACGCCGTAAGACCGCAATCCAAAATACATAACCTAATTACCACAATTACACGTACTCGTCTCTCATAAACAATCACAATAATCGGAATAAACGGTAAACCTTCTGAGAATCGAGTTATTTACAATCAGGCTACCGAGATATCGAATTTAAATATTTCACAAAATCTCAACTATCGAGATCCCGTGGCGTCGCGGCGAAATCTTTACGGCTGCTCTCGGTCTTGTAATCGATGCCTCAACAATCGATTTAATTAGAATTATCGATATTTTTATGTACAGTCGTGTGGGGAATGCGTTATGAACAAAGGAGTGAAGGTAGTGATTGTTATAAAGGCTTTCTGATGCAGATTTTAAAAGATTGAATGAAACTTCTTCATTTATTTTATGTTACGTAGTTTCTTTATTGTTGGCCAAATTATTTGATGAATAATAATGTTGATAGTAATTTCCATCTCTTAGTTATCAATGATTCAACGTTCACATTATTTATTAGTCGTTTGTATCAACATTTTTTAATAATCAAACCTTCCATGATTTAAAACCACTTCTTCAAAGCCTTATTAAGACAATATCAGTATAACATTTTTTCATATTTACCAACCACAGTATAAAACCACATCTCGACTCGGCAGTACCACGTTCATCAGTGACTTTTCGACGAGTAGCCCCCCACTGCTTTTTATATTCGAATTTCGATATAAAATTATAAAGAGGCTTAATAACTCACTCTGTGATATACGATGGTAGCGGACATATGCAAAGTAGGGGTAAGATTTACGCGACCAATTACCAGCGATCGATTGTACGTTCTGGATTAAATGCCTAATGCTTCAAGTTTGGTATAGTTATCAGGAAATACTATATGATTTTATACCAAAGCTGTTACTCGGCAAAAACGTAGGAAGAGTAATAATCAAGAGCAAGAATCAATTAATTCGTTACAAAAAAATTAAAGATTTCGCTCTTAGAAGAACTTTAGTTCGAAATTTTTTATACTATGTCACAATAATATAATGTTTTATCATAACATATTTTTAAGTATAAACGTAGAGTCTCTTTCAAATTCTTATTCACGTGTGTGAATTGTGATATCTTAATCACATAAATTATTAAAATTCTTTTTGATGAAATGTTGTGTTTATACATAATTATGTCAACGTTATAATATAGTCTCATCATAGTTGAATCTTTAGGATTTATAGCCAACTAGTATTTATCAAATATTTTGTATGAGTAAAATAGCCATTATCCATAATATGTATATCAATTCACTAATTAACAAAATCATATTTTTTGTAATGCCCTTTTTAAGCCTTTTTCACAAAATTCTTTCTTAAATTTTGTATATTTTAATTATTATTTCCTTTCAGTGTATGTAACTCGTGTAACTGCATCAGCAAATTTAATTAAATACAACTAAACATAATTCACAAACACTTACAATTAGACAAAACAAACGTGACTCAGAATCAGATGCGAAGATAAGGAAATCTAATCACTCGCGAACTGCTGTATCGATTTCGAAACGAGTCGAGTTCTCGAATATTATTAATACATACAGCCTATAATAAAATTGCCTGACAGCGTTAAATATGTGCGGTAGTCCACATTTATAAGTAATCGAATATCGGTATGCGTTCTGCGTTCAGCGAATAAATTAGATCAGTTTATTTTAATTTGATTTTCTTTTAAGGGATTGGAAAGGTTTTTAATAATGTTCTGTTCTAGGATTAGTCATTTTGTTTTGTATGATGATTGAGTATTATTTGTCCAAAATATTAGTGAATTTCATGAGACACAAAATTTTACAAAATGAGTACCTAATTTACAGTGCCTATCTATAAATTAGCAGTTTGAGATTTTTAATAAGCGTAAAATCCTTAAGATTCAAATAAATAAATAAATAAATAAATAAATATTATAGGACATTATTACACAAATCGACCTAGTCCCACAGTAAGCTCAATTAAGGCTTGTGTTGTGGGTATTAGGCGACGATAAATATAATATTTAATAAATACATATATAGATAATAACACCCAGACCCAAGAACAAATAATTGAGTTCATCACACAAATATTTGCCCTGACCGGGGATCGAACCCGGGACCGTCGGCTCAGTAGGCAGTTACTTTACCACTGCGCCAACCGCGTCGTCAAACTAAAAAACGTCGTAAAAATCTATTATAATATGAATTATTACCAAGAAATCGTCTAAAATTGTATTTAAGAATTCATGTCTTATTTCTGAGATTCTTTTTTTTGCAGTTTAATTTAAATTTTACACAACACACTCTCTACGATCCTTTACCATTTTTATACTATAAATAAGGATTTACACGTACCTTGAAAATAGCTTTTCGTACGCAGGTAACTAACAGACAGCCGCAGTATAGACAAGCGGTCCAGTTTGCTAAGTATGTTCTGCTCGAAGGGGAGGAGCGAAGCGAGCGTGTCAAGTTCCGCGTTGAGACGCTCCCGGTGACGCTTGCTGGGGTTGCTCTTGGTGACGCCGTCTTTCGATGGTGGTTTGATGCTGAAACAGAAATAATTGTCAAAATCCAAGTGCAATAATAAATGGAATTCTAAATATAATGGATAATGTTTGGCTATATTATAAAAAGCTGATGAAATAAAGAGCGTGTGTGCCGAGCACACGTGCTAGAAGAGAAACTTCTTTCACAAATTCAAAGATACCAAAATCGTCGCCTTACTCCATGACGTGACGGTATTGCCATAACCTTGAAATTTTACTCTGAACGCGCCTAAAGAAGTTTTACTTCAAAAATAACAATAAACACGTTTCAAAATAACTAATAAGGTCCAATTAAGAAAAATAACCAAAATAGGGACGATTTTTCCAACCGTCCGCGGCTTAACAATAATATTGTAAAAAGTCAATAATAAGAACAATAATCCAGTCTGTAGGTATTTATGCCCTACAAAAGGTGGCGTAGAAAATGTTTTGAAACGATATTGTTTAGGTATGAAAGGTTAATAAAAATCCAAGTTTTCGACCTTGACGGACCCAGGCGCTAGCCGCCATCTTGAATTAAAGGTGCTAAAATTAGGTATATTTTAAATAACTTCTCAATTGTTTACTAAATCACAAAAGTGTCTATGAGGGGTTCAAAGAAGACAAAATTACCTACATTTTTTTCATACATGATTATTCTGTAAGTCTTAAAGGTAAAAAGTTACAAGCGACGGAAATAATAATATTTACAGAAATCATATAATTTTAATTTTGTTTAAAAATTGTACAGCTATCATTTTTTAATTCTCTTTGATGGCCCGGGCTGGTTAATGGTGGCTTCTTCATTAACGTCGCTGAAATTTTCTGTTTCATTGTCTGTATTTTTAGTTTCCAACCATGAAATTTCGTCATCATGACCAGAAGAAATCGAAGACGCTGGAGCACGCTTTCTAGTAAATTTTTACGGAGGGGACATGGATAAGGAATCCTTAGAAGATATCCGATATGAACGATTCGTAAAGTTATCAATAAAAAGTAAATTTAATCGACGAAATTTCATGGTTGGAAACTAAAAATACAGACAATGAAACAGAAAATTTCAGCGACGACAATGAAGAAGCCACCATTAACCAGCCCGGGCCATCAAAAAGAATAAAAAAAGATTGCTGCACAGTTTTTAAACAAAATTAAAATTATATGATTTCTGTAAATATTATTATTTCCGTCGCTTGTAACTTTTTACCTTTAAGACTTACAGAATAATCATGTATGAAAAAAATGTAGGTAATTTTGTCTTCTTTGAACCCCTCATAGACACTTTTGTGATTTAGTAAACAATTGAGAAGTTATTTAAAATATACCTAATTTTAGCACCTTTAATTCAAGATGGCGGCTAGCGCCTGGGTCCGTCAAGGTCGAAAACTTGGATTTTTATTAACCTTTCATACCTAAACAATATTGTTTCAAAACATTTTCTACGCCACCTTTTGTAGAGCAGAGGCTTTTACATTTCCCCACAGACTGGACTACAATTTTTTTCAAATAAGCTGAATTTTCAATCTCGGACATTTAAAAATTATTTTAATTAGGAAAAACTTTCAGAAATAATGTTACTATTGCATGTATTACAAAAGGCTCTTGTTCAAATATTAACATATTCAAACAACTATATTAAAAGCAACAAGGCAACGCAGCGGTGATCTATTTTAATTAACATTAGTTAGCGTTAAATTACAGTTTAAATATACAAAAGGTATTTGTTTTTGTTAATTTGTGTTCACATCTCGCTCGCATAGGTAAGCACGAATTAGTATCGGACAGAGGTGCTGTGGAGTCGTCTTTAGTTTGATTTATATATCATTTAAAAAGATGAGTAATTTTACGTATGAAAGTTTGTGGTTTCCAACAACAATATTCAACAATATTACTTATTAAAAATACCTTGATTGTATTGTATTGACGTATTGTGTACAATATCGTATTTAAAATAATGTTCTTACATATTTTTATTAATCAATATATTCATTTTAATTTTTAAGTCAATACAATTATTAATATGTTAAACTAATTAAACAACCAGTTATTATAGGTTCTTTTAACTCACTCTACAACCATTAGTACCCTGATTATATTATTCAAGCGCTAAACAGCTCCACACATTTCTATGTTCGAAATTGCTGCATACATTTGGGCATTACTCATTGCCGCCCGTCGTTTTTGTTGATTTATTCAAAGTATCAACGCGCCTCGGCCCTTTGATACTTTTCCGATACAAATTATATGCGTACAGTATTTTGTTCTATCAAAAATACATCATATTTCGTGGGTGATAACGTCTTAATTCGATTGTGAGTAGCGAGCGTAATAATCGATAAATCAACACCGATTATTTCTATAAATTGTAACTCGATTAAGTTATAATCGATATCGTGTAATGTATATACGTAATCTGTCATCAGTACGCCAATAATTCATTGAATGTGTATATTTCGACTCATAGGTATTAGTCACGGAAACTCCGGCTAAATACATGTAATTTCACTTATTTCGATGACATTTTAATGAATTTGAAATAAAAAAATGCGTATGGCACCTATTTAACAACGAAAAAAACGTCTTGCACTAACAAATTTATGTCTGATGGATCTATCTAAAGGCAAAAGATTAAAAATTACGCGTTAATAAATGACTTTAAATTACGGATATTTTCCTGTGCGCACTAATAAACGCAACCACTACCGCCAGCCAGACAGCGCGGACTCTAACCGAAATAGCAAGAGAAACAGTATATCAAAAACCCAACTACCTATACTAAAATGACTTTTTTTAAAACGTTAATAGCTCCCATACCATAAGCTTATTTAAAATGCATACAATTCTTCGGAATCATATTTTATTTGGAAAATGGAATCAAATAATAATTATAATGCATTGGAAAGTAAATTCTTTTGCAATTTAATTCATTGTCTCCGAAGTCTATTAATGATTCAGATTGAAACTGAGACACATGGTTTGAATATTTATGTTATAACTTACATACCTATTTGGATAATGTTGAAAAATAAGAAGATACACAAAAAAACAGTATTTTTTGCAATCTTTTAATTTCAAAGTGTTAACGTAATTATTTTCTATCATATACTTATGTTATAAACGCGAAAGTGTGTTAGTCGGTTTGTCCTTCCTTCACGCTGCAACGGAGCAAGAGATTGATGTGATTTTTTTGCACAGAGATAGTAAACTCCGTAATAAAAACATTATAACAACTTTAACATAGTTTCTAGTTCCGGGTTCTCTTTAGAATTTTTCCATGAAATATCTATTTGACGATAGGAAGAAATATAGTGTTTCAATATTATTTTAGGCCGTAATCAGTAAAACAATTTAGCAATACACATTCCTTTAGTATCATTTACCTATAGTTACTTATAAGAGATAGCTTCGGCTCGATCCTTAAAAGAAGAACAAAACAAAAACGTTCAGAGCACCGTTAAATCAACGATAAGAAATCGCGGCTATTAAATGTTCATCAGACGTAAAAATTACACTAAATTAGCTTTAAACATGAGAAATATTTGGAGCTTTTAAGGTGTCTTGCGCCTAATAGTTGATACGTTTAGACAGTTTTGGTTCGACGAACTTGATGAAATGTTTGTTTATTGCATTTTAAATTATCATTAGACGTAAACTAAACTAGAACTTAAAGCTAAAATGTACAATGAAAAACTTATCGTATTAGAAACTCTGCAAGTTAATTATGAAACAAAACGAAGCGAAAAAAAAACTAATACTGTGCTAATACACCAAATTCAAATGTCCATTTGACAATTGTTATTTCAATTAACGTCCTTCACAATTCACATTTGACATTGGAATAATCCGTCCTCACTGGGATCGGGAATATGCCATATAAGAAAGAGAAGAAGAAGAAGCAGACATAATTTACATTTGACAACGATTTTCTATAGCATTCTTCTTTGAACGATTAGTAAAATATAGACAGCCATATTACTTTTAAACTTTCCTTGAAATAACAAAAGTTTTCGCACGTAGAAAAGTTTCTGCGTGTAAGATAAAGGGTTACTACACTGATAATGTGATAGCCGCAGTAAGATTTATTATGAATCCCATAGCTAACTAAAATAGCCTTGAAAGTACAAAAATTAAGGAGGTAGTAAAGTTACGATGTATCAGAACACGACAGTATCTTAGCATGTAAGAAGGAATAATGCTCTGACGTGACAGTAGTAAGATTCATTTTAATTAGTAAAATGTCCTTGAAAAGCCTTGAAATAACGAAAATGAAGTAGCTAGTAAAGTCATGGTACATCAGAACACGCATTAGCATGTAAGATAAAGGGTTCTACGGTGACGTGACAGCAGTAAGATTCGTTTTCATTCGGTCGCATGTCTGCACGGAACCCATTCAATGTCTCCCTTGGTCAATGACTTGTTTGCACCTATAATTGTTATGACGGCTGAACATGTTCCTTGCAAGATTTCGTGTTCGGTTGGTGGATAGGTTAGGTCATAATCTGACTGGTTTGTACTGTGTACGAAATGTGTTGGTAACGAATATAAATAAGGTGGTCGAAGTCTCCTTAACGTTTTGCATAGATTTTTGTAGTCGTTATTAAGCAGGTGAAACTGAATTCGAACTATGTCTCCTTTATGAAATACGCTAAACATTGTAAAAGTAATGAGTATAACACCAAAGATAAATAAACGAAACTAATACAGCTTGTATCTATGTATGTTGATTCAAAATTTTAATTCTTTTAATATTAAAATTTAGCCATCAAAAAAATAAAAGTGTACCGTCGGCCACCCATCATTTGTTTCATCTCAAAGATGCTGTTAGTGAAAAAAAATTAACAAGTAGTTTTGTGTTACGTCATAGACCCTATGTTTACAAATGCGTCGGTCCTGTAAGGTATAATTATAAACGTATTAGTGAGGTCAACGGCCGAAAGGGTGAAGGCCAATTTGAAGGTTTTGTTTTAAGGCCACATTTGGTGTGGATGTAAACATCACGCATGTATTCATAATCTATGAATAGGGTCTCCGCGGGTGCGTTTTTGGTCCGCTACTATAAATAATGTTTCAAAGTAATGAATGTGTCATAACACACTTTTTCTAGTCATTGAAATACAATATTGCAAACTATTTTTTTAATGCAAATAAAAGATAATGACAAACAAATGCTACTTTGTAATTAGAATCAGTTTTATTGTTCTTAACACAGATACAACGTAAGTTTCTTGAATAAATAATTATAATCTGAAATTAATAACTTTGGTACTGCATTGAAAATTGAATACGGGCGATAATTACGAAAATTGCTCGATTATGTTGTCAGAAAATAGGAATATTGATGGTCTATTAAAGCGATAAAGGTGTTTTAAGTGATAATTAACGGCTTGATTTACATGTTCTATTAGTAACGACATGCAGTGTGCGGACACCAAAGAAGAAATCAAACTATGTATCTATATTTAGCACAGATCACATTTTATGGGTGAAAGAGAAAATTATGTTATAAAAATATCTTTGGCATATGAATGAAGAAGTGCATCAAATGGACAAGGTGGCATTTACCATGACCGCTAGTTGAATACTGGGAAAAAATAAAACTCTAAAGTGATTATCTCCACAATTCATCGTAGATAAGTATGTTCGTAAAAAATGCCTAATTATGAACAATACATAACCTTCAATGCACTTGTAATAACTGAATGCTATAACTTATTTTAGGACAAGCATTAATATACAAAAATCAAAAAACAATCCTTATATCGATACGCATAGTGATTGAAATCCTTTAAAACTATTAGCTAACGTAAGATATGCTGAAAAATTGAAAACTTCCAATGTCATAAGTGCCGATTTGAGTTCAAGTGGAATTGATTCTTATGCTGATGATTTAAGATTGAATATTGATTGTAGGATAGACGTTGTACATGGATGCACATGTGTGCCAAGCAAAATTAAGTGTGCCAATATCATCGTTCTCGCTTGATCGCGTCCAGCCTTCGTTGGAATAGCTGTTTTCCGTCGATTTTTCTCGTATTTACGCATTTCTATTTCAGTCAAGGTCTTGTATATGGGAAACGTGTCTGAATATAATAGATTTTATGTCATTAATTAACATTTTCTTAAGATTTTCAAGAAGAAAGATAAGCAAATAAATACCTATAATTTTATCAAAGTTTTAGATCTGCTTAGAAGTGACTGAGCTCGATTCAACTGTTTTGAAAGCAGTCTAAACAATAGACACTATAAAACACTTGTAATTTCCACAACAACGTTAATAAATGTTACTAAATATGCGATAATAGGGACCTTGTTAATTGTTATAACAATGCACTAGTTTTGTAGAAACTACTGAATGCCATGAATCGATCGCTATGATATTTAATGTAAGTAGATGTCAATGCTAAGGGCATCTTCAAACAGTATAAACAAATATCGAATAAATACAAATACATGATACATGCATGCATGTTATATGTATTGAATTTATTGTTCAGTTAAAACATTTTACTAAGTTTGTACGAAAAGAATTCGTCACTATAGTTTTATTAAATAGACCTCATATATTTCCTTATTGTTTTTACTACAACAGGGTTACTACCGTTTATAAATTAATATCCAACATTAGAAAGAATCATACAAAGCCCATTACCATAATTTACGTAGTCTCTTCATAAAAATACAGTCCACCATGACCCCAGGTCGTTAGGTGATTACTAGAAATCATTGCAATTGGCACAAATTGCATTCTACATATGATTGTACTTGTCTATTACCTTTGATGAGCCTGTTTACGTTAATATGATAAGTACAATCAGGTAAAATAGCTGGATAAAAGTGTCAAGCGAATTTGTATTGAAATATTTGATTCTGTTTTTATAGGACTGATTATGAGATTCTCGTTGCAGATTTTCTCAACTTATAATTATTTAAACAACAGATATTATATTGATTCTTTCTGTTTTTAATTTTGCTTTTTGTTGCTACATAAATATATATTAATCCACCAGGCCCCGAAATCACAGACCCAATAGAAAATCTATTGTGTCGCGGTCGGATCTGGCCGTTCGGGGCTCAATGGGTTAAATATATCCTCAGGTTAAGTTTAGTAATTATTACTTATGTACATGTAACATTTTGTATCGTCTTTTAATTGCTTACAAAGAAGGTTCTTCCGTTACAAAATTTAAACAAAATTGGTCAACTTCTCTTCACTTAAACTACGATAAAGAAAAGATGAAGTCGGTTAATAAGTTATGATTTTGTAAAGTCCTTTAAAAACATATTTATAAACTGTTAAAATAGCAATATAATTTGCTCTTTAAAAAAGACCGACAAAACCGCATGCCAATAATTAGGAAACCCAAATACAATTATACCAGCAAATTTAATTCCACACTTAATTATAATTGACACTTACAATACTATTCTTCAATACCTATAATCCGATTTCACGCTTAACCCTACACTGCTGTAGCAAATTTCCCCCTATCGGTGTCGGGTCTAAAATACCCGCTTTGTGTTTTGACAGGAGTTAATACAAGGGTCGTCTTTACCTGTATAGTGTATATTGGAACCCTGCGCGTGCTCTATTGTCCCTTTATTCACTTGTTGGGGTCGATTTGGTACATTTATTTCCAAGTTTATTTGCACATTAATTGAATAAGCACGGTCTGTATGGGGATATTAATGATCGGAGCAAATGCTTTTAAATATTGATTGAATTGTGGTTTATTGAGATGATGTTGAGGTTTATCAATGTTTTTTATGGAATTTAACAGGTGTCACCATAAAATTGTTTTACTGGAGTCATTCATATTACGTACTTATTATAACGAAAAATAATTTGTACTTAATTAAAAAAATACAATAACGATTTTTGCACCTTACAACTGTTAAGTTGTTACGTTCACATAAGATTTGATGGTTCATATCATTGATAATACAGTAATATTTTAATATCAAAATAACAATACGCGGGTGGTTTAAAAAACAAAAGCCACAAAAGCTTTCACCGGCTAAGCGCTATTAAAACAATATTAAGATGGCTCCAGGCCAATGTTTAGTAATGACACGGTTCTAAACAAAAGAATCTCAATCACATCGTATGTTATATGGTCAAGTAGTTTCGTTAGGATACTGTTCGTTCAGATCGTTAGGATTTACCTACATAGTTTGGTGAACAAAGTTTTATAAATATGGTTTTACTTGAAGCTAAGAGCATAGTATAAAAAGAGCTAAGGGCAAGTATCACTCGTGTATTACAATTCTAATATTACCAGTATATTAGAAATGTAGTATTCGTATGTGTCATATTCAACATCTTCGAATTAGAAATCTAGTTGCAGCGTCATCAAAATATATTTTGTTAATATAATTAGCAAATACAAACGAACGTGTCGATCACAATACTTGTACTTACAGAATTATTTTCTAAAAATTTCGCTTACTGCCAATTCATAGGTTTGAATTATTTTCATAATATTTTAAGATACTTCTGTCACAGATTATACTTGTCAATGTTTAAACACGCCACATTTATGTAATTTCCTCTATTCAAACACAATACCCTCTATACCACCCATACAGCCATCTCAATTACCACAACATTTATTCCCCAAAGAAGTATAAGCTCGGAAAGTGACGCGCAATAATCCCTTCAATCCATTAGTTACCGAAACCCTAATGCGTATTAGTGTGCGTAGATGTGGTCATAGTGACCAGTCGAGCGGGGGAAGGAAAACAATATTACATCCGCGTTTGAGGGTTACTGATTTTTTTGAAAAGAAGCTTCTTTAGACGCGTTGAGAGTAAAATTTGAAGGTCATGTCATGGCAATACCGTCACATCGTGGAGTGGCGACGATTTTGGTATCTTTGTATCTTAGCAAAGAAGTTCCACTTGTGACACGTGCTCGTTTTCATATTTCTATATTTTATTGAATTGATACAGGTTAAATGATGACATTGCATTGATGAGAGTCCTAAGAGTCTGGATGTAGATACTGAATTTTATAATATTTATTGTACCTATACTTACGTTAAAAACAGAATGATGAAACTAAACATCAGGTATTAAATAGGTATATAGACAGTTACCTATAGACTCTCTTGAATACAATATTGAAATAAAATTGTGTATATTGCCCACAATTTAATGGCTGATTTACCCTCTATAATACATATCTTTCAGTAATTATTCTTGCAGTTTCACATAAGTTTAACTTGTAGTTCAATAATGGATCACATAAAGATAATTGCAGTTAATTGTTTCATGATACTGACCCTTGTAATTAATAATTGCTACTTCAAGTGATGAATTAATACGAATGGTGATATATAGAGTAATATATCATTTTGTTTAAATAGATGTTCTGTGGTAAGTTTTATTATTATGAGTTTACTAAAATTAATTACTATTTGTATATATCGCAGGCAAATTGTACAATTTCCTCTGTTTACAAACGGCGTCTGTCACTTTACAAACGCTAGGCATTTTAGGTTCTTGTTTTTAAAACTACACAGAAATAGGAACCCCGCGAAGGCTCCATCGGTTCGCAACCGTCTTCTTGTGGATGTTTGGAAAAACTAAATGTACACAGCATATTACAAAATGCCGCGCGTTTGTAGACGGCGAGATAATATACAATTTGCCTGCGACTATACACGTATCGCATTTTGAAGAAAATATATTGTTTAGGATAATTGCATTGCATACAAAAAATACATTTAGAACAATATAAAACAATTGTATTCTGATAATAAAGCTTAAATTATTGAAATTTTCAGTAAAAATTAAACAGTACTAGGTATATTAGAAACAAGAGATGACACAGTTAAACATGATTGAGTCATTTATACGCAAAAGTATTAGCTCTTATAAAAAAAAAAACTTTTATAATAATTTCCACGTGCTAGTCTAAGAGTTGACATCAATTCCACAAGATATAATTAAAATTGCAAAAACTTAATTCTTTGTATATTTAGCTAAGTATGAAAATATCTTTAAATGGTAATAACTGCAAAAAATTGATGAGTCATTCAATCACTTAAAGACCGTGTACATCCAATAATTATTTATACTGTGTACAATTTTTTATCGGCTTTAATTAAAACTATGTTTATTATCATTGTTCTTGGCGAATGATTCGTAAAAAGCTGATTGTATTTAAAATATCGCCTTGCCCTAATATTTGTGGGAATTACATAGGTTTAATAATTATTTGTAATTGTTTAGAGCTATGTCATAGACACAGTTGTGTGTACAAGGTTCTGGGGACAAAAAGTATCATTTTTGCGAATAAATCAAACAGAAAAACATATCTTTGTTTTTTATTTAAGATGAGTTTAAGATTATACCTAAAGGATTAGCATTAATTTTATAAAGTTCCCATTTAATTTGTCTTTTCGCGTTTATCTCAAAAACTAGTTTGACATATTTTACTTGATCCTACGCTACGTAACAAAAAAAGTGAAATCTTGTTTTTGCGATATGGGTCACACTTCACATCTGTTTCACTTTCGTTTTTCTTAACATGCACGTAAAAATTAAGTTAGGTACCTAGGTACTAACTTTTCATTGGGCTCCCGTTTCGAATCTAGAGCCTCAAGCAGTATAAAAACTCGACCATTATACCTATATAATTAATAATTAATATATTACCTATTAAATATGACGTTAACAGTATATTACCCGTTGCTTTTAACAAACAAAAATATTATTATTAGGGCCGATTTTTCAATCTTTGGTTAAAATTTATCCGTCCAATAAAGTCTTACACGAACATATAAAAATGTCACCTGTAAACTGTCAAATACGGGCAAGTAGAATACATTTTTAAAATGGTAGTTTAATAAGTTATTCGACGAATAAGTTTTAACCAAGCATTGAAAAATCGGCCCTTAATGAAATAAAAAAAAATTTCATAATGTAAATTTCAAAAAGTCTTTTTTCTTTCCCTTATCAGTAGCGTCTGCTCTATAAAGATTTCAGAATAACTAATGAAGTCGATAAGCTGATTACGTTTTATCGTTTTTAATCACACAAAAACTTACTTTTCTACCATATTTGTATGTCATGCTTGAACGTTGCTCTTGATTATTTAATTAAATGCATTTTTAGTTCTTATATCGATGAAAGCGGTGAACTATTGGAAGGTTAATGTTATGGAAAGATTGGTTTTATTTTATTTTAATGAGCAGAGAGAGAGAGAATTAATTTTAGCATGTAGCAGTAAATAAAAAATAATAAATATACCAGGACCATTTTCACACACGGCACGATCTGATACTATCCCACGACACGACAACGACAAAATTAATATTTGAATTAGATATGTTTTATGTTTGTGATTGAAAGCATTGAGTGAATTTGTATCAAATTAGGAACCTAGATACCAAATAAAACTATTTAATATTATTAAATTGTTATAAATAGCTTAATAAAAATACAATGTATAATGATAATAAAAATGTAAACGTTACCGAAGTGAAACACGAAATAAATATAACAACATATTTAAGTAAAAGCTAATCAATTCATTAGCACTTTAACGTACAATAAACTCGTATTAACATTGCATTTTCTAAATAAAGATTGAAAGGATAACATCAGAGCATGTACAAGTAGCGGGTGAAACGCGAACAAAACAATAATAAAAGAAAACAAACAAAAAAACAGAACAATTTAAAATTGTAGCGACTCGCGTGTCGCTCCACTTAAAAAAGCGTAAAATTTGACATATCAACAATCTGTACCAAGTAAAAATAAATCACGGCCGCTCGTTAATTAATTCCTCTAAATTTCGTGTCATTAAATAGAGAAATAAGAAGAAAACGTGGCGGGTGTTGTCTCGATCGATTAAAGATAAGCGCAGAGTGAAGTCTGGGCCAAACAGTAGTTAGGTAACTTGATACGCTGTTGGGGAGACTGCACATTTGTCTTGTTTTATTTAAATTTGGTGTTTTTGTGGATGTTTGTCAGTTAATTAAATTTATATTTAAATAATTGAATACGCAGTTAATTGAAAGTGTGTGTTTCTGTGAGTTTGATTGATAAAAAATATATGAAGCAATAAATGTAACGAGGAATAATTCAGTCTGAAAATATGATTAATATTATGTTATATTTTTTATTAACTTGTATTATAAATAAAATTTAACATTGACAATTTTGTTATGGCAGCTAAGCAACTGCCCTTTTTGTACAATGCGCATATAAACTTTAAATTAGTTCCGATAATCTTATTTTCCTTTGACTACAAGACTATTGTAGAAGGCCCTTTATTTGAAAATAACTGGAATTCCGCGAATGTATCACAGACGAGCGAATCCATCTTCGATATCGGGTAAGTCAGCTTCGATCGGCGGTAAACGGTGCAGTTTTATTTGTTTTGTTCGAGATTTTAATATAATAGCTATAATTTGATTGTGCCTTAATGTCATCTTGCATCTGGTCTCAAATTAAGGGGATTGTACATTAGAACTTACAGATGATACATTTTACAGTAGCACCTCTATAAGTCGAATATCAAGGGAGACGCCAAAAAATTCGAGTTATAGAGTTTTCAACTTATGGAGGATTTCGACTTAGGCGGATTTTGATTCGACATAAAGAGTTTGAGGTTTATTCTTATAAATTTTGAGTTAGAGAGGTAAAGTACATTAAAATTCAACTTGCAGAGATGACAAACATGTTTTTATTTATTATAAATCAACATTATTTCAAATCATTTTAAAATAAAAAATATGGCATTAAAAAAGTCAGTATTTTTTTGCTTTAGATAATTTGGTTGTTCTCTAGCTTTGTCCAATCTATAAAGAACAGAAAATTCTTCTTCTTCAGAGATACTGGTTTGCTCTATAAAATTTCGTAAGGTATTGAATGCGGTTCTTGCCTCTTTGATGGAAACGCATGGAGCGCATGTAAGTACTATTCACGTCTTCTATGTCATCTTAATCATTAGTATCGGTTTTCTGAGCTACTGAATCGATAATTTCGTCATCAGATACCTACTTAATGCAAACACGTGTTTACGTGAGTCATAAATTTATTATCGTATACTCCTAAAATGTTTTCTAAGAAACAATTATAGTGTACTGCACTGTCGGCAAGTTGTTAAAGTCCAAATGATCAAGTTATGTATAAAGATTGTAAAATAAAATGTTGCCATGTTCGAGATACAGAGGTCAAATTTAATTTTTCGAGTTATAGAGTGAAAATATGTACCAAAATGGCTTGGAGGGACTCGGTGATTATTTCGACTAACAGAGGGCCAAGATTTCAAGTTACGGAGGTTTTCGGGTTTGAAAGGAAGGGAACAAGACATTTTTTCGAGATTTGGAGGTTTTTGACTTATCGAGGTTCGACTTAACGAGGTGCTACTGTATATACTTTAAAAATGAAATCTACAACTTACCTACCTCTTTATAATAACGTAATCACAGTTTATGGAAGCAATTGTAATATTTTTCTTATTTTAGTTTCGCACAGTAAAAAATGGTACGTTCAGACTCTCCATGAAAACTTATAAAACGATTTTAAAAATTATTTCATCCGTATGGAGCTCCATTGTTTCCTTATTGTTCATGAGTGACATAGGTCCTAATTTTTATTTTCGGGACAACTAGTACAAGTGATATAAGCCACATTTGTTATTTTCTCGGGCTACTAGAGCTTTCAAACCAGTGAATAATATTTCTTATTGAGAGGATTTTGCGATAGTTCTCACACAATAACAATATTTACCCCACACTACCATTCCCCCTAATGAGGTCACTTACAGCATTCAAGTGTGGTCTGTAACGGTAAATATAAAAAAAAACATTATGTGATGTGCTGCGCACCACTGCGCTTGACCAGTGCGCGGTAGATATATGGAAATACATAGTTGGAAAAACTGGATTCCGAACGATGATAGTTTTAGATTATACTAGATTTCCACCCGCGGCTTCGCCCGCGTTTTCAAAGGAAAATCCGCATAGTTCCCGTTCCCGTGGGATTTCCGGGATAAAACCTATCCTATGTGTTAATCCAAGTTACCCTCTATATGTGTGCTAAATTTCATTGTAATCGGTTCAGTAGTTTTTACGTGAAAGAGTAACAAACATCCATACATCCATACATCCTTACAAACTTTCGCCTTTATAATATTAATAGGATGATCAAATAATCTAATAATATTCGATATTTTAGAATTTGAAGTGTTGTTATTTGTGAGCTGTGTTGAATTGTTAAACTATGTGTGTTTCGCATGCGGTGTAACGCGTCTAAATGTCTAAGTCTAAATTATCAGAACAACAACTTATTTAACAGAATCGTATGACAGTAAAACTGTGAGATTATAAGGTGTAGATTGAAAAAGCTAAGCAATGTAGCTTTCTGTGTAGAACACAGAAAGGAGCTTAGTTTTAAGTCTGAACAATTATATTATCTGGACGAAAATCTAGTAATCCAGTATAAAAAATATTACCTAGAGTTTTTCCTTTTTCGAAAGATTAATCACAATCTTTGTTTTGAAATCGTGCATTAGTAATATTTTATTTCCCACTAACGTTTTATATATGAGATGATTTTAAAACTTACCTGACAGCATGTTAAAACTAAAATAATCGATATTTATTATATCTATTGTTCGATAATGATTTTGACTTTTGTATATTTAATGTAACACCCTTAATTTTCATTAATATTTGTTTAGATACAGTGTAAAAGAGCTTTTCATTACATTGTAACATGTACTTTGTTACCACAAAACGGTGGGTGAGGTTCAAAGATTAGTTAGTCAAAATTGACAGGTGCGGTTTTTGTTTTATAATATTCATATTGTTCTAATAGGTATGTTACAAGTACATACTTACGTATGGTATGGATGGTTTTACGTGTTTTTTTTTAAACATTGATCGTACGGAGAGTATGGTTTCAAGATTTGATAACTTTTAACAGAATAATACTTACGAAAAAATAGTATTACGGTGTTCACATTTTTTTACAAAAACGGCGTATAGTTTGGTTCTGAAATAGGCACACGAAAATTTCGCCACCCTTCGTTCCCGTCAATTGGCATGTACCTGTCACAGCTCGGTGCCCCAATTCGCTGCGGTTTTCGACCACACATCGCCCGCTCTCACTACGGCCACACCACGTTATCATCTGCTTCTCATTGGACGCGCCTTTACCGTGTAATGCAGTTAGTTGAATTAGCAGTACATCACTCGCAAATACGCTATTCGCGGAGCTGATAACGAGATTTCTACTAATCCTTCACAATTATTCGCTATAGGTGGATTACTGGGATACCAACGGCTACTATACCTCCAATATTCTACTAGGACCACGCCTCACAACCAATGACAATGGATTTTTCAAACTAACTTAAAGGATTTGATCAGAGAATAACATGGGTTTAGCCCTTAAGTACATCATTGTACACAAAGAATAATCAATTCTAAAACCGCGCAATACGGTTTTAAATGTAAAAACGATTGGATAATAGCGTTAATACCGTTGATTCATGCAAATATGTATTGCACAAAACTCTTGCACCGTCCATCATAGAATATAAAACAACGCAGATACGCAATTCCGTTCATATTTTAATATATTTTGTGCGTTCTCTGTTTGTAATTTATTTATAAACGAAGCAAATCAGACCGTTAGTAGATTAAGTTAAATTAGATTTATATCGAGCTTTGTATTTAGTTATGTGTATGCACCGTATGTTGGCGCATAAAGAGCTTAGCTGGCATCGTATAAAGCTAGCTAAATCCCAGTTAAACCAATAAAAGGGTTTTATTAAATGAAAACCTATTGGATTCACCGTCGGCGGCTCGGCGATACTGCATTTAGTACTAATAAAGATTAACACACACTGGAAGCCTGAATACGCCATAGCGACCATAGTGCTGGAACGAAAAACGCATATTTAGGTGGACGGAAACCTCTGACGCCGCCAATATGATTTCTATCATCACACAAACTCTACATTTTTCACTTTACTTTCATATCTTGATAGTATTTGGGACAAAATATGCGAAACATTGCCATATTAGCACCAGACAATCGACAATATTTTCTATTAAAAATTCAATATTTATTCGATTTTATCGTCACGAAACGCTCATTTATATACGAGCAAATTGAATAAAGTACTCACATCGCACAATACAGTTGCAAAAAAATATAAAAACGCGCGTTTATATACCGGCGTTTATTCCGCCCAGTGTACGACGTGAACCCATTCTATGAGTTAAACACGGCTTATTCGATTAGTAAGGCCACTGATTGAATTAAGGTGAACGCACTCGCGGTTCTGCGGATTTAGTTTATAGGGTTTGACTATCGCTAATAAGATATACGTTATTTAATACGTTGCTAATAGAAATTACCTTTATAAATTGCACCATAAAATCGTTTGAGAGATCAAGCTTGGATAATACAACAGAAAACTGTAGTAAATAAGGTATTTTCTACACTTTTTTCAATTATTATAATGTGGAGTAATTGCTTCCATCCCCTGAGCTATAATTAGGCTAAGAGCCAGTGTTAGAATGCGCAAGCTAAGATAAGCAATTTCCTTATCTATATGAATGATTGTTGATTAGAATAATTCCTAATTCCATCCTATTAATATTATAAATGTGAAAGTTTGTATGGATGTATGGATGTTTGTTACTCTTTCACGCAAAAACTACTGAACCGATTACAATGAATTTTAGCACACATATAGAGGGTAACTTGGATTAACAGATAGGATAGGTTTTATCCCGGAAATCCCACGGGAACGGGAACTATGCGGGTTTATCTTTGAAAATGCGGGCGAAGCCGCGGGCGGAAAGCTAGTGGTTAATAAATTAAATTTCTACTGGGAAAGCTTCAAGAAACTCTGTTTTCAGAGCAGAAATGTTATCTTTTAGGAAAAGTATACTACTTAGGAATCTTATACATTTGTATTGTTATTTTTTTAATAAAAAACTGGTCATAATATTCTCTATACCTAGTGATTGATATTGATATATTATAATATACTAGTTTTAATTTTTCAACTGAACGTAACATTAACTAATATAATATTAATTTACATTTATATGATATATCCTACCATATACACATCAGCTGCATTCCCGAGACATGTACTTTATCTACCCTTTGGCAAATGCCATTAATTAATTAGGTATTATGTACTAATGAAGGGTATATAAGTAGGTATTTAATCAGGATTAGAGAACGATAGATAAGCTTCCTATCTAATTTTCTGAAATATTTTCGGAAAAAAATTATGATAATTTAAAAAAATGGCATTAATTTTGTAGAGATTTTAAGATGAATTATTATGTATTATATTATATATCTACTATTAGATAACATTTTACGACAAACCAACTTAAAAGATCGAGGTAAAGTATCGTACGCAAAATAGATTATAACTAAGGTAACAAGAAGCTATCAAGGGCTACCATTATATTCTATTGGTCTTTTTCGTTACCCTGGTAACGTTCTAAATCTAACAGATTCTGGTTTAAACATAGGAGTAACGTAATCTAACCCAGCAGCGCTTCAAAACATTGTATTCATCAGAAAACGTCAATAAATACTAGCGCAAGAAGTTATTATCTTAATGAGCGGTAGACGAAGCATGGAAGGTATTTTTTTCCGTAAGAACACCACAATCGAGACTCAGAATTTAAAATTTACATAATTCATAATCGCTTGCCTGATTGCTTGCAGTGTTAGCGTGGAAGCTTGTGAAGTGTTATTTGTGTTAATATTGAATTTTTAATAAAATGCCTGACACATTTTTCATGAGTTTTACGTAGTGATATTTGAAGAGGGCGAACCAAACTCTTTCTTCTTTTTAATATCTACTGAGGTATTGATTCCTCTACTTTAAATGGTTTAATCTTCGATTGGAAATATGTACCTGAATTTGGCAATGTGTAGATTACTTTTTTGATGGAATTAGATTCTATTTTTTTTGACCGCCTCCTTGGTACAGTGGTTGGCGCTTGAGCGTAGAACCGAGGGGTCCTGGGTTCGATTCCCGGTGGAGACGAAGAAAAAAAATGTCTCGGTCTGGCAGGACACAGAAGGCTGATCACCTACTTGTCCCTAAAGAAAATCGATCAGTGAAACAGATGTATGAATAATGCATCTGCCCCTTACCCCACTACGGGGACACGGGACTTCACTTACTTAACTTAGATACTATTTAGGTGCCATGTTATTTCTATTTATATTATCAAGTAGGAAGATCTATTGTGGTACGTGGTAACTCCTTATTTTACATTGCTTCAGCCTATGATTATATTTTTGTATTTCTACCCACATTTAACTAAACATTTATATTTTTCTAAAATACCTTTGTAAAATGACTTAGTCTATGAAATCGCTGTAACTAGCGCCGCACAGCGTCGTCTAATCATTTTAATTGGCGACATAGTTGCTCGTAGCTAATGTACAAATAATACTTTTGTGTTTAAGTGTTTGCGGGAAATTTCTGGACTGCAACGTTCAGGAATCGATATTTGAAGGTCGAAATTATTAGGTAGGTAGGTCATGCTACATTAAGTTAACAGGGAGTAGGTATATACCTATACGAGATTGTATACTTTGAATAAAAACTTATTGCTAATATTTACGTCAAAGTGAATGTAAGATATAGTAAAGGGTTTTATTTTGGACTAAATCTACTTTGTATTATGTCTCTGAGAGCTTTACAAAAGCTCGTAAGTTAGTTAAATGGCTATGAAAAACAACTGAGCTTACAGTCATTTTGGCAATCCCGGTGTGTCTGAAAAGTCTGTCTATAAAGGTCTGAGATGTCGAACATATTACGTACTTGGAAATTAATGATTTTTTTCAACGAAAGAGTTTTATCATGGACGATTTGATCTTTATTCAGGTCAGAGGCAGAATTCTCAAATAATCTACACGCAATGGCCAATGATAATATAACATGAAAAATAATCATACATGTTAAAGGAAAAATTATTTATAAATAGAAGAAATCCTTTTAATTTGCCAATTCTTGATAGGATATGGAAAAATTGTATATCAAATAGTGCCGTAGTACAAACGAGTAGGTAAATAGTTTATGTCTGCTACACATGTGTTCTATAAGCGTAACAATCTTGTTGTCAATGTGTGTGTGGAGCTTGGTAATCCCGAGGGATTGTAGGTATCTGCTGCGACTTCTGTGTTCCTAGTACCTATATGGATTAGGATAGTACATATTATGTTTTGAAATAGACATTATTGCATTTATGTAAATAAATAATTTCATGAAATTCTACACGATTTGAAAAGAAATATGTTCCTATATCAAATGAAACAATTGCATTTTTTAATACCTACTGGAAAATTTAGCTCCGTATTTCATATGAATGCACTAAAGATAAATATGAAATTTGTCAGGAGAACGATACAAATCCTACGAAATATGCATGTATCGATACGATACGTGGTAACCTACGAGACATAAAAAGTACTTTTACTAAATTTTATAGGTATCTTATATCATTATTCTGTGTGGATGAATATTCTAACAAGCTAGATAGCACATTTTTTAAGCAATCACAAAACAACATTTGAAGTGAAATTTTCGCGGCACACTAAGTGAGTCATTCATGAGTCATTAACAAATTCAAGATGTAAACTAGGGTGACATGATGAATATTCATGTACCCAGTGCTTGGTAACAGCACTTGTACTAAAACCACCCCAGCGGCAAGTCATAATCGTCTAACATTATGTTTACTTTGTCTTTTCGTTATGAGCGGTAGCGAGTGAAAGAAAATACAATAATTATTATGGTCTTATAATAGTACATAGTATAGGGTCTATTTAAAATTGAACTTTTTTATGTGCCTGATATAGCCTTTTTAACAAGGAATATAATGTCATATGGAGCGGTAAAGTACATACACGAAGAAATGCCACAACCTCTATTTTTTATAAAATTAAATTTCACAATGCTTTATTTCCTGGAAAATATTACAGACCTTTGTAACATTAGACATAGACATAGACACACATTTATTTACAAACAATAACTTGAATCGTCCTTCTGAGTATTTCATCACACAGTTCGTCATCACAACTTTCTTTGTATTTCATTCTCTATAATCAAACATTGGAATTTTTGAACTTTTCTGCCTGATATTTCCGAAAGTCGACGTCTTTACCAAATCCAAGATGGCGGCGAGGCAAGCCATATTGATTATTCCGCTAGCCTCTTCAACTGCAAACCCTACATTATCGGGCGCGCAATCTCGATACGATTAAAAGCAATAAAGCATTGTGGATTCGCAAACAAATTTGCATAATTAATAAACTAATTAAAGAGAAAAAAGTTTGCCTCGTAATAATAGTGTGGGATTTACGTGAAAGTCGAGTTTCTTGTTATTTTTTCGTTGGATAACTTTTTGTTATGCTAATATTGTTTACAGGTCGTGTTCCTGTGTTTTTAATGTATGTAATTGATTAAATGTGTGGTAATTATTGTTTATGTAAGAATGTGATTTTTAAATCTTTTGATTTTTCATAAAGCTACCAGAAAATGAAGCACTGTAAAATCTCATCAAAATGGCTAAGTAACTAACTTTTCAATAAATAAAAGTAGTATTGAAATATATAACAGTATTTAGACACTATAATGCGTTCGTGTTTGTCCTCAAATGTTATGAAAACTGCCTGTGAAATGCCTCCATTAGTGACGACCTAAAAATCAATTTAAAGTTCATTCCCAATGTCTGGCCTCTCACTAACACATGGATTATGTTTAAAACTTCTTCCAAAGAAACCCCCTTAATCCCACCACACACAACAAACGAAAAACAATCGTAAGATGGGCAACATTGACACCATAACACAATAACCCTCATCAATTACTAATTAATGAAAAAGTTTTTGCTTCATACGAATCCATTGTTTGCAGAGGTCACAAGAAACAAACTGCCAATTACGAGAGCTTATGGGGAGAAAAACTGAGTATTCATTACGCTGGTAATGATTTTCACACTTCGTCTACTGTTCTTAGATTTAACTGTAATGTTACTATGTTAAGAACGTTAAAATAGGTATACTTGAGCATAATGTGGTCTTTGAAACGCTTTTCCTATCTTTATTAATCATTACTTTGGTCAACATCGTATGCAATTATCTTATTTCGAAATCATTCGTCAAAACAATTTGTTAGATAATAAGTTAACACAGTTCGTTAGTTGTTATGCTACCAATAGGACGTTAAAGTGGGTAAACGAAACTCATAGACGTGAAATGCTGGTCTATTCATAAGTCACATGGATATTTTATACGCTGTTTCTTTGCGTAACAAGCTTTAAATTCAATACTAATTATTGACATCAAGATCACTTTGTCATAGAGCTTACTAGAGCCTGTAGGTAGTTTTAAATAGACTTTCGATTCACACAACGTATATAAATAGCAATAAAATCAATTATTGTGAATGTCCATTAGTAGAGTAGAACAGTTTCATTGCACTCACTAGATAATTTCCCAATTAAAAAAAATTAATTAACAATCCCCAAACCAACTCTACATTCCTTTCTCGTCGACTTGATCAATTCTATCACCTACAAAAAAAGTCCAACAATTGACTGTATTTTGTCCAACTATCTTACCACCGAGCGGCCCGATCGGGCCACGACACAATAGAAATAGATTTTCTATTGTGTCTGTGATTCCGGGGGCTGAGGGATTACAACTATACTGTACAACAATTACAGACTATTTACAAACAGTATCCAAATAGGAAGCGTACCTCCGTCGCATAAAAGTTTCAGCGCGCATGTGATGGCCAGATAATTACTGGTCACGCAACGCCGGGAGCCAGATCGATGGAGTAGGTCTAAATATTTATAAGGAAATTGTATGAGCTTGTTGTTGGAACAAGGTTGGAATAGAGTATGAATTGAGCGGTATCGAGTTGTTGGAACGTTGGAAAGTATGAATTGACTTTGCAGTGTAGTGTGCTATGGATCTGGGAATGTACCAGCCAGGTTTATAGGAAATTATCTATTACTAGCTTTTGCCCGCGGCTTCGCTCGCGCATAAAAAGTTTCATACAAACTTCTATCCCCTATTTTACCCCTTTAGGGGATGAATTTTCTAAAATCCTTTCTTAGGGGACGCCTACGTTATGACATCTACCTGCATGCCAAATTTCAGCCCGATATGTCCAGTGGTTTGGGCTGTGCGTTGATAGATCACTATATCAGTCACCTTTGAGTTTTATATATATAGATTATTGGCAAAAGAAGTAGATTAGTTCAGTTCATATATTTACAGGTATATGAACTGACTGCCTCGCTCGTTTATGCATGTATCTATGAACTTTAAACTGGTTGGTTTTCATGAACTTTTCCATTAGCTGAAAGAAAGGTTAGTCAATAGAATTTGTAACAGATTATTGATAGTTACTGTGAAATACGATATCTAAGATAGTATAACTTCGAAGCACAAAGCTCTGTTGAGCTTTTCGTTGAAGTCGTTTTACTCTGAAGTCTGAATATGTACAGAAAATCGATATAAAATTAGCAAAAATTTCTAAATATCATAACCATATTATTGTATTATAAATAGTTTATTTAAAGTAGAATAGAAATGAATTGGCATAGCATTTCAAATTCTTCTCAATTTTAATTAAACATTTGACCATAAAACACGAAGTAAAACCTCGAACTCAAAGTGATAAACCATATGGTTCGTGACCCTCCCAGATGGTGTGCCTTAAATACAATTCAACTATAATAAATTATTATTTTATCCTAAGGCTTTATCTACCCTAATTTGACAAGTTTACTAAGCTACTAGTTATTATTATTGTGTAACACAAACCTTAGCATTTGAATGTTCGGAATGGTCTATTTTCAATACTGCTATAAACATAAATTAGCAAATAATAGTAGTAAGTTTAACTATTTAAGAAATATTCATTGTTCAGGTGTTTTTATTGTAAACTGGCGGTCCGCCCCGGCTTCGCCCGTGGTACATTTCGCAATAAAAGGTAGCCTATGTTCTTTCTCAGGGTCTAAAGATTGTCTGTGCCAAATTTCATCAAAATCGGTCCTGTAGTTTATGCGTGAAAAGTGAAAACCATACATACATACATACAAACCTTTCCTCTTTATAATATTAGTATAGATAAATGTACCTATGCATAGTACGTAGGTATATATCGTTTGTACTATCCTATATCACTACATAGTGTAAAACAGTCGCTTTCTCTGTCCCTATGTCCCTTTGTATTAGGTTTTTGATAGATAGTGTTGTGGACTGTATAATTTTGTTGGGTTCGTGGTCGAAATAAAACCCTTCCTTCGACATACATAAGTACATATATTTTCTCTTTACAATTACAATTCCTAATCACTATTACTTATTAACTACTTGTCTGTAATAAGCACTTGCTCGAACTGATCACTATTAGTACTTATTCGCTACTGGTCTGGAGTAAGCACTTGTTCCAACTGAACTCCATTTGAAAATTTGTGCTATTTATATGCGTCGCCGGCGGGGAGACTCAAAGCGGCCGCCCGGCGGCGAGGCACAAAGCGGCGGCGGCATCCAAAAGGCGGCGAGACTCAAAGCGGCGGCGGCATCCAAAAGCGGCGGCGGCTGTCTTGCATTTGCCGCCTAGGCCACGCCTCCTCCACGTGTAAACGCAATACACGTGGCGTACTGAGTACAGCGCGATAGGCGAAACCGCGGTGCGCCTCGTCGAAACCGCGGTGCGCCTCTCTTCCACGTGCAGCGTTAATATTCCGCCCCATACACGTGGAGCCGCTGCGCGGGGAGCCCCGTTACCGCCTGCGTGTGCTCGTCCTTTACAGTCCTCCCCCCGGCGCAGCTTGCGTAGCCTCCTTCATCACGACGAGCTTGCTGACGGGGCGTCTGAAGATTCCGCTCTTTGTCTTCACTTCGGCTACCCGCACAGCGTCGTCCGGCCCGGCGTGAACGCGCACCACGACCCCCATGGGCCATGTGTTGCGCGGCAAGACGTGGTCCACGATGATGACCACGTCACCTTCCTCGAGGCGTCGCGTGTCCTTTCGCGCCTCCCCCCGTGGCACGAGCGTCGGTAGGTACTCCTTGATCCATCTGCGCCAGAAGTGGTCGGCGAGCGCCTGGCTGGCGCGCCAGGTCCGTCGGTCTGCTTCGTCGCACGGCCCCGTCGTCGGCAGTCCCGTTGAGGAGCCCAACAGGAAGTGGTTGGGCGTGAGGGCTTCGGGGTCGTCTGGGCTCACGCTTACGTGAGTCAGCGGCCTCGCGTTCACCGCGAACTCCGCCTCGGTGAGTAGAGTCCGCAGCACCTCTTCTGGCGGCGCCTTCTCCCGTAATGTCGCACCGAGCGCGGTTTTCACCGACCGCACCAGCCGCTCCCATGCACCGCCTTGATGCGGCGCACCCGGCGGTATGTAGCGCCACTCCATCCGGTGGCGCAGCGCTTCTTCTTGTAGCGCCGGCGCCCACTCGTTGTACGCCTTCTTCAGTTCTTGATCAGCACCCCTGAAGTTCGTTCCGTTGTCCGAATACATCAGACGAGGCCACCCTCTGCGCGCTGCCATCCTTCTCAGCGCCATGATGGCTGAGTCCGTTGACAGAGATGCGACGAGCTCCAGGTGCACGGCGCGCGATGTCAGGCATGTGAACAGCGCGCCCCATCTCTTCTCTCTTCTTCGTCCGATCTTGACCATCATTGGCCCGAAGTAGTCGACCCCGCAGTTGGTGAAGGGTCGGTGGAACGGGTCGAGGCGAGCGCGCGGCAAGTCCCCTTTGGCTGGGACCTGCGGCATTGCTCGGCGTACTCTGCACAGCGCGCAGTTCTTCTCCACAGCGCGCACTGTAGGCCGCAGGTGGATGACCCAGTAGCGCTGCCTCAGGTCGTTGGTGACGCGCTCGCGGTTGGCGTGTCCGGCGGCACAATGTTCCTGTAACACTATTAGTCTGGTTATTCTGTGCCGGCCGTCGAGGATTACCGGCTTCTTCATTGTGTCGGGTGCCGTGGCTGCGTTTATGCGGCCCCTTACTCTCAGCACGCCGTCTTCCATTACCGGGTCCAATTTGTACAGTCTACTGGATCTGCTGATGGGGCGCGCGTCCTTGATTCGCTTTATGTCTTCTCCAAAGCTGTCGTTCTGTGCGCGCTGCACCAGCAGTCGTTCGGCTTGCTCCAGGTGGCGACATTCTAGTCTCGTTGCCGTGTGTCTGATGCGTATGTCGATGAATGCGAGCACCCTTGCTGTTGCTCCCACCAGTGTGCGGAATTTGGAGAAGCGCTCTGGATCCGGCAGCCATTCCATCTTCCGTGGCAGCTCGCTTACATGCAGTACATCAGCCTCGTCCGTAGTTTCTCGTAGTTCCTTCTCCGTGGGCCACTGGTCCTCCGTCTTTGTCAGGAATTCTGGACCCTGGAACCATCGATCATGTCCCGTGGTGAAACTTAGGCGGGTGGCGTCGTCGGCAACGTTTTCATGAGTCGGCAGCCACCGCCATTCTTCCCTTTGTGTTAGTTCTCCAATCTCACCGAGGCGATGCGCGACGAACGGCGTGTATCTCTTTGCATCGTTGCGCACCCAGTGCACCACCGTCGATGAGTCTGTCCAAAACCGAGTACGAGATATGTCATACCTGTGCTCTCTTCTTATCTGATCGGCGAGTCTGGCGCCGATCACCGCCGCCTGCAGCTCTAGGCGCGGGATTGTCTGCGCGCGCCGTGGTGCCACCTTTGCTTTCGCCGAGACGAGTTTCACTTGTACGCTGCCGTCCGTTCGCCGCATACGCCAGTACGCCACGGCTGCATACGCTTGTTCACTGGCGTCGCATAGCACGTGCAGCTCGATGTCTTCGACGTTGTCCGTTGCGTAGCATCGCGGCAAACGTAGCGCGCCGACCGCTTCCAGCTGCGCCAGCCAGCCCGCAAACTGCTCGCCCTCTTCTTCAGGTATTGGTTCGTCCCATGAAATCTGGAGGCGCCACAGGCTCTGCAATATGATTTTAGCACGGATGGTGAAATAACTTAAGAGGCCTAGTGGGTCATAAATTGACATTACCGCACTTAATGCTTCGCGCTTGGTTGGCGGGCGCTTGCGATCTCGCACCTCCACCGGTACCCTGTTCATTGCTGTGTTGAATCCTAGCGCGTCTTGCTCGGCGTCCCAAATTAGCCCGAGGATCTTCGGGGCTGGCTGCGCTCCTCCCAGCTGCGTTGGTGTGCTGGCGTGCAGTTCTCGTGGCACGTCCCTCAGCACGCTCCTGTCGTTGGCGTTCCATCCTCGTAGCTTGAAGCCTGCCGCCGCGTGCACCGTCCGTATTTCTTCGATTGCTTGTCTGGCTTCCTCCGCGTCGGCGTAGCTCACCACCAGATCGTCCATGTAGTGGCTCTTCGTTATCGCTTCCAACGCCATTGGATACTGTTCTGCGTGCTGCTGCGCATTATGATTACGGATGTAATGCGCCATGAACGGAGAGCTCGCTGCACCGAATATCATGGACGTCATCTTGTAGTGCTGTGGCGGCGTGTCGCGTCGGCTTCCCCTCCATAAAAACTGCTGCGCTGGCTGGTCTTCGGGTCTTATTTTTACTTGTAGGAACATTTCCTCTATATCTGCCGTGACTGCCACTGCCTTTTCCCTGAATCGAAATAATATACCCGGCAGTGATAGTAGCAAGTCTGGGCCCTCAAGCAGTTCGTCATTTAAACAAGTCCCGTGGCTTTTGGCTGCCGCATCGAAAACCAATCGCTGCTTCCCTGGCTTGTTGGGATTGGTCACAGCGAAATGTGGCAGGTACCAGCACACGCTGCTCTCGCCTTCACTGCCATCGCATGGAACCGCATACCTTTTCTCAAATAAGTTGTTCATCTGCTTGGTGTACTCGGCTGCGAATTCCGGCGCGGCGTCCATCTTGGCTTCAATTTTCAGAAGTCTCCGCAGCGCGGCATTGTAGCTCGGCGGCATGCGGACATTATCTCTCTTCCATGGCAGGCCGATTTCATACCCGCCCGGCGTCTTCTTCGTAGTCATCTCGACGATTGACGTTGCTCGTCGGTCGGCTTCACCTATGCGCGGTCTACTGGCTATGTTCAATGATTCTATCTTGAAGTGTTCTTCCACCAGGTTGTGTAGCCGTAGGTCCGCTTGCTGCTGTTCTCGGACATGAAGCACGCAGTCCCTTTCGACGATCATTCGACGCGGCGTTGTTCCATGTATCACCCAGCCGAGATTTGTCTTGGAGGCGGCAGGTTCGTCGGCGCCGCCCGTCCGAAGTTCTCTTGTCACGATATGCTCCCAATGGTCGGTACCCACCAGGACACCCGCGCGTGCTTGTTCGTAACATACCTCATGTTCCGGTATGTCGCGCAGGTGTCTGTACCGAAGCAGGGAACCCGGGATGGACTGCTGATGCAACTGTAGCTTCTTCATTGTGCGGGCGCGCAAGTCGTGTAGTGTCCCGTCGCTCTGCCCCCGCAGCTGCACCGTCACCAGCCGACTTCCTTCTTCAATCTGCTCCATGTTCGCCCCGTGGATGCGGAGCGGCGTGGCGGGACCTTCGGCGCCGATTTGTCGCGCCAGGTCCTCATCAATGAGGGTGATGGTGGAGCCCTCATCGAGCAGTGCGTGCGTCGATACCTCCCCCCGTGGGCCGACGACGGTGACTGGACACATCTTCAGCAGGACGGCGCGGGGCGGTGCGGTTGCGCGGTCAGCAACCGCCATGACGGTTTCTTCGGTCGACGCAGCAGGCTCTTCTCTTCTTACGTCGTGCAGTGATGAATGATGCGGGCGGCGGCACTGGTTCACGCCGCATGGTTTCGCTCGACAGTAGATGCGCCGATGTCTCTTCGTGGCGCACTTGAAGCAGGCGCCCTTTTCCCTCACCAGCGCCCACCGCTCATCCACCGACAGCTTGGCGTAGCGCGGGCAGGCAACCATGGTGTGGTCGCGCCCGCAGCACAGGCAGAAGTCTTCTTTCTTCTCTTCTTTCTTCTCTTCTTTCTTCTCTTCTTTCTTCTCCTCTTCATCACCACTGCTGGAAACTATGGCGTATACTGCCGACTTCCTTCTTGGTGGAGCAGGTCGCGCTGCCGCTGCTGCCGCTGCTGCCGTGGTGTCTCTGCGCGCTGGCGCAGTGCTGCTCGTCGGCGCGTATGTGTAGCGGAGCGCCTGGTCCGCCTCTCTCATCAGGAAGCGGGACAGCACCACAATTTCCGGATCTGCCGTACCTTCCTGTGAATATGCATAGTCGCACCATCTGGACCGCAGGTGCGGACTTAGTTTGTCCAATATCTCCCTTGCTAGCATAGGATTGTATAAATACCCTTTCCTATCTATGGTTTGAAGTATGCATACCACGTTCTGTACCTTCACAGCGAAGCTGTTGATGTCCTTGGCCGCTGCTCCAGGTCGCGGCAGCTTCCTCAGGTCCTCCATGGCCCTGTCGATAATTATCTCGGGCCTCCCGAAGCACTGCTCCAAGGTTTTCATGACTGCTTCAGGCGATGAAGCAGTGTGAAGCAGCGCTGCCACGGCGTCCCTTGCTTCCCCCTTCAGGCATGTACGCAGCCGCTGGATGTTTTCTGCGTCGGACACTTGGTACATGCTGCTTGTGTCCCGGTAGGCTGCTCGGAACGGCAGCCACTCTTCAATCGCACCTGAAAATATCGGAAGGTCCGCGTGGCGTAGGCGCGGTCGCGCCATCTTCTCTAGGGACGCCGCCAGCTGCTCTATTCCTGTTCGTCTGGTCGGCGTCGGCGATCTTCCTCTTCTTAGTTCGGATCGCTGGTGTCTGTCATCCTTCGGCACAGGATGTGACTGGAGCCACTCGTCCACCTTGTTTCGTTCTTCTGTCGCGGTGACGATATCTTCCGGCAGGTCCTCGTCTTCCTGTATGGCGGACACCTCGAACTGTAAGCGTTTATTTATTAGTTCTTTCTCAATTTGTAGTTCTTTTCTCTGGATAGCGGCAAGTCGCTCTGCCGCTTCTAATTCCGCCGCCTTAATCCGCCGCGCCGTACTCGCCGACGACCGCACTGATCTAGCGGATCTCGCTGGCGAATGCCGTCGCGGTTGCGGCGGGATCTCCATTGTTTCTGTGGCTGACGTCAAGCGTGCGTCAGACGGCGATGCTAACGGGTCCAGCACCAGCCGCCGCATTCGTTCTTGCCGCACACGCTCTGTCTCCTGGCTCCGGTCTTCAACTTCCACAGCGTCACCCTGGCTGCGGGTTACCACCATGCCTAAAGAGGTGACGCACCGCAGGCTTATACTGGCAGACTCGTTCCGCTGACCAGCACCCCTGATTCCCGGCGCGTACCACTAGGTCACCACTGGCGGCCCGTGTCTGCCCGTAAAAAACCTTAAGACTCACCTTATTGGACTAGTACCAACAGCGCGGCCCCGTCGGTAGGTACCTGACTCGCCTGGTGACGATCAAAAACACCAGCAGGCTAGTACCAACGTTACCGGTTTGCCGATATTCGTCCCTCGAAGGTGAGCTCGTTGCCGATGCGTACCTCTCTTCGGCAGGATCTGGTCTTCCACGTGCAGCGTTTCTTCCTTGAAGTATCCGGCGCTCGTTGGATCACACGTTGTTATCCGGCGATCGAAGGGTCACACGTTGTTATCCGGCGATCGAAGGACCACACGTTGTTGTGGACTGTATAATTTTGGGTTCGTGGTCGAAATAAAACCCTTCCTTCGACATACATAAGTACATATATTTTCTCTTTACAATTACAATTCCTAATCACTATTACTTATTAACTACTTGTCTGTAATAAGCACTTGCTCGAACTGATCACTATTAGTACTTATTCGCTACTGGTCTGGAGTAAGCACTTGTTCCAACTGAACTCCATTTGAAAATTTGTGCTATTTATATGCGTCGCCGGCGGGGAGACTCAAAGCGGCCGCCCGGCGGCGAGGCACAAAGCGGCGGCGGCATCCAAAAGGCGGCGAGACTCAAAGCGGCGGCGGCATCCAAAAGCGGCGGCGGCTGTCTTGCATTTGCCGCCTAGGCCACGCCTCCTCCACGTGTAAACGCAATACACGTGGCGTACTGAGTACAGCGCGATAGGCGAAACCGCGGTGCGCCTCGTCGAAACCGCGGTGCGCCTCTCTTCCACGTGCAGCGTTAATATTCCGCCCCATACACGTGGAGCCGCTGCGCGGGGAGCCCCGTTACCGCCTGCGTGTGCTCGTCCTTTACAGATAGAGTGATTCAAGATGTAATATTATGTTTTAGACAAAGCGGGCGTAGCCGCGGGCAGATAGCTAGTATCTAATATTTTAGATCTATAATTTATTATTCTATAACGTATAAAGGTTTTACTTACATAACAAGATATAAGACTCAATCAGCGATATAACTAGGCAAAACTATATCATTCCCTCACCACCCCGACTTACCCTCAAAGAATTGGGGCGTGGTTCCTTCAGAGAGATTTCTGTCTCCCTCCAACATCCACAATTCAATATAACCATCCCACTCTAACATTAGAGTATATCTATGTCTATAGCTATGTTGTTGAAAATGATCTGGAGTAATGCTTTAGGTAATTTGTTTCCTAAATTGTATTGTAATAAATTATGGCCACTTTGAAGACGTGGCGTTTCGATTTATATCACTAAAATGTATTGAATATTTACTGAATTAGATACTGAGCTTTCATAAATGGATTATCTAATAATAGTAACTGAATACAATGAAATATGTAGGTAGTTGAAATAAAACAATTTTCTTTCTTATACTATGTATTACGATTTTTTATGATTTGATAGACGGCTAATGTTATTTAGTAAAGTAAATATTTCTTGGTATAAGATTAGCTATTATAAAATATAAATCAATAAAATTGAAAACAGTCTAATTAAACAATAGAGAACATAAAAGATTTATTATAATATAAATGCACTTCTATTCATGAAAATATTTACACAAATACTCCCTAGAATTATCCACTATCTACATCTACTGAGAATCGAACCCGTCAGCTGTAACCACATACCGTGACGATCGTTATCACTGAGCATAATCTTGCAATTATTTAATATTAAGAATTTATTTATAACGCTACCTATCATTATTTCTGTGCCTCCAGTGAATAAGGGAATAACTCAAAAACAGCACTTTTCAGGAGAGACAAAAAACTATATATCAATACTAAATCTTTATTAATTCAAAATTTTAAGCTTGTATGTGTAAGATATGATGTTAGACTATATTTTTACATATGAACACATATTGTAACAACCCCATAAATATACTTTTTTCGTGTTTTTTTGTAGTTGTGGCCTTATGAACGAGTACTTCATGGAATAACTCAATGTATTCACATATTTTTTTTTTTACTCTTTGCAATATAACGACTTATGCCCTTATGCACTATGTTCATAGTCGCACAACACGACTTATATTATTTCCAGTTTTGGTTTTATAGAAATGATGTGACTTATTATGCTTGAAATTTGTGTACATTATGACTCAATTGAGGCATTTTAGTGGAAAAACTATGCACGTAGCTTGAAAAACGAATGAAATCAACGGGTTTTTTTATCGTTAAAAACAAAACAACATTTAGGTATTTATGCATTTAACCCTAGAAGTCCAATCTACGTAAATTTGACGTATGAACTCTTCTATATTTACCATCGAATCGCTGCAAAATCCAGAACCAACTTATTAGCCGTCGAGACCTAGCAGTACATAGTTGGCTCATCCCGGTAAATTCCGCCATTTTGTTGTAAAGAGGATGTTGTGCGTCATTTTGACGTATAATTGGGCTTTTCGTAACTTTTAAGATTGTTTCAAATTTTTATTTTGTGATTTATTTGAATAATTTTTTTCCAAGTCACGTTTCACATGATATCTATAGTATTATACTATAGATTGAGTATAAAATGGGATCCAGACAACTTTTATACTAAGGACGAAGAACCTTTAATTTTAGTAAATGACGATTATTGTCCTCCGCTGGATTTGGACTTCAAGCAAGGGGATTGGGTGGCTGCAGAAGATGTTGTCCGGAGTAAAACCGAATATGTTATGGGGTTTTGTTACCCATGTATAATGAAAGTCGTAGATTGTAAAATAAACCTTTGATCTATCTTTCAATAATACAGTACTATGTTGTTAATGCTATACAATGTTTCACCAGTCACCACAATGAGTCTAGTCTGTACAGGTTAGCAGGAGACAATCATTGAGTATTGGTATCAACTGCGTATTGCGTTTTGCGAATTAACTATTGTCCTAGTGAAAATTAATCGTCGAATCAATTTAAAATTCGATCAAGTGCGTTCCGTTTCGAAACGCCACAGATAATAAAATAGGTATAGATAATAAAAGTGGCAACGCCACAATGTCATGGTGGTATACATTGAGGATACAAGCACTATAAAGAGATAAGAGAAGCCCGAAAACCATATTCCTGTATGTTCAGTTAATACAGGAAAAGTTATAGGTGGTCAGTGGCGATATTTTACGGCATGATATAGAATTTTAACAATTTCTATATCATATAATATAAAAATAATGTAGATAAATAAAGAAAAAACAATGAGCCGCAAAGATTTTATGAAAAAATTAAGCACAGATTTGAAGGTACCTTGGATGCAAATACGACTTGTGGCACGCACTTTGAAGAGACTCTACGTGACAATAGCCCAATTTTTTCAAAATATGTGGTACCAGAGTATCCATAAAATGTTTACGGAAATGCAGGACCAAAGAAGTATCGATATTGCGGATTTTTTTCCTATAAAAAAGGCAAATTACCAAAGCACAGTGGCTAAAACGCTATATGCGGAGAAAACAATATTCATAATTGTCAAGTCTGGTTATAAATACTTTTTTTAAGCGACTATTATAGACTATAGTATTATTGTCTTGATTATTGTAGTTAGATATTTTTTTTAAAAAAAGATTAGAAACGAGTTATTTTTTAAAAACTTACCCAATTATAAGAAGAAAATATAAGTTTAACATTTTTGTTAGCTTTTTTTAGATGATTCAATTATCGTTCTGTATTTATATAAACAAAGAGTATAATATCATTAAATGCACTTAATGTGTTAACTGTATTTTTAATATCTATTGCAAAAAAATAGTTAATTTCCATAGAAATATATTAGTATCCCAAGTCAACTGATATATACCTTTTTTAAAAAATATAAAGATTTGTTGTTGCAGATTTATTGAAAAAACGATTTAAAAATAATAAGGAATAGTGTGTGTTGTTTCCGTGCAGTATTCAAAATAATAGACCAATAGCAACACGGCATTAATGCCAAACTGTCTCATGTCGTCACTTGAACCAATGACACTAAAAGAGTTGTTCCTTTATGCTCATGTTAGAAAAATGACACAAATGCGTTTATACTAAAATAGTGTTAGGACTGATGGAACAAAATGAATTAAGTCTTTATTCAAAAAGTATAACTACACATACGTCTTTGTGTTCGTGGGTACTTTTGACTCGAGACGAATAGTTCCTTTGCGATTGCCTAAAATGATGGATAAGGTAACTTATACCGTTATTCACACCCTACTTATACCGTTTGGGTCATTCGAAAAAATGGGTTAGGACGCAGCTAGAGATATGACCTTTTGATATGTTGTGTATTTTGACGAGCTGAATCCAATGGTGCAATAAAATCCAAAGGGAATAACTCGTCTTACTCCCTTATTCACTGGAGGCACAGATTTGTAAAGCTTTGTTTAGTCGTAATGAATTTATTTTTGTTTTTAAATAAATTTTGTAAGTTTCACAGTATAATATTACTCAGTATGATAATCTATACTGTTTAGGTACTAATTTGTTTGTTTGAACGCGCTAATCTCAGGAACTACTGGTCCGATTTGAAAAATTCTTTTGATGTTAGATAGCACTTATCGAAGAAGGCTATATGCTATATATCATCACCCTAAGACCAACAGGAGCAGAGCACTGCGGGTGAAACCGCGGGGCGCAGCTAGTCAATAACAATTATTGCTTATTTTGTGTGACGATAGAGCTTCTAAAAGAAATACAGTTAGTAGGAATATTTTTTAGACCACCTACTCTATAATCTTAACAACCTATTTTTTAATCACTCATTCAATACACTAATAAGGAACTAATACGTCTTTACTTAGCAATTTATACATAAAAGCTTCTTAAGTTTTTATACTACAAAAAAGAAAAAAAAGTGCATTATACTAAGTATAAAATCTTTTATCTATCAGATCGTATTTCTAAGAAATTATTTTCCGTTATCAAGTTAAAAACAACATTAAAAGCATGGGCGAGTTCCACACCACTGCTATAGGGGAATGCACTGAATTACCGCATTGACGTTACAAGACTGAGTTTTGTTATCGTTTATTATAATAGAAACGTAATAAATGAACAATTGTTTATAATAACACGTAATATTATAGAGACTATTGTTCTTATAAAATTAATAACTCAGGCCCCGGAATCACAGACACAATAAAAAATCTATTGTGTCGTGGACCGATCGGGCCGTTCGGGGCTCAATGGGTTAAATAGCATTTCTATACCTAATCTATTAGGTATCTATAAAAGTAAACAATAAATATGAAGATCCTTTTGGTTGATCGCGGACATTAAAAGTCGTTAATTCATTTGATAGTCAATTAATAAAGGAAAGTTATAGTTTGATATATCCAACAAGATTCTCAAACCTGCTAAATCGATCTTAAATTCTTTACAAACAATAGGGTTCAGATGAAATACCGGGGCACTGCTTTTCATGGCAATACTTTTTTTGGAGACTATTTTTATGGACAAACACCACGATACTGCCTTATACTATGTAACGGTGCATTTACACCAAACCAGAGAATGCTCGAACCCCACTATGCAATGTTCTAACACAGAATACGAGTATACGTTTACACTAAAAGATCACGAAAGAATGCTCTTGCTCTAGCTCTATGTTCGTTTGATCTAAATGCACCTACATAGAATCTTTTCGAACGCACTAAGAACTGCAACGAAATAATACTCTACGCCGTTTACACTAAAAGAATTTGACATAGTCGGGTTAGAATGAGCAGTCGCTCATTTGATTTAAATGCTGTTAAGAAAACGTTATGCTCAATTAACGTACTGCCTTATACTGTACTATGTAAGACGCTATCAATTCGTATATCGTATAGCATAGAAACAACTACCATTGTTACGTAGTGACGTCTTCACCTTGATGACCATACCAAGCATACAAATTGCCTTCGTGCACTTCCAAAGCTTGTGCGTAAGCTTATGCGTTCGCGTGTTTGCGTGTACATTACATATAACGGCTAGGCCACGTGGTTGTGGCACGCGACCGTGTATCTGTCAATGGATAGCGTGATGGTTGCTGATTTTTAATCATGGCGTGCCGTGTAGAAGGTCGAGATGTGATTATGATTTCCCGTTGGATGTGCCAGCCTAGATGTAGTTGTGGATGTCGTCTTGATGCTAGAATGCTATACGTGTTGTATTCTTTGATAGTAAGCAAGCAATCGGCAAAACATTGTTGGTCTTAAGAAATTGTGATCTTTCAAGGATATTTTTGTTGTTATTCTATTGATATTCTTACTTTCAATTATAATATATTTAGTTGCCACAGTAACAATCAAGACTACGTACACACGTACTTTTAATCAAACACACAATTTATAAAAAAAATACCTATAAGTATAGAATTTGACCGCCTCCTTGGTACAGTGGTTGACGCGTGAGCGTAGCACCGAGGGGTCCTGGGTTCGATTCCCGGTGGAGACGAAGATATAAAAAAAATATCTCGGTCTGGCAGGACACAGAAGGCTGATCACCTACTTGTCCCTAAAGATATTCGGATCAGTGAAACAGATGTATAATGCATCTGCCCCTTACAACTAGGGGACATGGGACTTCACACACACACACACTATAAGTACCTATAGAAGAAACAGTAGCCATTTCAATAAAGCACTGGAGAAGAAAGCAATTGGAATCAAAAGGTAGTTATCTTATTATGTAGGTATCAAAAATAACTGCAGATAACGGAGCCTAATGAAAACAAAGGAGAAATAAAAACAAAGAAGCAGATTATAAAATTTTATGAGCACAGTATTGCGTAGATTTGGGAGAATCGACCGTTGCTGCCTAAACTCTATAATAAAGAAATGTATACAGATTCATAATAGTAGCCTCTTTCATCCCAAATTTGCATTCCTCATTGTTAGTTGTGCTCAGTAATTTTTGGCTAATGCGCCCTAAGTCGGGAATGTATGATCACAGGTTTAGCGTGACTAGCTTTCTCGGTTTAAATTTTGTGATGACCGTTTGACTTTTGGTTTCAAAATTATAAATGTAATTTATTTAAAATATATTTGTAAACAGAAAAGAAGGTAAAACTATCAGTAGGTATCGCGATTTGCTATTTGTTTCGTATAAATTATAATTTATAATATCTATAATTATTTGATTTTGTTACTTTGAGTTGTATTTGTAAAGTCTAGGAAAATAGATAAACATATGCTCTCAAGAAGATTCAGTCAATTCTGAATGACAACCAGCAAAAGAGCTACTTGTCTATTATATTATTAGCATAGTTCTAAGGTCTTATACTTACTAAACATTTTAGCTTTTACTTAAAAAATATTTAAAAACATAATCAGTTTAGTTTCAGATCAAATAGGGTTTGCACATCATTTAGTCTAACTGGCATTAGTAGTTTTTGAAGCTAGTTGAATAGAATACAGCTACATTAGCATAATACAATGTTCGTAATGCAAGTATCTTTTATTGTGAACAGAAGACACAAATTCGAATGAATTTATGAGTGTTAGCTTGCTTATTAGATAGCGAGATCGATAATAATAGTTAAATTTTTGTAGAGTCAACATTTTTAGTGATAGTGAATACCAGATATTAGACATTGGTTAGGTAATTAGGTATATTATATTTCCCATATACACTGTCATTAATAGAAACATAACAAAATAACGTTATTTGAACATCGTTATCCCGTTGCTGTCAAAGATCGCTGATATATGTCTTAATTATCGGTATGCTTTGCGCGTGCGCAGTGGGGGACAATTCAATATGCTTGTACATGTATGCAACTGTTAGTGTAAATGATCTTATAAATTGTGATATTATTTGTGGGTATTTTACCCTTTGGGAAGCTTGTTAGCGAACCTTCAACGTGTTTTAGAGGTTTTAAGATGTGAGGTTTATTAATGTTGTGGTTGGATTGTGAGACTCATTTCGTATGTATTATTTAGTGTAGGATAGGATGAAGTATTTTAAGACAGGAACCAGATCAATCTCTCTAAATTGAAATAGAAAAGAAATTGGTATAGTGGGCATAATTCATAAACAATTATTATATTCAACACTCGCGAAAAATTAGTGTAATAGGTAACTACGCCTTCTATCCATAGTTGAAAGAGATGATATTTCATAAGAGGAACAACTGGGCATTGGAGAACCTATCTTGAATTGTAACTATCGGTCTTCTCAGTGTATAACGTGCTATAACGCTGTTGGTCATTTGCTTAGAGCAGTCCCTTAAGAAACATAAAGCTCTCTTAGCGAAGGTTGCACAGACTGAGATTATTATACTTTTTTAGCGTAAGATAATAATAGTATCTGGATATCATCATTAGGTGTAAGTCGTAACTAATTGAAATTAATTTGAATGTGGCTGGATACATTTTTAGCCAAAAAGTTTAAAAAAGTAAACTTACGTCCCCATCTTTGCCATGTGACAATTAATTTCTCTTAAGAATTGGACTAATTTTTTCGGTGATGCTGTATTAATTAATAATTTAAAACCGCGACCTATACTATTTTTATTTATTGAACCAACAAAACACTTTTCTCCGAACAAGCTTAAGTAAACGGGAATCGAATTTTGGACATCGAAACTCGTATGTGTAAGCCGACACTAAACAGTGGCTTACCACAACTCAAATGTCATGAGCTTACCACCCAAAATTCAACCTTAAATCTTTAAATTTAAGCTCAAAGTTACATGAAAGCTCGTGCACGAAAAGTGTTGTCCTGAATTGAAATTAAACGCCTTTAATAATAAGGTTCTGATTTCCTTGCGGGTAATAAGTAGCCAGTGTACAGTATTAAGTTACTAAACCAAATCATTTTCCGTATCATTAAACATTTAACTTCTTAACGTCAGCTTCAGTTTGACCTTTTTGCGAGACGAAAGGGTTTGAAAAGGTTTTACAGGGAATTATCTGAGCACGGCTGTCGCAAGATATATTGTTTTCACGCCTGTTTTATTAATTTTGGAGCCAAATTCTTCTTATATGTCAAAAATTAGAACATTTTCGTACATCTAGGCTGTATAGCAGATATCAAGCAGATACAGTAAAAGTAGTATGACCTTTGTGTTCGAAGAATGAATGAATGAATTTGGTATTTCTATTCTCATACAAGAAATCGGACCAACGCGAACGCAACGGCTTATTACCTACCTGTAGGTATGTTTTAAAACTGAAGAAATGAAAAACTTTTGGACGCTATCTATAATCTATATCTTATCGCAATCTATATTTTTAGCTTATACTCGCCCTTCATCAACAAGAGAAAACACTATTTAAACCATGATTAAAAAGGTTATAATTATAGAACTCTCTAGCACCAATTAAATATGAAATTCTACGTTAATAGTTAATATTTCACCTTCAAACCACAACGAGCAAGTCATTGTCCTTTGAAATTCATGAAAAAATCTAATAACTCTGATTAATTTAATCACAGGATTCTTGGAAGCGGTTTCTTTGTCCAATATAGTTCTTTTGAACTGCTTCCTGACGTAATCGTAATGTGCGAATTATTAGGGTATAAAGTATTGTATGGATTTTCTTATATAATACTCTATGTTTATGTATATAACGATTTTAACAATATATTCCACTCAAAGAATAAGGACTATCAGTATTTGGCTTTTCAAATGTTGTATTGGGTTTGAGGTTGAAATCTGATGAATTTCGATCCATACGTGCCTTTTGTAGGTAACTTAAGTTCTATTACCGTATTACGCATGATATTGGCAAGTCTTATTCATTTATATTGTAATAGTTTTGAATACATACCTCCTTACCTATTCCAAATGAATAATATGAATATAATTTAAAAACAATCTCTCTTTTTTTGCAGATATTTTTCCCCATATCCGATGAAAAATGTTCAGAAAACTTTCTACTACCTACAAGTTTAAAAAATTTAGCTCACTAGTACATCTGAATTCAAAATCGGATCATCCAATTCCGTCCCTACATAGATTATGAACAATACAATGTGTGTGTACAATGATAGTAATTACATAATGATAAGTCGCTTAAACGGTGCCCGGAGGATGGAGTAGCGTCAGCAATGTGGGCAATTCATTTTTTGGATCATTATCAATTTATAAAAAAAAAATAAAAATTTACAGTTCATCTTTTTATGTAAACCGCTTGCTAAACTTCTTTATAATATGGTAGTTCTAACTTTTTAGAGGAATCATGAGTTTCTATGGACTTATTGATGGTCTCTACAAATTTCGTAAGTAGGTAAACAAATCGCCGTTAAAATATGTAGAAAATATTTATTCAGTATCTCCTTCCTTCTAAATTTTCATTTTGGAAATCAGTAAAAGGTCACAAGGCACACCAAATGTATTCTACGCTTTTACATTTAAAAAAAGCACACCTATCTAAACACCTATATAATTAAACGTAACAATTTACCACATTTATATATTTCCTATAAGTCAACGCACTCAAAATAACACACTTCGCAAGAATCTATTCCCGCATCCTTCGAACGAAATTACAAACTTATAATTGGCGAGTAATACATATAATCTCGAATAATTGACGCTATTACAAAAGAGCAGGATTATTCTTCTGACGCTACTTATATAGATTTCGTGGAATGAATTCCGAAACATTTGTTTGATGCGGCATAATAAGCCCCAATTATGAAAGTCGTTCGTATTTTATTTTGTATCATAAGTGTGTGTAGTGTGAAGGGTTTGGCTAACTGGAGTATGTATGAATACATAGTATGGTCATCAGTCTATTTATGGTAAGGTAGTACCTACTGGAAGTACCTTTCACAGGTATTGTTGGTACCTTAGTCTGCTACTGCAGGTTCTAGAAACTGTCAAGTTTTGTTTGGTATGTATAATGGTGTTGTGTGTGTGTGTGTGTAGTCGAACTATATTTTGTACTATGACATATGAGCAGTGATGTAGATGAGAAAACGTTTATCGCTTTCACACAAATACTTTTAGACCACTAATGATATGAAGCACATACATATATGAGTATGGCCGCCAAAAATTGTACATTCAAGAAAAAAAAAATGTCCTTGTCATTTTATATAGCACCAGATTTTTTTATATAGTAATTATGGTAGTTTTTAAATAGTTTCAGCTTCACTATGTTATATTTATCATTATATTAATAATTTAAATTAATTTTGAGTGCCTTTAACAAGCTCAATATTTTTTTTTTTGAAATGCTTATTTTCCTTTCCATACTAAAATCATGTGTCCCACTTAGTCATCTCACACTTTGAAGTCACAAAATTATGCAAAAATCTATTGATACCTGTAAAATTTTGGTATTTCTAAATTATTCTGTAAACTTGTGGATAGTTTTAACAAGTTCTAATAAAAATAACATAAAAGAAATTAATATAAAACTCACTTAAAACTATGTCTCACTTTTTTTCACGAATGATACTTCACGCACGGTTACCATAAAATAACACCCTAAATAACTAGATATCCAAGCCACAAAAATATTTTTAAGTAGGGGCAACACCGATTTACATGTTGGCCTACATTTAGAAAAAAAAATCGCCATTTTGTTACTGTAAAAGTTGATCGAAAGGAAGTCGGCATTTTTGTCCCAGAACATTTTAATAATTTTGAGTGAGAATTATGCAAGGTAAGAATACAAATTTACTATATTATTTAAATTATGTGTGTAGCTTTAGTGTTCTAGTAACAAATCAAACTATGCGGCGTCTTATTACTACAATACTTTGGCGAATAAAGGCTTTTTAGGTTATGTCCAACCATATTTTTATTCACGAATGATACCATGTGTTACTATTGTGTTACGTAACATCCGTGAGCGGCTCTTAGGGGTAGTACTCACTAGAGAATCTAAAGTTAAAAATTTACTTTTTTACATAAAGAGAACCCACTTCAAAAACTATCATGTTTCGGAAGTTAGTAACTTTTTTACTATAATAATTCGTATTCGTAATTAACATCATAAGTTGTGAATGATTCTTGCATTTGTAAGTATTATAGAAATACAAAATTTGAGAAATAAAACTTTTTCTTTAATATTTAAATTTGTTTTATTGAGTTTTAAAGTAATTTAATCAAATAATTTAATTAACAATATAAAACAGAAATGTAAAAAAAATCTCCTGCATTATTAGTTGTAATGTACACTAGGCTTAACAAAATCACGTATGTTACTATCAGTCACGTATGTTACGGTGTGTTACGATTTCACGACTGTTATTGTACAATATTTGGCGGCCATACTCATATATACTATGGCAAATACCTCGTGAGCTGTAGCTCAATTAACTGCTTATCAACTTTCAGAAGATTACGACAGCTTTACCTATTTTCAAATTGCTTCTGAATATTTGGATTTTAATGTTTGTGTAAAATAATGGTTGTTGTGTTTTTAAAATTACGTACTCAAAGGGTAAGAGACTTTGACTGCATTAAATTATGTTTTACCTATAGATACTTAGGTATGTTATAATATGGTTATAATTCATAACCATAATATTTATTTTTCATTATTTTTATCGGTATTCTAGCCACGTTTGACAACTTAAAAACAACTCGATATGCGTGAAAGGGCAAAATATATAAATAAATTAGTGTTTAAATTAATTGCATAAAATAATTTATTTATTTCAGGAATTTTATTACATAATAGCGCGACATTTAAAAATGTTTAATCGATATGAAAATTGGAAATATGTAGGTTGTGTTGTTAATTTTAATGTATTTATTGAGAATATAGGTATTTACAAATCTATAGTTATACTAATCTATACTAATATGTATTATAAAGCTGAAGAGTTTGTTTGTATGTTTGTTTGTTTGAACGCGGTAATCTCAGAAACTACTAGTCCGATTTGAAAAATTCTTTCGGTGTTAGATAGCCCATTTATCGAGGAAGGCTATGTATCATCACGCTAAGACCAACAGGAGCGGAGCAATGCGGATGAAACCGCGGGATAAAGAATAGAATATAAATTTAATAAATTCAGTTTAATTTTATTCATATAAAGTACCTACATTTAAGATTTCTATTCATCATAATAATACGAACTATTATGACAAGGCTAATAATACAAAATGGCCGGAGTCCATTAATACTACAAAATAATTAAATTTAATTCGCATTACTTCCATCTCGTATAAAATTTTATCATTAAAATTCTCGTTATAGTAATCACAAGAACTCAATTTAATTAGACTTATCAATTTCTGAGTTTCAAGTACCATCGCTTAAGGACCACCCGCTAAAATTTCAAATCGACAGATGTTTTTGCAAATGTCAAAGGTCTTAATTGCGTTACGGGAATATCATTTTTTCATCTATAGTAATATGGACTAATATCGCGTGCTATAATTTCAACCGTTAAATGTATGCCCTTTGAAATAGCCGACAATTTTTATTTCTCTAAATGACAATGTTACATAGGCTATTTATCATTGTTTTTATTTTTATTTTATCCAACGTACAGGATTAAATGTTTGTTTTCCTGCATTTTATTTCTGTAAAATATTTTAATTTTTTAGATAATATGGCAATACTTGTAACAATGTAAGTTTTGCTGATAAAATCACTCATATAAAATATTGTCATTTTCAAAGTAACATGATAAAATTGAAATAAAATAATCCAACGTGTTATATTTTTGTCAACGTGCTTTAAAAATTTTATGACTGGTTAAAAAACTGTTATGCTTACTTATTTTTTTAATCTACTCCATTGCTTTTATTGTCCAACGGTCATATGCTTCGATTATTCATATTAATATTATTTACAGAATGTTGAAATTCATATTAACATGTATTGAAAACGTTTTTCCACACTTTCTACACTTTACTTGTTATAATTAATACATACTTTTAAATAATTTATGACGGGTTCTGATTAATCATCATCAAAGAGTTAAATAATGTTAATCTATAAATTTTAAAAATTGTTGCACATTTAATTAGAAATGAGCTTACTCCTTGAAATGAATTACAATGTGTTAGCATTTTTTTACTTTATCAGTTTCAACTTATATCAATCAATTTAAACACTCATTTTATCATTCCTCAGATTTCACAAAATAAAAAGTAGATTCGACTCCATTGCTTTTTGTCCATTTAAGGCGTGTACCAAATAAATTATTCGATTTGCAGTTATTCTTGTAAAGATGTTTTCTTTCCGCATGGATCTCCACACCACTATTTTTATCTGTCCGCTCGCAATTACCAACTAATTGATGGAAATGAAACGCATCAACGATTCGTGGAAAATAACGTAAAAGCAGCGTTATTTTGTTCGTTTGTCTGTCGGGATGTCTTGAATTGGTGTGGTGGAGTATCTGTTGTTGCAAATGACAGTTTGTTACGTAGAATTTAGTATAAATATTGTTTTGGAATTACAAATACCTATTGGGAAAATAAGAAAAAATACCTGCAAATTCCATTCACATGTATTTTTTTAGAAAATATTACTTTTACATTTGTTAGTCACAGTATGTTAACCTTTTTAACTTTGACCTGAACTAGAAATCTAACCACAGGAAGTGAACAGTACAATTGCGACTAAACATTGGATTTAACAAAAAACGGAGCCATTACAACCTCGTGGGAGACGCAATTATTTTCAAATTTTAATCAAAACTATCATCTTTCACTTCCACTTAACTATTTAAATGTCAATCTTGTAGCACCTTCGCCTTAAATAACCTAAATTACACAATTTGAACTTTACTCGTATGGAATAGAGGTGAAAATCCTTTAATCGGATTAGGATTTTAAACAATTTGATGGTTTATGATTAATGTATTTCATCCTATATATATTAGGCATAATCAAACAATCCAATAGCGATGTTATTACATAGGGGTAAAGTTCAATTTTGCTTGATCTTTTTGTGTTGGACCTAGAAAGTACTAGAAAGAAATTGATAAAAGATTGCAATGATTATTATCTAGATGAGTACGTAATAATTTGTTTTTCTTGAAGATTGAAGATAATCAGTCAATGTCAAAGAACAATGGGGAGTTTAGTTCATATCTTGCTGAATATAATTTAATAATGTGTGTATAATATGATTTAATTTAATATAAACCATCTATCCCCCGCGGTTTCACTCGCTTCTTATGATATTATATTAAGTAGATATTAAATAAGAAACAAATCAAACTTATTTCTCATACTATTAGGTACCTACAGTAAATCAATTTTTGAATGACATTACAAATTCCACTTTACACAAAATTAAGAACAACAGTAGGTATTATTGTCAAGTACCTAGTACTTTATTATACTTTTATTGATAGGGAAAATTAATAAACGGTATAAACATTCATTCCCGAACCATAAAATAACACGACGTATCAATTCCTTGTTAAAAAATAGATTTTTTTAAACACATCAGGATTCGAACCCACGTACTCCCACCTCTCCCACTACCCCACAATGACAAAACATAAGTACAATAATATAATCATCAACGGTTTAAAATAGCAAAAACCTATTTCCTCATAAATCAAAGAAATCATGTTGTATGCAAATTAGATGGCAAATGTGTTGTACTGACAGTTATATTGCACTGTGCACGCGGCTTTACTTGTACCATAGTATGCATGTACTTTACTCCTTGGGGCATATTGAACAAAATATGATGTGAATAACATTATTGTATAGTATTTTGTTAGGAAAATATGCGCTCTATTGGTAAGTATTCAGTAGAGTTTGAATATTGGTAAGTACCTAATTGCTTTTCAGCTTAATTTTGCTACTTTAGGTAAATTATAAAAGGCTGATATTTTTATACAAGAGCATTTATAAACTTATAAAGATGGTACGTCTTGCTTTTTAACAGATTAAGCACATTAAACAAATTGCTTGATAATAGTAAAGGTAAAACGCATAGACAACTTACTCCGTACATTCTAAAAAGCAATGGTACCTACCATAATGTTGAATATCACATTCTAAACTATAAGATATCTCGAGTAATTTTGCACGCCTCATAAGCGAAGCGTTGAGGTGGGTACTACTGTCACTTCGCGCAAAACATCTGATTTTTCAAACTTAAAATGTCTTTATGTATCATACATTGCACTTGTAAGATAATACATACACACACATATTAAGAAAAAACACTAATTTTAACGTTCATGATATTTTTGATGTCATTTTTAGGGTTCCGTAGCCAAAATGGCAAAAACGGAACCCTTATAGTTTCGTCATGTCCGTCTGTCCGTCTGTCCGTCTGTCCGTCTGTCACAGCCGATTTACTCGGAAACTATAAGTACTACAGTGATGAAATTTGATGGAAATATGTGTTGTATGAACCGCTACAAAAATATGACACTAAATAGTAAAAAAAAGAATTGGGGGTGGGGCCCCCCATACATGTAACTGAGGGATGAAATTTTTTTTTTCGATGTACATACCCGTGTGGGGTATCAATGGAAAGGTCTTTTAAAATGATATAAAGTTTTCTAAAAAACATTTTTCTTAAAGTGAACGGTTTTTGAGATATCAGCTCTCAAAGTCGTAAAAAGTATGTCCCCCCCCCTCTATTTTTATAACTACGGGGTATAAAATTCTAAAAAAAATAGAGGTGATGCATGCTAATTAACTCTTTCAACGATTTTTGGTTTGATCAAAGTATCTCTTATAGTTTTTGAGATAGGTTGATTTAACTGTAATTTATTATATTTGCTGCTACGGAACCCTTTGTGCGCGAGCCCGACTCGCACTTGGCCGGTTTTATTGTTATTTAAACTAGTTAAAAAACAGTTTAAAAAAGTTCTGTCTTGGACGTCCGTGTGTCTGTATGTGCGGATCCTTTTTCTTTTTAACACGATAGCGACCGAAATACTTTACTAATCGAGTCTTTTTTTTTTCTCTTACGCTTGAGTATGCTCAGGAATAGAACCCTTTCATTTTTCAGGGTCTGATTCGATGTGGTTTAATTGTTATTAAATAAACAAAAATAATAACTAATAAATATTTATTAAAAAAAATTATGAGGCGTGCACTTTTGGATTTTCCAAATTATTTTGTTTTGCTTGGAGAAATTAATGCACCTCTGACCTCATGAATAAGAAGTCTGCGAGTCTTTCATTTCTAAAGTGCCTCTGTCTCTCTAAAAACAATCCTCTTATCCTCATCTCTATCGCATCCTCTCAATTAGTAAATGCTATCATACTAAAACACACACTGACCAAGCCAACATAAACGACGTTAAAATCCAAATCCATCGTATTAGTTGAAGCGCGTCTCTAACGGACCCACGGAGCGTGAAGCCCATACTTGCGGTGAAAACTGCAGAAAATTAATTCATTTATACAACTCTTGCATCCCGTACGATCACTCTAAATATGGAGCATTTTATTGCGAATTTATTTCCTGTTTCAATGGTGGTCGAACGCGTGAAAATAAGAGTTTTGAGCGAGGGGGTTTGATAATAAGATCAGTATTGTTTTCTTTTATAAATCAACTCAAACTCAAACATTTATTTATTCAATTAGACTTCTAGATGCACTTTTGAATCGTCATAACGGTTTTAACATTTACCACGATCGGAAAGCAGTATCTATGGAGAAGAATCGACAAGAAACTCCTAATATTATGGAGTTGATAACCAAAACTCAATAGGAAAGAATTGAAAGAGAAGCTGGGAGCTACAACACCATGTCATAGGAGATCGTAAGTTTCAGTAAAGGTGTCGATCGGTTTCTGTTATGTTCGGCATTTCATAAAAGTTATCATAACGATTTGATCAAACTCTTTTAATTATGTAACGCTTGAATGAGAATGTAAAAAGAAATTGTAAAAAGACTTTATAAATGCATATGTTCATCATTCAGTTTATTGAATACTGAATCTCAACCATTTATTTTAAAAATAACACTTCTAAGAACGTCATAGCAATCACCATTTCATATTACGACCCTACACATTAAAAACTATAAACATATATACTATCGTTGTCCTTTTCAGGAACTTCAAAATACTATTACCAAAATATCTCATCCCACTTATACTAAGGGCCGATTTTTCAATGCTTGGATAAAACTTATTCGTCGAATAATGTATAAAACTACCATTTTAAAAACGTATTCTAATTGCCCGCATTTGACAATTTACGTGTCATTTTAATATTATCGTGTAATACTTTATTGGGCCATATTTCTATCAGCAGCATAACCTCACATTGGCAGAAGTATATTAACATATCTTAAAGGCTTCAAAAACCAACCAATGAATGAAGAAAGAGCATGTATTGATGATATTACAAGATAGGTAACAATTATTGTACGGGTCACGAGGTACATGCCCAAAGCTGTTCCATATCACTGTGGTTAAGGACTGATAATTGTGTGTTTGGACGTGATTTAAATTCGATAAATCATTTCGCGCTGTAGGCTGGTGTGATTGATTTTATTATGTTTTTACGTGTTAAGGTATAGGTACCTACTAGATTTTCGCTACAGACTACAGTGATTATCCGTTCTTCATAATAGCTGCTATGGATTTTAATTTGTATATATTTTTTGTATTGACAGTCTTTTTATTTCATTCAAATCTGTTGAGATCATGTTGAGATTGTTTCTATCTCTGTTGTTTTGTTTTTTACAGGTAGAGCAGGGTAAACTGACGTTTTGAATCAGGGAAATAGTTGAAAATATAAATTTTATTAATTTATTGTCATATTTAAATAAAAATAGTACCTACCTAGAGAGAATGAGTTATAAATACTGTAATACGCGTAACAATAAATTTACTGACATTATCGCAGAACATGATGGGAATAAAATTAATAATTTTTATTCGAATTGTCTTTAATAAAACTTGCACTATTAAACTATTCTGCACATGTGTTAACCCTTCATTTATAATAGTAACACTGTAATATATATTTTAAAGTTAGTGCTAAATAATAACACTAAGTATTCATAGAAATAGTATGGCATACATTAAAACTAAAAATATAAATATTTAATAGGTAAGAAGTAATTTTGAATAACAGGTAATTTTATCGAAGATGCTAGGATTTCTTAGAATAACAATAATGTTTGACTACCTTATTCATGTAACTAAAGCATTAACGAATACAGGACTGCAGATGACATTCGGTTTTTTTATATAAATCATAGAAAAAATAGACATAATATTAAATCATGTACCCAAAACGAACTGCAACTTTTCAATATTCATATTTCTATTATACCCTTAAATTAATTAACAATTCAAACGTATCTCAAAGATAAAGAAAGTCTACATGTTTCGGTTAGTTGCGCACACGCATCGAAAAGCGGGTAAAGTGTCACTAGGCGCTGTCAGCCTATTGATGGGTGACCGCTACTACGTTCTGACTTCTGCCATGCTTGGAAGAGCGCGTAAAAACTCGGAACGTGATATAATTAAGGCGATAGTTCAACCATTTTAGCGGCTTCACTTTGAAACACACAAAAAAAATAGCAATTAAAAATTACAATCATAACAATACAGATAACATATAAGCGGTGCAAGTGTGAAGGCTTGGAACACCTGCAGCAGATGCCTACGATTTTTACCCTTTAATTATTATATATTGCGATTAACGTATTAAACTGATGCATTACCTCTTACACTTTATCTTGCGGTTAATAACGTTGTTATAGTCGGATACTGATAAATTTGCACTAATGGCGCCAAATAAATACTCAAGTTTGTGAACGTATTTATCATTCAAAAGATTTGGACATATCGATGATCGAAGAGCTGGTGTAATATTTTGAGTAAATGTTTATAGTTTTTGCATTATGTAGGTGCATATAATGTGTACATGATTTTTTTTTTGTTTTATTGTGTGTTGTTGGTAGTAAGAGATATTGTGTAGGTGATATGTATTTTTGTTTTATAGTATTTGAAAATTGACTGATAAATAAAATATCTTTCTATGTAGATAATACAGGCAGCAAATGACCAAAATAATGAATAAAAAAATCTTGTGACCTAGTGAATTTCAAATCTCATAGATTCAAAGAATTCCTTACATAATACGTCCACACAAACACCAAGTTGTCGCATGGTCACTGGGCACTCAAACGATCACCAACCAGGTTATCATTAATTACAAATTATACTCTTTACTGCGTCGATATAACTTGTTATACAAGTGTATATTATTGGTATATAATATAGGTAATTGGAAATTGGCCATAAATATCTGAAGATTACACTTCACGTAATAGGTATGGAGATTTTAAGAATATCTAAAAATGTGAGAGAGGAAAATTTTGATAGTTGGTAGGTAGGTAGTATTTTCATGTAGGCAATGAAGTGAATTTATAAATTGCATTTTAAGCAAAAAAAAGAATACAAGGTTAAGTTTTATTTAAGAATTTAGATTATGTAGATTGCAGGTAATTGTTATATGACATGTAGCTATCAATTCTAGCTGTTGATGTAAGAAATTACTTTAGGCACTAAGCAGTACATTACTGGCCCTTATTACCAGGGTGAAGCCTTCATTTAATGCTAAATTAATGGCCCCTCAATCGAATTATAATTCCTTTCCAATAGTGTTGTTTATTTATTCTGTTATCGCTGACACAAATATGTGAAAAGGTCACAGACTATCCAACCCTTTTGTTTCTTCATTCTTGTCTTCAATAATATCTCATTTTAGACTGGTTATGTTGATTATTATGGATTCTTGCTAGCCATAAATAGGTGGTAGGTACATTTGCCTTTTGATATAAAATAATAAATTAATATCTTTGTTTATTGCAAAGTTACATTACATGTTTAAAACGGATGTAGATACATGTGTCATTTTTGGTCAATGACTCCTATGCTATTAGGTATCTGCTCCTGTTTTATAAGGGTCATATTGAAATAATATGGTAATATCTCAAATTATTGAAATAAGTGTTTTAACAAGTCTAAGGGCCGATTTTTCAATGCTTGGATAAAACTTATCCGTCCAATAAAGTATTACACGATAATATTAATTAAATGTCACGTAATCTGTCAAATACGGGCAATTAGAATACGTTTTTAAAATGGTAGTTTTATACATTATTCGACGAATACCTAAGTTTTAACCAAGCATTGAAAAATCAGCCCTAAGTCTTCTAAGTTCTAGACTGTATTTAAAGTTCAATACAAAATTTATACCTTTTTTGACGGTGGTTAATTTATCTACATTTATTTAGTACCATGAGAACCTACCTACGTTTATAATTCACTAATAGATTCGGTGTTAAATGTAATGTTTAGGTTGAATGTTATTTCAAATGCTAAAAAATTTTTTGTATGTAAAAAATTACTACAATTATTTTTTTGATTAAAAATCGAAATAGTAAATATTTTTGAGTATCTATCATAGATGTTGACGATGGTAACTAGATTATACCACTATTTTATAGTTATCTAGACACGCGGCAGCCTGTCAAGCCGAGTTCAAGCGAAGAGAACTGGCGAGCAGCAGCCGTGTGTAATATTACACGAACCATTTGGAGCCTTTTTTTTTTTTTTTTTTTATAGTGGGGAAATCTTCCAAAGATACCCACGGCCCCCGGGGAAGGAGCCGTGGGTTATGTCGGATTCTTACCGACTAAAACCCCACTGTGTTCCGTCGAGCCGCTTTAATGATGGGGCCGCGGGTATTTGTTGGAATTCTTCCGCGACAACCATTTGGAGCCTGCATTAACCTCCTTATAACTCGAAAACTATGTAACTTAATAAAAATACTATACACAGCTTTTTAACTTAAACCAGCCTGAAACTTAACGAAAATCTGAACGGTTAACATTTTCACAGTTTACCAAATCCGTTATCTATTACCAATCGCGAATTGCATGGCGTCAATCGATTTAAATCGATATATCGATTATTCACCTCATAACTATAATCGAATATATTTATTGACCGAGACTAATTTTTGAACGTGTCTTTCGTCACGCGGACAGTTTTGGCAGTTCGTTAAAACGCCATTTTCTATTTTGTTGGAAGTTAGGAAATTTTACTTGAGAATGTTATATTTTTTTTCTGTGCATTGTATAAATGTAATTTTTTGTAATTATTCATCTACACTGAAAAAGTAGGAATCGATAATAATCATATTTCGGAACGCAATTTTTTTTATTGTACCTATCTATGTTAGGGAAATTCTTGACCACGATCTCGCCTGATGGTGAGCTGAGATGTGGCCTATGGGCTATGATGGAGCGCGCTTCCCTAGAAGGTGCCCGTTCACTCTTTGCTTGAAGACCCCCATATTGTAATCGTAATACTATCCAACTTATAATAAAGCCTACACAATGCCCAAACGTGGATTCAAATCTACAATACATATTTATAATTATTTAACTACACAATACGCGTTAAACATACTATCTGTACCTAATTGTAAAATGCATAACAAATGAATTGAATATCTCCATGAAAACCACATAATCCTATCTAGTATGTACCTAAAGCCTCTCAATTTCTGCCTTTCCGGTTTTGATGTTGGTTAGGACTAAGGTATAGAGAAAATGGTTGGCATTATCTCCATACAAACGCTCTCGCATGTTTTCATCCTTAACATTGATTTTTACAAAAAAATATGAATATTTTTTTTACACAGAAAAATGTAAATGTATGTTTTCTTTTTTGATGATTATTTATTATTTAATTTAGGAACAAGAGAAGCAACTAATCTTTGTACTAATATTATAAAGCTAAAGAGTTTGTTTGTTTGTTTGAACGCGCTAATCTCAGGAATTACTGGTCTCATTTTAAAAATTATTTCGGTGTTAGATAGCCCATTTATTGAGGAAGGTTTTAGGCTATATATCATCACGCTTAGACCAACAGGTATATAATATTCTGAATATTACTTTAAATACAATGTTTTAAATTATTTTAAATTCATATCAACTTTGTTTCGGATAAGAAGTAATCAAACAATTTGAGCTAAAAAACGCAGCGAATTTTCCGATGGAAATCCTTAATGAAATAATAATATGCGAGGTCATATTATTGCATTTAAAATAGATATTATAGAATTATATTGCATCTTGTCGAATTATCGACTATTTGTGAATTGATAAATATTATTTAATCTGTGGTATTATAAGATTTCATTTGTCATTTAGGTACTTCACTAGGTGCATAGTATAAAACAGTCGCTTTCTCTGTCCCTATGTATGCTTAAATCTTTAAAACTACGCAACGTATTTTGATGCGGTTTTTTTATATAATTTATTAGGTTTTAGACGGGCGGACGGACAAAGCGGGCGAATACCTACCTATAACGGTTTATGAATATATCAATTAATTATTTATTTGACATAATTTATCTAATATTTGCTATTAATTTATTTTATTTTCATATCAATAGTCTATATTCATAAAATACCTAATACAAATTCCGATATTTTAAAAGAATTTATACAATTCAGAGACACGAGAATTCCAAACTTGTTTTATTTCTGCCTCGTTTATTAGGTATATAATATGAAAAAATAACTACATATTTACAGAAATATATAGTAATGTAAGTATATAACATTTCTGATTTCGTATATATTATGTATTTATTACTTAAGAGTTTATAGTTGTTTATTTTAATTTGTATAAAATTAGATACCTACCAATGTAAAATAGTGTCACAGATTTAACCTGAATAATTAATTATATCTTTCTTCTTATATATAAAATTCTCGTGTCACAAAATTCATCAGATTCTCATGAAATTTTCTGTGCATATCGGGTAAGTCTGAGAATCGGCCAACATCTATTTTTCATATGTACCACGGGCGAAACCGGGGCGGACCGCTAGTGTCTACTATAATTTCAATACATTAATATTTCAGTATATTATGATATTATTATGTATCTAATGACTAATAGGTATTATATGTATAGATTACCTGCTTAGTAACTAGGTATAGTAAGTAGTAAGTAAGTAAGTACACGCAATATTTTCTCTATCTCTATTCTTACAGTTAGATACAATAATGTTATAGTTTAGTTATGTAACTATTTTAATTTAATGAATGAATGAAAATTATATTTGCATATATGTAATTTAACACATTTAATAAACTTAAAATTTAACTTTAATTATGGTCACAATACCTATACCTAAGGTTAATTTTCATCATATACCTAATAGATACCATATATAGTATTTTACAGGACTGGGAACTGAACCATCTCCTTCCAGAATTTTCAACTAGGTAGGTACCTACGGCAAAAGGAGATGATGTAGGTAGTCCTTTAGCCGTTTGAATTTTCAAATGACGAAACTGATTTTATAAAGATTGTGAAAAATCACTATTCAGTGGAGTATTTTTTCCGTATTGATTTATTATTTAATAATTAAATAATATACCATCTATCCTAATATGAGAGAGGAAAGACATTATTTCTGTGTAATGAATTTATGTCCAAAAATTTTTTACAAATAAAAAGCTATAGGAGTAGAGCTTTTTACGCTCAAAAGCCATATTTAATTCTTGTCGATATTCACATACCTATTTATTTTAAATGCAAAGGCAAACCCATATTACAGGGAAATGTAATTCAAATTGTAATACCCTTGTTATACCTATATAAATATAAAGTACCTAACCATCTATATTCTATACGATAGATAACTCCATTCATCTTATACCTAATTCAAATTAGATTTCAAATTCAAATCGCACATAGATAATTCAAGAAACAATTCAAATTCAAACACTAACCTCTTGCCGTTCCTTCGCCTTCGTTTGGTCGCGTACACCGTGCCAAGCTGGCTAGCGTGCGGCTGCGGCGGCCGGAGCAGGCCATTGTCCACGCCATCGATTGCGTAGCCCGGCCCGCTCCAGCCGCACACTTGCAGCTTCGACTCTGTGCCTATCTTGCTGAGCGCCCCCGGGCCGTCGAACGGGCTGGGATACACCGTGTCCACAACTGATACGAAGTTGGAAAACAATTTGACGTCTTGGTAGACGCGGTACGAATGGTTTTATTGTGGTACACCGTCTTGGAACACTTTGATACACCGTGGCCAGGACTTACGAAGTTGGAAAACAATTTGAAGTCTTGTTAGACGCGCTATGAACTGTTCTATTTGACGTGGCACAGTCTTGGAACACTTTGATACACCGTGTCCAGGACTTACGAAGTTGGAAAACAATTTTACGTCTTGTGACGCGCGGTACGAACTGTTCTATTTGACGTGGAACGTTTTGATACAACGTGTCCAGAACTGATAGGACTTAGAACACAATTGGATGCTTTGTTCCGCGGAATAGATTGTTTTGGTGAATGTGATGTTGGAACAAGTTAGTTTGGAACACGTTGAATTATATTTCGTTATGTTTTGTCCTTTTAATGATTGTTAGAAGACTCTAGATTTGGAACCGTTTCAATTTGCACACTATCTGGAACAACTTATTGATTGATGTTGCACAATTTTGGAGTCTTTCAAGTCAATTGTAAACAAACACAATATACATGAGCACCTGAGATTGAATTAGAATTTTTTTTTTCGTTTTGTTACAGGGAATTTGATATTAAAATCAATGAAACGTATTGCACGATGTAAAATTATATATCACTTCATTTGTTGATCGTTTGATAAATAAATTTGGTAAATATTGCAATTGTAATGAACTTATAGGTATCAATTAATTTGGCATTAAAATGAATGTAAATTCTTAGCTTGAAGCAAAGAGAAATTCTCCTATTCCTTGCAAATATAAGAAACTTAGGTATACTTATCAAGAACTTTGTAATGTCACTGTTTTACACTTTATTTTTATTTACAACAAAGTTCACTTCTTCTTTATTTTGATATTTATTTTTATCATAATCGCATGGTTGATGTTATTTTAACTTTAGATAAGTCACTTTTCTTTCTTTCTTTGAGATTAACTCTCTTGTTCAAAATCGAGGAAATTTTCTTTATTCTAAAGATTCTTCTGTATTACAAACACACCATAGAAATCAGCTTCCAAAGAAATGCTTAAATCTTTTACAATTCATATTTATTTACGAGCATATTTTTCGAGATCGTTTGTCTAATAGGTATCAAAACCTTCTTATAAGAATCAAATATTGCTTTTGTTCTGCTTGTTATTTACAAATCCGACACGACACCACAATAAATAAACAATCTTAACGCGTTTTGGAAGAATTTTTGAGCCTGTCAAACGGAATACATTGGAAGAATTCGTCAATTGTTCACGATCACGTAAGTTCACGTCACATGTTCATAGATCCACATAAAATTCGATCACTACACACAACACATGGTAAGTCACGCTGTGGTATTTTTTTCGCGTTTTTTTACGGACGGACCGTGTACGCGTGGCGCGACCGCCAAGCGCCTGATGTCATTTGACCACTTGGCCACAAAGACCCCTAGCTGACGGGGCGGAGCTCCCGCAGGCCACGCCCACCGATCGCCGCCGGCCAATCGCAACGCCGCCTCTATCTCGACCCGCACTGGGATGTATTGAACATATTTTTATTTTTCGTACTCATCGCGCGATTTCTTTGAAACTTTTTCTGTTATTTTTTTTAAATCGCTTTTATTCAGTGGCTTCTTAAATTCCAGTACTGACGTTTACAAGGGAATATCATAAGTATTGTTGGCTTCTTTTTGTGGCATTCGTGAATCAGTCCGCCGATTGTAGATATATTGTTTTGTTTATAATCAAGATTGTACTGCGAGAGTTGAGTAAATTTAATCCCTTTATTGTGGTTGTTTCATAAACGGTGCAGTTAAAAGTAAATTCTAATTCATAAAAAAGTAGTTAAACGTTACGGTGTATTCGAAAGTAACATTAGAATACGTCCCCCGTGAATGGTGGTGACGTCACAAGATGGCCGCCGATGGGGAGATTTTTCGCATTTTCCCCTCGACGGCCGGCCGGTGCGGACGTGTGGCCTTCGAATGTTTATTAATACAATGTTACTATATATTCACCTTTCACTGCACAAATTGCTTATCAAAAATACTTTATATTTGAACGAAAATTGGCTCGTTTTGTATATTTTTGTAAATATTTTATGTAGTCATGATATTATGTTATTATTATCTAAGAATTGAAATTGAAACTTAATAAAAAATAGTGTAGGTAGAGTTTCTTTTACGAGTGGTTTATCTAATAAACTCTCTCATGCTCTAATAATAAATGTAGAGTGTAGAGACAATGTTTTTTGTTAATTTTGTAAATTTAAATTTGAATATTATTAATTGCCCATGAATTCATATAGGTACGATTAATATGATAACAATACTCATACAATAACTAATTTAAAATTGTAAATTGACTCTACCTAACTATATTTCATTTCAATAATCGGTGAACTTAAATAAAATATTATCTATGTATAACGAATGGTAATATTTAGATAATAATAAGTACCTAGGTAATTAAGATGTGTAAGGACATAATAGCCTACATACCTCTAATCAAATATCAATTGGCAAGACAAAATTATAAATTACCTACTAGGTTCTACTACTAAGTAGTTAAGTTGTTACCTACCTATGAAAAATGTACGTACCTGAGTTTAAAAATAATGTACCTACTACACGAGAAAAGTTCATAGCAATTTAATTATCGACTCTATAATAGGTATATATATCTATAGATACTAAGGCACTCTATAAAAAAAATGTGTGCGTGTATTAGTGTTACACGTAAGAAGTGAAACTTCTTTATGACCTTATTTTTCAAAAAATAATTTACTATACCTATGCAACTTTACAGAAATATGTCAATCACGCGTGGTAGGGATAAGAAAAAGATGGCCCGTAACGGAAAAATGTCACGCGTAACGAAAAAATGTTACACAAAAATTTTTTCCAACCCCGATAAAGAAGTTTCACTTTAATAAATAGATTTTTGAGTATATTTGTAAGTATTTAAAACAGAGACTGCACTACAGTCTCATTAATGTAATTTCGATATCATTCGTGCCACAACCACATTCGTGTAAACTCATTCATGGTACAGAAAGTGAAATTCTTTTAAGAAAACTACAAAGACGTAGTTTTATATAACCTAGCTGTCTATCTACAGGTAGGTAACCTTTTCCAAATGAAAAAGGTATTATTTTCAAGTTTTAAAAGATTTTTTTTTAATATTTCAGGACTATTTTCACACACGGCACGATCTGATCCCATACTAAGCTTTCGCTTGTGTTATGGAAACCAGATGGCTGATAAACATACATATATAATTTTAAATAAATACTTATATAGATAATTAACACCCAGACACAGAGCAAACATCTATGTTCATCACACAAATATTTGCCCCGGGTGGGAATCGAACCCACGACCTCTGGCTTGGCAGGCAAGGCCACTACCAACCAAGCCAACCGCACAGTCGAATTATTTGTTTTAAAAATAAACGTCAAAGTTTTAATAGTAAATTAGATAGGTACCGTACTTAGATAGTTTACTTTTATCCCGGAAAAAATAAATCGCGGGCGGAAGCTATAGTATTCAATAATTAGAAGTTTGAATACACTTATTCTTAGGTATAGGTATTGTTGTTGTAAGTTGTAGCTTCACTTGTATCATGTACCTATATGTTTGTATTTAACCAACCCATTTTAATTTTTAAGTCGATTTGATTTGACCCACTTTAATCGGACAGATTTAGTTCAAACTTTGTAGGTACACTTCCAGGAAAAGTGACAATACTTTAATATCATAAGTTTAAAGTGTGTTTTTTAGTTTTTCAAAACTCTATTTATTTTATACTAGCGGTCCGCCCCGGCTTCGCCCGTGGTACATATTTACGTTTTCTCTACATAAGAACCATCCTCGTACTTCAAGGAATATAATAAAAAAAGAATTATCGAAATCGGTTTAGTCGTTCTCGAGTTATGCGCTTACCAACACATTTTGCGATTCATTTTTATATATAAGAATAAAGATGTAGGCACATAGATAAACGGAGTGCCTTGGTTCGATTTCCGAGCAACAAAATTGTAAAACGATGTCAGTATTTAAGAATTACTAAGTTATCAAATTGGATTCTCTTTAGTTAAATTGGATTCGCTTTTGTATTATTTTAACATACCTAAGTTAAATCTAATCTAGGTTACACGTGTAAAGGTTTAAAGATAAACTTTGAGCAGAATAAACTAGAATTTTAACCAATAATACTTAATGCGTGTTGGTAAGTCAATGCTCGACCTATAAAACCTCAATCATTCATTGTATTTTAATTCGTCTCTACTGTTAACCGCAAAATTATACACGGTTTTTTAATTCTTTTTATTACAATATTTACTAATATAGTAATAGACTACAGGCGCATGTGAAAAAGTTATGGGTCATTTGAACCACCACTTCAATTTTTTCCCCTTGTCTCCATGATTTTTGAACGGCGTTGCGGAATAATGGATTAAAAGTTTAAAGCAGTATTGAAATAGAATATGACACAGATGCCTGATGATGCTATGTCATACTATTTCAATACCTATATACCTAATTAAACATTAACAAAATGCTAGCTCCACACAATCAACAAATTATTTCCAAGCCCTTAAAGAGAAAAAGGATGGTTTATGCCGAGCACGTACGTGTCAGAAGTGAAACTTCTTTGGCAAGATTCAAGGATACCAAAGTCCAAAATCATCGGCTTACTCCGTGACGATATTGCCATGACACGACCTTGAAATTTTACTCACATAGAAGTTTGACAAAAAATATTCATATCTCCAATGAGTATAGGAAGTTTAAACGCTTCATAGCCAATAAAAATCAGTGCAATAAACGAGCGAAGCCGCGGTCACAGCCAGTGCCATATTGTTATGATTTACAAGCCACCCCCAAAACATCGTTGACGTAAATCAAGCCGAAATTACCCCCGCGCACGCATTAACAATCTACTTTTGATACGAGCTGGTGCAAGGTATGGGAAATCTATTTCATTAGAACCTAGTTTAGATTTTTTAATGATATAATTCATTTGCTTTATTTTTATTTAAATTCTTATGACAATTACTACCTTCCGCCCGCGGCTTCGCCCGCGTGGTGTTTTGATAAAAGGTAGCCTATGTTCTTTCTCTGGGTCTAAAAAATGTCTGTGCCAAATTTCATCAAAATCGGTTGAGAGGTTTAAGCGGGAAAGCGTAACAGACAGACAGACAGAGTTACTTTCGCATTTATAATATTAGTAGGGATTAATTCTCAATAAACTATGTAGGTACCATATGCTTCACTTCCCAGTTTCCATCAGGTGTCTAGTTGGCCTTAATAAAAATAATAAAATAAAAACTCCTTGCAGTCATCATACATCGGGCCATTAAAATGTGTTCTTAATAAGTAATGACCATAACAAAGTAAATAAAACACTCAAAAACCCTCACATTATCAACGGGCATCATTAAAACCGACTTCCTTGCTTTATATCCATATTTTATCTTGAAAATATAAATATTTATGGGAAATTTCCACAAAAACACGCATAATTTGGTAACTCGACTCGTTTTGTGTGTCAAAAATGCAACCGTAAATGTCTTGTTAGTGTCATATGAAATGACACTTGTAATTTTTAATTTTTTACGCGACGTAATTTTTTTGATGTTGAGTAAAGAAATTAATAGTTAACATTGTAATGTTTGAATTGTAAATACGATTCGAATTTAAATGTTAGAGGTGAGAGGAAGTTTGTAGGATGTCGAATGTTTTTATAGGAGGTTAGTAATAACAATAATATTAACAGATGTCGTTGAACTCGAAATGTAAGACTTTTGTGTTATTTTAGAAAATTAAGTAATTAGATTAGAAATTAAGTTATGATGCTATAATATTATGTTACTATAAAATGTACCCAATCATAGCGTCCAAAATTATTGAATATTGTACTTTTCGTGATAAGTCGATATAATCGATGATTTAAAATTAAAAATACATCAGATGTCGCGATGCTGTCCTGAACCGGTTGATGTAAAAAATTGGTAAAATTTATTGAGATAGGTATGTGGACTGCATTTGTAAGTACCTAATAAAGATATTAATTACTTTATCAGTAGAACTTCTTGCCAATTATTCGAATTATAGTTTGACAATTCAATTATAATGGGTGCTAAGGGCCAGTTAAATGAACAAAATTAAAATTGAATATTCTGAAGTCATAAGATGAAATATGTATTTCGCATTAGAAAATAGAGCCCATTTTTTACTTTAAAATTGTAGTTGTTTGTATTAAATATATGGTTTGATATTATTTGCTATTAAAAAGGTATGGAGTGATTAGTGTGTGTGTGCAGGTCGTAGTGAAACCTACCCAGGTACTTAAGTACCTACACAAGATATTATGAAATTATATTGTTGTAAGATGGTTGTAAGTATGTGTTGTTTGTTGCTCTACCTAGAAAACGACTTAGCCAATCTGCATAAAATTTAACATGACGATAGATTATAGACTATTGGGCACTGGTTAAGGGCCCTTAGGTAGTAGGTGAAAACGGCAAAATGGACTGTTATCTATGAGCTATAATAATTCGTATAAAATCACAAATACATAGGTATTTATCTTCTCGATTTCGTGACTGTTTTAGATTTTAGAAAATACTAAATAATATATTCATTCACTTTTTGATAAAAATGTGAATGGCGCTTACGATTTTTAATTTCGAGCACGTTGACTCCATACTAAACGCGGTCCCCCTCACCCCTTACATCAGGCCTGAATAGCTGAATTTTCGCTGACCGCCTAACCCCCCTTAACGCGTGAGCGTAAAACCCAGGGATTCCCGGTGGAGACGACGAAAAAAAATGTTTTTGTCAGGACACAGAAGGCTGATCACCTACTTGTTCCTAACGAAAATCGATCAGTGAAACAGATGTATATTATATTAAATTAAATTAGAGATTAAAAATAGTTAAATAAACTGTAAAATAACTAATTAGTAACAATAGGTACTCTTATAACTTGCACTCAACAAAGTAGTAAAAATTCGGAGGACAAGTGTCTATAAAAGCGGCATTATTTTCATTTTATTGTTTGAACGTCTCATAAACATTATTTGTAGTTAGAATATGAAATCATATTTATTTAAAATAATATACCGCGTAATTACGTAGAATTAATTAATTTAGCATGGTGTTTTTTTAGTTTATTACTATTTTATAATGTAGGTCGACCGTCGAGGTTATTGTAACTTGTTGTATAATGTAACTTAATAATTTTAAAAAAAGATTATTTCATTTATTAGTATATTAGCTTCCGCCCGCGGCTTCGCCGGCATGGTGTTTTGATAAAAGGTAGCCTATGTTCTTTCTCAGGGTCTAAAGATTGTCTGTGTCAAATTTCATCAAAATCGATTGAGATAACAGACCGAGAGACAGACAGAGTTACTTTCGCATTTATAATATTAGTAGGGATTGTATAGGGCGACCAATAGGTGATATTAAGTAAGTTTTTATAATAATATTTTTTTTTCATTATTCAATGTTAATTAGACCGATAATAATTATGCTTACCTACCTAGTTTTTGTCTTCAAATTACATATTTCCAAGAATTTTTTTTCAGCTTTCATAAGTCTTCTTCAAGTCTTTGCTATTCCCTGGAAAGGATTGGAGAAGGGATAAGAATTGAAAAATTGTAAATTTAATATGCACATTATTTAATATAATTTATTAAATAATAAATAGGTACTAAATTAATAAAGACGTATTGAACCATTAATTACCTTTATATAATATATTCGTTCACAAAATACTTTTGACATAGTATTGAAATATTGAAAGCATTATTTATATACCTAACAAATTAAATTTTCCTGTGGGAATCGAACCCACTGCAAACTCAGTTTTTCAATATGAATACGGAATAAATTGTAAAAAGGTTCCCTTACCGCCATCTATTAGTTCCCGCTCGAACTACGTAGTTTTGTTAAGTTCTGTGAACTTTGTTAAGCTTGCGTACTTCGTAGAGATTCTTAGCGCTAGCTTCTATTAATTTTCAGGTTAAAATTAATATAAACTTTGCATAGATACATATACAAACATATAAAACTACACTCACACTACACCAAAAATAAAATCATATATGCGAACTAAGGTACTGTCACAGACTGTACTATGTTAAATGTTTAAATAAACAATTTCAAAATTTGAATCATTCATTAAAATAAGGCGGCAATATTCACGAAACAAAAACAAAATTAAAAAGCAGAACTAATTTAAATTTGAAATTCGAACATATGCCACGAAAATTTCACCGATAATAATCATTGGTCAATTCGATTCGATTTTTAAATCGGGTGCTTTTTTTTTAAACGGCGCCGGCAATGGTCTGAACAGAACTGTCAATCAAAATGCTGCATATTATTATTAGGGTATTGTAATCACGTTAAATTTCGACATTGTATTTAGGGTTCCGTGGAAAAATATTATCTACTATAATTATAATGATATGGCTACTTAATTCATCTAAATACCAATTTGTTACAAAACTTTAAAAGAGATGATTTTAATAAGCAGAAATCTTCGAAATAATTTTATTTTTAGTTATTGAAATAAATAACTGATTAAATGATGTAAGTATGTAGGTTATATTTCTTATACCTAGGTTTTTGTAAGTGCATTAATCAATCGTGTAAATAATTATAATTTATCTACTGTAGAATAGACACCATATTTTAATATAGGTATTGTTAATTACTAGAAACTTTCGATCACAGTTCAATTTAGAAAATACAAAATGTCATAACTACTCAATAAATCTTTTATAAATAGAATGAAATACTTCACGATAACCGGCACACGCTTGGCACTTTAAATCTAATTGTATTATGTCTTGCGGCGGTAATTGTGTCCAAAGCTAGCTCGAAAAAAAGTGGCTTATTACGATTCTCAGGTTTTTTTTGTCCAAAACTTACCTTATCCCTAATCTTCTATTGACACCGTAATGAGACTAAAATGTTGTACCGAAATTCTGAATGAATGGAGTCGTGTAATAATAATATTAAATTGATGGCTCAAATATTATTAACCTTTTGAAGTGCATTGGAGTTGTATTGTGTTTTATTTAAATAAAGTTTAAACATGAGTTTAAAAGATTTAATTTAATTCTTTGAATGTATTTCAATTGACATAGCTTTGAATATTATTGCTTAGGTTATCGTATTAGTAATACATAGTAAAGTGAAGTCCCGTGTCCCCGTAGTTGGGTAGGGGGCAGATGCATTATTCATACATCTGTTTCACTGATCGATTTTTCTTTAGGGACAAGTAGGTGATCAGCCTTCTGTGTCCTGCCAGACCGAGACATTTTTTTTTCGTCTCCACCGGGAATCGAACCCAGGACCCCTCGGTTCTACGCTCACGCGTCAACCACTGTACCGAGGAGGCGGTCATTAGTAATAGTGCCTAGTGCCTACTCTAAATTATAAACACAGGGTGGTCAATGGATTTATTTATTAATTCTTTATTGCTCCAAGAAAGTTACAAAAAAACTTAACCTAAGAATACATTTAAACAATTGGCGGTATTATCGCTATGCGGCGATTTCTTCCAGGCAACCGCCGATTTCTTTAAGGCTCCGTAGACGTAGGTATACGGAGAGAAATTAAATTAAAGGATGTGTGATAAATAAACCCTATGCATGCTATTTTAATTGCAATTATATTTATATATTCTTTTTATTTTAAGTTTTACAAAAATATTATCTATTATGATTTACGCAGTAACATTGATACAAATTAAAGCCAGAGTGGAGACTTTTTTGTTTGTAAGTATAAGTCAATTTCGTAGTTTAGGTACTTTAATGTTGTGAACAAAGCTTATTCTTACATCAAAATTACAAAAAAATATAGCACCAACATCGTTTCCACAGTTTCCCCCGGAGTATCCGAGCCACCGGGCGGATTTGGTTCCTTGAAACTAATCAGTCTAAATAAGTAAATTGGTGGCGCGCACGCAACCGTCTTCGACAGCAAGGGTCTGATCTTAAAACAATTATATGACTCTATCAAAACGAATCTTTGAGTTCACTAGATCTGAATTACCAGAAGGAATGAGTTGGGATTACCTACGGCTACATGGCCTACATGACTATACCTACTTGAAAGAAAGAAAATAAATACATTGCCAAAACATTATATACAAAATTTATTATAAACTAGCGGTCCGCCCCGGCTTCACCCGTGGTACATATTTACGTTTTCTCTACATAAGAACCATCCTCGACGTACTTCAGAGAATATAATAAAAAAAGAATTATCGAAATCGGTTCAGCCGTTCACACGTGATGCCGGGTTTCATTTATGTGGCAAATATACACAGTCTCAGCAAAATGCTGCACATTAACAGCGATAAATACTTAGAGATAAGTACTTCTATTTTATGTATTGAAGAATCGTTGCTTTTCCGATTGGAAATTGTGGTTTGGAAAACTCGATTTTCTCTTATGTACACTACAATTCGAAGTATTCTGCTTTGTAGTAAGTATACATAAAAACAACGAGTGTTTTTTCAAACATAGAATATCGCATAAAATAGATATCCTGTTTCTTCCAGCAATTTTGACGAAACTCTATGGTAGGTATAAACTATGCATAGATTTCTTTTATTTTCACAGACAACATCGTGGGCAAGTTAATGAAACTAGCTGTGCCCCGCGGTTTTACCCGCCATGCTCCGCTCCTGCTGGTCTTATCGTGATGATAGCCTTCCTCGATAAATGGGCTATCTAAAACCGAAAGAATTTTTCAAATCGGACCAGTAGTTCCTGAGACCGTTCAAACGAACTCTTCAACTTTATAATATTAGTACTTATAGATTTACATTAGAAAAATACAAAATAAAATAAAAATACAATCTTTTACGTTCCGTTTAAACCTCTAAAAAGTTACCTAAACAATCATTCCCTTACCAAATGTTAAAAGTCAATCATTTCAACCTCTCAAACGGTACCTATACAATCATTATTCCTACACTCAAAGTATAGTCAATCATTACAATAATTGAATGGAACCCAAGACATTTTCCGCGATGTCATTAAAGTGAAATGTTGTCTAATGATCAGAATTCCTGGATAAATATCGATAAAAACAATAATGATGTACGACTAAGTAATGTGCACTAATGCGTTTAATTACAACCTCTGCGATTGCTTTCAAGAAATTATACGTTACGGCTATTTTATTGTTATTCTGTTTGTGTTTTTATTTTTATTTTACGTCGGATTTGCGTTTAAATTGATAAAATTAGGTATTGTCAGAATATGATGTAAAAAGTTTCGACGACAATTCTAAAAATAGCTTTCAAGGATGTTTTAAGGTTTTAATTTATAAACGAAAAAAATAATTAATCACAAAAAATATATTATTAGCCCGGAAAATCGATGGAGCTTCTCAGTTCGTAGCGTTTTGTTTTATATTTTGGACACGCATAGCTCCGTTGTTTTACAACCGCTGGATAAGATTTTTTTATTTTAATATCCGTAGATCTAGGTACATATTTTAGACTATTTAATTAATAAACCTTCTAGATTAACTGTGAACTTAACGGCGACGGATGCAATTCACGAAAAGCTGAGGGACTTCTTTCAGCAGCAGGGGACTGATACTACTATTAAACATTACGAACATTGTGCATATAGGAAAAGAAAGTTTGTAAACACTCTAATTGTATAGTAATAAATAAATATTTGCCCAGACTACAACCAAAGAAAATGTTATAGGGCAAGTTTTTAACCAGCTACCTGCTTGCTCCGACCCCACCCGAGTAAGTAACTTTAATTGAGTTTTTTTTTTTTCAATTTTTAAATGTTAATCAATTACAGTACGATATCGGTCAGACTTTTCCTTAATACGAAAAAAGAGGTTGGTTCAAATTCCGACCGATATTAATTTTAATATTCGTCAAAATCTTCAAATAACACAACTTTTATATAAATAACTTTAAAAACAAAAAATCAGACACATCAAAATAAGTCGAAATCAATATATAACAGTAACGTGTAATTAATTTGATATTTGCTGATGGTACGACACTTACATGAACTGTTCTTGATTTACGACCAACGAGCATTCCTGTGAGTTACAATGTACAAACTCACATTATTATTTGTTGTTATATTTATGTTCAAGTGTGTGAAAGTTGAAAATAAAAGACTTTATGGGCATTTTTAAAACTTTTTATTTAGGTACATTTTGTACTTCAGCTGCGAATAATTAAGGTTAAAACTCAAAAAAATTAAAATTTGGTAAATGTTAATAATTAAATGTATATAATATATTACTAGCTGTACAGCCCGGCTTCGCTTGAGGTACACTGTCGAAGACTGGTCGTACCAGCTCAGGAACATTCGTGGGCTCATGTACAACTTTGCTGAAGATCATCCAATGTTCAAATAGGTACATAGTTTCCATTAATTCCTAAACAATATACCTACCTGAGTAATATAATCCGACAAACTCATCTAAATTCTACAATACCATAATAATATTAAATCATTCAAGTTGTTCAACCAAACACCGGTAGCCACCTGCATCTATCACTCTCGTTAAATCGAATGTGAAACGGAACAGCCCTTTCGTAGTATACACCGCTATAAATACAGCATTATGAGACCATAAAGTTTGACCTATCGAATAATTAATTAAACTTCGTAAATATTTTCAATAATTGATAATAAATAGTGTAACGCGGACGTAAAATAACCTCACACCTGCTCGGTAAATAAATTATATTATTTAATGTTTCCTTTGTTAAATGGAGTGAAAACATAGAACATTTTATATAAATACTTGGCACCTTTATTGTTATAAGTTTTGATCTTGTTAACGTAGTTGCGCTTAGTTTATGTATTCTTCTGTTATTATACAAGGTGTGGCGAAATGTATGGATAACCATCAGGTTATTAATGGATAACCATCAGGTTATTAATGTAGACCTTCGTTTTAAGTCATCAGACTTAAAACGAAGGTCTACATTAATCCCACTAGCTGAGTGGTCCAGCTATGGAAGCTGAACAGAATGGCTGCTCAAAATATTACTTTAATGAGACATGAGCTATGGAAGCTGAGCTTAAATCAAGCAGCTTAAAGTTAATTAAAAGGTTTGGACTGTAGAGGGCACAAATTCATTTTTCTGAACCGCCACAACAATCTATTTTCTATTACCAAGTTATCCATTCTACAAATAGCTTAAATCAAGCAGCTTGAAGTGGAAGTATGTACCTATTAGAGCATAGTGTAGAGTATATGTATTAGAGCTGTCAGCTGATGGTGGCCTAACTTTTACAAAACACAGAATTCATTTTTCCGTCGTCTATTTCTATACCTAGTCCTTTTCACCTAAGGTGATTCCTGTGACATATATCGATTTTTGACACGTGTAGAGATTTCCGTTATTGAAATCGTATCAATTGTTTCCGATAATCGATAATCGATAATTCGGAACACAATGAAGTGTCACAGGAATCATCATATGTGAAAAGGACTATAGCTACCAAGTTTCATTACTCCACACCCTGTATACTGTTCCATTGGATAGTTTCTTATTTGAATAGTTTCCTATTTAATTTCACTTTACACTAAGTAACAACAAAATAAAGTATTATATTACAGAAAAAGGGTACTTAAACGTACATTACACCTACGGAATAGAATATCCCACCAAAAACATTTTCATGTAAAATGTTGCCAAGACGAGTCCATATGACTCGCACTGTCAAAAAGTTATCAGATCTCATGTAGAGCCAAGCTTCTCACAGTACACGCCCTAACTCTACAAGGCCTAACTTCACAAACTCTACACCTTAGTCAAAATATGTGGCTTGGCCATTTCGCTACATTTACATCGGCGTAAGGTGAAAAATTAATTCACTGTTCATTACTTTTGTGTTATACAATAGTTCTTGTAGTAACGAACGGCCAAGCCACATATTTTGACTAAGGTGTAGAGTTTGTGAAGTTAGGCCTTGTAGAGTTAGGGCGTGTAGTGTTAGAAGCTTGGCTCTACATGAGATCTGATAACTTTTTGACAGTGCGAGTCATATGGACTCGTCTTGGCAACATTTTACATGAAAATGTTTTTGGTGGGATTTCATTTCTTTTTGTAAGTTGTTTGTAACAATTTTTTTTTTATTTTTAGCTACTGTGTGGACGTAAGAGGCAGGAGACGTTCGCAACACTTCTATTCATTCATATTTATATGATCTGATCTGAAGTATATGTCTCAATATAAGTCGATTAAATTTTTTTTTTTTAACAAGGAGCCTATACAAATATACAGGGTGTCCCACTATTGGTATACTAAGCGCGAAGGAACTTGTAGTTTTGCATACACTGATCACGTAAAAAATACTTTAAAAAAAAATTACGTCCAAAATTTTGCTAAATTTTTCCTGAAAATCCATGTTTTCTTCTCTAGCTTCGCGCAGCCGGCATATACCGCTTCTCTAATATGAGCATTTTATCTATGAAAACATAATCTTAAACGATAGCTCACGTGCTGGTAGCAAAGTTGGGCGGCTCGCTTGTTATGGGTGTACACATAGAGTTTTAAGAATTCATCTATTTGAAAAAAAAATGCGTCTGGAATTTTTTAATTATTTTTTACGTACTCAGCGTATGCAAAACTATAACCTCCTTTGAGCTTAGTATACCAACAGTGGGACACCCTGTATATCTAGGGGAACCAAGTTTTAGATTATTAGATTAGACCTCTAGCGTCATCAAAATTTAATTTAAAATTACAGGTCTCATACAAACTCCCATCCCCTAGTTTAAGGGGTTGGGGGATGAAAGTTACAAGTTTTATAATTTTTTTGTTGTTTGTGTGCTAATACTAGCCTACATACAAAATTTCAGCTTTCTAGGGTATTAGGAAATACCTTAAAAATTTTGATGATCATCAGTGAGTCAGTGACGAAATTAGCGTTTTTTAGATATAAATAAAATCTGAAGTATAAAAGCTAATGTAATTAAAACTTAATATGTTCAATAAGTCCGCTATTGACAATATATCCCGAAAATTTTGTTGATCTAGCATAATCCAAACCCAAGTTATGAGGGTTCAAAAAAACGTCGAAGCGCTTCGAGAAAAGGTAGGTAGTGCCCGTGCGCGTAGTCGCTTGGCTCGTCTTGGCGGGGGCACTACCGTGCCCCCAGATTATAAGCATTTGCATTTCTTTTATCGATCCTGCCATTTGATAACTTTCATTGTACTTACGTTATTAAATACAATTTATACGGCACTACATGGACAGAATAGCCCCCCTAGTCAAGTGGCTTTCTGTTAGCGTAGCGTTCAATAGAATAGACTACGAATGTATGAGATTGACGTAGGCTGTAGATAAACGTATCTACAGGTTACGTCAATCTCATACATTCGTAGTCTATTCTATTGAACGCTACGCTAACAGAAAGCCACTTGACTAGGGGGGTAGGTATGCTTAACTGGTAATTTTGACAGATTTTCGAGGCTTAGAAATTATTCATATGAAAAAATTATAAGCAATGATGAGTGTAAGATAAGGTGTAAATAACCAGATTCCTTTTCATATTAAATGAATCTCTAAATGAATTAATTTTATTTAGAATTTTGAGAAGAGGAAAGATGCTTTACTTTTCCTCTTCTTGCTCTGGAGCAATACCGCTGGTGGTCGTAAATTTTAATTCCCTGAAAGTTTTTTAATAAACCTTGCCTTAAGCCTTTTATAACTTTAAATTAGCAATAAATATTTACAAAAGTGTGTGCTCATCACACATTGCACAATATACACTAGTAAAGTTTTTATTAATTTATTTTTCTAGCGGATTAGTACCATGTGAACGAACCACAGTGAATTCATTCGAGAACATTAAGCTCTCGCACAATTACCATAAAAACAGATAACGATTACGTGAATTATAACAGCAATACTCTTCAGTCCAGTTTTTAGTTACAATTCATTAAATGAAGAATATCATTTAAAATGTAACAACCATTGAGACGTAATAAAAACTACAAAAACAGGGTATTCACATAAAGCTGTCGAACTATGATAGGGTGGTTGCACCTGTGTTTGTTCGTGTAATCTTCTGTTCGTTGGCTTGGCTGTGTGGGGATTAGTTGTGAAAGAAATGCTATAATAGACTATTACTAATGTAAGGAATATACATTAAGTATACATATTTCAGTTTTTAACCGACTTCAAAAAAAAGGAGGAGGTTATCAATTCGGCCGGTATGTTTTTTTTTTTTTTTTTTTTTTTTTTTATGTATGTACACCGATTACTCCGTGGTTTCTGAACCGATTTACGTGATTCTTTTTTTGTTCGATGCGGGATGGTGTCGAATTGGTCCCATAAAAATTTTATTCGGATAGGTCCAGTAGTTTTTATTTTATGGGCATTTTTGTCTGTATTTGTAAATGTTGCAAGTGCAAGTTTGAAGTCGGTTGTTTTTAACGCAGTTATTGACTTGTGAATAAAAACTTTTTTAATTAATTCCAAATGCAATGATGAAATCGACTATTCAAAAAATTTTTATGACTTACCTAGCACCGATTTTTCAATCCTTGGTTAAAATTTATCCGTCCAATAAAGTATTACACGAACATTTTAAAATGTCACCTGTAAATTGTCAAATACGGACAATTAGAATATATTTTTGAAATGGTAGTTTAATACGTTATTCGATGAATAAGTTTTAACCATGTTTAACCAAGGATTGAAAAATCAGCCCTTAGTCGATACATTTTAAAAAGTAATATATTTAAAAGGTATTACAAAGAAAGATAATGCTCCGAAAAACTTGGTCTACTTATAGACGATTTAATTTTCAAGAATTGATTCGCATAGAGCAAGATTGTTTCTTACGAACTTTGACTATTGTTTTTTTTTTAATTGACTGAACAACTGAAAACGGAAAATTACCGTAACAATCATTCAATTCGTTAAAAAGATTAATGTAATCAGGCTTAAGATGTTTCATTTTTCATACAAATTTTACACATCTTATCTTAATATCTTAATACTATTATAAAGGCGAAAGTTTGTATGGATGTATGGATGTATGGATGTATGGATGTATGGATGTTTGTTACTCTTTCACGTAAAAACTACTGAACCGATTACAATGAAATTTAGCACACATATAGAGGGTAACTTGGATTAACACATAGGATAGGTTTTATCCCGGAAATCCCATAAGAACGGGAACTATGCGGGTTTTCCTTTGAAAACGCGGGCGAAGCCGCGGGCGGAAATCTAGTCTCAATATATACTCAATAAAAACAAATCAACAGACTAATACAAACACTAACAATCCAGGTGTAGACACACCATCCTTCATCTTCAATATTGTCTCAAGTTACAAATGATAAATGGCATCTAATTTTTATTACACTGCAAGTAAAACATCAAGTTTTCATGCTGTTTGTCCATTACTACACACCTGCTCCATTATACGCAATCAATATCTTAATTATGGTCATTTTATCACATGAAAGTATTGGCTTTCGTTTGAGATATCTGCCTTTCTTGGGTATGTATTGAAATACTAATTGAGACGTCTTTGTTTGGTACATTGTTATAAGTAGTACGATAAACAGTTCATGTTCATATTAAACGCCCTTCTTACAATGTAATTAAGGTCTATTTTTTAAATATAGTTTTATGTTTCAAACATATTCACTTACCTTCATAAAAATAATATAGCGGTATTAGCTTTTCATAAACGGCTTTAATTAATTTTCTTTTTAGACTATGTGAGCATTTAAAACAAACTGAAATTTGAGTATTTATCTATTTCACAAGACCTTCTGTAGAGGCTCTTTTGAATATTTTTATTAGATCGAAGATAGTTACCCCGGTTTAGAAAAGCAGCCTTTTACAAAAGAGCTGGAAAGAAAAAACATTCAGTAGTCATGAAAACTTTATTATCATCACATTATTTTATTGACAAGAGAAAGGAATCGCCATAATTCCCAATTTTGAAAGGAATAATTATTACATTAATAAAAGACTAGTACCTAACACATTATTAATATATTATCTTGAATCGAAAAAATTAATGGCTTTAATAAAAGAGAAATACATCCACCATACTTATGACGTTTATGTAATAATCGACAAACCGATATGAAATTAATGACGATAATTACGGCATATTAATTATAATATAACGCAGCTTACCCTTCTTTTTGCTTATTGCAAGGAAAAACTTCTTCAACACACATATTTTTTTTTTATAAATAACTAAGAATAAATGACCGCAATCAATAATTGCTACACGTTATTGACATAACAAAATGTCGATTGTATCTCTTAAATATGTTTTTAATCGAATATGTTAAATGTAGGTATAACGGATAAGATAGTCGATATAAAAATGGCGGCATTAAACATATTTTTATAATTATACCATTCGAGAGTATTGATTGAGCTAACAAATAATAGAATTGTTTGCAATGATAATACAGAAAGGGTAAATGTTTGAAATGATAGCGAATAGAAATTTAAATATTTTATTGTCTTCGAAATTATGCAAATATTATAATAATAAAATTTTGTCATCAAATAAAAGAAGCGAATCTGCAATGGATTTTAGACATAATTTATTTACATTGGTTTATTTTAAAAAATGTATTTACCTCTTTGAGTGATTTCTATCAAAATAAGCAGTTGTTTGAAAGTTTTTTATTAAGATATAAACGAAAACATATAAGTATAAATATATTTAAAAGCTAGCAAAATTTTCTACAAATGTTTCCGAGTTAATCCATTAATTAATTTACTGAAATAAATATCATTCTATTCATCATATGAAAGAGCTTATCATATAAATGAAAACGACGAAATAAATAATTACGTATATTTATTTGAAAGAACGTTAGCGTATTAATTAGTACCTATTTAATACATGTTATATTAATAGTTTGAACTTTGAATTAGGTATACCGTCGCCGCCCATTTTCGATTGAGTAGTGAACTGCACAAGAGAGGATTATTGGTACGAATAATATAATGCTAAAGAACTTGTTTGATGACTTGACTTGATTGAATTACCACCTCCTCGGTACAGTGGTTGACGCGTGAGCGTAGAACCGAGGGGTCCTGGGTTCGATTCCCGGTGGAGACGAAAAAAAAAAAGTCTCGGTCTGGCAGGACACAGAAGGCTGATCACCTACTTGTCCCTAAAGAAAAATCGATCAGTGAAACAGATGTATGAATAAATTTATGCATCTGCCCCCTACCCCACTACGGGGACACGGGACTTCACTTTTAAAGAACTTGTTTGTTCTATGGAACTACTGAACAAATTTCAAAAATGATTTCACTATTGATATGTGATTTCTGAGTGCTGTACCTATAGGCTATAGGCCTCCTATCCTACTAATATTATAAATGCGAAAGTTTGTGAGGATGTGTATGTGTGTGTTTGTTAATCTTTCACGCAAATACTACTGAACCGATTACAATGAAATTTAGCACACATATAGAGGGTAACTTGGATTAACACATAGGATAGGTTTTATCCCGTAAATCCCACGGGAACGGGAAATATGCGGGTTTTTCTTTGAAAACGCAGACGACGCCCTGGGCGGAAAGCTAGTTATAATATAATACCACGGACAAAATTGGATAGAAGCCTGGGCGGACTGCCATTATATTATAGAGCGGGAGCATACTCGAGAGTTCTAAAGCTTTTAAGTTACTGCTCCAGTTTTTTACTAAAAATAAAACTATTGTACATAAACAAACTTACTACTGAATATGATAATTAATCGAAAAAGTAATACGTTTGTGAATAATTATACATCTTATCTTTTAATAGAGATTTTCCCGTAACTCGCCTGTTGATAGATACTTGCTTTTAATAAAAGGTTATCTTTAACTCTTAAGACGATACACAAAAAAAAATCCACTGCTTGGCGGGCGGAGTCTAATAGCTCGCTATCGCGAACGCGGGTGTGCGCGAAGACATTCTTGCATACTCGCCGCGCTGCCGCTGGCCGACTCGGGACAAACATGTATGGAGTCGTCATACATTGTTGATTTATTGGTTTTATTTTCTTGCTTATAAACACAAAATTATCTTCTTTTTAACAACTACTTAGACATTATTAATAATTATTATTTCGTAATGTTTACTTTATTACAAAATAATACAGGTTATAAATAATCTTTAAAATAACAAAAAATATTGTTACTCTGAAAAAATGAAATGGTACCTAATTACGCGGACTACTGAATTGATTTAGATAGAATTTGATGCTGACGTAGATATTACATCATGCCCAGAAATGAAAGGTACTATTTCTGAAAGAAGTTATAAACCCTAATTCTTCTCAGTCAAAGTCAAGAGTGGAAGATATCGCTAATACAGTAAAACTGATGCGAAACTTTGGATGTTAATTTGTATATTTTTTTGTTAGTTGTTGCTTAATCACGTCAAGACTACATTACCAATTTTGATAAAATATAGCTAATTGCCTGGATTTACACATAGGATACTTTTTATCCGAACTGAACACTTCTGTGGGATAAAACAGGATTCACGATATAACCTAATTCCACGCGGGCAAAGCCGCGGTCGGAATGATATTTTTTTAAATAAAAAAATTGTTTAAAAAAAACACAAAATATATTGACGCATGTATTTATTTTTTGCACTCTATTATAATTGTAATTATTCATTACAAATAATCAAAATAAAATAGCCAGAACAAAGTTAGGCCCTGGTAGGATAGGTAGGCAGGTACAGCAATGTGAGACGAACACTGGCTTATTTATACCAATAATAATGTATTGTGTATAAACATTAAAATTAAGTTTACTTTCTAACAACAAAAATACATAATATTAGCTAATGTGAAAACGAATCAACCAATCCTCCCACAACAATGAAATGTGCACACAAATATTCATCCAAATCGGTTCATGTGATTAGGAGGAGTGACTGCAGCGCCATCCTCCGGGCCCAATTGTGTTTCCAGATCACCCAGGAACTCAATTTAATATACTTACACAAAATTTTTCGAAATGAAAACTCACATTACTATGTAAATATGAATATAAACCGGTTTTAGTACTAAGCAATTTCCCGCACAGGTGTAGTAAGTATAAATGAAATAAATATCAACATCAAATTCTTTATACAACATACTTATCTACCACCTACTAAGAAATTCTTGAAATTTTTTCGTATTTTTTTTAAATATAATACTACTCCAACGAGCTCCTGTTCCATAATTCCATATTACGTCCACCATACTTCCACTAAGTTCACCATGATTTTTTATTTCTTTGCACTTTGTTGCTTTTTGCTAAAAATGGAATCATGCGATAAAACCAGTAGAGCGTTGATAACATACATTTTTGACTGAATAAAGGTACTTACGAAGGAGTGGGTTCACATTGTGAACAATCAGTGGGTTTATTTTCCTTCTGGATTCCGGATTTCTGAAAAGATTATTTATGCTATAAATGAAAAAATCTTACACATTCGTTATGTACTTAAAACAGGGGTACATATCAAACATCGTCTATAATACAATTATCATCAAATTTAAAATAAAACCAACTTACTTCATTAATTTGTTCCAATTGTAAGCATTCTTTTTCCTCCAACCTTTATGTTTCTTCTTCTTATTTTCTTTATTGTCCCCATTTGTCTCATTTTGTCTTATCGTGTTGTCACCCTTTTTTACGATTGCGCAAGCGACACAAGTTCCCCGTGTGACGGCCGTAGCGGGAATGACTCGTGCAGCGATCGGGGTAGGAAGGTACAGGGCGGCTCTCGCTATATTGGCTGGTCAGGCGCTAATTTCAAGTATTTCTTGTTTATTTCAAAACCATCGCATATTTCAAAATTCTAACACGGTAGACGTATAGGTTGTATATTTGATAGTTAATATCCAAAAAGTCGTAACTTTACGTTTGTTATTTTGAAGATGCCAGAGATTAAAAAAAAATAACAATGAGAACTTTGTATTTTTTTTCTATCGAGAAAATATCATGGAATCATGTTTCTAAAACGGTAGACGTATTGTGTTACTATTGAACTTTCTTGTCAAGAATTTTCATCACGACAACTTTAATAATATAAAAATTACGAAGGTTTAAAAAGGGCCGTAAATGTTAGAAAAATTAATTCATCACCTTAAGGTGAGTATCGACTTCGCGCTCCAAGCTATCGAACATTGGCGCGCGCTCCAGCCGCGTGAAATGGATACCAGTTTGGAACGCGCGCCAAAATGTTCGTTGGAGCGGTCGAACGCGGAGCGGTCCGTTCCGTCGGGTGTCGGTTTTTTACCGCGCATCAAACGTGGCGCGCGCGCCAATGGAGACAGGTTTGTCGTATTTTTTGTGTTTGTTGCGCTCCGAGTAATAATTATGGATATAATATATAAATAACCAAAGTTGCCGTAAATTAATTCAGCTATATGGTACGAAAGAAGTTTTGTGGAACAGAAATTTCTTCGTATCATAATAAATCGCTTAGAGAAGATGCTTGGAGAGAAATCAGTAGTGAAATGGGAGTCCCTGTGCCGGAGTTAAAGAAAAAAATGCTGCTGCTGCTCGTACACGACTAGCTTCCATGATGAACGGTCAAACACTGGAACAGTTGCCACGCGCGCCAGGCGCGCTTAGTTGATATACTTCAATTATTTGGAACGCGCTCCGCGGAACGCACTCTCGGCGCGGTCATTCATGGCGCGCGCGCCAGGAGCGCGAAGTCGATACCCAGCTTTACTGTTTGCATCGTCGTAAAATATTTTTACCATTTACCACCGATTCGGAACGCTACGGAGAAGAACCGGCAAGAAACTCCATAGTCGTAACTCGAATACAATAGAAGCTAATTCGCGAGCACTAATAATACTTACATAACAGTAACGAATGTAAATGTAATTAAGAATATTAAATAAGAATTTTTAACGTAATCGGGTCGGAGGAATCATAAACATTCCGAGTTGGAAATTTTTAAGTGCGCTTACTGACTGTGCTAATCTTTTAAATGGTGATATAGGTATTTTGCTTGCAATTTCATTGGAAAAGTTGATTTCTGAACATGTTGTAAGGTGTACTTTCGTGTACAGGTAAATGTAACTATTAAATGGACTTAATTTGTCCTAAAATTCATAATGATCTGTAAAAGCATCTAAGTGCTAGAGAAAGGACCTTTAATAATTGTCACCAATATGTTTTTTTTTATTACTATCTTATGTATTCTTAAGCATAATTAAATGAATTATTTTATTTTTTCTTTCTTAACGTAAAAAAATCAACGACAAACTGCGATTGTAATACTGTTACAGCAGTAAAATAAGAAATAATATCAATGAACTACCTACTAACCTGATGTACCTAATAGGAAATCATGCTCCTGTTCGCTTGTAAAAGAATACTAACCAAAGCGATATCACAACACAGTGTGTAAACCAGCCTTGAGTGAAAAACTCTCAGAATAATAAAATTACAAACACGCGATCAAATACATTCTACTCCAACTCATAACTTTGTTAGCCGTAATTATTGAAAATTGTAATCATTTTATCGCTATTTTGATACTGTAATGTACCGTAATGATATCGTAAAATCGTATTTTTATTTTATTGTATTCTATGTTATTACTGTAAATTTTCTGAAAAATTATCTGAGATTTTTTTAAATATTATACACGTTTTCACAAGCAACGATTTAGATTACCTTAGGAATGTATAAGTGTAAAAAAAAATTAATTTCCGAGAATTTTATAGATTAGAACAATAATTATAGGTAAAGCATACCTAATATAGATATAGATTTTAACAAGTGAAATGAGCGTGACCCTCTCCTATTTGACCTAGTATTTGTATTTAATTTTCAGTTTTCTGAGGATTGATGTTAAGTATACTGTATATAAGAAGTTAATTATCAGGATAACTCTACTACTATTTATAGACTCTATATCAAATATTGTCGCCACCTTTCAAAAATAAAGGATCATCAACTCTGGTTCAATCATTTGTTATGACGTGTGAACTTTAACGAAAAATAGAGCCGAATTGAAAATATCTTAGCTCTAAACAGCTTATCGTTACAATAATAATTTGTTAAGTTCACCTTTTTAATGTAAAACATGTATAAGTATCATTTTTATTAACAACGCATTTCATTGCACTTACAACATTAAAAGGTTACTTAAGGTCAAAGATTATTTTGCCATAGATAAGTAATTTCAATGCACTATTTATGCCTTTGAATGGTAGTAAATTTTTTGTTCTATGTTTTTAGAACAAGGAAGCTTTAAATCGCTTTATGATAAACTACTTTTTGTACTTTCTTTCCTTGCATTCGATACGATTAAAAAGGTTATGGAATCCGGTCGTTTGTTAGGATAGGAATAGCTTATTGATTCATTTATTATTTATGGATGTTCTAGTTTATGAATGACAAAGAAATATTTCATTCGGATGAGTATAAAATTTTGTCTGAAAGATTATTATTGTAGGTACGTATTTTAAATTTTTCATACCTTCGTTTGTTAAACTCATCATCATCATCAGCCCATATACGTTCCCACTGCTGGGACACGGGCCTCCTATGAGGGTACAGGCCATAATCCACCACGCTGGCCAAGTGCGGGTTAGCGGATGACACATGTCGTCGAACTTTTGATTCTTCGACATGTCGGTTTCCTCACGATGTTTTCCTTCACCGTTCGAGCAGTGGTGTTGTTACAACATGCGCAGATAAATTGAAAAATCAATTTATTTCCTGCGCGCTCGCCTGGTCTCGAACCCCGGACTTATCGATTCGAAGTCCGACCTCTACCTAAATAAAAGCAAAACGTTTTTTTTTATTATTACACAAATAATAGAGATTAGAGGAATTAATGTAGAGCCAATTTTTGTCATATCAGAAGTTAGATAAGTTGTCAGAAAAAAAATATCTAGGTAATGAGTGCAGTGCGTATGCAAATGCTTAAGAGCTTTAAATTTTTTCATTACAAGCAGACATTTAAATTTTATTTGTAGATATGTTGGTAACTAGGCAGATAAAACACAAGATAATATTTTAAAAATTATCTCAAAAAAAGTTTAAGTATTGTCCTTATTTACAATTAACATGAGACTATGGTGTTGTAGGTATTTATAGAATGCAATTATACGCTGGCGAGTCGGTTTAGACTGCATCGTTTATGGTCAAGCAATGTTGGATAATGAATAAATTAATTAAATTTGCTTTCATTATATCTACGTGTCGTAACTTAGAAACTATTTTAATACGTTTATTGAAGAAAAAACGTTTGAAAATTTCAATCTTTTAACTATCAATTAATTACTTTTTGTTTGTCCTTATTTAAAGTGTAGAATCACAGTAGAATACTGAATAACACGTCTCGATACTGATTCAATTTAATTTTTTAATCTAATCAACTGTTTTACAAGATTGAGAGAATATTCAGAAATTTATTGTTATGCACTACCTACATTTAGATAAAGTTTCATTTTCTGTTCAATCGGGAAGGCCATAGACAAAAAATAGAAGAAGTAGGTTCGTGTTAATTGAATACCTATAGTTATTATGTAAAAAATGCATTAACTTTTATATTGTATATTATGCTTTCAAAATGTACGGAACATTTATGAAGTTTTTCAAGATTCAATATCTTAGATACCTATGTTTTATATCCTACTAGCGGTCCGCCCCGGCTTCGCCCGTGGTACATATTTACGTTTTCTCTACTTAAAAACCATCCTCGTACTTCAAGGAATATAATAAAAAAAGAATTATCGAAATCGGTTCAGCCGTTCTCGAGTTATGCGCTTACCAACACATTTTGCGATTCATTTTTATATATAAGAAGATTTACCTAATTGAAAATTGTTACAATTTTAAGAAATAACAGACTTGCTTCAAAATATACCAACTAAGTACCTACCTATGGGTAATAATAACAGTAAGCCTAGTTGCTAGCATTCATTGAATACAGTTAAACATATTAAAACTAAAATGTAGCCAACAATTATTCAACATGTCAATTCAACATCATCAAAGCCAGCTGAATGAATTTAAAAAATGGCGGACGCGCGCGGAATTTTCCCGCGCATTCTTATTGAAGTGTCAATTTGACATTCCAAAGCAGATGTACGCGCACCAGGATGCGTATGGAATTTAAAACTACAATATACATATTTTATATTATACTATCTAGGTACAATTTTCATAACTCAAAAAACATGATACCAGAGACAATTATTATTATAGTTTTAATAAAAATAACCGAATATTTATGATCAATGATTACCTTACCAGATAAGTGTGAATAATATTTTATTTAACATTGTTTTAATTGAACGCATAAAACAGTGTTTTAATTTCTTAATTCTCAAAAAGACAAAAGTCTACTTTATTATGGTCAATAAATTGACATCCAGTCTAGCGATAGTTGATTATTCTGTTTATAAGTAAGTCTGTAGGTATGATGAAAAATAGACATTTCTAAAAAAGTTATATAAATCCTATTTTTAGCGTTTATAAATTAATAATATGCAATAAATAATAATAAGCAACCTTATTTACCTACCTAACCAATCTAAAGATATTTTGACATATTAATAATAAATGGGTTTTCATTTATTAGATTCATTAGTTCAGGATCATTTTTGCACTTGTTTACTATCAAGCTAATTTTCCGTGTGTAGCTTTATTTTGATGAGATGCCCAATAATTTCTTCATTCTTGTACGAAACTCTCGATTGTGGTAGCTTACAGAGGTAACAAGGATAAAATGTTTTGATTTGATGGTTCTCAAATATTTATTAGGTACTAACTGAATTTTTTTTTGTGTTCAATCTCAAGATAATTATCTAAATTATTCGAAAAAATATTTGTCCTACAAAATCTATGGTTTGATCAAAGAGTCCCCTCTTTCCAATGTGTATCGATAACAAGGTCATCATAAATGATTACTAACCAGCAGATTTTTTTGTTTTCACTAAGTTAATAACTTAATATGTATATAATTCAACAGACAAATTGCGTAATAAATATTTGAGAACCATCAAATCAAAACATTTTATCCTTGTTACTTCTGTAAGCTACCACAATCGAGAGGTTCGTAGGTACAGGGAAATTATTGGGCGTCTCATCAAAATAAAGCGACTCACGGAAAATTACCTTGATAGTAATCAAGTGTAAAAATGGGCGATGGATCCTGAACTATATTACCTATATTTAATTTTATTATGTGCAACATAATTATGAAGACAAGTTCTTAGATACTATATTATCACAGATAATATATATAACTATACAGTAGATATAGATACTAGTAGAAAAATGTGACTTAACACACTATTATTGTTTTTTTTTAATTATTAGGTACTTATCTACATTGTACAACCAAATTTACAAAAGTATAGACAATACGTAAAACCTCCTCAAAGTTCATTAGCACAATCTCATTACCGTCTTCATTATAATACATTTTAAGAAAATAATTTATTTCACGTTGTTACATGGTTATCTTGTCGCATGTTCCACACGATATAAACCGAGCCAGGTGAATGAGGAAATATTTTTAGTATTAAATTATTCTTTATCGACTGCCGAACGAACTGAATTAGCGCTCAAACATTCGCGAAATGATACACGGTAAGAAGTACGGTTAGCAGAAAAAATATATTTGAATAAAAAAAATACAATAACAATTACATAACTGAATTTAAGATTATGACACGGATAATATCGTAGCTTATAAATTGTATGTTTCTAAGCGTTGAAATAGATATAAAAACAATTAAATTTTTAGCATTTAATTTAATTTTTTATCTTTTGGACCCGTATACTGAAAGAAAATTACCATGGGAATGAGATTTCAGCGCGGTAAAAAGTCTAGAAATACATCTTAGGTTTGTTGTTGGCTTGTATACCTCCAGAATCCAGATACTTAATTCATATCGTAAATTTGCTCCGTTGCGACATCAAAGAAAGACAAAAAGCAAACAAACGAACTTTCGCATTGTAAATATTAATAAGTATTAACACGCATGATTTTGCTGACTGTACTTAATTCATCGAAATCGCAAAACAACGGCTAATTTTCTGTCCCTACCGACAGAATGTAAGTATTTCCAACTGTAACTTTTACAATTTTATCGATACAATTAATTCTATTACATTAGAATATCAACGGATAGTTTGCAAAAATTAAATAGAACCGAAAATTAACAACAAAAAGTGGACTGTGGTATTTTGTATTTTCAATTTTGAAAACATTTTTTAAAATAGAACTTTTGCCTTCTTATGTACCTAAATGGAATTTTCTATACATTTTATGTGAGAAAAGGTAGTAGACATTGCATTTAAAGTAAACCAATATTTAGCAAGACATTAAAAATACTATTGACATCCATTGTTGACATCGGAAGTTTTCCGTTAAATTCCTTTGCGAATGCTGACAAATTGTTTAAAATAATTGCAATAGTTTCAAATTCAAACCATTATATTAAAAACAGCAGGACACTATAAATAGGAAAAGTATAAAATTGATTTTATAATGATTCAACCCTCGTATGGTCTCACTTATATTTTATTAATTTCTCAATTGAAGATATATTACTGTTTGTTCAGACTCAGAACTGAAATAATTGTATTGAAGTGTCAAATTGTCATTTAGCAATGAAATAGTACACGATTCTTTGGATTGATAAATAACTTGACAAATTATTGCATTGAAATTGTATGAGATAATGGTACAAATGTTTTATTATTTCTATACAAGTAACTGTTAGTACCTAATTTTATAAAAAAAAGGTCAACTCTATAATTGAATGTAAGTATCTTCATTTTTAACATATATATAGGTTTACTTATTGAAATTATTGACAATAATAGAATTTTTCTTTAACTACATACTACATTTTCATAATTTTTCTAAACTTTATTTTAAACAAACAAACAAATAAACAAATTCAGCAGAAATTAAACAACCCCCTTTTGGTAAAAATAAGCACTACCTGTCATCTGTAGTAAGAAGAATAGAAACGAGAAAAATACGTCTTATGTTGACGTAAACTAAATTTAAACAATGTGATAATAATTAAGAAAAATTTACAGCCGTTCAAGATATAATTTTGAGATTTTTTTCAATACAATATGCTAAATTCAAGATTTATTTCCTCCCATACTGGGTGTATACTGTATACCTAACAATTTCCACAAATCGTTGAAATAAAATAAATAATACCGTATTAACATCTTAATAACGGTCGATGATACAATCAAGAGGTTAACACGCGAATCAGTAACACGTATAACTTTTAATTAACAACAAGATTGCCTTTTTGTGCAAAACGATAGGTACGTTCGAAACGGTTCTTTTGAGCTTCTTGAAATTTAAACATTTAAAAGCAAGACTAAATGCAGGTATATAAGTAATATGAAATGATGTTAAAATATTATAAAGCTGAAGAGTTTGTTTGTTTGTTTGTTTGAACGCACTAATCTCGGGAACTACAGGTCCGATTTGAAAAATTCTTTCGGTGTTAGATAGCCCATTTATCGAGGAAGGTTATAGGCTATATTTCATCACGCTACGGGCAACAGGAGTGGAGCCACGGGGGTGAAACCGCGCGGAGCAGCTAGTGATGTATAATATTAGGTTCATGATAAATTTCTAAACTTTAAAAAGGTGTAATCTGGCTTTAGACAAAACTTCATTTGGATCTAAGCTTCTTCTTCTTAAAAAAAATGTAGACCATTACGTAAAACATATGCCTACATTATTTAAAAGCGCTGTTTTCACCTACACAGAATAATATAATTTAAATAAATAAAATGAAATCCATACTAATATTATAAATGCGAAAGTAACTCTGTCTGTCTGTCTGTTACTCAATCACGCCTAAACTACTGAACCAATTTGCATGAAATTTGGTATGGAGATATTTTGATACCCGAGAAAGGACATAGGCTACCTTTTATTGCGAAATATGTACCACGGGCGAAGCCGGGGCGGACCTCTAGTATCTAATAATTACCCCAGACCAAAGCCCAGCCCGTACATTAAACATTACCTACTCTATCGATATAAACGAACATAAAAATTCCTAACATAAGCTTCAACAGATAGCAGGTGTATTACGGCTAGAAAATCCTCACTCAAAGCCCAAAGGCTACTTATCGATTTTTTGCACCTCACAAATTGTTTAAATGTCACCTCCATTTAAAGACCAGCATACCTCTGCATTAGTTCTAAGGGCTCATAACACTTAATTAATAGCCGTGTATAAAGTTGCAAACACACTATCGGACGCGACTTAGGGACGCGGCTTACAGCCGGGACTTTTAGATGTGCACAGTAGGTATCAAACATCCAGCGCGCTACATTCGCATCGGACGTCCCGCGTCCGAACGCAAAAGATCAGCCCAAGGACTCGTCCACGACTTATTTATACTAATATTATAAAGCTGAACAGTTTGTATGTTTGAACGCACTAATCTCAGGAACTACTGGGCCGATTAGAAATTCTTTCGGTGTTAGATAGCCCATTTATCGAGGAAGGCTATAAGCTTTAAATCATTACGCTAAGACCAACAGGAGTCACGCGGGTGAAACCGCAAAGCGCAGCTAGTGTCTTATAGTTTGCACACCTCAATGTACAATTATTGTCTAGATACCTATTATAAGTTGCGGCTGTAAGTCGCGTCCGATAGTCTGTTTGCAGCTTAATAGTGCAATATCGACTTAAGTAGAAAGTGAGAAGTGAAGGTAATAAATACAAATTTGGTGACGATTCACATAGTTCGCGCAATTGTATCAATTAACATTACTCGTTACTTTGTATACGGTAATTGTCTTTTGATTAGTGGGAGTGGGACATTTAAGGCGCAGTTCTCGTTATTAGTTAAGGTGGAAGATTAATTATTTGGAATGATTTTTGTTTCTTCGTATTGTTATTTGAAGAATTTAAGTGAAGTGTCGTACAAAAATGTAGATGCATATTGTAATATGATAGGAATAGAAAGCTTTCGTAAAACTCGGTTGTGAATATGTCTTGTAATAGAAAATTGGAAATAAAAGTTTCAAAACAGATTTCGTAGAGTTGCAGTCTGCTTTATTAATGTAATTGAAAGACATACAGATTCTATGTAAAGTTTTTCGTGCTATATCAAAGCGTTCACGTGACACGTTTTTATTGTAATACGAAAATACGTATTATCTATGGAATTCAATAAAACACGTAGACCCTACTAAGACGACCCACTATGCCTTAATATAGGTAAAATATGATAAGAGCAGAGCAAAGCCGCGAGTCACGACTAGTTGCAGCTTCCTGAGTTTGTATACCTACTTTTACCAAATTCAAAGGAATTCAATTAAAAAAACGAAATAAACAAAAACGCGAACACCTTTTTGATGCTTTATTTCCTATTAATTTGGTAAATATGCCCTTTTATAACTTTGCTGACATTTCAAACGGGTTTCACGGTTTATATTTAATCTATAATAATATTTAAAGAAAATTAACTTAAAACGCCCATGAAAACGGCTTGTTAACGATTGTAATAAAACTTTATGCTCATTTAAAAAATGGAGTGATGATATCGACAAACTGAATATCCATTGATTAATTAAAACTGAACTTTTATGTTATTTATTCTAGTTATAAAGCAATGTACATAATTGATTAGAGGTACTTTAAATAAACTTTATAGTTCAATTAAAAAATAGTATTTATTTTTAATGTAAGCTGTAACTTGTAAGGTACCTAATTGCACGAATTGATATACTTTTATAGACTTTGGAGAACAATGTGTTTGTTTATTTGAAATAATAGGTTTATGATCTTAACGATAGCAGTTACGAGCATAAAATAAAATATCAAATTAGCCCTTTATTGGTCTTAGCTTAGCGTTCGGAGCGTGATCATTAATTTACGATCATGATTATGGCTATATGCCCGACCTGTTAGTGTAATATTTTAAATGCAAAACCTGAAATAAATCCATGCAGGACTTTTTGAGGAGCAATTTTTGAGTTTAGCCCGGATATTTTGGCTTCGGTACCTATCTATTGTGATTACTCCCCTAGTAGATATTATTTTCTAAATATTAAGTGTAAAGTTTTGACTTTCCTACGATTTTATTAATATGTGCTAATACAACTATGAATGTTCGCATTTACCTTCCCCTCTGAACTACATACACATAATATAATGAAACGGAGAGATCAAAAAATATTGTTCCAATTAATATCTATTCCCGTACTCAGATGTAGCCGACGCTAAGATCAAACACACCGCTGACAATTCGTCAAGCCTATTTAGTAATGTTGCATTATGGTGCGTTTACACTTTCATGCGAACAGCGAACCAAATAACGAACACGCATATTATGAATACACTATTTGCCTTGCGATTCGCGTATTCGTGTCAAGAGCAATTTTTCGGACGTAATGTAAGGGAAGACCATGTGTGAACAGTGTTTATATAGCGTCTACACTCATAATATGTATAAATGTTTCAAACTCAAACTCAAACATTCATTTATTAAATTAGCCTTTAGAAGCGCAAAATCGAATCGAAATCGTCCAAATACAGAAAAAGACACAATTTGGTCGTTGTCACACCTCTTCGAGTCGCGAAATCATCACGAATGTGTAGATGCACCATAATATCAACAGGTCCAGTGTAAGTTGAACCCTGGTACAAGATAATGTGGACAAATTGCGTAATGTGTATGGGATGACCAGTGAAGTTGAGCTGTAGGACCTACTTAGTGATGGTTCATAGTTGTTAATACATATTGTATTATGTTGTGCTAGAGCCTAGAGCTTATACTACACGTTAAAATTATTAAGAGTCATATTTTTTGTTGTACAAAAGTAACATTTGTTTAGATAAACAACACAAGAAAATAATAAAAGTTAATTATAAAGAAAAATATACTGCCTTGCATGCTGCGTTTGCACGCGCTCAGTCCAATTTTGACAGTAGAGTCACAAAACGTTCAGTTTTTTATGTAATGATTGTGTAAATCCATACTAATATTAGTTACTCAATCACGCCTAAACTACTGAACCAATTTGCATGAAATTTGGTATGCAGATATTTTGATACCCAAGAAAGGACATAGGCTACCTTTTATTGCGAAATATGTACCACGGGCGAAGCCGGGGCGGACCTCTAGTTATTAATACATTTTAGTTTGTCTATCTCGAATCAGGCTTCAATTAAAATGTCAAAAATGTATTCTATCCGTTATAATAAACATTGCTCAAAAGTGTGATGATGATTCTCTACAATATTATTATAAATTAACACAAAAGCCAATTTATTATTATAAAACTGTACAAAATATATGGATTTTTATGCCTTACAGTTTACACAATATTATATTAATATGTGTATATTTTTATTAATGTAACAATTGTTCACAAAAACTATAACAAAGGTTTAGAATTTTAGCATTTTCTACCAAGCTAGAGTCAACGTTCCCAAAAACATGAGTCCTTTGCGCATACTTTACAATAAAACAAAAATACATTTATTATAAGCAAATTACGTAATTACAACACAATTTATAGGTACTCCACAGTATCAAAATAGTAAATACCAACTGACGACACACGTAACGGTCTTCAGACATGCTTTATGTGTTGTTTTCTCGAACAAATGGTATGTATGTAATCAATAGGTCAATAATACGCAGTTTGGTTATTTACATAACTTAAACTTTGATGACATTTCTGTATGCGAATAATATGTATCATGAACCTATTTGTAAGGCGGATTAAATGTACTTACCTTCTTGTTTATTTATTAATGTACCTAAAGCAGCTTTTCTTTGTCTTGAAACACGGTTGATTTTTCTTTTAAATGGTGTGTTTCTAATACATTTAAAATATTGTAACGTCAAACATCAACTAAATAATGTAAAAAATAATGCATACTTACCTACTTCCTAGAGTTGCATAATGACCCGAAGTCAAGGCCACCGAAAATAAGAGCCTCAATTTGACTCTATCCTGCGCCATCTCTTGTAAAATAACTAGCCATGTCCCGCGGTTTTACTCCGCTCCTATTGGTCTTAGCGTGATGATATTTTATTTTTTATATAGGTAGCCTATCCTCGATAAATGGGCTACTAACACCGACAGAATTTTTTAAATCGGACCAGTAGTTCTTGAGATTAGCGCGTTCAAACAACAAACTCTTCAGCTTTATAATATGAGTATATTTAAGTTTTAAAAATATTATTTTGGAAATATAAAAATGAATCGCAAAATGTGTTGGTATGCGCATAACTCGAGAACGGCTGAACCGATTTCGATAATTCTTTTTTTATTATATTCCTTGAAGTACGAGGATTGTCCTTATGTAGAGAAAACGTAAACATGTACCACGGGCGAAGCCGGGGCGGACCGCTAGTTGGAAATAAAAATGAACTTTTTCTAAAGGTTAGTATATGTAAAGCTTTACTATTTTTTTACTTCATAGTACTACTAGTACATAATAAACTACTTAATAGATAATTATCATGTATCTCTAATGATGTATATAACAATATAATAATATCAATCAACATCAGTATTTGTACCTGAATACAATACTCCATTGAACCATTTTATTTTTATAAAACCAAGGGAGCGAAGAAATAAGACCAAGCTTGTTTTTAACAAGAAATTGACGTTATAATTGCACTATTTTTCTATAGTTTTTATATTTTTCCATGTAACTTATAAACAAACGATTAATCAAGGTGTAATTTTGATTGTGTACATACATTAGCTACTAAATAGTGTTCAGGGAGGTACTTGACCATGGAAAACTAAAATAGTAAAAAAAAAACGAAAATAGTTACATTTTTAATATTTTTTTATTTTAGGTAGATATATGTTTGTGTAGAAAGGATTACAATTCTGAAATACCCCACTACAACATCACCTGCTCCACATAATTGTATGAAACTATAACTCAGGCCCCGGAATCACAGACACAATAGAAAATCTATTGTGTCGTGGACCGATTGGGCCGTTCGGGGCTCAATGGGTTAACAGTAATATAGGTTTATACACAGAACATTGTGTTATTTTATATGTTCTGTGGGTTTATACATCAGGATAACACATGCTTTATAGAAATACTAATTTTGGCCCCGGGTTCGTCTGAGGGTGAAACCGCGCGGCACAGATATTATTAAGTCACTGATAGCCTATTTCACACTATTTGACATAGTACTATTGTGACATTTTTACAGACAAACTATAAATAACACATCCAAAAGTTATGACCTGTGGTTATGACAGTAATACAGATAACACATCCAATTAAAAACGGAAGTTCAACCCGTCTTTGTAAGCGAATTATCATCCACCTGTACAAAATTAATCACAAACAATAACATGGAGTTTGTCGTATTTTGCTGATAATGTGGTCTAATTATAAGTAATTGTTATATGCAAAGGTGGAGTGTAATTGCCGACGTTGAAGAACGCATGCCAAGTACGGTTTTTCATTACGAGGTGAAAATATTCATTGATCATTTGTTTGGGATCCTTGAGACGGTATTTTGTGCTGATAAACTTGGATTTGGACATGTAGGTACCTAATAATTGTACATGATTTATTTTGCGTTCTTGTTGTAATAATATTAATAACTAGCGGTCCGCCCCGCCTTCGCCCGTGGTACATATTACGCAATAAAAGGTAGCCTATGTTCATTCTTAGGGTCTAAACTCTAAAGATTGTCTCATGTCTGTGCCAAATTTCATCAAAATCGGTTGAGAGGTTTAAGTGGGAAAGCGTAACAGACAGACAGACAGAGTTACTTTCGCATTTATAATATTAGTAGGGATTGGTATGTTTTTATCTTGTTTTAATTTAGAACCATCTGAATTAAACAATTTTTATTTATTTATTTGGTTCTTCCTAATTAAGTGTACCTATATAATTATAAATTTTTAACAGTAGATAAATTGCTATTATTTCTACGCGGTTTTCACTTTCTCGATTATAATGTTTCAATGTTTTTAGAGTCACGTATCCATCCGCTAACATTTAAAGATTTTTAATATTTTAATTTTCATCGAAAAAAATATTTTATTTGAATAATTGACAATAGATTTAATAAATTTTCACGTATTACGTTAACTTTTTACGTTTTTAATTTTAAGCCATTACTGTTTTCCTTTTCGGAATTCACAACAAATTTTGATAAATTTCACGATAATCTATACCTATATTAGATGAAGTATGAAATTAGGTACCTAAAGGTAAGCGATGAAAATTAGAATGCACCTATGTACCTAATTAGAAATTCATACAAACCAAAATGCATCTAAGAAAGGAGTAAACCACAACACAAATCAAAAAATGATTATTAAAATGTACTGAACCTTTTTGCTTGTTTTCTTTATGCTCATGATTTCTCTCACCATTTAAGGTAAGGAATGGCTGGTGCGGTAATCACGCATGCTAATATTTCTCTGTATTGGATGACTCTCCATTTTAATTCTATTGAAAAACCATTGATATAGAATAATTATAACGGATAATTCATGGTCCGTGGTTTTATTGTTGAAATTTCTAGGAAAAGTTTCGTTTTTGTGTAGTTTTCTCTTGTATGTTGTATTTAAATATGTAGCATATTTATACATGTGGATGCAAATGGGTACTTTATGCTTTATTAGGTATGTCATGTTTACATTGCTTCCAGTGCTTCCACAATAAGTTTGTTATTTCGAACTTCCGTGATCTGCTTTCCAAAAAAATATATGTACATAGGTAGTTATGTGATAGGTATATAAAAATATATCACATACCTTGTTATATTATTATTTACATATTACTATAATATATTATGATGTTACATAATATGTAGTTTGTAAAATTGTAAAACTGACATGATTAAAAAGAGCAACTATGGAGTTTCTTGCCGATTCTTCTCCGTAGATACTGCTTTCCGAATCGGTGGTAAATGTTAAAAATATGTAGGTACCTAATGACGTTTCAAAAGTGCTTCTAGAAGAAGTCTAATTGAATAAATAAATGTTTGAGTTTGAGTTTGAGTTTGAGTTTAGGTGTACCTACTACCTACATCAAGCTATGTGATATATTTGGAACTGTTACCTACAGACTATATTAAGAGCTACTATACCTAGTTATTATTTTGTTTGTTTTCGTTTGTTTTATTGATAAATTGTAAATTATAAAAATGAGAAAATAATAACATATATAACAAGTTGGGAACATTCTTAAAAAAAACCAGCCAAGTGCGAGTCGGACTCGCGCACCGAGGGTTCCGTACAAACCTGCAAATTGCTGTTTCTTTTGATTGCGTTGACAACTTGACATAGAAGTTTGATTTTGTTACAGCTTAAAGGTATTATAGACCTGAGTATTTGGTATGAATTTCAATTTAATACCTCTACGCGTTTATGAGGAAATGGGTAGTAAGTTTAAAATTATTAAAAAAATATATATTATGTGATGTAACTAAAAATTTATGGTTTTCGTAATTTTTCCTTTATCTATGCTATAAGACGTTGCTTCGTACCAAATTTCAAGATTCTGAGTTCACGGGAAGCACCCTGTAGGTTTTGATTCCCTTGCAAGTGTCGAAAATTTGCGGCATAAACGGCTGTATCTTTTGATTGCGTTGGCTTAGAAGTTTGATTTTTTCACAGCTTCAAGGGACAGTAGACCTGAGTAATTGATATAAATTTCAGCTTCATACCTACACGCGTTCCTGAGAAAAAGGGTCTTGACAGACGGACGGACGGACGGACGGACAGACGGACAACAAAGTGATCCTATAAGGGTTCCGTTTTTTCCTTTTGAGGTACGGAACCCTAAAAAGGTAGTTTTTAAGTCCTCATTACTATGACTTGAATTGAAACTTAAAAATGGGTGGTCAACAGCATTGTATCCATATTGTATCAATAAAGATAGGTAACAACAAACAACCATAACCAATACATTAATGAGACGAAAATAATACAGATACGTATCGAAGTGTCAGCCAAACGTTTTAAATAACAGTTGAATTAATTCTTTTATCAATTATCATATCACCTTGCATTTATCGACAATCCTTATAAGGTAGGGTAGGGCGGGGCTAGTTGAGCATAGGGGCAAGTTGGGCAATCGAAATATCTCGCAAACTATTCACCATACGTATAGGCATCGTATGGCGGAAAGAAGGAGTCGCGGGAGGGGTAATCACCACGCGATCACTAGAGGCGGCTGGACGAACGAGTGAAGCGCCCGTGCGTTTTGTTTATTTTGTGCCCAAAAAGTAAAAACGTCGTTTATTGCAAGTTTTCGTCTATATTAATCAATTGTTGTCTGTTTTCAATCAGGTAAGTGTAAATCTTCCAGATAATTATTGTACTTTTGATATGTAGAGAGGTTCTGGGTATAACTCTTACGATTTTTTTATAACCTCACTTTTGTTCTAAAATTCCGGGTTGGGGTTAGTTGAGCTATAGTTGCTCAACTTACCCCACGACTCAAACAACTGAAGTAATTAATGTTTTATTTTTTGTTAGGATACGGACTTACAAGAGGAAGACTACAAGATGTTCTTACACTACTGAAGATTTAAAAAATGCTGCAAAGGCTGTCAATGATGTTGTTGTGTTAATGCCGCCGCTAAAGAATTTGGTATCAAACGGATGACTTTGACGAGATTTTTGAAGAAATTAAATGAAGGTGGTGATTCATCCATGGGCTGAAGTGAAGAAAGTGATGATAATGATTATTCCTGTCTGATTTGTTGCGAAGACTATGCTGAAAGTTTACCAGGAGAAAATTGGATCCAGTGTCAAGCTTGCAGGGAATGGGCACATACAAAATGTGTTCCAGGTGCTGGTCTTACTTTCGTTTGTGTCAATTGCAACAGTGACAATGACGATTAAGTTGCTAAGATCTTATTAATATATTTTTTTAAGATATTTAAGTCTGATTTTAAACAGAAAGACTGAATCTAATCCTAAAGTTAGTCTTAAGATACGTTGATGTTTTGTTTATTCTATTTTCAGTTAATTATCCAAAGAAAATTATTTTAAGTTTTGTTTTTCTGTCACTAAAAGACTATAAATAAAGAACTGATTGTCGAACACATATTTCACTTCTCTAGTCAACATTGAACCCATGGTTTGGTTAGACATTCTTAGTGCTCAACTTGCCCCATACCCTTGCTCAACTTACCTCACCTATGGGGTACATTGAGCGTACTTGACTTTCTGCATTTAAACAGCTGTAGCTCTTAAATTCGACTTGTTACAAAAAAATTACTATGGACACTTTTGCTAAGGGATAAATTACTAATCCATCAAGCCGCATAACGACTCATTGAGACTTATTATTGAGGAGCTATATCCGCTTAAGTGAAAAATTGCTCAACTAGCCCCGCCCTACCCTAAGGGCTCAATCAATAGAACAATTTGTGTCTTGTTATTATTTATACATTATTAATTTTTATTGCGTACAGTTGAATAATGTAAGAATGTTATTCGATTTGAAGAAATGTTGATTTTGAATGTATTGATCGTTAAATTACTAAGGAATGTTATTGTGTGGCTACACACTTACTTACCTATAGGTATGTATAATTGACACACAATTTTAACATTACAAATTGCGTAATAAATGTATTTTTCAAAATAAATATTAAATATATACTTAATGTAGGTACCTAGTAAAGGAGGTTTTCCCATTTCCGGATCTTTTTTTAGGTATTAGGTATTTCTTGGTATTTTTTCAAATTACCATTTGGTCGAAAATTAGCAATAGCATATAGGTAGGTAGGTAGGTAGGTACTTACCTAACTACTGTCCTTATTTGGCATGGAAAAACTTACTTAATCCGGGTAAAGTTGCGGAGCATTCCTACATTTTTATAGATCGTAAAATTTTACAGCAAATGTAACATTGTATCGTCTAAAGTCTAAACCAATTTAAATTCCACATTTCATACAAAATTTATTATCATTGCAAAAACGGTTAGCAAATGCAGCATCTCAATTTGTCCTCATAAAAAAGAGTTATTGTTGGTGAAATTGTAAACAACACAACAAGGTAAAAGTATAAAAATTAATTTGACAATCTGTATTCAGACTGGTGTCCTCAGTTGACCGTCGTTTGCAATATTAATGCCTACAGGACAACAGGAAGGATATACATACATAAAGTATGTAAAAAGCACTATCTAAAATCTAGATAAGGACGTAATTACACACACCGGGCTACGGAACGTTTTCAGAATTTAAAGTGTAAAAAACCACCGCCATTAAAACAACTTATAACCATTATGGGCATTTGGAAAAAACTGTATTAAAAATTATATCTGCGCTCCCGTGGAATAAGGACGCAAGTCGCAAGCTTTGACGAGCTGAATTGAACTGTAATGGCTTGAAAAAAGGGTTAAAGTTAAATAGCAGATAAATGGATAAAGCTAACAAATTTTACCAATAACGTAACGTAGAAAAACCGCGTTAGCAATAAACTTTCTGTAATCTCGTCTGTAATAATCTATGCGAACGAATGAGAGGGTTGACCCCGTGGGTGTAAAAGGGATAGATATATTTCGAAGATTACTCAGCAAGTTATGACCGGTAGCCAATCGGAAGGCCGTTAGGGCGGTGCCCACAAAGAAATAGGAATTCGATATTTGAAATGGTTGGAATTGGTTCGAATGTGCTATCATTTTGATCAGAAAAACGTTAGGATTTTTGATGTAATTTTTTAATTTGGATTTGGGATCGATAGATAGGACCTTTACAAGCCTGTGTGTGCAATTATGCTATTAGGTATACCGGGTTTCTACGAACGCAACGGTTTGAAACAATAGATATTTGAAAACCCTTTTCTACCTACGTGACGTCTAAAATTTTTGCTCTAATATTTATACCTAGTAGGTTTAATAGGTTGCCCCATTACGTTTTATAATAGGTAGGTATCTACCTAACCTCGAATTCGCTATTATTATCCAATTAGGTACCTAAGTATAATATTATTTTCCCCGCTCTACAAGAGCAGACAAAAGAGCTTTTTAAATATTATTTCACTGTTTGCAAGTTTAAAACCAATTAGATAGGTAGGTATCTGATTTTACATTAACATTTAGTTTTAATTTACTAATAAATCAATATACATATTTGATATTTCAGACTTCAGTATCTATAGTTACTTACCTACTTGCTTATCAGTTTCTTGAGGCTATTAAGTCTATATTGTGAAAATCTAAATCGTTTCATTATATTATACTGATTTATTTTACCAATTTTCATGTTTTCAAGAGGGATTTTGACTTAAAATTTTTGTTCAAAATAAGGCTAATTTAGTAATTAATACAGAAAGTATGTAAATGTTTGGCTGCAAAACAATAAAACGTTATTCCTAACTGGACAAGGTAGGTACCTATATACAATTTCATATTTGCTCAAAAATTTGTAGGTACTTATAGGTACCTACCTATGTCCTAAAATTCAAACGGCTTAGTAATTCCTAGGTAGGCTATACAACTGCTATACCTACAATGTACTATATCATAGTACAACAAGCAAGATACAATCAACAAAACAATCGTTCAATGAAAAGTAGGTAATTCCTCTAATTGCGGCAAAAATACGTAAAATGGCTGCTATTATCAACAACATGGTTAGTGCATTTCAAAAAGCATATTGTTACAGATTTTTGGCGCAGATTACCTGCATAATGACTGACCTAGTTGTGATAACTATAATAATGAGTTACAATTTATTTAATAATCCACAATTCTACTAACATTTAAATAGTTTTCCATGTGTGTATAATATGAAATAGGTTTTATGTAGTTGAATGCGGTAAAAATACCTACCTACTCTACTAATCATAAAGAACTGAATTCACACCGCAGCTAAGGCACTTATTTTAAATTGTAGATATCTACTTACTGTCTATCCATTACCTATATAAAAATCTCGCCTTGTATAGGCAGCTACTAAAAAAAAAATTATTTAGCAACCTAATCCGATCGTTGCTAATGCCGCCAATAAACGCAGTTTATCTCTGAAAAATTGCGAATAACAAGATATATTTTAAGATTACTTAAAGATAAATGTAATAACCAGATTGAAACATCCTTTTTACCTACACCGAATTCTGATATATCTAACCTTCTCACAAAGCCGGCAAACACAAAGTCGACGATAAAATAAAATAAAACAGCCATCAAAAACACCGTTAAAATTATACTCAAACTGAAATGTCACGGATCTTTATCAGTTGTTTATCGGCAAGAAAAATATATAGTTTCAGTTTATTTATCAAGAAATAACATTCAGTTAACTAATAACCAGTAATTAAAGGCTTTAATTGCAAGGGCTATAACGATAGAAGCAATAATTGACAAGTTTATGAAGTAATAATCGAAATGTCTATAATCCTGCTAAATAATTACAGGGCTGAACGCGTCATTTTTAATTAATTTTTTCGAACTCTATTAAACGGAGAATAAATACATAATAAATACCATGTTTTTATTTATTACGCTTTACTATTATTTTAATGCACTTTTATTGTGGATAAAACACGTTTATAAGACGGCGGTAATAAATTTGGTTTTTAATGAGTTTCAAGAGAATTGTTTCAATATTAACAGAACAACTAGGTAGGTAACAAGAACTAGAGAATTGCAAGATTCGTCCTCGTTCTTAGTTCTATTATCTAGGTTCAAAGCTACCTACTTATGTACTATGTATTATTATAATTTATAATATCTAGTAGGTATCTTAACTAGTTACTAGATACAGGTATTCATATTGTAAGCTGAATAAAATATAATAATTTCACGAAGTACTTTTTGGCATCTGCTTAAATTAAATGCATAGTTAGGACATAGCTGTGTAGTACCTACTCAAGAACCCACATACTCATTAGAGTAGGTTTAGAGTAGGTACGTATTACGTATTTATAACGTAGGTACGTATGGTACGTCCCGTATGTATTAACGTACTATGAACTATTTATTAAAGGTATGGTAACTATTTATTGAAGTAACATGAACATTTTCAAAATAATCGGTGTTAGTTATATGTACTTACATAGTTAGGTTATAATAATATTATCTATGTATTCAGAATACACGCTAGTAAATTTGAATTTTATCTGGTTCCTTCCGACTGCCATGTTTTTTTTTATTGTTGATAGTGGAGCGCTTGATCACAATCTCGCCTCTAAGATCTCGCCTGATGGACTAAGGTGGATGTTTTCATAATATTGTAATTATTGTACTTACTAGCCTATGAAATTCATTATAAAAATAGGTCTGTAGAGATACGTAGTAGGTACGTATGTAAATTACAAATGACGAATGTTTTCAGTTTTGATTTCAGATTCGAAATTTATCATCAATCTAATCGTGGTATTATCAAGGAAAAGTGATAACATTACTTTCTAGCTGGTAAATTTGTAAAAATGCAAAATTGTTGAAATTGAATTGTTGTCCTAATTTATATATTATTTATCAAAAAAGTATCGATCGATCTTTAAAAATATGCATGTAGTTGCATTCAAATACATAATATATTTTGTTTAAGCGCCATCTATTTATTGTTTACTGCAACAGAACGAGTTGCGGATTTGAAACAAGCGTATTGTTAACTTTTACATTAGTTCAAACTATATGAGATAGATGGCGCTTAAATTAAAATACTTTTAAAACAATGTTTACAAGTATAGTACGTAGTATAAATTATATTATTATTAGTCTGTGACAATGTCTAGCTATTCTCCAATTTTAATGATTACATATTAACTGATCGGGTGCGTATTTAAAGGGTTTATTTCAATAAAATAAATAATCGGGGAATACTTTTATTAATGTACGATATTATAATTATTTATATTATACATTTAGGAGATTTTAAATTTGATTAAGCGCCATCTAGGGATTATGTACTAAAATAAAAATAAAAAATTGTTCAGTAATTAATCCCTAGATGGCGCTTAATCAAAAAAAAAATAGTTTCAATAAGTTTAATAATTATTGTTTATGAAAATACTTTTATTATTGTTTTTAGATACCATGAATACGTCTGCTAAGCTTCTCATCTTTAACATGGAAGCAGTACAGGTAATGCCACGCAGTATCGATGGGGAGGTGAGCCATTTTGAATAGACATTTGTCTATTATCTTCAAAGCTGTGTCTCTTTCTGAAATATACAATGAACAAAATATATGCAATGAGGAATGAAAAGGACTGAATGAAGAAATTTTATAAACATTACTAGTAGGTAGGTATATAAGTATTTTCTTCTATCTCACAAAATTTACAATGAATGTAACATCACGTGTGTCACCAACGATGCGTAAGTTGGTCTTTGTGTGTAAACTGCTAAACCAATTATGATGAAACTTGAATTTCAGAATAGACTGTTATATAATTTGATAGCTTTATTTTAAATTTTACATAAAAAATGAAAATAAACATGTGAAAGCTCAAATCGCCATTTTCCGTTCCATGCAGAAAAAGCATGTGGAAAAATAGTTTTATAAAGAATATAAAAACGTTGTGTGGTTTTATGAAACCACGGTAAAAGTGAAACTGTTCGAACGGTTCCGAACACTGCTTTGTGTAGCGCATGTCGCGTGACGGTCGGCTGCCGAGTAGATACCTACTCGGCAGCCGCGATACGTACGCGACATGCGCTACACAGACCAAAAAGTTTGAGACGATGTAATAAAAGTTTCACTTTAATAACTTACCTTTATCCTTCATATTACTGAGGACCACATCTTGCCGCAACACTCCAGCCTCACTCATCATCTGCAATTTCTTCAGATAACAGAATGCCCAGTACTTAAGAGAAGTTGTTATTTTCTGAAAAAATAAATATTTTGTTGATAATAAAAACACCGGAAATGTATTTATTACTTTCTTTTCATTCATTTATTTTCTTTATTAGAAGCAATAATATAAATATCTAAGATTATTAATTTATCTACCTATTTCAGATGTTTTCCAGTTCCTAGATACCTAGTTAAATATTTTGTATTTTTCACCTCTTGGATAAGAATAATTGCAGCAGTTTCATAAACTACAAAAGAAAAAACGACTACCCGGCCGGAGCCAGGGCTAATCCTAGTGTCTACCTACGTAACTTATAAATGTATACCTACACAACTACTAGAACTCATTTCATTTTTTGTACAAAACCATTTTTTTAAAGATCGCTGATCTAAGCTCCCTGATCTTAGAGCGAGTTAGAGCGAATTAAGCGGTCTTATCGCTTAGATATATTATTATAGTTATTTGTTTGAATATTACTTTAAAGCAATAAAGAATTAATAAACTCAAACTCAAACATCTAATTCAATTAGACATCTTCTAGAAGCTCTTTTGAATCGTCATTACATATTTTTTATATTTAAATAAAATATTTACCGGTAAATTCCACCAATGCCCAGACTTCATTTTATTTATATACTTTTTATCCACCCTTGCTTCTCTAGCACACTCATCAATATAATCTGATTTTGTTTTGTGTTTTTTGATGCAAGAGTCAGGCGTCACAGGCGCGGATGTAGTTTCGTCGAGTAATCTAATGTCGTCGAATGAAAACGCCTGAAAGAACAAAAGTAAGAATTTTAACTACCTTTGTGTTATTATTGAAGATAAAAAATATAGCCGTTTTATGGTGCGCAAATTTTTTTCAATTTTATTGAGTTAAAGTATCACTACATAGTATAAAACAAAGTCACTTTTTCTGTCCGTCCCTTTGTATGCTTAAATCTTTAAAAATACGCAACGGATTCTGAAGTTTTTTTAATAGATAGAGTGATTTAAGAGGAGGGTTTTTGTATATATAATTTTTTAGGTTTCAGACAAAGCGGGCGAAGCCGCGGGCGGTAAGCTATAGTTTACTCATAAAATGTAGTTTAATAATATTTTTTTTTCTTCATAACTACATAGAATATAATATATTATTTAACTAAAAAGGCATCTACTGTTTCGTAAGCAATAATGAAAATTAGCAGTTTTGAATTCCTGTGCAATAAATTAGTGCTTTTTATCAATGTAGTAGAAATAACAGAAATCTGAAAAACCAAACCTGCACGTAAATAATAAATATGAAAAATACGAATAAAATAATTAATTTTCCTTTGCACTGCATTTTGCATGAATTCTCGTACAATAATGATCATTGATCACCTATATTTAAAATATTATATTAAACATGCATAGAATTGTATGAGGAACTTATATAAACATTTAGGCTTAGACAGTAGATTTCTGTGGTTCTCAAACTTTGTTTTATCTCTTTTAAATTTAATCATGGTAGAGCAAGTGTTTATCTACACTAATATTATAAAGAGGAAAACTTTGTTTGTTTGATTGTAATGAATAGGCTCATAAACTACTGGACCGATTTTAAAAATTCTTTCACCATTCGAAAGCTACATTATCCACGAGTAATATAGGCTATATTATATCATCATGCTAAGACCAACAGGAGAGGAGTAATGCGGGTGAAACCGCGCGGCACAGCTAGTTTATTTATAACACTTTATTGCACAAACTAAATTATGACAAAAATAACATTAATACAAAAAAGGCATAGTTTGTACAAGAGGCGGCCTTATTGCTAAGCAGCAATCTCTACCAGGCAACCTGAGTGTTCAACTGACGAGAAAAGAAAGGAAAATAAAGTGAACAATATATAATTTTCAGGTAGATTCAACAAAGTTCTTATGGAAAAACAATTTATAAATGAAAGAGGCTCTCATTTCGTACCGTTTAAAAGTAGTATTTTTTTTTATATAAGCTGGCAAACGAGCTTTCGCGTCACCGGACAGAAAGTGATGATTGGCGCCGCCAATGAACAAACAGACTCTGGAGTATTGTTTGTGGTTACGTTGCCGGCCTTTGAGGGAGGAGTACGCTCTCTTCTTAAATTTTGCATACAAACCACACATTATATTGTTATTTAGGTTTTTGTTTAAAAAAATCGTTACAAAATAAAATATTAATTGCCTCTAGGAGAAAAGTTTGAACACAAGCATTTATTTATAGTTCAAGCACTAAGAAATTTTTCAATATTAGAAGTAATAGAACTATTTAAAACAAATCTGATTCATTAGCTTGCATAACAATTGTATGTTTTTATTACCATTCTGACCTAGTTCAATTTATAATAGAGATTTCAAAGCAAAATATACTATGGATATTAATAATTATAATGGCGAAATTAATTGCGTGTTTTGTTCGTAGAAATGAGGGTTATAATACGTGATGGACTTCTTATGTCGGTCATATGACCTCATTATGTTATTTTGATAGGTCTGAGTATTGAGGTCGCGGAAGAATTCTAACCAATAGCGGCTCGACGGAACACAGTGGGGTTTTAGTCGGTAAGAATCCGACATAACCCACGGCTCCTTTCCCGGGGGCCGTGGGTATCTTTGGAAGATTTCCCCACTATAAAAAAAAAGGTCTGAGTATTGAAATGAAAAATACCTTAAGCCGAATTGAGCGAAAATTCTATTCCCTATTCTTTATTTTATTAGGACTTCTTTATCTATATTATATCATATGTATACCTACTAATATTATAAAGCTGAAGAGTTTGTTTGTTTGTTTGAACGCGCTAATCTCGGGAACTACTGGTCCGATTTGAAAAAAATCTTTCGGTGTTAGATAGCCCATTTATCGATGAAGGCTATAGGCTATAATATATCATCTCGCTAAGACTAACAGGATCGGAGTACTGTAGGTAAAACCGCGGAGCACAGCTAGTCTTTAATATGTCTTTACTCTTTCTGTTTATTTCAGCATTATTTATTCTTTCTGCACTTTAACTTATATAATACTAGCTTTCCGCCCGCGGCTTCGCCCGCGTTTTCAAAGAAAAACCCGTTCCCGTAGGATTTCCGGGATAAAACCTATCCTATGTCCTTTCTCGGATATCAAAATATCTCTATAACAAATTTCATGCAAATTGGTTCAGTAGTTAAGGCGTGATTGAGTAACAGACAGACAGACAGAGTTACTTTCGCATTTATAATATTAAGTATGGATACGCTAAAAAACGACGAATAAGAATCAAGTTATGTAATACAAAATTGAATGCTACTCTCGCTTCTATCAATATTAAGTTCAGGATGACAGATTCTAAATGATTGCGACTTTAAGTTAAATAACGACACAGGTTTGGCCATCGGCCACCATTGGGGATTATCTTATTTATCTGAAAATTTATTATACTATTATTCACGTAACCTTTGTGTATTTGTGTAGCTAAGATACTCTTCGTAGTTATCAAGTAAGGTAAGACAGACTATAATTATCTGTATTCTAATTGTGGTATATTTATAAGAAATGATGTATGAGGAATAAGTCCATTAATGCAAGTTGTCTCGTTCGCGTTGGCAACTAAAATGTTTAATTAAAAATTGTTATTTTTCTTTCTTTTGATCAAAAGATTGAATATTTTTTGGCTTCATAGGCAATCCAACAAATAGATGGTATGTTTGTCTTTTTACCGATGAATTGAAAACCTCTCATAAAGTAGAATTGATTCGATCTTTGAGGATTCCTAAATAATCTTGATGGTTCAATCGCTACAGAAGCAGTTGCGTATTTATATTATGAACTTTAAAACTAAGTTCTTATTGTAAATATTTTAGAACCGTGAATACACACATGAAATAAAACGAAAAAAAAGTAAATTAAAATTTATTATGACCGGACAGTAAATTCGTATCGGCACTTGATTTGATGAATAATGGTGTCACAAAGTTGGTGTTAAATTGTCCAATGTAACTAAAACCGTAGATGACCTGGCTTTTATCTTCTTAGTGGCCAAGTGAGGGTGGTTAATTGTCCAATATAACTAGAACCATTGATGGTCTAGCTATTCATGTTCTTGGGGGTCAAGGTATAGTGGTTATTGGAAGATGGAGTGTTTGGCATCCTTCTCGTGGTAGCATTTCGCGTAGTTCCATGCGGTCTGTTGTGGTGTGGTTCCCTTGTTGGCCAGGCAGGCGTCGATCAGCTTCTCTACTGCGGCTTTGTCAGCTGAAACAAGGTTAATTATAAATAATGACCTTGAAAATACATTTTAGTGTTCCTATGAATTTAATCTTGCCGATAATAATCTCTCAATTTAATTTAATTGGGTACAGGGCTCTTATTTCAACTATATTCAAGAGGCTATTTTGGTGTTTATTTTGAAAAATATATTCAAAAGATTAGCCTTATATATTAATTTCCTATAGGAAGAAATACTTAGGTATCTATACGTAACAACATTATTTACTTCAAACATAATAAAACTTACACAATACGTTCATTGGTCTACCACAATAAGAAACGAATCATCATTTTCTATTACCTACACTAGGAAGGTAAATAAAAACAAATTACCTGCGTTAGGGACCTTGGCTAGAGCGACATCTTTCTTGAATTTCCCGTCCTTAGTCATCAGCTCGGATTTCATCAGCATGCACAGGACATACTTCTTCAGAGGCTCGCTTTCAGTCTGGTGTAAGTATATTTAAATAATATTTTGTGCAAGTTATATAATATTATAAAACAATAGTAAAATGTAATATTTTATATGCTAATTGCAAGTTTGGGAAGGATTTAAAAATATTTATTATTTCTTTATATCGGTAACGTTAATGTAATGAAATGCTTAAGCATTAACTAGAATCATTTATTAGTTCTTTATATAATTTATCTTGTTCATACGCTTCTCAGAAAATGTTTCAAATAATATAGAAGAACTATTCTGCCCAAAAATTGGACTTTCGCTTAAATACCTTAAATATATCCAAACTCAAATTCAAAATAATGTTTAAATATAATATTTTCTAGTGTTTGATTTTACACGAGTATTATACATTTAGAAATTAAAGACTTATTAACGGATTTTAAACGCGATTTATTCATTATATTATTTTCCCGAAGTTTCGAACACTTTACAGCGAGCGAACGACCACCAAATATAATGAATAAATCGCGTTTAAAATCCGTTAAAGTCTTTAATTTCTAAATATATATATATATAACATGACATCTAGTTTTCTTGAATATTTGAACATCCTTTAAAATATGTAAGATGTACGAACCTTGAAGTCACCAGTTTTCAGCTTGTTGACCATCTGCTCGTCAGCCTTGGACTCGGCCAAGCACTCTGACTTGTGCTTCTTAAGCCTCTCCTTCTGCTCATCTGTTAGGGCCTGTAAGATAATAAATGTATGGATTTTTTGATGTTTTGTTGCACTTATTCCTAGTACCTATAGTATTGTATTATCTGTTCTAGAACGTTACAATAAATGTTGGTGTTACAATTGTGTGTCTAAAAAAATTGCTTTTATTTTATGCTACATTTAACTTGAAAATCTATTGTTAGAATACAAATCACAAGATGTTATCATTGCTATCAATTGTGGATTGAATAAAAGTTTAAAAAGTGGTAAACTGTAATGCTATGATCACAAAAGAATTTGAGAATTTATTCCTGTATACAAGAACAATTTAAATTTCAAATTCCTAATAAATATATCTTTGTATTCATATTTATTACTTTACTTTCTGTAACGTTGAAATATAATTTGGTTAGTAAATTTTTTTGCTTTTTAACTATCTATTCAGGTTGAGTATTAGTTTAGAAATCAAATCTATCCTGTACTATACTGTATAAGGATGCTCTATGAATAGGTTTCAATATTTGGACCCTTACCTGAACAGCCACCAAACACACAAAAAAGATAGCCAATACTTTCATTGTCACGACTGATTCGGGTCTGACACATTTGGCAAGTTAATCTTCCTTATATAGAATTTTTATGACTTTTTTTGGGTAATCGGTCAAGCGTGTTCGTTTATATACAAAAAATATAACCTTAATTAAGAACTCTCCTTGTATTGGTATAAAACATTATAATTATTTTTTTTGACATTACATCGATTTATAAGAAATTAGTGGTCCGCCCCGGCTTCGCCCGTGGTACATATTTCGCAATAAAAAGTAGCTTAAGTCCTTTCTCGGGTATCAAAATATCTCCATACCAAATTTCATGCAAATTGGTTCAGTAGTTTAGGCGTGATTGAGTAACAGACAGACAGACAGACAGAGTTACTTTCGCATTTATAATATTAGTATGGATATATGGGATAAGTTTAAAATTAAACAATGGTTCCATAATCATTGCATCCACTTCTGTGTGTTTTTTGTAGAGCACCATTGATATATTATAATAAAAAAAAACCTTGTTTAACCCACACACCTCGGTGTTTTTATGAAATCAATGTATGGCATTAAAATTCAATTTACACTAAAAAACGACTGCTCTGCAAAAAAAAAAAACGCAAAATATAACGTTAAATACTTTGACAAAATGTTGTTGTTCTTTTGAGAGTTTTTACTAAACCTACGGATCCCCAAAAGCCCTGACAATGACCTGATAATATAAACTTTGTATTTTAATTCAAAAAAAGCGGTTGTTGCCATGAAGGACGGGTCGAGTGGCTTTGTGTCAATATCATATGCATTTATAAACAAACATGAACAAAAAATAACTAGTTTTATGGGTACATAAATAATATCTTTTATTAGTAAACAAATTATTCAGGTTATAAAGTTTTATTAAGCCAAAAATGTTGAGATACAAAAATTTCCATGCACTTTTATGTGATCTTCATAAATGTCAAAAATTCTAGAAAATTCCCAAAGTGCAGTATAAATTCCAAATTTCAATGTGTTATTTAATCTTAATATTTATGGAAATTTTTATTTTTATTAAAGTTAAATTGATAAAAAATTAAGTATCAAGTATATTTGCAATGTTTATGTAATAGCACCAACCAAAAAGCATTTATTTAAAGTTTTGAAGGCATTTTTAATTTATTATGTACGAAGTTCTATTTTAAAACGATAGGGTAAGCACAAAAAATATTTAAACAAAAAAATACTATACATATTGACCGGTTCGATAATTATAATTTACAAGGTCTGCATCGAAAAAAAAAAAAACATTGAGACATCACTAACAGAATCTATTAGATCTACACATAATATTTCCTGCTCTACAAAATATTTGCGATTGTTAGTTAGTAGTAGTACTAGAATTATCATTAACATACTAAATAAATAAAAAATTGTATTGAAAAAAAAGGCCTATATTATATCCTTAGATTTAAATGATTTTGATGCAAACTAAAAAAAAATCAATAAATGAAAATAAAAAATTACCTGAACGGCCAAAACGCACACAGCCAATACAAACAGAGTCTTCATTATGTTCAACACAATACTACACCAGCAGCCTGGCCGGGTCTTATATACCCGCCCTGTGATGTTAATCTCGGTTTAATCAGTTAGCGATTTGTCCTACAGGGGTCGGTAACCTTTTCTATGCCTCATTTCATGTTGTTGTTATGTTTTTAACAATTTAGGTTAAAGATGCTTCACTAGCCGCAAAACAAGAGATACTGATTTCCGAATCGGTGATAAGTGTTATAAATATGTAGTGGCAATTCAAAAGTGCTTCTAGAAGAACTCTAATTGAATTAATAAATGTTTGAGTTTCATAAAAATGAAATAAAGTAACGATTATGTAACTAAGAATATAGCTTTCGAATGATGAAACAATTTTTTTATCCGTCACACTTTAGATATAGTATTGTTAATTAAAACATTTTATGGGTATAGTAAGTAATGATACAAAAAGTAACATAATTTAATATGGAAGATTTATGTTATAAAAAATTCTCAGTTCCTACTTAAGGCTGCAGTCTAGCAAAATTGCGTTTTCAACAAGTTATTTGACAATTTTTTCCCGGCTAATGAAATGATAAACTGATTTTTTTTTTTCTTGTTTATCAATTAGTGTTATATACGCAATGCGCATGAATTTTTTCACATTTATAAAGTTACTTTATGTTACCTTAATCAGGCCTTCAAGATAAGTCTCTTTCCCCCAAAATCATTTCGAGCTAAGTTTGTGCACTCACTACGTTGCAACCGATTACAATTTACATAATCTGATCAGCGCATTATTATCCTTATATAGTCGTTATTAAAAACTGCTGAATACAATTGCCGAAAAACTTATGATTTTCTTAATTAGAGCGTTATAAATTCATTAAATTTCCCATTTTTTGCCTTACAAAATCGATTGATAAATACTGCTAAAAGTTATTTTTTCCATTAATTTATTCGAGTTGGTTGAAGACCAATGAGTATTAATCCTTTAAAAAAATTTTTTTTTGAATTTTGATAATTCTTTAAATATTAAAAAAATATTTAAAATAATAAGGAAAAATCCTAGCGAATTTCTTTAGTCGCGCTCCTTGGGCCGGAGCGTTCTGACGTGTGCTCTACGCTCGATTTTCCTTCATACCGAAGTGAAAGTTGCTCTACTTCATTAAATTTAATATTTTTGTTAATTGATTATTTTTATCTTAGTTTTGTGCAAATATTCGTATTTTTAAACATTTGATTTCGATATGGAAAATAAACGAAAAAAATACGCGTGTAACTACTAGAAAAAAAATTATCTTCGAACATAAAGTTAATGAAACCAAATAGATTGCAAAGGTGATTGGCAACAATTTCTTTATTTTACGGGGTGTCAGTAAAGGGATGTATATTTCTTTAAAACTAAAGTAAGCTCATAAATTTTCTTATAATATAATTTTTTTGAAGTTCCAAAAATGTTTATTTTTCATTTGAGAAATACGAAATATAACATAAACTTGTATTGAGAACTTGAACTTCCCAAGTTCATCCGGGGAAATCCCCATACGGGGAAAATGATTTGTTTACTCCAAAATTGATCCGAGGTGTTTTAATTTTTTCTTCTAGTCATTTTCAACGTAGCGGCATGTTGTTTGATTATTAATTTTGTAACTTAAATACAGGATGTTGGTTTTATATTCTGATCTTACAGACGCGCTGACAAATTTAGTCCACCATTTCTAATTTAGTCTAACTACAAAACTACCAAAAAACTCTAAGTACCAATATTAAAACGAATGGATTATCATCACATCATCAAAATTCAGTGGGGTTGAGAACTAAACAAACAGAAGTAACAGAGACGCGAAGAATAAAAAAAGAGGACGAAAACGATAATTCGTTGATGCTTTCCCTTTTCGACGTATTGTTAGGGTACATCACCAATCTGCAAAAAACAAAACTGATGATTCCCAATTGCTGATTAAAAATGAAAAACAAATAATCGACAACAGTGGTGAAAATTTGCTGATCACAATGAAACATCCTTCAGTGGTAGCAGATTTACTCATTTAAAATGTATCGGTGAACAGCGTAAAGGAGAGGAGGACAGGAAAACATTATGAATGTGGATGGTGGATTGTATACAGGGTGTAATCGATAAGTATGTGCAGGCGATTATGACGTTATTATTGCAGGTATCAAAAAACTTAAAACTGATATCGAAATTACTTTACCTAATGAGCAAAATGACAATAATAACTTTTTAAAAGTATAACGAGAAATATCTAAAAAATTTACTTTATACACTCCCATATCAAAAAGGGAAAATGGGACTAGTAGAAGTTAAATGTCTAATTCCGGCAAAAGACATGAATGCGGAAGATGCGGATGATGCGAAAATTTAATATTTGAAATACAATGCAAAAAATAACACTTTTGTCATAGATAAGAATCATGACTATTTTTTCCAAATTCAGGGACAACTAAACGTTGCAGAAGCAGAAGTCTGCTTATTTGCTGTTGGGACTGGAGTGAATCATTCGTTAAAACTGGAATATATAAAATAGAATATATAAAAAAGTATGTAACGTTTAGGCAAAATAAAATTATGGACCATTATTGGATTTTACATAAATTACCTACTGTCAGAATTGATTGATTCGAGACTTCAGCATTCGATGCCCATCAAGGACCCATCCTATATCATTCAAGCGATTGAAAAAAAAGAGATAAATCCAGTGCAACCGATAAAGCATCAGAATGCTAGCAAAAGATTTATTAGGTTTATCAATATAAATCTATATATTATACATAATATAATAAATCTGTAGAAGACGCGAAGACTGACATCCGCGCGGACGGAGTCGCGGGCGGAAGCTAGTCAGAAATAAATATCTTTTGTTTTCATTTGCGTATTTTTCTATTTTATAATTTTTTAACACAAACATTACATTTTTTTTATTAAATACAAAATTTGTTTATCCGTTTTATTAGTTAAACTCAACAACTTTCACTAAGAAACTTAGGTCGAAAAAAATGTATTATAGAGTTATGCATTTTGTATGGAAAGCTTATTTTTTTATATTTCGTCCAAATTTCTTTGTAAAAGTTGATCAGTTATATAAACATGAAGTTGAAGATATCAATAGAAAGTATTCGCAAATTTTGTGTACTGATAAAAAAAAATCACCCGGTGTAATTTTCACGAAAATTGTTTCAAATTGTCATTTTTGGTACTTATTACGAATATTAAATTATGCATTCGTATGATTTAATTTTTTAAAATTAAGTGGAGCAACTTTCCCTTAGTACATTTGTATTATTTACATATAGGATGACAGGATGCATTTGTTTGCACTACTAGACCAAGCCCTTAACTTCGATAGATCACAGTTTTAAATATCGATTCAATTTTTTTCATACTAATTAATATGTTAAACGATCACTTCAGAAAATGTTATCTACTGAAGGGAATGCAGCATTAACTTTTTGTTCTTTATATATTTAAAAAAGGATAATAATATAACACAAAATTTGGCAAAGGTTGTGCACTCCTAATGCGCCTGCGTCCTGCGTAGGTCACTCTGGAAAGATCTGCGCCTATCTTGTATTATTCTTTTTGGACACAAACACACTACGTGTTTCTGAGAACGGTTTATTTTGAGACAACGAATATTTGAATGTACCTTTGGCCAATAGTGTATTTTAAAACTTAAAACGAACACATGAATATAAATTAATTATTTTGTAAATGCAATTTGTTTCAATACAAACAAAATCCGCTTAATGTCTGTATCTAATTTAGCTATCTTATTTATGTTTTACCTATGGCATTCTTGGTACAGTGGTTGACGCGTGAGCGTAGCACCGAAGGGTCCTGGGTTCGATTCCCGGTGGAAAAATGTCTTGGACACAGAAGGCTGATCACCTACTTGTCCTTAAAGAAAATCGATCAGTGAAACAGATTCTTTTACATCATTATTTGATAGGAACCGAAGTTTCATAATACATTTTTCGCTTTTCGCCTTCTTCCAAATATAGTCCAATACTGAAGTATTGCACTCTATGTAATTTTTTCTCAGAAAATGCTACGGTAATAAATTGCGCACATGAACCAAAGGTTTTCTTATGATAAAGTTTTTTAATATTTAATATCAATAATGAAATATTATAAGCAAGATTTATAGATAATATAATATAATATTATGGTATGGAGATATCCCATTTTAAGTCCCCAAGTTCATTTCAGTTGAACAGTGAAAGTAGGACGAAAATGTAAGTTTTGGCAACAAACTTTACTGTATCTTTTTTCGGCTTTTCTGTATCTTATCTACGACTACATCTAGAACTAGATAATTTTCCAATGAAACTCTGGCTCTACAAAGAAAAATATTTCCAAGGAGATTGAAAATGAATTTTCAGATATCGTATTTATTACGGTGTTTTCTGTATAATAAAATGTGTCAATGAAAACGAATTACCGTAATTAACGTGACCAAATGCTAATCACAGTAATTACTTTATTAACATTTGGTCACGTTAATTAATCAATTGGTTTTCTTTGGGTTTAAACTTTAAATATACATGAACATTGAACATGTAATTGCTGTTTCTACATAATTTCTTATTTAAATTAAATAAAAATCTGTTATTTTGAGAAAATATCGCCTTTAATTTTTTTGCCATTATATTTTATATCCTTCATAGTTTGGAGTACCTACTTTGATTCATTGTATAAACATTACCCAGATTTTCTTGTTGTTTCCCACGGTTTTACTTGTATTAGGTAATTAATAATCTTTGTATTAAAATAATAATTTATGTACATTCAGAGTAGGTATAGTATATGTACCAAATTTTTAATATGAAACCTGTAGAGGCGCACGTTCTGGCGCGGCGACGCATCGCAAAACTAATCAAAATTGAAATAATCAAAATCCGTTCACCCAGTCAACATTTCTGAGGTAAACATCAAAAACAAATTGAGAACCTCCTTTTATGAAGTCGGTTGCAAATAGTGCGTACATTAGATCACATAATGTAGTGCACGGCAACGACTCAAGTGATAAATTGGCGTAATCAATTTAACAATATAACATCTCATCGTACTTGATTTATTAATGTACGTTGACCCGCCTGACATTTGCCGAAATTGTTATTTTCATTGATTTAATTGAAAATGCTATAAATAATTGCAATAAATTCAATAGTTATTCTAATCCATAGAAAAGGTTGAAGGATTGTTATGAATTGCATTCGTTGTGAAAGTACGAAAAAGTTATAGCTTCAAAAGCATAGCTAATCTTGGAGATCTTAAAGTCAATTTAAAGTAAATAAAACCTTGTCATAGAGCTAGACCCAAATGAAAATTAGTCTATTAAAATATATCCTATTCCATGATCTCTTCTTCTATCAACATTTTTTCTTAATTCAATATCTTAATCACAACTGCTCCAATCGGCGAAGAAAAGCTTGAAAATCATTCTGCAGAAATCGGCATGTCAAAAAAAGGCAACCTGCCTTCCCCAAATTTGTTCAGCGAGGTGGATTATACCCTAACCCATTATAGGAGGCCTGTATCCCTGCATTGGGAACAAAGATACAAAGAAAAACAACCTAATAACAAATTAAACAATTCAAACATTTAGTGTAGGAGTTAATTCGATATTTGCTTGTTTTCTTATTGAGGCGAGGCCGATTGCTGATGGCCTAATCGTTGCAATTGTTAAAATTACTCCATTTATCATTTCCGCACTTAAAAACTGGGTTTATCTGGTTGTGTTTGTATCTAGATAAATACTAGTATAAAAAAGCAGCTAGTTTTTCTAGAACTCAGTCTAGAGCTGCTCATAGAGAGAATAGACGACGGATTTTCATTCAAAAGCATTTTTAAAAGCTAGCCAAAAATCATCTCCCTATTAAATACCATTTAATTTTGATATTCTTTTTACTGAGAAAATAGTTAGGTATTAAGTATTTAATATTAAATAAAGGTGTATTTTTGGAATATAGTTTTTTAATTGTTTTAAAATTTCTTTAATTCTTTATACCCCATCAAACTTTTTTCTCAAGAATGGTTTTACGAATTTACAGTTAATGTTTTTTTTTTTTCCGAAATAGTTTGATATTTGCCTTTTAATGTATAAATAAAATATAAACAAGATCATTATATATTGAATACCTGTAGATATAGTTTCTTGGACTATATTATCTATAATCTGTGAGCTATGAAACAAAGATCACATTTCAGTGAAAGTGTAATGAAAATGTAAGTTTTGGCAACAAACTTTACATGAAATTTTTGATCGGATAAGGATATTTTCTAACGAATCGCACATATAGAATAATATTTAACCAAGATTGAAGATGTAGAATTATTATTTTAATAATCTTCCACAATACTTTTTTTAAGTTTAATTATAAATACATATATTTTATTCTCAACGTTAAAAGCGACCTTTTGAAAAGTGTGTATAAATGTTTTTCATCAAATAAATGACTTGTTTCATTCCCTTAAGTCCAAAATCTAGATTTCCACAGGTTAGTTTCACAAGTACAGCTGCATTAACCAAAGGTCGATGAAAACGTTGCAAGTGTAAGAAACATTCTGTATTTGGCAGAACACGACGCATGCGCCTAGCGCGGAGTCAGACGAGAAATAAACATAGTCGTGTCAAAATATCCAGTTTGGTACATACTAACAATGTGAGTTTATAAGTTTCGATATGGAAGTTATCTTGTAAGTATTTGTTATAATTATTGTATTTATTATAATTAATGAGAGTAGTAATTAATAGTTAAGGGCTTTGTGGTAAAAAGTTTCATTGAATTTTTTAAATGTGTTCAAAAGTGGGAAGTGGCAATGACCTAAAGAATGTATTCAAATAATCTAAGTTCACTAATTTAAAATTTATTTCGTTGTAACTGTTTATAATAAAAGTACTATAATCTATATAATTATTAAAAGTAACAGAACAATGGTCTATTCTAAAGTGCTTCGCAACCAATTTTTCAAAATTAATGTCATTATTATTTTTCTTTCACTGCAGTTATATTATTGCAAATGACTCTACACTTCCCCGATCCAGCTTATTAAATAATTATTTCAATCATAGTTCCTTCCCCTTATAGATTATCTTCACAAAAGTTCTTACAGAACTTTGTGTCCCATTTCTAAAGTGAAATTCCTATCACGTGATATTATATGCTTTTCTTTTTTCTTACGGTTTAAACACAGCAACAATAACAAATTTAAAATAAAATAATAAAGATGTCAAAATGTGGTATTAGAGGTTTCGTATATATCAGAATAACCTTATTAACCTTACCTTATTAACACTAAGTACATTATAATCTATTAATTATTAACTATTAAAAATCACCAACATACTATTTTGTCGTATGTCTGAATTTATAGCGTTAGATGTATAAAAACCTACTTTATTCAGAGATTCATATGAGTTATATTTGCTTAAATACCAACTTAATGCGGATGAAGCCTGAATGAGAAGTTTACCTATATGTTATGGAAAAATTCTTGCGAGAAAGCGAATTCTTCATAATATGTAAATTTCAATTTCTAAATGAAGTAACAACAATAAATATCTGCTCTACTTAATGACTCTACTGTTAAAAAACAGTTTTATGAAAATGTAATAATGTTAGTTACCTACATTATAATGTATAGGAAAATCTACAAAGGAAAATTCCCAATTTTATAATTTACGAACGGGTATACAGGGTGTCCCGCTTTCGGTATACTAAGCGCGAAGGGACTTGTAGTTTTGCATACACTGATCACATAAAAAATACTTAAATAACAAAATTACGCGAAAAATTTTTTGCTAAATTTTTCCTTAAAATCCATGTATTCGTCTCTAGCTTCGCGCAGCCAGCATATACCGCTTCGCTAATGTGAGTATTTTGGGTATGAAAACATAATATTAAACGATAGCTCACATGCGGGTGGCAAAGTTGGGCGGTTTGCTTGTTGGGGGTGTACACATGGAATTTTAAGAATTCCTCTATTTTAAAAAAAAATGCGTCTGGAATTTTATAATTATTTTTTACGTACTCAGCGTATGCAAAACTACAAGTCCCTTTGCGCTTAGTATACCGAAAGCGGGACACCCTGTATAAATTATTAACTTGATGCACAAATAGGTTAGTAGCAGGAGATTATTTTAGATATCTTAAGAAGTTTGGAAAAATTGTTACCTACTACTTTATGTCTCTATCTGGCCTACAGATGCTGTAAGAACTAATATTTAGTTTATAGTGTTTAATATTACTTTAAACAGTGATCCGTTAAGTGAGTGAGCATATCATTAGGTATATACAAATATGTTTTACATACAACAGCAACAGTGTATATAATACGAGTAGAATTTTTACTCCAAACATCATATTGTTTTCAATTTTCTACGAGTAAAAAGATAAGCCCAACATAAACAATGACTCAAGTGAAAGTTGATTAAACCAATAATTTATTCCTAATCAAATGAAGCTATTACTTTATTTAGCATCATGAAGTTAGCTGATCAAGTTTGACATTCAAAAAATTCCTGGCATATGCGCGTTCCGTTGCGCAGTAGCTCGCAGCCAACTTCACACCGCACGATAGCAAAACACGGCAATATTCCCACTAAATGAAATTATTAAATACTTGCATTGATGCACATATAAATCGGATGATAGAAGCAATTATTCGTCGTATAAAACTGTGTTTTCATGCCATATTCTGGGATTTTCATTGGTGAGTGTATCATGTTTTGCAGAGTCGTGTTTCATTTGATATTTCCGTAATCGTTTTAAATTGGTAAGAGAGACGTTTGTGTGTGTTAATAAGCACTTAGTGTTGTGTTTTAAGTAAAGAAATAAAGTGGGTTTAGTTGAAAATGTAATACAGGAACGCGCCGGTTAATGTGGAGTTTTTTAAAGCAGTATATAAAGTGAATAGGAAGCTTTAATTAATTTATGTGTTTTGTATAGTGTTCATAATCTCTATTAATAATATATTTAGTGTGCACGTATAAGATTTAATCACTCAGTGTTATTCTCCTTGTTATAAATGAATGTAGAGTATGTATTTTAATTGTTTTTGCTACGCCTGTTCTGTTTTATTTTCTGTTTAGAAACAAATTAATGTCTCAAATATTCAATTATAAGATGTGTAGAATGAATATTTATTGTTATATAACATTAAAATAAAATATTGTTTTTTTATTTACTTTGAATGATGATAATACAAAAGTAGGTAGGGCAGTTTCCTAAAATTGTTATAATAAAACATAACATTCAATTCATACGAATACTACCTACAGAATACATTAAAACATTATATTTTAGAACAATAGGCTCTTTAAAAAACAACAGTAATCAACGTATCTACTTAAACATTTGTTCTAACATTAAAAACTCATATAAATGCAACAATTAAAACAAAAGAAAGTAATTAAGCGACATGACGTTAATAGCACTATATCATAATTGAAGATAGAATTGCGAGCATTGACATCAATTAAAAAATAGCGCACTAGGGTTGGTCTGCACTGCGCTGAATCGATCGGGCCACCGCGCAAGCGCTGTCAGCCTCGCTCACGTCAGTGGCCGCCGGTCGCGAGAGCCAGCAAGTCTCCACCATGCCGAAGACGAAACCTACACCCGTCGAAGACCTCATCATACCCCCGCAGGATCAAAAGATATGCGGGACCATCTGCGTCTGCCAAATGACAGCAGTGCTTAGCTGCGTGGCCATTGTCTACCTTACTGTAGCTATATACATGCCCTATACTAGAGCTATATCATCCGGAATCGACCCAACACCCATCATGTGTACCACAACAAGAGCTGTCAATAAAGAAAACTGTGACTGGGGATCTTGTGGCGAGTGGTGCTTGAGCAAAACATCAGGAGCGTGCATACAGATTTACGTAAACGTAAGGAAAAACGGATCGTCCTTGCTTTTGTCTGAATGTGGCAGCGCTGCAAACAAAACGTGCTACGGTATCGATCAAGAAAATGCAAAGAAGTATCACTGTATACGAGACGAATGTAAAAATTTAACTGGTACATTCAATTGTACTGAAGGAAAGTGTATAAACATAACTGACGCGTTTGAATGTGCGTTCCGGGATACAGATCCACCGTTAAAATGTTCAGGTAGAAGAGGAAAGATCACTTGTATCGACGTGCAAGGATTATATTACTGTAACAGAGGCACTTGTAGAAAAATAAGAACCCCATACAATTGTGATCGACGATGCGTTGACATCCCGACTCGAAACAAAAACGTTATAGTATTAAGTGGTGATCGAGTCTTCTTAGCACGCTGTACGAAGCTTGCTAAAGAAGACGGTGGTGAAATAGTCTGGACGGATTCAGGCGAAGAAGTCATAATGTTGTCATGTCATGCAGTGCACAATGGAAGTTCTGGCGTTGTAGCCGTTGATTGCATAAATGCTGCTTTACTTCCTCGCACAGAAATATCAGATTTGACCAACTTTACTCATTTACAATATTTGTATACTATTAAAGCAACGCCGAATCGTGTGATCGCACCACCTGAAGTCGATCTGACATTAGCCAACGATAGCAAACTAATGATTAATTTAGAAGGATGCGTGAATACTCTTGCTGATGAATGCAAGGATTTCCTCAAGACATATGGACGAGATGGCACTGACCACAATGCTAAGGCTAGATTCCCATGCTTCCACACAGAGAATAATCCAGAAACAGTTGTCGCGAGGTTCGATTTAGAGGCGACTTATCGGCAGTTCATTGTGGCATTGTTGTTGCCTACAGTTTTGGTTGTTGTTTCTTGTATAACCCTAATGTTGTGTCAAAGGACGGTGGAAGTTGGTGATGATGCTAAAATGCGTTTCAAAGTTTGCGGTGCTGGACAAGCCGAGATGCAAATGCATCCGAACGATCCTGTTTCTCCCCTCTGAGATCAGTCACGTGAGCTATTGTTTTATTTAAACATTACATTTATTCGTGTGCATATTCAAACATTAAAAAATAATGACAACTAAGACCCCATGTTAAATATTTACAAAAATATAACACAATCGCTTTAATAATCTCGTGCAAACCATTATTTTATGTCGTTAGAGCTCCTATTAAATATTAACGATTTATGTGTCCTTGGCATCACTGTGTGACGGCATAAAAATAATTCAGTCAGCTTGTTTCAGTCTTGTAATAAGCACGATAGCTTTCGTTTAACTTCGACATCACATTTTTGCGTAATACAAAGGTCTGATATGTTATGTAATGCTAATAAGTTTGAATAATGTGATCAATACGGATTGATATGACGTCATTTTTATGGACCTACTGGTCATGTTATAATTTCCCATGTAACTATTTAACACAAGAAACCAAATCCATAGATAGATTGATTGGAATAATGATTAACTTTTCCTATTTCTCTGTTTCAGGCGTTCCCCTCCTCTGCGAGGGCCCGGCTAGTTCACTAAGAGACGATTAATTGCTTACTGCGCTGCTAAACAAAAGCTCTCCTCATGTCGACTTTAAGTAGATCCCGGGCAACCCTGTCGCCTGCCACCTCCGAGAGATCAACACTTCCCATGGGAGCTACAGCTGAACAAGGGAGCCAAGATTTCACACCTCTAGAGCCGACACGGGAGCAGCTACTTGCACATTTCTTCGAGCGGTTCAAATTCTACACTTCCCTTTGTCTTGGCACATCAGCTATACTCGCCGTATTTGCGTTTCTCTTCCTAATCCCCTTTGTGGTCGAGCCAGCGATCCAAACGATTCTTGCCGAGTTTGCACCAGAAGCCGGAATTTGTAGTGTGTCAAGCCATGTTTATGCAGAAACGTTAACAAATTGTACCTGGGCATCGTGCAGAGAGGGTTGCACCACAACGCACACAAAATGTCACAAAATTCGAGTGAACCTAGCTAGAAGACCATTCTTCGGAAATGAAACGTTACCAATCGAGTGGGATGAGACTAATTTAAAGTTCTTGATCAATCCTGAAGGCTGCGGTTATCCTCCGAAAGTGAATTGCTCAGTATTTGCCAGTGAATATGCGGGATCAAGGTCACCGAAGATTTTCCCTTGCTTTTATAGTATGACGCGACCTGAGTTAGTTGTGGCGAGGTATTCCTGGGAGACGACAATACGAGGATTGATATTGGCTTTGGTTCTGCCGACGACAGTATTTGTGTTCAGTTTAAGTGTCCTCGCCTACTGGCATTGCCACTGTTGTGACAGGGCCTGTAATCGCCGAGTGCACGCTGAATCGTTTGCAAGCAAAGAAGAGTAAGTAGATTATATAACATTCTTTCTTATTAGACGTTATAGATGAATTGAATGATTTTATGTTAACGATGTTTATAGCGTAGTTCTAGAAGTTTCTTATCAGATTGATGTGGTATTACAGGATAAACAAATACCAGTTCAAGGAAGAACCTTCATAGTTTCAGCTATAGATGTTTAGCAACTATTTATTATTTGCAAGTACGTTTATGTTTTGTATTGAGCGGATTTATTTGAGCTCATAGTAATTATGGCCATAAATATTGATTAATCTTTGGTATTCAAATCGTTTACGTTATGAATAAGTAAGCTTTTTGTACATCAATGTTGAAATCAATTTCTTTTATTTAATTTATTCACTACATAACGTAGCTGAGTAATGTATTATGATATGCATCATTCATAGCTTTTTACGTAACATCAGCTTTGAAAAGGCTAGAAATTGATTACTTTTATTGAATGCCATTGTAGAATACTATGCTTTTAATGTATTCAATTAGTTCAATCATTTCTATTTATAGGACTACAGAAAATATCACATTTCTCAAAATTTTTTGGCTGTTTTTTCTTATAATGTTGATGTATAGATAAATTATGCTACTGATTAAATAGGAATTCTAATGAAAAATAATCAATAGGTAATTAAATCTTAGAACATATTGCATATTCTAAGTAAGAAAGAACTTAGATTTTAAGAAACCTTATAAAAAGCTCCAACTTGTTCAGTGAATACAAATAATATGACACTTCTAAAGTTTTTAATGCATAGATTAATCTTGTATCATTTTGAATTACAGCAGCAAGCTCCTCTGCGAACTAGACGATGACCCCAGTGACGACGTGTTCTGACGCCAAGCCACCACCTACCCCCGACGACGGACCTCACCAAGGAACAACGGATATACCCAACTGTAGACCAAATATATCATTAATACATTGTGCCTAAGGCGAAACGAATTTGTCGTACGATTTAAGATTGCTGGATTTATAAAAGTCCATTTATTGGAAATTGATGGTTGCGAGCAATGAAAGTCGAGTAATATATTATAATCTAGTTTCAAAGGGGCTCTTATTTCCTAATGATCTCATATTTTATTCAGTAAAATGTTCGCTTTGTTTATCAAAAGCTTTACGTGGTTCGTGATTCTTTTCTATACTGTAAATAAATGGATATATCTAAAAGAGTGGTCTTCTGAAGTATATGTGGGTTTTGATGTTTTAATCTTTCTCTGTGTATTTGGGAAGTTGTATTAATAGTATCAAATATTTGGCTCATGTTATTTATTGAATCTTTATCTGCATATTATTTGCTATGAATACGGCAGCCAAGCTTCAGCGAGGTTCAAGAATTTTGTGTAACAATTCGTCTCTTTCTAAATTTGAGCTAAGTCGGATAGTCTAAGTAATGTTAATATTCGCTAATGTTTTATTGTTTATAAATAAGTAGATAGTTAAATTCACTTTCAACGCAACAAATTTATAAACTGGGCCAATAAATGATGGCATTTTAAAAGGCTATCATATTGTCTCACTTGCACATTGGTTCTTTATTGCTGATATCGTGTGTATGAAAGAGATAGCTATCCAAAAATTATGTACAAATATAATGTCATCATTTATTGGCCCTGTTTATTTTGTATTTATTTCGTTTGAGTTTGTAAATATTATTTGAGTGTCTGTATTAGATTTTTTAATGTTTCGTATGTACAGAATTCTATATTCTACAAAGGTCGTAAATAGTTTTGTCAAATTACCTAACCTTAAATATGCAAAAATAATAAATGTAATAGTTTCAGAATTTATTTAGAAACATTAACAGTAGTTACATATTTCTGTACCTATAGATAGCTATTTCAAATAGTTCATAGTTATAGCAATGAAAAACTTTTATCTTACGCTGTATTTTCTGATGACATTTTTATACTGCTGTCAAAATTCACGTCTTCTTATCAGCCAAACACGAACGTTTATTCTAACAATTAGTTAAGAAAAATATTTTATGAAACGCTGTTTTTATTTTAATTTATAAGTTACAAAATATACCTACGTTTAATTATGTAATAAAAGAAAAGCACTGTCTAATTTAAATAATCATTTTGTGGTTTTTAAAATATTTCTAATACCTACATATTATTATAATTATTCGTAGGTACATAAGAGATGTCGTTACTGTTAATATTTTTGGAAGTTACGTTAAGTTACTTGCTTAATTTGAAGAATATTGTAAAAATCAAAGGTCACGTGTTTAAGAAAATATTTAAATAATTCTTCTGTAATTAATAGATATAATGGAAATTAAAGCCTTAGCCTTAAATTGTATCTGCCATTGTGTGATATTAATGCTTATATGCAAATTATCAATATAATAAAGTTTTATTTAAAGAATTAAAATCTCAATCTATTTATTAGGTTTCTAAGGTTATAAAGTAATATTACGTTTTGTCTATAAATATGTATAAAAGATTCCATATTAAATAATAAAAATGCGTGAAAATTGTAATAATAACGTAAATATTACATTTAGCTTTCTTTTTAAATTGTAGTTGTTTTTTCATGTGATTTTAAGTATTTTATGACGGCTTTAAACATGAAATATCAAAAACAAGTAAGTGATCGCGTTTTAAAACCGTTTTAATCTTGAATTGAAATATAAGTACATTAACGTTTGCATATGACGTGTATAATTACGTACCTTTATGATTATGTTAATTAAATAAATGTATTAGGTATAATAGATATAGCGGTTATAGAAACGCATATGGGATATATGGGATATAGGGATGTTACTGAGAAGAGTCTAACGGTGCATATTTTAGATCAAACGAACATAGAGCTAGAGCTAGACCATTCTTTCGTGATCTCGAAACTCGTATTCAGTGTTATTCAGTACTAGCGGTCCGCCCCGGCTTCGCCCGTGGTACATATATATATATGTTTTCTCTACGTAAGAACCATCCTGGTACTTCAAGGAATATAATAAAAAAAGAATTATCGAAATCGGTCCACCCGTTCTCGAGTTATGCGCTTACCAACACATTTTGCGATTCATTTTTATATATAAGATTAGAACATTGCATAGAATCGAACGCACTTAGAACAACGACAGAATTATTTATGCCTGTTTACACTAAAATAATTTGACATAGTGCAAGTGGGGTTAGAATGAGCATTCGCTCGTTTGATGTAAATGCACCGTTACAAGATTTTCTGATTTATTTCTAATTGTATTGTTACTATTTATTTTCTGATTGCAATAGCAATACTCACTCTATATACTTTATAAACTAGCTTCCCGCCTGCGGCTTCGATCTACTTTCAAGTTACTGCGTAATAGCCGTTTCTTATACCAAATGTTATTCGCATTTTCATTCCATTTATGTTATTTTGTCATAATTTTATAATAATACTAGCGGTCCGCCCCGGCTTCGCCCGTGGTACATATTTACGTTTTCTCTACATAAAAACCATCCTCGTACTTCAAGGAATATAATAAAAAAAGAATTATCGAAATCGGTTCAGCCGTTCTCGAGTTATGCGCTTACCAACACATTTTGCGATTCATTTTTATATATAAGATTATGTGTTATTTCTGTAAAATTTAATCTTAATATTCAAAGTTGTATAGACGTAAGAAAGAATGACAGACAGCCTTTTGCATTTATAATATTAAAGCCAGAATTGTTATAATATTATACAAAAAAAAAATCTGGGGTTTCAGGGGGTTCAACGCGAAGTTAAAAAATAATCATTGCAAATTTATGAAATTGTTGTACAAATATATTGAATAAACATGATATTTAAAAATGTTTCTAAGAAAATTGTATCTATCAGTATTAAAATGCTATTTTAGATTATAAAAATCTAAATGTTATCGTTTCAATTATCACGCAATTGTTAAAATTATGTAAATATCATTTAAATGTCGCTATGTAATGTAAATATATTTAATATTCTCCGATATTAACTATTACTAATTATTTATGTAGTTTTAATGCATGTAAGCATGACACAAAGTGTTACGACAAATAAATGCAAAGCTTTCTTATTTTTGTTTGACTAAAGTTTATTTTATGACTTACTAGCTTTCCGCCCGCGGCTTCGCCCGCTCAGTCAAAGAAAAACCCGCATAGTTCCCGTTCCCGTGGGATTTCCGGGATTGCTTCATTTTCCCGGGATAAAAAGTAGCCTATGTCCTTTCTCGGGTATCAAAATATCTCCATACCAAATTTCATGAAAATTGGTTCAGTAGTTTAGGCGTGATTGAGTAACAGACAGTCAGACAGAGTTACTTTCGCATTTATAATATTAAGTATGGATACTGGATAGGCCATTGAAAGTTTACATTGAAGGTTTTAGAGGACGCATTTTGCCGCTCTTGTTCCGCCATCTTGAAAAAAGGGTTTTCTGAGCTATCAAATGTTACATTTTATTAGACTTTATAGACATTAACCAATAAAAATATAGGAAAAATATGAAGTAACCAAATAAGAAACTCTGTCAACGTCCAAGGTCATTTAAAAAGGCAGAATTTTGGAGTTTTTTTATTGGTGCGTTGAGATTTATGACACACCTACAGAGCCGATCACGATAATTTTAAAAGCCTGTCTTTTTAAATAATATGACATAATTTTGGAACGAAGTTCCTTATTTATGACGATACATGCTGCAAGGTTGGCATTGATCGAATGTGTACCTACTGAATTGGATTAAAGCCAAAATAATATTAAATAATGAGATTTAACCACCACTGCCCTGGTTTAATAATAATTAATAATTTAATAATCAATCAGTGCTGATTTTACACCACTACACAACTTATTTTAATATGGAAAATAATAATGTAAGTACTTATAAAATAAAAGAAGTACTAGCAAATAAAAAAAAAATGGCCAATCGTATTTTCAGACTAATAAACTGTGGACGATTGAGTTATTAGGAACTATGATCGCATGCCAAACTGCCAATTTCGAGATATCAGGTAACTACCTGGTTTCACCCGTATTGCTCCGCTCCTGTTGGTCTTAGCGTGATGATATATAGCATATAGCTTTACTCGATAAATGGGCTATCTAACAACGAAAGAATTGTTCAAATCGGACCAGTAGTTCACGAGATTAGCGCGTTCAAACAAACTTTTCAGCTTTATAATATTAGTATAGATGAAGGTAGTAGGTACCTACATTTTCTTTATTCCAACCGCAAAAGACTGACATGCTGATAGAATCTGTGTTTCTGACGACTACAATATATGGGTCTTCAAGTGTAGATTGAACGGGTACGGTGAGCTTTAAGGGAAGCTGGTTCCATGATACATCTTAGCTTATCATCAGATTGTGGTCAAGCGCTTTACTATCGACAGTAAAAATAATATTTACCTCAGATCCTCAGATCCAGTCCCAGTTGATTCAGACGTATTATGAGACAATAATCGCTAAGAATAAGTTGGCCAGATAATTACTTGTATACGTAGTATATTATTATTAGTCTGTGCTTATATCTACCGTATTGCTTTGAAGACGCTTTAAAGCTCGTTATTCTGATGCTTCTCTTTTTATGGATATCAATAGATAATATAGAATACTTAGGATCAAAGTATGATAAAAAGCAGATCCTGTTGCACTCGATAATCTACATGGCATATATTATTATAAGTAAAAAGGATTGATTCTAATTGTGTATTGGACAAGAGATAAAATCTAAAACTAGGGAACTGATATTGAAAATTCTTGCACACATCTATTTACATATTATACAATACATCTACTTCTATGATTAATTAATGTCCTACGCTTAATTTTATTTTATATTTAACCGTAATAAACAGCTTAAGCCTACTTGAAATAAGTTCAATGAGATATATTTCGATCTGATTTATCCGCTTATCTTCCATGTTCAAATAATTATTGCTTATAAAGAGTCTCTTCATTTTTCTAACAAATACTCGCAACACGAAAGACGACCTTATCTATATTTAAAACTCAAAGGTGACTGATATAGTGATCTATCAACGCACAGCCCAAACCACTGAACGTATCAGGCTGAAATTTGGCGTGCAGGTAGATGTCATAACGTAGGCATCCCTTAAGAAAGGATTTTAGAAAATTCATACCATGAAAATTTATCTTTTCCACGCAAGCGAAGCTGCGGGCAACAGCTAGTAGCGTAATAAATGTCTAAAGATTATAGCACTGCACTCACGTATTATACTCATTATAAAATATGCTACAAAAGTTAATTATATTTCTTCTATTTCCTAATAATAATGCTGTAAATAATACGGCAATGCAGTAAACCGTGTCACGTGAGGTTGTTCAACCCTTTTAAATATTGAAAAGTTAATGACATTTTTAAAGCCTAGCGGAGCGAAGAGCGGCTATAAAACCTTTTTCATTGTATATATGTTCGCTGTAATTCAAGCAAAAAGAAAACTGATGTAAATGCAAATATGCGAGAGCATTGGAAGTTTACGAAACACTTTTATTATAAAAAAGCACAATATATCTGTATCTCGTTTTACTCGCAGTGTTCCGCTCCTTTTGGTCTATGATGATATGTAGCTTTCCTCAATAAATGGGCTAACTAACACTGAAATAATTTTTCAAATCGCACAAGTAGTTCCTGAGATTAGCGCGGTCAAGCAAACAAATAAACTCTTCAGATTTATAATATTAGGATTTAGGTTTAGGAATAAAGTGGTCAATAAGACCTAAATATTTAACAAAAAGCCGTATTTCATTGGGTCTATGATTTCTTAGCTCTTTACATAAATAATAACCATTAATCATACATATTTTTCTTTTTTATAGATTTTTCAAAATAACCATTAATTAGACAATTTTGTTTCAGAAATCGTTTCGCTTATGAACATGATAGCGCCCTAAAATAACTTAGGTAGTATTTAATTTTTTATCGATCTCTAGTTTAATGACGTTAGTTCAGGAAATAAAATCAATTCTGATGTGAAGTTACATTTACAGGGTTTAAGCTTAAAATAATTAATGTTAAGTATATTTTCTATTTGTATATGTCGTGGTCATATCGTAGATTTGCTCATTTCATGATATGATCGATCATTTCGTGAAATGGTCGCATTTCATGAAATGCTCGAATGTCTATTGGCCACATCATGATGTGGTTTGGGCAGATCAATGATAAGAAATCGTTTCTCGATATGGCCCACTAAACGCGCGGTTTTTTCATGAAATGATCAAAATTATTTGATCATATCGTAAAATAGTTACATTAATTATTGGTAGAGGCGCTGCAAGCGCTGTGTTTATGTGATAAGATGGCGGCCGCCGCGCTGGCGAAAATTTAATTATTCTCAGTTTAAAACTTCATAGTTCATTTTATTACAATATGAAGAAAGTCATAGCAAATAATTTACGACGAAGAGGTTCGAGTACTATGGAAAATGCGGATATCTTATATTGAGGAAAAAATGCGTCTAAAATCGTTTACATAAATATATTTATATATCCTATGTTATTATAATTGTTCCTTTTTTAAAAAGCGATTCGCTTCTGGCACTCGCCGGCCGCTACCGCGGCACGCTCGCTTTGCTCGCTCGGCTCGTGCGTTCTTTATTAAAGTCTAACCTAACCTAACCTAAATGTTTTCTATTGCAAAAACCATTCGCTTCTGGCATTCGCCGGCCACTGCCGTGGCACTAACTTATATGACAATAAACAAGTTCTAAAAATATTCAGAATTTTTTAATGTTTTATGGACTTTATATATTTTATACGATCTGGCCAAATGTGGATGACCATATCGTGAAACGTTGACGATTTAACGATCTGACCAAACCATGTTGGCCATTTCATGAAATGCGACCATTTCGTGAAATGGCCACTCATATCATGAAATGATCAAATCTACGATATGACCACGACATATACATAATATGTACGCCATTCGTACATTTTCTTTTTCTTATTTTATGTTTTTCTGTTTCTTTTAATAAATAAATATTGTTTAAACATTTAATGTTAGGTATTTACTTAACGTTTATTTGATTATAGGTTTACACTTTACTAGTATTCCGCCCTCGGCTTCGCCTACGTAGCTCCTACTCGCGTGCGATTTTCAAAATAAAAGTTATTCTATTCTCTTCGCTGGTCTCAAGCTATTTCTGTACTAAATTTCATGCAAAATCGATTCATTGGTTAAGAAGTAAAGTAGAGACAGTCTGTCTTTCTCTACAGATAGAGTTATTTTCTACTAGCAGAAAAATTTAAATCTATAATTTTATGTGTCCGTCAATAAAATTGACGGAATTTCATACAACCTTGCGCCCCCTATATAATTTGTTGTTTATTATTTTGAAAATATTATAAATAATGAAATAAGATATAATGAGTTTTACGTTGTTGCTTAATTTCATAATACGTATTAGTTATATGTACAAGGACCATTATCCATTACTACCTAGGACAAAACAAACTCACATGAAATAAAAAAAAAAACATACTACACCTAACAAAAACATTTTAAAGAACACTGGCTTTCATATTTAAGAATAAAAACAAATAGCTGAGAATAAAGAACGCTCCAATTACGATTTTCAGTGTCTCGTCTCAAAGAGAAAGCTCTAATGTCTAAGATCTAGACAGATATAGGTCATAGCTGTGCCGTGATTAGCGTTTGTTCTCAATGCTGGAATAAGTTACTATGTTATAGGAACTATTGTTGTAGTAAAACTAGCTAAGCATGCTAGAAAAATGTTGTTCTGCCTTCACTCACTTAGGGGTATGAAAAATAGATGTTAGATGGCACACAAAATTTCATAAAAATCGGTCCACACGTTTCAGAGGAGAATGTTATCTAACATTGTGACACGAGAATTTTATAGAATAAATAAATAAATATAAAAAGATGTACACACTACACAGGGTGCAATCGTTAAGTATGCACAGGCGAATTCCGTAAAAACTTTAAACTGATATTGAAAGTACTATACCTAAAAAGTAAAATGACAACAATAACTTTTTCTAAATAAAACGAGAAATATCCAAAAAAATTGAACAAATAAATATTTGAGTTTTGAGTTTGATAATAATATAAGGAGAAAACCAAACAATACCTTAATAAATAATATAACATTATTTGTATAATTTGTTATGTGACTGCTACATTCAGTCTGCAATAATTAGACTGTTTAAACTGTGTTAGAGCTTTTAAGCTGATTATTACTGAACGTAGAGTTTAACTGTGATTCATTTAGAAATGTCAATAATATTATGTATTTAATTTCCGCATCTAAATTGTTTGAAACTTATGTAAACGCGATAATGTAAAAAATATAATGTAGATCTGAAAGAATATATTTTTTTGTATGTATAAACGCAATCTGTTCTAGGAGAGCATTCAGCACTTGGTTATGAATGTATTGAGACATGCAGGGCGGGCGATTTAGTAGTTTCTAACTAATAAAAATAAGTCTATTCTTCACAAGTGGGCTTTCAATATTAGTTTACAGTGTTAATGATTAATTTTTTTCTGTCGTTCTGCATATATTATTATAGGTAGAATCACAACTATTGTAGTTAACAGGCTAGGTATGTGTTTAAATAAAGGATAAAAAAATATTTATCTATTTTTACCTATTAAAACTTTATGATAGGTAAAAATGTTTGTTTGACTTTTAAATACGAATTAAATTGAGTGTTGGAAATTATGAAATATTCAGGCCAGCAGTTAAGGGTTAGTACTTAGTACTATTAGCGCCCTCTATTGCCTAACATTTGATTTACAATCATATTATTATTATATAGGCAATTATTAATTCGTTATATTGCTCTTTATTAAAAGGTTGTAAACATTAAATTGCTTCGTTAACTTTCATAATGTTTGATCCATATTTGGCAAATTTTCTAGAAAAATCTGGCAAAAACATTTGGAACGTTAAACTCCATGGAAGGTTTTTCAATTCACCTGGCGTTAGGCCAAATGTGATATCCGGCAGTTTCGATTTCAAGCCCCAATAGCGGCTTAACACCTTAGTGCTAAAAATCGAATTATTCTAAATTGCGCAAAGCATGAAAACGCTTCCAGTTCGAGAGGCTAAAGTTCATAATCGTTTAATCAAAGAAGACGAACGTCATGACATTCGTCGTACGTTTCCCTTTAAATATGCGGGGGAAACTAATCCAAAACACACTAAGTGTTAGATATGTAAAGCAAGAAAGACTGTCTGCCGCCACACAGTCGAGCACACGACACGGCTTTATCGATTCGCCGTACCGACGCGCGCACTCAAATAAAACGATGTTTTTAAATGGAATAATACATTTTTAAATTTAAATCACCAATAAAATGGAATTCGAATTGAATGTACAATTCCTTTTTTGAATAATTTTTGCGTTCCATTTTTTTAATTTCGAAAATTGATTCCTTCAAATTCGATCTGTTCAAATTTCGAATTCTGTGTTTAAATTTTGGAAAAATTTAAAATTCGAATTTTGAATGTTATTAGCTAAAGTTAATTCTTTGTTTTTTAATAGCTTAAAATTGTACGTAGCTTTCTAGTGCCAATACGGTTACGATAAAGCCTGCGCCCAGTTGTAACCGACCCGCGGACTCGTGCCGACGTCTGCGTGTCGTAGACGTCAAAAATAGAACAATATAGATTTTTATTTTCCACAAAGGACAATGGTTTAGTGTTCACGATTAGTGTATAGTTTATTAAGAAGTTTTCAATCCGAGTGTTTTTGGTAAAGTGCGTATATCGTGTCTGTTTTATAAAGGCTATCAAATTTGACCCTACACGTATTTGTATTGACCATATATTTGTATAAGAATACATTCTAATGTATGAAAGTCGACGTTTGTATAATCACGTCTGCAATATGTCAAATTACGTGAAAGGTCCGCTACAGCTACGGTCTGGCATGTCTGTTCGTTTATTTATCCTTGGTATATCTTTACGAGGTTAAACGTAATGACTCCTTGGGATTTACTACAATAGTTATTAACATAAATAGTTTATCAACCTAATTTATTAATTATATTAATGTATTGGAACTAACAATTATTTGACAATGTATGCCAAGGATACACGGATATTTTTTCAGCCAAAAATGTTCAGTGCATAATAATATGGAGCTGTCATTTATATAAGAAAATCCTGTTCCTTACGGACAATTTAGTTTAAGCACAGTTGCAGTACCTACATGCCTAATTTACGACAAAATTCAATTGTCTATAAGGAAGACGAATATTTGTGAGTTACGTTAATAACGGTCACAAGGTTCCTTAAATTCATTCAGTTATTTAACGTCTTTATAAGGAAATATTACATTTCAGGACGATAAATTTTATAATGGGTTACTAATGTTGTAGATGGTTGTAATACTACGTTTTATGTGGTTTTATTGTCAGGATAATATCTACGTAATTCAGAAAAATTGTCACTATTAAGTTTACAATGTTACATAATATTGATCACATAACCAGGTTAAAACATAAATCATGAACCTACCAGCTAGAACAAATATTAAATAAGATTTTCATTACTTATACCTATAATACATAAAAATACTCTACATTTTCCAAAAATATACATTTCAGTATAAAAAGTATAGATAATTTAATATACCTATGCAATATTATATTTCGATACTAAACTTTATATACTAGCTGACTATACTATAGAATTGGTCACCACTCTAGACAGTAGTTAAACCTATTGTCTAATCAAGCATACAGGAGGAGGACATAGGACAAGCGAGCAAAGGAGACAATGTTTTTGAAGTGAAACTTCTTGAGGCGCTTTGAGAGTAAAATTTCAAAAAGTTCTCATCAAAATCCGTTGCGTAGTTTTACAAATTTAAGCATACATTCTAATATATCATTCTAATATACCAGCTTTATATTCAGGTTATACCTATCTGTATTCAGAAATTCATCCGCTTTGCTACAGTACTTTTTACGTAATCAATCAATTTACAAACACAGAAACAATACTCTTTATTACTTGTATTCGTAGTCAATAAACATGTTATGTAAATCTATATTTTATATAGGTAATATCAATAAATCTTTTACGACACAACAATTGAACTCTTGCCAATTCAATCAAAAAACAAAAGCAAATCTATACATCTGTCAGAAATCCTTCAATAAATAATGTAAGTACGTAACAAACAAATAGTATAAATAGTTTAGTTTCAATATTGCTTACCAGTTTTGCTTTTATACGACTAGATGGCGTTCTATGAAACCTAGGCATTTTCATTCAATATTTTGTAGGCTCTGAACTTAATTTGTTCGAGGAATCACTTCATAGTTTAAAACAAAGTCGCTTTCTTTGTCCGTATGTATGCTTAAATTTGTAAAACTACGCAACGGATTTTGATGAGAACTTTTTGAAATTTTACTCTCAAAGCGCCTCAAGAAGTTTCACTTCAAAATTATTGTCTCCTTTGCTCGCTTGTCCTATGTCCTCCTCCTGTATGCTTGATTAGACAATAGGTTTAACTACTGTCTAGAGTGGTGACCAATTCCTACAATTATTGTTCTCAAACTTGGCTTCTATATGAATTACCCATTGGCAATGACCCATCAATAAACTGACCGCACCTAACATTGCTTAACCTTCGGATTATTAAATCGTGCGACAGTATTAGTTAATTAAGCATATTTGAAATAAGTAGTATAAGCTCAATAAATTTTGTAGAAATCAGTATTGAAAATAGCATTTTATTCCTATAATCAATAACCTATTTATTGCTGTAGTGACAGATAAATACACAAAGGTCAGGGGTTCGACCCAAGCCCCTTATCATTTATGTAGTTGTAACTTTAATATTAGAAGAGTATATTTTTACGTTGACTGTTTTTTTATAACTATTTAAATATTCAATAGTTGTAAAAAAACAATTCGCTTTCTTAATCCAATCTTTTTTTTACATTTCACATGAATACGGACACACACACAAACACAAGTAGGTACCTCTTAGATTTTGTTTCACTTCTAATTGTATTTTATCTCTTGTTTATAAAAAATGTTGCATGTTTACATATTATATCAAAAACTAATGAAATATTATATTATATCAATTGCTTTTAATGGAATAAATTTTTATAAAATAGCTCTACAATAGCTGTACAATATTTTTTTAAAACTGAAAAATATGTAATTTTCAATCCCTTGATCTAGAAGTAAAATATAATAGTATGGTAAAAACTTAACCCTTAATTGTATATATTTTAATTAACCATAAGCTTGTTACATAAATTAAAATTAAAAATCTGTAACTAAAATTCAATTTTGTTACTGTCTTTTCATTATATTAGGGCCGCATTCTATCATAATTCATACAAAAATAATTGTTCCTTCAGACGGAACTCAAGAACGAGTCCTTTAAGGGTATTTGCTAAATAATATACAGAAAGAAACATAAGCAAGGCACTTTTGTCGCAAAAATAAATTTTGCAGAGGGTGAAATAGGAGATAGTAATTTATAACGGGAACGGTTGTCGTTCGTTTTCTGTAGCTGGGAAAGCTTTATAATATTAAATACTAGCTTTCCGCCCGCGGCTTGGCCCGCGTTTTCAAAGAAAAACCCGCATAGTACCCGTTCCAGTGGGAATTCTGGGATAAAACCTATCCCATGTGTTAATTCAAGTTACCTTATATCTGTGTGCTAAATATCATTGTAATCGGTTCAGTAGTATTTGCGTGAAAGAAAAACATACATACATACACATACATCCATCCTCACAAACTTTTGCATTGCATTTATAATACTATTAGTAGGATAGGATAGGATAGGATCATAACAGATAAATATCAGATTTATATAGGAAATATAACACGTCATTTCTGTCTTAAAAGTATATTAAAACAAAGTGTTTTACTACTTGCAAATTACAGTCTAATTTTATCACACATTATCTTTTCAATTGCTTTGTAATTGTGCTATACAAATTATTTATCTCTACATAAAGACGTCGTTAATTCTCACATAAATTTAGGAGTCTTTTAGTAATAAATCTATACTAATATTGTAAAGCTGAAGAGTTTGTTTGTTTGTTTGTTTAAACGCGCTAATCTCAGGAACTACTGGTCCGATTTGAAAAATTATTTCGGTGTTAGATAGCCCATTTTTCCAGGAAGGCTATAGGCTATATATCATCACGCTTAGACCAACAGGAGCGGAGCAATGCGGGTGAAACAGCGGGGAACAGCTAGTCTGTTATGAAAAGATATGCCACAGTGTTTAGACGCGAACAAGAGCTCGTCGCATTACTTATTTTTATTTCTGTCAGAAAAATGCTACTATAAAAGAAAATAAAACAATAAAAAACAGAGGCAGGGTCGGGGCGTGGGTTTAGTATAATAAACATTGTATAAACAGCTTCACACAAAGTCAATCACTTTTCATCCATATACATAGCTATAGTTTCATATAATCATAGTGCCTACAAAGTATTAATTTTCTTTGTGGAGCTTAGTTATTTTGCGAACTCGACCAGCAATGATTAATTAAATAGTCTTGTTACAATCAATGTTTGACGTCATCTTATTGTTACGTAAGGGAAGACGTATAAGGTTAGATACTATTTACATGCAAAGGGAAGCCCTTTTAATGGACGAAACAGAAGGTGTTTAAGATTGAAGTTGTAAGCCGATTTGTTGAGCTTTATGATGTTGTAGCTTCTGATTGGATTAGGCTTGATCTAAATCAGTTTTGTGTTGTTGAAATATCTGTAATATAAGTCAGTTTATACTTTTGTGTACATCTTTTAAACTGACATTATTGTCTGCCTTCTCAAGATAGTGATCGAAATTATTGTTTTCTTCTATTTACGTTATTTATTAAGAGCTTCTATAACGTAATTAACACCATGATACATTATTTTAAAGAATATACTTACAATTAGATCCCTAGATTTTTTTAAATTTTAAAATTACAACATTACAACTGCCTACTGCCGACGGTCCCGGGTTCGATCCCCGGTCAGGGCAAATATTTGTGTGATGAACTCAATTATTTGTTCTTGGGTCTGGGTGTTATTATCTATATATATATGTATTTATTAAATATTATATTTATCGTCGCCTAGTACCCACAACACAAGCCTTAATTGAGCTTACTGTGGGAGTAGGTCGATTTGTGTAATAATGTCCTATAATATTTATTTATTTATTTATTTTAGATTATATGTCATTTTCTAATAGGTAACTATTAGATAATTTCAAAATTTAAACCTTAGTTAAAGCACCTTTCTGCCGCACTTAAACACTAGATTTACTTTATTTTTTCCAATATTACCTGATAACAATAGATGAGCAAACATAATATTAGTCTAAGACTTACCTCATCATGTTAATCACCAACCATACTATATTCAACATAAGAACTGCGTTTATAAATGGCTCTATGTATGCTCTACCAAGCAGCTTAACTTCAGAGCTTCAAAGGTAAGCAGTAAAAATAACACAGATGTTCCTTACTGATAATTATTGAAATTAGTATTTTTAAGCCAGCGCAGGTCAAATTGCATAAACAGGCAGTAAATTTTCTTGACCTACTCAACAAGGAATTTATATTTTCTAATTAGTAAGCAGTTCTTTTTATTCAGGCCGCTTGTTTCTACTACGTATGGATTTACTCGAGGAAAAAATAGCCTTTGTTATAAAGAATTTTACAATTCACTTATTCTAACGTTTTATAATAATATTATTGACAAAAAAATATGATTAATTGATTTTGAAACGTTCTAATCTTATATATAAAATTCTCGTGTCACAATGTTAGTCTGCATACTCCTCCGAAACGGGTGGACCGATTCTCATGAAATTTTCTGTGCATATCGAGTAAGTCTGAGAATCGGCCAACATCTATTTTTCATATGTACCACGGGCGAAGCCGGGGCGGGCCGCTAGTAATAAATAATTACTCCTTATTTTTAATCTCCATTCATTTACAACCATTGATTTACTCTCGTCTAAAGTTTTTAAAACGTTTAATGTTCAACTTTTCAAAAAAATTGTTACCTATATGCATTTTAGACGCGTTAGGCAAACATACATTTTAGTATTGCCTCTTTAGATTCAACTTATCAAATACCTAAACCACATAATAATTAACATAACAAAGTATAGTAAGTAGCCTACACAGTACATTCCAGCAGATCGTATTTTCATTTAAAAACCCTGCATAAAGCCCAATTAAAAAAATTACCACATGCAATTTTCTGTTTTTAAATTCGTGCATTTCGCATACAATTAAAGTTTCGCTTTAAGCACTAGGTACTCAATTTGACAAACACGCACTGTTCCCTCGACCTCCTTGCCCTACTGCGCACTAGGGTTATACTGTGGTTATACATAGTAACCGTTTCCAACCAAGGTCGTGGCTAAATGCGGTTAACTCTATTAAACTTTCTTTGTGAGAATTGTTGATAATACAGTAAGAATCATAATAGTATCGAATATTTTGTGTTGTATTCATTGGTATTATTGTTCGTAGAGCTTCATTGAGTTTTCGCTTTGGTAGCTAGAAATTAGCGTAAAGCAGTCTTGTTTATACTAGGTATCTTAAATATTGCATGATATTATTTAATCTTTCTTCAAATCCAAATGTCTATTGCCATACTTGATAAAAACTTAAGAAGCTTAATGTGAACTACGAAAACATAATACATCACATGCATATTTTTGCTATAAGTGGAATACAATATTTTAACACTGCCAATTACTTTAATGATATTTTTCTTTAAAAGACCTTTACACCGTTCATGTTTAAACAAAAGCAATCACAATTGGCGACAGTAATATTTACACAAAAAAATGTGTACGTGTACTAGTGTACACTTTACTATTTATGCAACTTTACAGAAATACATACACGCGTGATTCGACGTATTTCTGTAAAGTTGCATATATGCTATATGATGCTGCTGCTATATGATTCGACGTATTTCTGTAAAGTTGCATTACAGAAATATGTCAAATCACGCGTGGTAGGGATAAGAAAAAGATGGCGCGTAACGGAAAAATGTAACGCGTAACGAAAAAATGTTACACTAAATTTTTTTCCAACCCCGATAAAGAAGTTTCACTTCAAAAAATAGAGCTTGTTATTTTTTAAAACAATTTAACCTAAATAATCCCCTATATAAAGGTAACCTCATCAACACTAAAACAGGATACTTACTCCCAAGAAAATATAACAAAAGTTCTCTCAATAATGAAACTACAAGATATCTTATTTATAGACCACGTCACTCCACCTTGCTTCCGACCTGATTGCTTCAACGAGAATAGCCACGCTACGTAGCTGTATGTATCGAGTTTATGTACCGTAAATCATTTTATGCAATAACTAGCTGTGCCCTGCGGTTTTACCCGCAGTGCTCCACTCCTGTTGGTCTTAGCGTGATGATATATAGCCTATAGCCTTCCTCGATAAATGGGCTATCTAACACCGAAATAATTTTTCAAATCGGACCAGTAGTTCCTGAGATTAGCGCGTTCAAACAAACAAACAAACTGTTCAGCTTTATAATATTAGTATAGATATAATTTAATAGATAACTAGCTAGAGCGGCTTCGCAAACTTTGTCTAAGGCGCGGGACATATACAAGCGGCGCGGCGCGCATCGGGCGCACCGCGGGCGCACTGCCGGCGCGCCTCGGGCGCGCTGTTGGCGTCCGAAAATGATATTTATATAGAGTGGTTAAATGCATTTTCTTCATGCATAATTTAGTAAAATTATGTTTTTTGTGCTAAAAGAGATTAACATTAATTTGAAAGTAACGATTTTGTTTTGATAATTCCTTGTAAGTAAATAGCGAGGATAACCCCACGATTGCAAATATATCTTTGTTGGAAATGTTGGAATTTACTTGGAAAATTCTATAGTACTTTTAAAGTAATTTTAAAGTAGTACTGGTGTAATGATGGAAGAAAAGAAGGTTAAAATAACACAAAATTTATATTGTACTAGCGGTCCGCCCCGGCTTCGCCCGTGGTACATATTTCGCAATAAAAGGTAGCCTATGTTCTTTCTCAGGGTCTAAAGATTATCTGTGCCAAATTTCATCAAAATCGGTCCAGTACCTAGTTTATGCGTGAAAACCATACATACATACATACATACATACATACATACATACATACATACATACATACATACATACAAACCTTTCCTCTTTATAATATTAGTATAGATAAAATATGGTTTTCAAACACAGGTTTACATTTAAACCATATAAATCTTATCATTAAAATCTCAGTTCAAAAGTATTTACAGTACTGATCATTCCACAATAGTATTACAATTACAAATAAATAAAAAACACAATCAAAATCAGGATTATCTTTATTTCTGACATTGTAAATACATGGGAACTTTCATTATGCTCTTCTTCATTTTCACTTTCCCTACTGCCATCACCTGTGTAAATCATTTCATCGATTAATTCAATTCACATTTAAAAACAAAACGAAGAAGGGTATGTAATAGCAGCTCTATATAATTCCACACAGAGAGAACACATTTTTGACTGACAGGCTACCGTCTCCTACCACCCGATTTGTTTTTGATTGTGTATGACCGTGAATTGACCTCTATTTGGATGCGATGGGGGAAGCGCGCCTGCGGTACGCCTGCGGTACGCCCGCGGCGCAACCGTGGCGTGCCGCCTCGACGCCTGTCCAAAATTCTTTCATACAAAATGTATAAGAAGGACGTGGTGCAAAACAGATTCAAGAGGTGCGCTTATGGCACGCCCGCGCCCGCGCCGCTTGTGTTTGACCCGCGCCTTAAAGATCAAAGCATTCATAGGAATGGAGAGACAGTTATAGCGAATTTGTTTAAATACTACTATAGCTTCCGCCCACGACTTTGTACGTGCATCCCCATTTTTCCCCGTTCCCGCAAGAATTTGGGGAAATCCTTTCTTAGCGGATGCCTACGTCCTAACATCTACCTGCATGCCAAATTTCAGCCCGATACGTCCAGTGGTTTGGGCTGTGCTTTGATAGATCACTATATCAGTCACCTTTGAGTTTTATATACATATATATAGATGTAGTGATAAGCTGGAAGTTGGAACCCGCGGTTCCGCTTGCGTGATATCCCAATAAAAAATATTATATGCTAATCCAGACAACAACCTATTTCTGTACCAAATTTTATACAGATCCGACCAGCTGTTTTTGCGTTAAAGCGCAGCAAACATACTATAGATTCTTACAAACTTTTGCGATAATATTGTAGGAGTCAACATATTTGGGTATCATTTATTGGTTTCTAGCGACCCGCCCCGCTTTGCGGCTGCAATGCTGATGTATTACGTATAAACCTTCCTCTTGAACCACTCTATCTATTATCTCTATCTATTAAAAAATCGCATCAAAATTCGTTGCGTAGTTTTCGACAGATCGCATACAGTAGGACAGACGGCGGATATCCGCTTTGTTTTATACGATGTACGTTTTTTTGTTTGTTATATTTGAAGATTTTGTAGAGACGTTTAAGTGTATGAGATCGATGATATTATGAAGTGGCAAACAATTCAAAAGGGCCATTAGCACTGAAGTTGTTATTCATAAGAAGGGCGATTAAATCCCCTTGAAAAGAAAAGCTTTTCAAGCCTTCTTCAAGCAGATCAAAATGTTTGTATCGATTTCTCTCTACAAAACTTGTTCTATTCATTTTATTTATAATTAGATCAAAAGTTGAATTTTTCTTTTTCGTTGTTTGACAGATTCTTTGTTATTCTTTTCTAACGTCGAAATTTAACTCCAGAAGAATAGTTTTATTGGTTGTTCCATTTCTAACTATTTTATACAAAGGCTTTAGGTTTTATATAAAGCAGGTTCTTATTTATTTATTTATTTATACTCTTTATTGTGCTGCCAAAATACATAAAATACAAAAAAAACTTATTCTCAAAGAAAAACAGCACAGAAGGCGGCCTTATCACTTAAGAGTGATCTCTTCCAGGCAGGTTCTTATTAAATTAGACTTGAGCTGTTATATTCAGTCGGTTTTGAAAACTAAATATAAACCATTTATGAATTTATGTATTTATTCCTCTATTGTACCAAAGATTGTCTGGAAGAAATCGCTCTAAGCGATAAGACCGCCAATTGTACTTAGTGTAAGTTATATTTAAGTGTTTGTATTTCTTGTTTTGTTACCTTTAAGTGCAATAAAGTAAGTATTTATAAATAAATAAATAAAAATATAAACACTTTGATCATTAATCACAAAGTCAATAAATGATCGAAGTGTAAATATGTTTATCCATTCTTACTTTGCAGAATTACCATAGAAGCCATTAATACTAAGGACATTACTTACTTCCATTTTATCTTTTATTTTCTGTTTTGCATATTAAACCAATATTATGTTAACTTATCTAACTGTTGCTGTTTAAATTATAGCCAATTTATTGTTACACATTACTGACAAAAAGTAAAAAGATTTGTTCACTACAAAAACACCTTTACGTAAATATCTATTTGAATTTTTTTCTACATTACCTTTAATTATGTTAAGTACATATTCATTACTAGCTGCTCCGCGCGGTTTCACCCCCGTGGCTCCACTCCTGTTGCCCGTAGCGTGATGAAATATAGCCTATAACCTTCCTCGATAAATGGGCTATCTAACACCGAAAGAATTTTTCAAATCGGACCAGTAGTTCCCGAGATTATAGTGCGTTCAAACAAACAAACTCTTCATCTTTATAATATTAAGTAGTATAGATTATTACATACCAATTACATTTCACGTAGATAATTGACCAAAAAACAAAAAGATCTACTAAATGAAACAAAAACACCTTTACGTTAATATCTAGTATTTTTCTTCTCTATTACCTTTCGTCATGATATGCATAAGTAGCTTATGGTAAACAGATTACAAGGGCTCAGAATTCCTGTATATGTACGGTATTTAGATTGTAAGCATGTAGCTGTGGTCAATACGACTTACCTTAAACGACTTCTTACCCTTGAGTTGTTTAGGTGTTAATATGTTCATTAGATCTTACGCTATGTGTGTAATCCCTGAAATGCATTCTTTTCAAATTAAGTATGTTTTTCTTGTGTAAAATTATTGATGGTAGAACGTTGTGTAATGAACGTAGAGAATGTAGTTTATTCCAAGCAATACATAAGTAAACTTTTTTTATGATAGCAGTTAAAATGAAGAGGTATGTCTGAATTGTAATTCCTTACTTATAATAAATAAATAAAATGTTTCAGGACAATTTTCACACACGGCACGATCTGATTCCATACTAAGCTTTCACTTGAGTTATGGAAACCAGAAGGCTGATATACATACATATATAACTTTAAATAAATACTCATATAGATAATTAACACCCAGTTCATCACACAAATATTTGCCCCGGGTGGGAATCGAACCCACCACGACCTCTGGCTTGGAAGGCAGGGCCACTAGCAACCAAGCCAACCGGTCAGTCGATTCTTATGTATTATCTACACTTATATTTACTCTACACTCTATAAACAAATTTTGACGTATATATCCTTAATTTATTATAGTAGTGTGGTTTTGTTTCCAGTTGTACATTAGCACAAAAAAGTGATTCTCAGCCTATTATTTAAATTTAATTCTGTATACTATAAATTAATTATCTATCTCAGACCTCTCTTTGCGTTCCCCTGGGATAAATTTTTGTATAAGTTTAGTGTCTTTAAAATCCTTGCCTAAGATTTCATACAATTAGTTTAAACCAAGGACACAATATGAAACAACTAAGGAAACATTCATGTGTACAAAATATAGTGCCTTGTGTCAAACGTAACAAAAATATTTTGATATTTTCACAATAAAAAGTGGAACATAAAGAACGTAACATATAATGAGTTATTTAAAAGAGTCTGCAAAAAGCTTTGGTTAGTTTCAAATTAAAAACGTTTGAGCTGTTTGAAATAAAACTCTTTAATATTGACATGAAGATAATATAAAAAGGATGGACTATTAAAGAGTAAAAGTTGGAGTTAATAAGGCTATTTTTCTATGAATAGTGCATTAAAGTTATTTTTAGTAATGAAGTACCTAATCACGAAGAATATACCTACTTTTGTTATTGTAAATATATTTTGGTATATTTAGGTACTGATCATGTTGGTAGAAATTATATTTATTTTTGTACGATTTATGATCCCCAAAACGCATGACAACTATTTTTCATTGCGTTTTTTTTCTAATACAGTGCAATTTATGTATATTATGAAATTAATATTAGCTCTAGGCTCTACATCATATTCAGGATCACATTAAATTCAATTGACATTGTATTGTATGCGCTGAACACGATTCATCTCAACGTTATTTCATAAATTAATTTACATTTGAATCTATTTATTATTGAATTTGTATCCATTTCAATTCAACAAGTACATGTTACCTATTTAAATTGAGTGAGTATTTAAATCGCTAATCGTTTTATAAAAAGTTTATACAATATGCTCTTTCCAGATAGAGCTCTATACACTTTTCGTAACATCTCTTCTCACCATACATATTACTATATTTACTTACTTACAATAACTTACAGTCAATATTCGTCCTAAATAGTAAATACTTACAGTAGAATATTACAATAATACAGTATTACAATATTATTTCCTATTGTAATACTGTGGTAACACTGTAAGTATTTAGAAAAAAGCAAAAGCAGAACAGAATAGCAATTCCAACAAGAGCTTACATAACCCATCAAATGGAACACTTTTAACCAAATATTCTTGCCAGAAATATCTGACGGCTGGTGGTCGAATCGATACGCTCGGTAGACAGGCAGGCGTCGGCTTGTACCTAACATTCCATTGGACATATTTTATAGGTACTTATATCACTATAGTTATAGTAGGTATAGTGATTAATGATGCATTATATCATGTTTGTCCTTCCTGATATTGACATTTTGTCAAGATTCAACGTCCTTTTACTGTGGGTTTTGTTTTTGGATATTATATAGTCATATTACAAGCGTGATTCTGTGATATTTAGATACAAAAATTAGAAAAAAACTGGCCTTCAAGATAGTAAGTTTATCAGTAGTTTGAATATTTAGGGTCTACAAGTGAAATAGGTGTTTATTTGGGAGATATTTTATTATTAACTAAGTACATAATAAAGATATATAAACTGAATTAGAATTATTATATAGTTTCATTGAAGGTTCCAATTATTGTATTTAAAAATGTTAAACGATTTTTAAGAGTTTTATAACCAGCAGCATCTTATTATGTAAATCAATGATTTAGGGGACGTATCGAACAATGTAATAATTGATGAATTCATGAACATTTAACGAAGCAATATTTATTTAAATTATCGTGATCCATTATTCAAATATGGAAATGAACATAAACATGAAGTTGTTTAAAAATGACGAACTTATTTAGCAAATGATTCAACATTGCTCTATAATAGGAGTATAAACAATCGAACAGATATGAAATTATCAATAATTACAAGCTAGCCTTTATAAAACATGCACGCTAAAAATGTAAATACGACGTTTTTAATAAAAGTATACAACTCGTTTAAAGTGTTAACTCATTAAGACTGATAAAGCTTGAAATGATACAGCCGAGCTGAAACAAGCGCTATGATCGCTTCTAGCGAGCTCACGCCAACATGGCCGACGAAGAAGAAAAACTGCCGATACCTCCCACATTCCTCGAGAAACTTCTGTTCTACACGACAGCTACGTTCGTCCTTCTCGCGATATTCAGCCTGTTCGCCTTCCTCTTCTTAGTACCGTTCGTGATAGAGCCAGCCTTCACCACCATATTCATGCAGTTTGATCCCGTCGGCGCGTTATGTGTCACGGCTGAAGTGAAGCATTTGGTCGGCGCGAGCAACTGCTCCTGGGCGTCCTGCAGGGAAGGTTGTACCAAAGACCTCTTCGAATGCACTCAGATACGAGTTAACTACAAACTTGGCTACCCTCCGAATATATCAGCCACCGATTACGAAGCTCTCATCAGAGCTGAAAGATCTCTGAGGAAAGATTACGATTACGAAAACTACGAATCACCGTTGGATAAAATAGACACCGAAATGGAAGATTTAGAATTGCCCGAAGTTATTCCAACAGGATTGCAAGGCAACGACTCAGAATGGTATTTCACTGGTGCTAGGTTATTCCCGAACGTTAAGGGATGCGGTTATCCACCTATTTTAAATTGTACTATATTTTATGGCAAATATAGACCACTGGGCAACAATTATACTTGTTATTATAGTCGCGTTGACCCCGGATTAGTGATCACGGAATTGGACATGTGGCAGAATACGCTCAATTTAGTTTACGCCATGGCCATTCCGATTCCATCCTTTTTTATTTCGGTGATATACCTAACAATTGCGTACTTTAAAATTTACAATACTGAGGAGGAATCTGAACAAGCGCCTCTGCAAAGTGATGCTGAGGCCATGGCAACAGGAGACGATGGAAAACCAACGACTCCTGGGTCCGATACATTTAGGGAAGATTTAGCTTGTTTTGGCCACCAATTAAAGTTGCAGTTAGCTAACGATAAACCAAAGGAGGGCTTTGAATCAAATAGTCCTCCTATTTCCAACTCTGCGTCACTGTCTGGGTAAGTAGAAGAAAGATTTAATTTAATTATATTTGTTTGATGGTGGAAATAGTTGTAGAGAGTAGAATATTTCATAAACATGTAGATTTGTGTAAAAATTTTACCTAAATATTGATGTGAAATAAATATTTTAACAATGTAGTAACGCATGAATGTAGTTTAGTATCTGGAAGAACTATTCTTATTGGAAAGGAGTAAATTATGTAGGGAAAACTAATCAAATCAGATGAATCTCATACAAAAATTTTAGTAACTCATAACATAAATTGTGAATAAATTTCTTCGACAGGACCAAATCATCTTTCGTGAACGCCTAATGAAACTAGAGTTACAAAGGTATGGTGAATGAAATTTCGAATTCAAACTGAAAAGGTAGCTTTCCAATGATTTGCATTCATACTTTCTTCTTTTGCTTTATGATTTCGAGCACATTTGCAATTGCAAGATTCACGAAAAGATTTAAAAGTGAAACAAAATTGCGTTTATAATTTGTATGACTATTCACCTTTTTAATTCCAGCAAGTAGGTTCGTCGATATATAAATTTCAGATAAGCTTTTGAATTGGTTAGTGATGCAAATTTATGCATAGAGCATGTTAATTGGAGTAATTGGATTAAATAACCAAGCAGCTTAGGAAACAGTATTTTACCTGGATTGTCTGCCTGCTTTTTTTTGAACTAACTTGATGTTCTTTTTTATGTTATGCTACTTGCTTTACCATTTACAGTTTACACGTTTTGATCTACAATTGGTACACAATTTGATTTAATACCATTTAATGTACCTATGCTTTTTTATGTTCTCGTGGCACGAAAAATTGCTTGCATTTTTATTATAAGATATTTATATTTGAATTTAATATGATTTTGTGCATGTGTACCTAATCCTTAAATATCAATTTTAAAGAGTACCATTAGATAATGAAAAAAGATATTAAGTGGTTACACAGCAAGAATATAAATATCAAATTATAATTCACAACCTTACTCGTGAATTCGTGATGTCCAATCCCAACTAAAACAACTCAAGAGAAAAATGTGTTTCAAAGTGGTACCTAACAAATTTTATTTTCCTTTCAATAAATTTACATTTCAATTTACTCTCAGTAAATAGTGTCATGGTTTCATCGAAAATTTAGTTAATACGTTTGAAGAGACAAAAGTAATGAAATCTTGATAATACGATCGAAAAGTCAATTTCTCATCAACTACGATTGAAGAGACAAGTTCTAATAAGAGTTATAAAATCTTGATAAATACTATTGACAAGTCTCAACTTCTAAACTTTGCTTTCAGATGACACGGCTCCTGAAAATGCTTTGGATACAAAGTGCATCATGAATTGAACATTTCAATGGACTTGTAATCTCTCGCCTGCGTGCTTTCGCTTCGAGTGAAGTGCTTGTGTTGTGACATTCCGTGACAGCTGACGAACGAATCAAATTCGTTTTTAATAATGTAACGGAAACGGTACCAAAAGATTTAGCAATGTAACGGGATCGGTACCAAGAGATTTTAGCAATGTAATGGGAACGGTACCAAGAGATTTTAGCATCGTAACAAAAAAGGTACCGAGAGATTTTAGCAATGCAACGGGAACGGTACCAAGATATTTTAAGTTATTAGTGAGTTAACGATGACGTCGCTTATTAGCTAGTTCATTTAGTAACGAAATTTAGATTAATTTTATGTTTTAGTTATCGAAAATTGTGATCAATCGTTGTCACGGAAGATTTAGGAATTTTTCAAGTGTGGTCGTATGATGTATGTGTCAAATGCACGCGTGCTAAACAATGAAATATTATAGCAAAACGCTGGTAAATCCATTTAAACTGAGGTTAGTGTAAATAATTACATGAACAAGGTTATAAGTAAGAGTATGTAATAATCGAACGATTAAACACAGCTTAAACGGTCGTTATTTTGAATGTAACTTTCATTAATTTCTCGTAGATAGGATAAGATAATTTAACATCAAATGAATATTGTAATTAATTCAATCTTATTTTAAAGTGTTGCGCTATTTAATTATTTTTAAAATTTATATTTTATACCATTTACCATTCGTAATTCTAAACAAATGATTCACGAGTCGTCCCTGCCAGTAGCAAGTATTGATTCTTCCGTCCCGAGCCTAAACTTTTTAAAAATTCAACGATATTTATTGTCCATTATAGTGATCCGTACCGACTATCCAACCAAAAACAAAAGATGTTATTTGGTATGTGGCGTCTATCGATCGAACGTGCTTTTCCAATCATAACTGCTGTACTAAAAGTAATACTCCGTCTAATAATGCTCAAAAATAAACCGTTTTGGAAACTTTAATTGGTTTATTTAGGTGGCTTAAGGCTTTTCGCTGATAAATTTACACTTTCAACTCGAATTTCTTCAATCTTAGATGAGCTAAGACATTTAACGATAACATCATTTTCATGTGAAAACTTTGTTGCTAAAATGCATTTCTTTTCATAAAATGAATTATAATAACGAAAGATTTTTCTTTGCTTTTTGAATACTACTAAAATTTCATTTATTCTCTAAATAGACAATTTTAACTGTGTCACTCAAAGTTTTTTTTATCTCAATAAAATTATAACTACCCTGCTTACTTATGTGTGTAATAAAATAGAAATAAAAGCTTCTAGAAGCCGCTAGAAAAGAAAGCCTTTTCCATGTTGTGTGTCATTGTTATTTTATGTGTAAAATAAATACTTATAATATAAAAAAGACGACTGTGTTATTCCGAATACGCTCGGATTAATATAAAATGTATCTTATTATAAACGTTTTGGAATTCGCTTGATATTGTTACACGAAATAAAATTGATAATACTTATTGTTTTTATACATGTTTTCCTTTTATATTTCTATAATTTAATAATATTGTAATGTTGTAATAATGCTTTTAATGTTACTCTGACGGTTGATATGAATATCATAATTGTTTGTCATATGAATTATAAGTTAGAAGGCTTGTGTATAAACGTAAGCATACACTATTTATATTTATACAATAATATTACGTAACAACTGTACTGTATTGACGAGAAATCTATGGTTTACCTTATACTTAAAAATTAAATCATTGATAAATATTTATTTTTCACCACGAAATATAGCTATATAATTTGGATATACATGTTTATTAGGAAGAAATGTTGAAATTTATAGATTATTAATTAATAATTCAATAATTAAGATTGTAATAAGGACGCTTAGAATATTTTTAGAATATCGCAAAGTACCCACGCGCACATTTAGTATGTAAAAAAGAAAAAAAAATACTAAACATAATAATTTATTGTACGCTTGTTTAACTTTATTAATTGTAATTAATTATAATAATTACTTGGTGATGTTATTATAATGTTTTCAGTTATACAGGGTGTCCCACTTTTTGTATACTAAGCTCAAAGGAGGTTATAGTTTTGCATACGCTGAGTACGTAAAAAAATACTAATAAAATTCCAGACGCATTTTTTTTCGGATAGATGAATTCTTAAAACTCTATGTGTACACCCCTAACAAGCAACACGCCCAAATTTGCCACCCGCACATGAGATATCGTTTAAGATTATGTTTTCATAGACAAAATGCTCACATTAGAGAAGCGGTATATGCCGGCTGCGCGGAGCTAGAGAAGAAAACATAGATTTTCAGGAAAAGTTTTGACGTGATTTTGTTGTTTAAATATTTTTTACGTGATCAGTGTATGCAAAACTACAAGTTCCTTCGCGCTTAGTATACCAATAGAAGGACACCTTGTATTATAATTCGTCTCGAAAAGCAATCACAAAATATCAAGTTGTGAATTAATGTCAAATTATTTTAGGTAAAGCCCATGTAAAGCTTTTCACAGAGATCCGAACTACGCTAAAATAATCTAAGAGAAATGTTGAAACTTATATTATCGTATTTTATTAAGTTTATACTATATAGAATTGATATCATTTATTTACATGTTCCTTTTGTAATCTGTAAGTTTGTGAATATTTGCTTCGATGTGATAACGCTTATTGTGATGGAATAACAATAGGTAATATTATATTATGTATAGCATTAACCAATCAAAACAGTATAATAATATGCGAAAATTAATATAAGGCTTCACATTTCCACAGTGCACTTAAGTTGTTTAGATGTAGATCAAATAATGCAGATATCTAAATGTGTATTTTGTTTTTTTGAATTTAAAAAATTTGAAGTGATTGCCTGTTTATTATGGTTGTTTGCGAATGATGCTGGTTTAATAGTGCATTATGTGGGTTCAACGATGAGTTAAAATTACATAGTTAAAACACAAAAAATAATGTCTAGTTTTTTTGGTGTGGTGTCTCTCAATGTTAGCCAGAAGGGCTTCTACATTTTAACGCGGACGTGTGAACTGAAGGTTCACCCTGGTAGCGACATGCGCAAGGGCGTCCCCCCTTGACGGGAACTTGAACCTGGGCTTGGGCTGTCGCTTGAGTGGAGGAGCCATAGCCATAATAGCCACAATAGCCAAAATAAACAGGCAAATTACGTCTCTAACTGACCGAAATATTAATAGTTGGCACTCAAATTAATATTTAATACATTGTCGTTAACCACAGTCACTGCCAAAATGTGGTCTCACCGAACGCTTTCTAACAGAAACCTGTCCAGAATTAAATATAAGAAAAAACCGCTTTTATATTCATTTATAAGCTTCCAAACTTTGTTGTAAATATTTCCCTGATTATATACAATTCTTGAAATTCTGCACACATAGTGTGTACATTATAATATTATTTGGAGAAAAGTCTGGCACATTTAAGCTGCACTTGACAGTCAAAGATCAACTATAAAGCAATGTGTTAAGAATCAAAATGTATTGTTAATTTAACAAACTAATGTATGACTGAGTACAGTCTTTAATTTCAAGCCAATAATCAGATATTTCAAAAAAATTTTTTTATGATATTCCTTGTAATACGGTATTGAAAGATGTTATAAAAATGGCTTTAATTTTGAATTTAATAAATTAATATAATTTATGTTGCAAATATGCCTAGCAATCGCTTAAGTAAATACGGGCACAATTAAAATAATATTGCTTCGAGTCTGGTTTGATAATTTCAGGGCGTTTTGGAATGTTATCATATTCAATTACTTCGCTTCTAATAGCAAATAATTTAACCGAATGGGTTTTCTTTTAAATATGCAAATTTAAATCAACACAATGTTTAATTATAAAATAATAACGCAATGCCCAATTTGCTAAAAATACTTTTAATTTTTTTGACAAGAAAAACTATATGCATAATAACAAAATATTATCAATAAATGTATTTATAAAATTAATTTAAATATATGAAATACGCTGGTTCCGTACTTTGGTTGTTATAAAACAATAATTTATTGTATTAATTTAATTTTAATTAATATTCCTATATAAGCACGTCATTTTTTACAAATTTAAATGTAAGCTTATTAGCTAACACCACTGAATGTAAATTTGTTGAAACTTTAGAATTTAGATATAATTTAAGCAATTTAGTTTGTAAGTGCAAGTAGGATAGAAACAAAGAGTTTTCATGTGTGTTCAATAATTTCTTCCTGAATTTTTTATAATTTTCAAGCTCTTTATTTTATGAGATATTATACTTACCGTAATTGTTACATTGTGTGGAAAGAATTGGTAGTTTTAAATATAAAATATGTAAATTCAAATAATATATTTTAGTTCAACTTCAAATATGTTAAATATTTGTATTTATTAATAATTTATTAAAGTAAAAGTAGAGCACACACGAAAACTTATTAATTGGCGCATTTTTTCTCGCTAATAAATTTAAAAATTTCATCGTAAATGCATTTTTCATTAATTTTGAACTGTTGCCTTATGATCGTTTTGTACATAAATATATAAATGATGGAATCTAGTAGTAAATATAATATTTATTGGCTTCAATGGTGTTTCATTTATTGTGACCTTTACGTGTCTAATTTTGTCTTTGATATTGTAAATGGTCGAAAAATAATTGGTTCGAAAGGTCGGTATAAATAACTGAAGAATTAAGAAAACTTTTCATAATATATTGGCAATTAAAATACTGATAATATCGAGTATTGTGGAAGCTAAACGACCATTTCAGATATATTATTACTGATTGCTCTGAGCTGACACGCTAAAAGCCGTATTTACAGATTAATTTAAAAATATTTTTGTATAAAATTTATTTAGAAACATCGTGACAGTAATAATTATTCCTGTGGTCGGAATAATACAATAATACCTACATTTTAATAATTTAAGCGCATGGTTTATGAGATAGTAGATATTATGGTATCCTTTTTTTTTTAATAATAATTACACTTCAAAGTTCTAATATTTGCTACTTAAAATGCCTTTTAACGTTCAATAGGGTTTAAGAAGTAGCCATCTGCCATTACAAAAATTAATATTTTTTTAATTTCGAACGTACATATATTGTAATTGGTTATAGCGCCATCTTTTGACTAGTAGAAAATTTAGCATACCAGAATGCAAAGCTTCGTAAGTTACATACTTTTAACATAGATGGCGCTTATACAAAAAATTGCTTTTCAAAACAATAATAATTTTTAATTAATAGACCGTATATATAAATCAAAACAATTATAAACAATCGTAAAGTTAATAATTTATATTTGATCCTTTGTAACTAAACCAGCTGGACCTTGACCAATTATAGGAGAGAGACCTGCTACGGCAACCGCTTTCAAAGGTCTGAAAAATAAAAACAGATAATTTTTAAACATAATAATTCTCTATAATAATAGGAAAGGTTTAATCTATTACTTTAATTTATAATATTTGTTATAGTAACTTAGATATTTTATTTATTTTTTTACGATTATCAAGAGAGCGTTTTCAAAAAAAAGTGTACCCCTCACTTTCGGCCTGTCCCCTGTGTTTCAAGTCGAATAACAAGTAAAATTTATATGATGGCTAATTATATAATGCTTGAAAAGTATTAAATACATCATAATTTGATAAATGCAAACAATTAATTCACGGAAACATTGCGTAATATTTTTTAAATAATCATTTTTAAAACTAAAGTGTCAGTTTTTGGCGTGTCCCCATCCAAGTTCTTCGATGTTAGAGAAGCGATTCTAAAAAGTTTTATACCAAGGTACCATAAGTTTTAGTGTCATCTAAAAGTACATTTATTTGCGAATCGTCGCATGTAGTTCATAATTAAGGCCTTATAATCGTTTAAAAGCAATTTGATTTCCAAAAATATCTTAAAAAGTGGTACCGACCGGACATGTCGGGTTTATCACGGCTAATAATGCCACTTACAAATTTTAGATTACTATTTGAATTTTATAAATGGCAAAATTATCGTTTACTTTCACCGTCCGCTAATTTAAAAAAGCTTATTTTCAAATACAGTTCGAGTAAAACAGAAGTGTTTTGTGAGTGCAACGGCCGTTGCAATTTCTACTGTCTGGTTTGAGACATATTATTACTTGATATAGGTATATTAAGAAGAGCTGGAACGTCAACACATTTACACATTGCACATGTTAGGCCGGGAGATACTGACACAAAATTTCGGGTCATTTGTAACAGGATGGCGGTCTAGAGGGGTCTTAGTACGCAATGACAAAAAGAAAAATGATGGTCAGAACGCTGGTACTGGCGGACTAGTCGCGTGGGTGTTAGTCACACTCGTCGGATAAATAGCGAAAGTCCAACGATTTGTAACACAAAAATTTTAGAATTTACCGATAGCCCTTAAAAAAGATGTAGGCGGTAGTGTCATGCCATACAGTTACGATGTGACTTACAGTCCGCCATACCGACGTGAATGCGTTGATTTAAAAAAAACAATTCAACCATTTGTACCGGGCTCACTTTTGCACAGGTAACCATCGTGCAGCCATTTACTAAAATCGCCATGCCATACTTTTCGGACGATTCCAAATGGTCGCCATACCGCGGAAAATCTGCAAATTTTTGAATTTTTTTTTCTCGCCAAACGATTTGTACCACCCTACATTTTTTTTTCAACAACTCCTGAATGATTATAAATAGAAGTGTGATAATGCCATACCTGTGGGAGGTGGCGAATGTGTATAAGATTTTTTTCTTATTGTAAGATTTTATTCGTAGTTTGAACGATTTGTAGCAGTATGGCACTAATTTTTCCCTCTATTAAAAGTATGGCAAATATAATAATGGTCACGTTGCATCATATACTTTCCAAAAATGCCGTACTGGTACAAATCGCCAATTCTTTTCATTTTTTTTTACGTCTTGGCTTAAGTCTTACAATCATCCGCCCCATGTTTGCAATCTGCGATATTTTTTTCTAGGTAGAATAATTGTATACAAACAAACAGAATATAATGATCCCATACTGTAAAAAATTATTTTACGTATTGTACAGTCGTATTTTTGAAACGTGACGAATAAATTAATTTTCAAGTATGGCAGCACTTTTTCCCCCTACTAGAAGTATGGCAAATATAATAATGGTCACATTTTATCAAATACTCTCCAAAAATCCAAATGCAATACTGGTACAAATTGTTTGGCGAAAAAAAATTTTTTTTTGCAGATTTTCGGCGGTATGGTGGCCATTTGGAATCGTCCGAAAAGTATGGCATGGCGATTTTCGTAAATGTCTGCACGATGATGATTACCTGTGCAAAAGTTAGCCTGGTACAAATGTTTGAATTGTTTTTTTTTTAATCAACGCATCGCGTCGGTATGGGGGGCTGTAAGTTACACCGGAAAAGTATGGCATGACACTACCGCCTACATCTTTTTTATGGGCTATCGGTGAATTCTAAAATTTTTGTGTTACAAATTGTTTGACTTTCGCTATTTATCCGACGAGTTCGACTAACGCCCACGCGACTAGTCCGCCGGTACCAGCGTTCTGAGTTCTGACCATCATTTTTCTTTTAGTCATTGCGTAATAAGACCTCTGTAGAACCGCCATTCTGTTACAAATGACCCGAAATTTTGTGTCAGTATCTCCCGGCCTATGTATGTGTCATATTTTGCAATTGTTTATAAATACAGGGTGATGTAATTGGTGTAGTACGAATATCTAAAAATCTATGAAGAATTTTGTGATACAGTAAATGGAAGAATTATAGACTATTTTACAGTATTTAATAAAATCATTTAAATTTTTGTTCATTTTCATTAGAAATGTCAATTTTTCTCACCAAGGTGGAAATTTGGATGATAAGGATCTTGTTAGAAAAATATAAATTTTGACTAAAATCGGCATTTTTTTTTTCAAAAATCAAATTACTAATTAATAATCAGAGTTATCACATTATTAAAAAAAATAAGCCAAACTATACACAATTTTTACCTACTTGATGCAATCCTCAAAGATCATGGACATAGTGTATTGCGCCTTCCACCATACCATCCAGAACTCAACCCAATAGAGTTACTATGGGGCATAATTAAAGGGAAAGTAGCATCACAAAATGTGAACTTTAACTTGAAAACTGTGGAAGAATTATTTAGAAAGGAAGCAAATGCTATTAGTCTGGATATGTTTAGTGACGTTTGGAGAAAGACGCGAGAACATGAGGAAAAATATATTCAATTAGAACCAAAAGTAGATAATTACACTGACTCATTTATAATAACATTAAGAAATTCCGACAACGAAACATCGAGTTCTTCGAACGATGAAAGTTACAGTGAAGTAGAAGATTACGATTATGATTAAATAGATTCTTCTTCTTCTCTATAGATACTGCTTTCTGAATTGGTGGTAATTGTTAAAACTGTTAAACTGTTATGACGATTCAAAAGTGCTTCTAGAAGAAGTCTAATTGTATAAATGTTTGAGTTTGAGTTTAAAACCAATAGTGTGAAAATTATACAATAAACATGTAACACATATTTGTTAGCGCGTATTGGTAGGTATTACGTACTTACTACAAATATAATATTTCTTAGATATCTTTACTCGACCAAAGTCAGGAATTTAATTATTATTTGATAATTGAATGATTATTAATACTTTTATCCAATTGATTATTATTAGAATAAATAATTAACTTCATCAATTGATTTACTTTTAAATTATAATTTTACAGGTAAATTATGAGAGCTTTCATAAGTAATTATATTTGCATATATATATATTATCTACAACGCACCCATTTTACAATTCAAGTCTAAAATGAAACTAGAGTCGCATTTATTTTTGAACATACTGTAAGTGAAATTGCATAAGTGTGAGTACTGTGAACATGCCAGCTTTCCCTAATTGACCGATACAGGGAAGTAAACATCGTTTAAATACTTTCAGAAGATGAGCAATATATTCATTAACCGTTATTTACATTTGATAATCAGTGTAGGCACATTTTTTCGTCAGAATATAATTTTGACTAAAAACTGAAAAGAAAACGTCACGTCAGTTTTGCAACATTTTGCTTCGTGACCTATAGGCTGACAAGAAAAGTCGCAAAACTGCAGCATAAAGCCAAGTCTAGATTGTCATTGTAATATTCTTCATAATTTTTATAATTTTTTCATATTTTTAGGTTTCACTGATCTCGGGACCAAAAAGGACATGTATAATTTGCAAAAAATGGTATTGCAATGAATGCGTTGGTCAGCAGGTATACCCTGAATACATAATATGTGATACATGTATGGAAAGTTAAAAGGTGTAGGTAGTGTAACTCTGAGTTTTACCCTAAAATTGATACTGTGTCAAACTATGTGTTGGTGTATTTTTTTTATGAGACTTAAATAAAATTTTTGTAAACATATTCTCGGTTTTATTTTAACCATGTTAATTGGATTCAATATAAACCTAGCCTTATGAAAAATGGTCTATCGGTTTTGCGACAGTCCCCCGTTTTGCGACAAGAAAAATTTTAGTTTTTACATTTTTTTATTATACGAGACACAAATAATTTGATTTCAATATTTAAAATGGTTTTACTGTTCCGAAATAAAATAACCACTTTGCCGATTTTAATCGAAATGTATTAAGTATCGTAAAAGTAACGGCTACTTTGGCATCAGCTGTGGCAAAACAGAACTTAAAGCTCGTTTAATAGGAATTTTATTAATTTGTCGACTTCAATTTTCTATTTTTTAAATAATGTATGTTATAATCTTCGTAACACAATCAAAATATTTTGCGTCTTTCTTCGTAGTTAATAGTTACATGAGCATTAATGACTGTCGCAAAACTGACACTTTTTTTCACAGTCCCAATTTATTTTGATGATTTCTCGTAAAACAAATTAATCTGCAAGAAATTAAATACAATTTCACTTACTATGATGTATATTTAAAATTTCTAAATCAAAATTTCATTAAAAATGCAACATTTAAAATTTATCCATAAATTCAGGCATGGTACACTTTTTTTTGAAAACGCTCAAGAGCATTAGCATCAACCATAATTTCGGAAACTATGTTAGTTCACGTCGAATCTACTAGATGGCGCTAAACTTACTTGAACCCTAGTTCTTCAGCTGGTACCCCAAGTTTGGCCAATTTCGCTTCATACGTAGCCAGAAGGTCATCATGAGCTTTCCTGAGCCTTGCTGCTTCATACCGGAGATCTTCTACTTGTGTGTCTTTTAGTCTCAATAGTTCCTACGGTCATTTTTGAAAGAAGCATACATTAAGGGCCGATTTTTCAATTCTTGGATAAAACTTATCCGTCCAATAAAGTATTACACGATAATATTAAAATGTCACGTAAACTGTCAAATACGGGCAATTAGAATACGTTTTTAAAATTGTAGTTTTATAAATTATTCGACGAATAAGTTTTATCCAAGCATTGAAAAATCGGCCCTTAATAAAATTATATTTAGTCAGGTAATAAATCAACATCTAAAATCAAAAATTAGTATCTATTGGTTTTATCATTTACGTGAGTAATAAATTTATACGAAGAAATAGATATTATAAAATTAATTAAAAACTTACATGCATTTCCCTTGGACCAAGATCTCTTCCCTCCATATTTTTCAATTTCGCTTCCAAAAGCGCAGTTTTCAAAGACGCTCGCTGTTGAACTTCAAGGACTGCTCTCGAAAATCTATAATCATAATTTATTTATATTACTATTAATGCGTTAAACGTTTAATTTTGCGTTTAAAGAAAATGCGAAAACATAGCGGCCATATAAGGGGAGCGAAGATAAAGCAACGTCTGTCGGGTCAGCTAGCTTATAATAATAATTATTTATACATTTATTTTGCTGTGTCATTTTTCTGAAACAGAAACAAAGTTATGATATTTCTACAGCTTATCGATTATGATTTTGCGTTGATTAAAACAATAACCTATAAACCCGTATGATGTATGAAAATATTTTAGAAAAGAAATGTTATAATTACCTTGCTTTTAATTCATCCCTTTCAGCTAGAATTCTATCGAAACGAACTTGTAACACCTCATATTCCCATTTCAATACTTCAAACTGTTTTTCCAATGATGCCAGTTGTTTTGTTTTAGCCTGAAATTAACAATTATAATTTAAACTGACAGGGAAATTAATTGCTATACTGTAATTATTATTAATAGCGTAATTATTATTAATAATAACACTTCATTCTAAATATTTTTAACCGACTTCAAAAAAAAGGAGGAGGTTATCATTTATTTATTCTAATAACTCACCGCCAGCGCCGCTTTATCTCGATCATAGTTAGACATCTGCCGTTTCAACTCCTTGTTATCAATTATCGCAGCCTCCAACGGTTCTCTTAGACTCTTAGTTTCAGCCACAGCATCTCTTGCAATTTTCTCAGCCCTTTCTTTTACTTTTTGCATATCTTCCATCTGTTGTTTTAGACTGCTGATTAATCCTGAAAGATTATTACATTTTATAGAAATAATTTAATACACGTAATTTATATGTCACCGATCTTTAGTCATTCAATTAAATATCGTCATTTAATGAAGGCGAATTTGATTACGAAATATTATATTATGTATATATCTTAGATGTATTAGAAATGTTGGATGGTACAATTCTTTAACGAAACTAGTTTCGGATTATTTGAGTGTCTCAATTACTTACCCAAGTTATTCAACGTTATATCATTATAATAGTTCTTCAAATCCGAAAATGCTCTTTCATGATGTGCAATCAGTTCAGACAATTGTTTATTCTTTCTATCCTCAACCTCAGCTATCTCCGTTCTATGTTTTACTGTTAATTCCACTTTTGTCTCCTGCAGTTTCTTCTCTGCTTTATCTTCAATCTGTCTTGCTCTTTCTTCAAACGTAGACCTTGTATTTGATAGTTCTTCAGCATGAATTAATTTTGCGCGACGCAATTCGTCTTGCGCTGCTAGCATCTTCTCTCTCATTTCTTGGCGTAATGCACGTTTGTCATTTAGCAATTCTAATTCTTGTTCTGTGTGTTCTTCTTTGGCTGCTTTTAATGCTACTAAATTTTCAGCACGTAAAGCGGCTGAAGCAGCTTGCTGTTCGTACTTTAAATGTTTTATTTTTTGTTTTTCTGTTTCCAATAGCGCTTCATTTTCTTCCTGCGCCTCTTCGGTAGCTCTTTCCTTGTTCCTTAGTTCTGCTTTCGCTTCTTCTAGTTGCTGTCGTGTAATTTCCCAGAATGTTCTTATTTTGTCTCTTTCCAACTGGAAGTAATTTCTTTCTTCTCTCTCTTTATCTAGTTCTTCTTTTACTCTGAGCGTGAATTGCTCGAGCTTTTCCCGCGTCATCTCGGAAGTATCCACTCCATCGATTACGATTGCTGATAACAAAAATCAATATAAAAGTTAATATTAAAATTTTATGTACTATTAATAATTGATTCAATTTACTATGGCATTATTTACATACCTGGGGCTTTCTTCGCTCCACCTTTTCCTCCTTTTGGTGGCTGAAAAATAAGTTAATCAATAAATTTATAATTGACTGAAATCTTTAGTAGATACAGTGTTACTAAAATATTGCATTGCAATTAAATATGGATGATATTGGTTTATTATTAAATATTTAAATGTTTTAATTATAAAAACTATAATTACCATTTTTGAAAATATACAAAGCTCAACACGAATACAAAAACCTGGTTAGAGCCGACTTGCTACAAATGGTTGACTCTGTCAACAGCATAATCAAATTCGTTTCTATAGCAACTGTTTTCAGTATTTGGTTGCCATTATAACAAGATTATAACAACAGTATAATTATTATAATGGAATATTTATACGTGATTTATAGGTACCTATTTAACATTACAAAACTATGCGCTAGGTGAGATAATTATTTTCAAACACTATAAATAGATTTATATATTACAACTTAATAAATTTCTGCTTCCAAATATCTATGTTTTGTTATAACTTATAGCTGTTAACAGTTACTCACAAGAAGCTTATATCTAATACACTGGAGATTGCACTATGACCATTAACTTGTCACAAGAAAATATAACCTTGAATGACGTCAGTGTTGTTTTTTGTCTCTTTCTGTGGGTGACCACACTGGTTTGTATATTCAGGATTTTTCGAAATAAAAAAAACAAGAAATCATGGTCTATAAATAATAACGACATATATTTTTAACAGTATTTATATTATAATATTACTGGTCAACTTACATGAATAATTATCATCTTTATAGGTACATACCATTTTAATTGGTAGAGAATGATAGTTTTAAATAACGCTTGATAACTTTTGATCTCATACTACGATTTTTTAATTAAAATGAGTGCTACATACATTAAAACATCGTTTTGGTTACTCAAGCTTCAGTCTAAAACTTTTCAATATTCCAAAGGGAGAGTTGCATCGCTAGTGTTGATGTGTGGTAACGATATTACAGTTCTCAGAAATTCGTATGTCTTTCAGGAGCTGTACTTACGGTTACTAATGGTTTCATTCGAGACGCAGTAACAAGAATGTGGTAAATAAAAAGGTATAGCACTTTTCAAAAGGTATTTTTTTTCTGGACCGTAATCCTCAGGCTTAAAATGCAAACTGCATATTCTGGCATGTTGATAAATTTTACCCTTGATAGGCACTATGGACAGCCATTTATTTCTTTTTATTTCATTTTTGGAAAGCTGAAATACGTAAAAAAGAACATACCACAATATGTGAGTGCAATACCGATGTCGTGTGTTGTTTCATTACTAGTATAAAAAATTTTAAAATGGTGTTCTAAATGTTCATCATAATATTGTTTAGCAATATATTATCGTCGCTATCCGTAAAAAACCATCATCATGGTTACCTTACTTGTTAAATCTGTTTGTTGAAAACTTGTTGAAAAATGATGAAAGTATTAGGAAAAGAACTTATTTAACATGATTGCTTAGTAAAATGATGATTAATTTGACGATTTTTGCCATTAAAATGATTCTAAACAGGTAAATGCATGAGTATTGAGGAATATTGTAAATAACGTAAATATACACTTGCCTGTGAAATTATAGGCCAGAATTTGGTGTCCAAAAACTTCTGCAATTTTTCACAATGCAATACATTATTAATATTCGGAAAATATTTATTAAATACGCAACAATATTAACTTAAATATTCGAAGCGACGCAATTTTTTTGACACTCTTATGTCATATTGTCAAAGTGAGAGTTGCTACAATTTTATTATGGTAACTACCCATAATCAGGGAATATCGCTTTTTAATAATTGGTTCAGATACTTATTTTATTTAGCATAAATAATAATTGTCTCATCCAACAATGCTTCTGAATGACGTTGTTGGCAATTTATCAACAAACTCATGTACAAAAACTAACCTTTTGCACAGAATATTACAGCATACAGCCTTGGGAAAACTTCGTATTAACAGTGGCAATACCAAGTTAGGTGTGAAAGTGATAGAACACAACAATTTTCTTGTTACACGTCAAATGTTCATACCGAAATCTCCAGTGTATTAGATATAAGCTTCTTGGTTACTCATCAATTACTGAACTGTATTCAACTGTATTAGGTACGTCATTTCAAATATTGACAATGAAATCTTTCGTGAATTTCTAAGAAATAATTTTATCATGTAAATTAGTAGTATCATTATCCCCGTTATCCAAATTCTTCTAAAATGCTTCCTGAGCTTGTTAGCGTTGCTTTGTATTGTTTTAGCTTTGTCAGTCTGTTCCTCATTGACTACTTACTGGGTAACGGATTTGTGGATATGTTTCAAAAGTTGTTGTGCAAAATTGTCTGCTTTGTTAGGAAGTCGATACGGGAGGAGAAATTGTCGGATATGACGGGAAATGATAATGTTATAAGTATACCATTTATTGTTACTGAAATTGTTTTCTTGGGCTTGACTATTGCTGTAAGTAAATGCTGGAAATGTAAAATGAATAGAAGTCATGTGATTTATTCTTATAGAACTATAGAAGGGTTTCTGTGAATAGAAATTGTATATGAAAAATTTTGTGCAAAACGACATCCGTTCGTGCACAGTAAATAATTATGAATAGTTACATAATTTATAATTTCTCAAGGGAATGTCACTCAGAACGTTGTTATTGTTTTCAGTTTTTAAACAAATACAAACAAATTCGTGCTAAAGATAGATTGGATGAACTCCTGCAAGATAGTCGGGCTGCTTTACAGCAAACCAATGAATTTTTAGAAAAATGGCGACTACGAAGGGTATGCTAAATCTAGAACATGATATTATATGTAGAAATAAAAATAAATTCTGTATGAAAGAGAAGAAATAATAAATAAAATATTACAATTAGATTATAATAATTTCGTGTAAACCTTATAAAACAGATTAAGATGACGTTTATAAAAAAATCTAAATATTTATTAATTTTGTAGCTCACTTGGCAGGTAAAGACTGAGCATTCTTACCTAGATGAAGAGCCACAAGAGATCAAACCGTTTAAGTTGGAAGTGCCAATATTGCACATGGCAATAATTGATGTAAGTAAATTACATGCTAAATTTACCATTATTCTCCTGTAAGCATTACAATAAGTAAGTCCGGAGATCGAGACCAGGCGTATAATTTATCTGCGCATGTTGATAACATCATCAGCTAGAACAGTGAAGGAAAACATTGTGAAGAAACGGACATGCCGAAAAAATATTTTGGAATTCAATTTTTTTCAGACTCTTGGAACAACCAGAAGTCGACCAGAGCGAGGTGACGCTGGTGACACAATAAACATCACAGATTCGACCCTCCTATCAGTGACGTCACTGCTAGATGAAGACGATGCAATCCCTGAACCAATCAGCGATGAGAAATTTGACGATTCTATGGAAAAGTGCATCACGGAGTTCAAGAATCGGTATCTTTGGGACGTGGTGGAAGAAGATGACTGATGGATTTTTGAAATAAATGTTTTGAATATTGGTTTTCTTTGTTTGTACTATGTAATGCGAACTTTTGATGACTCGTCAAGCTAGAATGATTTACTTTAGGTGAAAATTTGGCACATATTTACATCAAAAGTTGGCACATATTGCAGTGCCAAATTTATTATTCAGGAGTATATCTATAATTTACCCTGGTAGCTGTCTTCATGTAAATTAAAGAAATGTATTAAACTCTTCACTATCATATTATCAGTAACGTTGTTTATGAAGAGAATAATAAAGATTAAGATGAAGAAATCTCCAGCAGAGTCGATGCTGATTCAAATCAGAACAAGATGTTAGATTGTTGTAGATGTTCTGGTACCTAATAAATGTACCATGTTCTCTTGAACTAAATTACGACCACGTGCCAGCAAAAAGTGCAGTGGTGGTACAAAGCCGCAGAGTATAATATACGTCATAAATACACGTCATCTATTCATAAGTACCGGTAATCCTACAAAGCGTCCGCACACTTTTAGTGTCAATTCGCAAATACCCATAATCCCTCTGATATTAATTTAACGCCCTGCTTCATCTACTTTTTCAGCTTTATTTCCAACCTTATAGCTATCAATATAAAGGCGATAATCTGGTGCATGTTCAGCTTGCTTTGATGTGATTAAGACGGCAGGGTGTCTAATAAGATCGGATATAATTAAAACATAAGTAGGTGAAAATTGACGACTAATCTTTACGCTACTTCAACACTCTTACATAGTTATAATCTTTCGTATTTTATGTGTAATGTTTTCTGTTTTAGTTTTTACACAAGATCTTATGTATGAAGAATCAGGCATTAAGTTATAAATTTGTTCAATTAAGTTAAAGAACGGATGGTTTTATTAGTCCGTTTTCTTATGGGAAAAGGTATACATTTTTGAGTAAAGCAATGCCATTTGGTACGAATGTTGTACTCGTCCACCTAAGCCCAAATCGCCTGGTAGCCAGTGTCTACTCCCCGGCAGAATGGAGGGAGGGGGGGTTATAGAACAGAGCGCCCGGCGCTCGGAAAAAAAATTCTGGCGGATTCATTTGGCCCTTTGAGTCGAGTTTGGTGTCGTTATCAGGTAACTAGATGATGCCCGATTCATTCCCCATACCAGTTTTTTAGGGTTCCGTAGCAAAATATGTCACAATCTTTAAAATAATAAACTTTTGGCAGTGGCAAAATCCAAACAAACCAGTATAATTTTATATTTTTGTATCAAACTTGCTTTATAAAAAAATACTGTCTGAAAGGCCATTTCATGCAGATTATAAAAACATTAACATGTAACATATATCTTACCATTTTCAATGTGAAATAAATTATAGAAAGTACAGGAACGTTCGTCAGCGCAGCGTAGGGGACGGCTAATAGACCCGAAAAATAAGCAATAACATAAAACAAAAACCAGTCAAGTGCGAGTCTGACTCGCCCATCGAGTGTTTCGTACTTATTTGTCCTATACCATGTTATCTTGTCTGGTAGGACCTGGTTAACTGATACACACACACTTTCGTCTTTATAATATTAGTGTGATTTTTAATCATCTTTAAATTATAAATGAAGTCAGGTAACATTGTTAAAAATAAAGATAGATAATAATATAACGTTTTTGTATTAATAATAATGACAGCCACCTCCACAATTACATAATTCGGTACATTTGAGCTGGCGTATAAAACACTTCAATCTGCAGGAATTGCAAGATTTCACGCACCGACATCTTATCAATTCAACACTTCTCTTTTCTTTTTATTTCAGGTGGGCAAGGAATATTTTGATTTTTTTAGGAATTAGGTCCCTGAATATATTATACAGCCTGTAAAACTGCCCTTAAGGTGTGCTGTTTAAGGGCAGCTTCTGTGGGAGGCAAATTTTTCGATTTACCTGGCCATTTTTGTTAAAAATTTGTTTGCGACCCTCATTTACTGTCACAGCGGGGTACAATGTGAAAAACAAACATGTACTTGTAATAATTATAAAAAAATATAAGTTCTGGATAAGAGTATCCTTAAAATATCGTGGCCGTCCTTACCTATCATGCATTGTAATCACAAACTTTTCAATTTCACTGTCTGCATATTTGCCACTATAAAGTGCTTTAAATCCTCGTGTGACATTCGGATATGCCTTCCATACCTCAAATGCAGGTGTTCCTATAGTTCTTTTAGACCTTATAGCTTGGAATACATGATATTCTGTACGAGCCATATCTGTCGACTGTTCTTAACATTATTTTGGCTACTACTACTACGTGTTCCAAAGCTAGAAGGTCTAAAAGAACTATAGAAACACCTGCATTTGAGGTATGGAAGGCATATCCGAATGTCACACGAGGATTTGAAGCACTATATCGTGGCAAATATGCAGACAGTGAAATTGAAAAGTTTGTGATTACAATGCATGATAGGTAAGGACGGCCACGATATTTTAAGGATACTCTTATCCAGAACTTATATTTTTTTACTAGCTGTGCCCGCGACTTCGTCCGCGTGGAATAGTGACTGCATAGTAGTTACTACTTAACACACAATTATTGAGTAAACACGTCTTGAAACACGTACTACCATAAACAACTAAATTATAAGTACTTACAGATTATTTTACAGTTAAGAAATAAAATAAATAATAACACAAAATAACTGTTAGTAAAATTAAAACTAAACTGAGCTATAAAACTTTGTTACAGAAGAGTTCAAAATTTCCAGGGTGTGGCTATCCTCTCGCTCCCATGTCCCCCTCTTCTTTCACAGCCTTTCAACCCTTCCCTTTCCATCCCTAGTAAATGGCAGAACCGATTTTGATGTAAGAAAGAAAGAAAGAAAAATGTAAATAATATTATCTAATTGTACCTATATGTACACGTCATATCCTATCGTTTGATGCTTCATTTGGTTTATTTATCTAACCACTGTCACCCCTAAAGTGCCCTATATGTAATAAACGGATGAACCGATTTCGATAAAACATTACTAATTGTAATTCACCCGTTATGCACATTCATTTGATATATCACTTAGGTAGGTACTATCACAATATTTGACAACATTCGTTTCTTTCATTCCCACTTATACCTATACAGTAAAGTAAAAAAAGTAGTAAAATTTTATCAAAATCGGTTCATCCATTTATTTGATATAGGTATAAAAGTGGTAGATAATAAAAAAAGTGAATTTTGACTCAAGTGACATATGAAATGAAAGGGCATGACGTGTAAAGTATAATTAGACATATTTAATCAAAATCGGTTCATCCATTTACTATACCTATATACAGGGTGTAATCGTTAAGTGTGCACAGGCGATTTTTCCGTAAGTATTACAGATAACAAAAAACTTTTAACTGATATCGAAAGTACTTTACCTAATGAGTAAAATGGCCGTAATAAATTTTTAAAACTAAATCGAGAAATATCAAAAAAATTATCTTTAAACCCTCCCATACATTAAGTATGAAATATGAATATCCCGTATACATTTAATATGAAAGATTTTAGCTTTCTTTTTCTTTTTTGGTTTTCTGCTTTAATTACTTCGCAAATTTGAAGTGGCATTTTCCACGCTTTTCCGGACATTTTCACGCATTTTCCGGATATTTTCCGGGGATTTTCCGAGCATTTTCCGGGCATTTTCCAGGCATTTTCCCCGCTTTTTCCCGACATTTCCACGCATTTTCCGGATATTTACCAGACATTTCCCTGGCATTTTCCGGTTATTTTCCGGGATTTTCCAGACATTTTCCGGGAATTTCCCAGGCATTTTCCGGGGATTTTCCGGATGATTCCCAGATATTTTCCGGACATTTCCCTGGCATTTTCCGGACATTTCTCAGGCATTTTCCGGGGATTTTCCAGGCATTTTCCGGATATTTTCCGGATATTTTCCGGGAATTTTCCAGGCATTTTCCGGACATTTCCCTGACATAGCCTGTAAATGTCTGGAAAATCCCCGGGAAATGCTCGGAAAATCCCCGGAAAATGCCAGGGAAATGTCCAAAAAATGTCTGGAAAACATCCGGGAAATGTCGGGAAAAAGCGGGGAAAATGCCTGGAAAATGCCCGGAAAATGCTCGGAAAATCCCCGGAAAATATCCGGAAAATGCGTGAAAATGTCCGGAAAAGCGTGGAAAATGCCACTTCAAATTTGCGAAGTAATTAAAGCAGAAAACCAAAAAAGAAAAAGAAAGCTAAAATCTTTCATATTAAATGTATACGGGATATTCATATTTCATACTTAATGTATGGGAGGGTTTAAAGATAATTTTTTTGATATTTCTCGATTTAGTTTTAAAAATTTATTACGGCCATTTTACTCATTAGGTAAAGTACTTTCGATATCAGTTAAAAGTTTTTTGTTATCTGTAATACTTACGGAAAAATCGCCTGTGCACACTTAACGATTACACCCTGTATATAGGTATAGTAAATGGATGAACCGATTTTGATTAAATATGTCTAATTATACTTTACACGTCATGCCCTTTCATTTCATATGTCACTTGAGTCAAAATTCACTTTTTTTATTATCTACCACTTTTATACCTATATCACATAAATGGATGAACCGATTTTGGTAAAATTTGACTTATTTTTACTGATAGGTCGTTCACTTTCATTTAATATATCACTATGAAGTATATTCGACAACTTTAGTTATTTTCATTCCCACTTTTACAACTATATACCTGCCTAACAAAAAAACATCATCTAATTCGGATTACCTGCTAGCGAGCTACGGTGGCAAAAACACACACACACACAGCGGTCAAACACTTATCACCCATATTTTTGCATCGGGGGTTAAAAATATAATATAATACGACATAATATAAAGGACATTTTATGTATAAAATTTACCTAGAAAATGCCTAGAAATAAGTATAATTTTAATTTGACCCCTCCCCCCTACTACCTCAGCTTACCCCCCCACCCTTGGGGACTTTCGATATGATCACTTGGACATAACTGTAGCGTATACAGATAACTTACGTTTTATCGTACACTGTATGTGTACCATAGAATGCCTTAGCAAATGTTCGCCGTGAGTACTTAAATGGTCATAACTTTTTTATTTATGAACCGATTGACATGAAATAAACACTAAATGTTAAATGAAGATTACCACAATATATTAGTGAAAACCGCATCGAAATCGGATAAGCCGTTTCTGAGATTAGCGTGTTCAAACATACAGACAAACAGACAAACAGACAAAAAAATTTTTAACTACAGTTTTGGGTTTGGGATCGATTTAATAATAACCCCTGCTAATTTTTTTTTACATATTTTCATTGTACAGACACCACTTTTCTAGAATTTTATTATATGTATTGATGATAATTATTATAAGTACATGTTTGTTTTTCACATTGTACCCCGCTGTGACAGAAAATGAGGGTCGCAAACAAATTTTTAACAAAAACGGGCAGGCAAATCGAAAATGTGCCTCCCACAGAAGCTGCCCTTAAACAACACACCTTAAGGGCAGTTTTACAGGCTGTATAATATATTTAGGGACCTAATTCCTAAAAAAATCAAAATATTCCTTGCCCACCTGAAATAAAAAGAAAAGAGAAGTTTTGAATTGATAAGATGTCGGTGCGTGAAATCTTGCAATTCCTGCAGATTGAAGTGTTTTATACGCCAGCTCAAATGTACCGAATTATGTAATTGTGGAGGTGGCTGTCATTATTATTAATACAAAAACGTTATATTATTATCTATCTTTATTTTTAACAATGTTACCTGACTTCATTTATAATTTAAAGATGATTAAAAATCACACTAATATTATAAAGACGAAAGTGTGTGTGTATCAGTTAACCAGGTCCTACCAGACAAGATAACATGGTATAGGACAAATAAGTACGAAACACTCGATGGGCGAGTCAGACTCGCACTTGACTGGTTTTTGTTTTATGTTATTGCTTATTTTTCGGGTCTATTAGCCGTCCCCTACGCTGCGCTGTCGAACGTTCCTGTACTTTCTATAATTTTTTTCACATTGAAAATGGTAAGATATATGTTACATGTTAATGTTTTTATAATCTGCATGAAATGGCCTTTCAGACAGTATTTTTTTATAAAGCAAGTTTGATACAAAAATATAAAATTATACTGGTTTGTTTGGATTTTGCCACTGCCAAAAGTTTATTATTTTAAAGATTGTGACATATTTTGCTACGGAACCCTAAAAAACTGGTATGGGGAATGAATCGGGCATCATCTAGTTACCTGATAACGACACCAAACTCGACTCAAAGAGCCAAATGAATCCGCCAGAATTTTTTTTCCGAGCGCCGGGCGCTCTGTTCTATAACCCCCCCTCCCTCCATTCTGCCGGGGAGTAGACACTGGCTACCAGGCGATTTGGGCTGAGGTGGACGAGTACAACATTCGAACCAAATTTCATTGCTTTACTCAAAAATGTATACCTTTCCATACAAGCATGCCCATAAGAAAACGGACTATATGGAGAGAATCCATAGGTAATTAACATGAACAATTATTGATGGAGTGACTAAAATCAAATATATTTAACTGAAAACAATTTACGTTTAAAAAAAATTGTTAGTGGCTCTCCTACACAATTAGCTAATGCTATTCGGTCGCCAAAATTAGATTACTCATAGGTTGTTGGATAAGATTGGCTCTCATAGTGTTATTTAGAAACATGGTCGTTTGTATCACCATTTACTTTACTAACCTAATGTAGGTAATAAAAAGTTAAAAGGAAAAGAATAAATTTCATAAAGGAATATTAACACAATAAAAATCTGACATGTAATAAGCATGAAAATAAATATACCTCGCGATAAGCTTACAAAGGATCGCACACAGTTCGAAATATAATCTTAAGGGTGAGGTGGGAAAAAGAAATAAGAAGATAGAAAGTAGAAGATATCAATTTAAGATAATATTTTTATAAAGGTAATGCAAAATTTGATTCCACAAGAGAATCAAATTTTGCATTACTATTTATTAGTTTAAGTAGGTAGGTAGGTAGGTTCAAGTAAAATTGAAAGTTTATTTTCGCGATCGTGAGTTATAAACCCATATCAATATATAAACCGGACAGTAAAATTACTATGCCTTTTTTAACAGTTAATAACCATAAATATATATAAAAATACAGATAATTGATAAGTATCCAAAGTTAGAATTAATTCTGTCTGTTCAAAATGGTTTAAAATCGAGTCTAAAGGAGATGGTTACACACAACAATACAGGTGAAGCTAATATTATAAGAGTGTTTAAAAAATATAAAAGATAATACATATTTATAACCTCTTTGTAAACAATTTTTCAAATAGCTGACCAATTTCACCGCAATCAACGATGTACGTAATTTTTGTTGAATTCAAACAAAAGACACGTGTGTGACACAGCAAATGACCGTGATCATAACCCTCTTTCGATCATGTAATTATGGTGTAATGAACTGCTTGTACGTGGTCGTGTGAGAGCTGCTGATATTTTTGGTCCTTCGAGAGAGTTTTAGAATAATGTGATTTTATGAGTATTGCTGTCAGACGTTTCTTTGAGTTAGTTTTACATTGATAATTGATTAGATGATATAATACCTAATATTAGAGTAACTTAAAATCTATGTTAAAAAAATAATTCTTATTTCCCTAGATCACGGCATGAACGGAACGGCTTTATCGTTCATCTATTTTTTATTTTTATCATTCTTCATTTGTGTTCGTCATTCTAAAGTTTTTTTTTCAGTTTATAAAAAAACAATGAAATATTTCTTACTGCAACGGTATTATGAAATTACTAATAGTAATTTAATAATAGTAAAAAAATTATAAAATTTCTTAAATAAAACATTAACAGCATTTAGTTCACCATCTCTTACCCTAGATATTAGGATGATGCGTCGTGCATTGTGGCCGCATGATGGATGGGTGCACGCCTATCGGTTTGGTAAAGCAATCACCGTTTAGCGACCACCACCCTTTGGGAAAGAGTTGGTAATCACCGTTGTTATTGTTTGCTAGGAAATGAAATTTTGCCTTGGCAGCTACTATAGTAAAAATGACGATAGAGTTTTTAGAATAGGACGAATCAATGCAAATGTAAGGTATATTAGAGTAATTTTGGACTAGATTTGAAGAATAATATTTTTTTATAAAAATTTCGGAATTAAAGAGATTACAGGAGGTGATGTAACAGCATTAAACGAGAACAGAGAAGTGAATAAATAAAATTTTGTTCAGTCAAGAAGTATGAAAATGCATTTTACAAAAAAAGATCACAAAAGTAAAGTTAGAATCATTGTTATTTATACAATTGCCACTTTTTGTTCTGTAATTGAACCTTTACCTTCTTGTAAAGTTTTTACAAACCACTACACACAGAGTCACTACAAAATCATCTAGATAACTTCACGTTCAAAGTTAACTAATGAATTAACTCCAGTCAATCGATATGAGCAGACACTATTGACAACAAGTCATTAATCATCAGATTAGCTGAATCGAAAGCTATGTGTTAAATACATTTGAACAAGTTTTACTAACAAAGGTATATAACGGGTTATACAGTGATCTATGTTTGAGCATTTACAGTATAATAATATGTACTACAATGGTTTAGCTTACCTCTTGATTTTTTCTGGATGATATTGTAGGTTAAACTGAATTATAGAAAATGGGTATGGGTTCATAGCCTTTTTTATTTTAGTTTCAAGCAAATGTTTACCATATACATAGATATATATAAAAGTAGGAAGGATACATCTATTAAAAAATAAACTTCAATGTTTCTCGTACAACATGAAATTCACGACTGACGTTGCTTGATCCATCAAATTTTAGACAATTGTAAATTTCCTCAGTGAATAAATAATATTAAAGAAAGAAAAAAACAGTCCCGTTTGCGTAAAGTAGACAAAATATCACGTTAAATTTATAAAACTTTCTAATCCTTACAATAGTTGAACCACTTTAAGATGAGAAGCACCTAACATATACGTAAAAGAAAATCACTTAACGTATCGCTTAGACTTTAGAGCGCCCAAGATGACCTGCGACGCTCATTTATCACTCACTCTTTTTATCCGTTCCATTCAATACTTTTTGTGCAAGATTAAATTTCGCGGTAGCTCCCGTATCATTAATCCTAAACCACTCACAAAGACCCCTCACAGCTTGAACATGTTTTGGAATATCCTTTCGAAGATATAAATTGGATACGATTAGAGGGTTCAAGTTAGACTGGTCACGTCTGTCCCCATCGTGTCATAGATTTTTATTTTTCCTAGTCTGTACGCTGATTATGATTTGTGGATTGGAAACGCCTGATGAATTGGTTTTTGATGACAAGTATTTAATGTTTGCGTTTTTAGGATGGACAAGGTTTATTAATTGTTGCTTAGTCTAATGAAAAGACGAGACACCTTTTGTTAGACTTCAATCTTCGATGCATTTCTTGTAAATGGCGCTTTGTAAATGACTCCTATAAAAATCGTTAGTGGTACCTTCTCTTCAAAAGTTCCTTTTTGATTATTATATTTTAAATAATAATCGAAAATACCTTACTTTTGAGCAATGTAGTGTTTAATATAGATAAATATAAAATAAATACAAAATTGTGAATAACAATCACAACAATTTTAGATTTGAAGGCTTCAACGATCACCCTTGTTTGTTCAAGTAAGGATTACACGTCATCAACACCCCAAACTAGATAAACAATACCGAAATTACGTATCATACGAACTATTCTATATTATTGTAAAACAGAAAATTATATTGTTGTAAACCAGCCTTCATTTTCCTATTTATTCAATATTATCGTTAAAGTAACATCGCCTTTAATGTATTGAGAAGAAGCATCTTTTTTGTGTAATAAGAGGATGTGCTTCCGAATTCAAAATTCAAACGTTTGGAATAATGACACATAATGCAACCAATTTAAAAAGTACCGTTTGTTGGATATACAGTAAGGGCTGGGGTTCTATTAAAACTGGTTGGGTTTTCGAACATGGCGGCGGCAGTCACGTGCTGGTCACGTGGCGCGAGTGAAAATCAAAAGCGTTCTTTCGGAATTAATTCTTAAATACGGTCATTAGAGATATGATTATACATAGTTTTTGTGCATTGTTTACTGCGATTGGTTTTGAAATAGATAGGGGTATGAGTTTGAGGTTTTTGTTATGGTGTACCGTGTACTCCGTTTTATAATATACCTAATCATCACGTTATTATGGCTAATTCATTTGAATCTAATATGGGAATTCAATTTAAGTTTGAATCCAAACACAATATTTGTATCTGTTATTGTTGCAAAAAAAAAATAAATTCCAATCGTATTTCTATCAAGCTGTATTCCATTCACTTTCACATTCAAAGCAAGCAGAACATTTTTGGACACATTCACATTCAAAGCAAGCAGAACATTTTTGGACAATTTGTATGTGTACTTAACCATTGAGCTATTTATATAATGCTACAGTTTAATTAAGAGATTATTTTTTAGCCTTCGGATAAAGTATATCAATTTTAATCTAAACTGCTTTACCTACATGAAACATAGATTTGTCATAACAAATATTTTGAGATCCAATCGATTTATCTACCTATTAAATATTTAAATTACTTATATCAAACTCATTGAATACAACAACACCTTGTAAACTCCCAATAATCGGTTCCCACACCAAATGACTAGTAAAAAACGATTACCTCTAGTCACGTGGCGAAAAATTGGCCCTTTTGAACATATTTTATGTGGTTATGATTCTTTATAATTTCCTAACAAATAGAAATTAATATAAATGAGATTAACGTGATCTTTTCGGTGATTAATTTTTTGGTTAGTTAATAATAGATTTTGGGGTGAATAGGGGTGAGGGATTAATTGATATTTGAAACGTACGGAAGCTCTCTAAATTTTTTGTTACAATGTTTTTTTCTGTTGTTAGGTACTTGTCATGTATCAATTTGTGGAAGATAAGATTTTCAATTATCTTAAATGGTGGTTGGTCAGAAAAGCAGACATGAAAAATTCTAGAAAAAAAAAAGATTATCAAATATTCAAAGTATAACAAAATTATCATTATTTTTTGAAATATGGTATTTGATTATTCGTACCTACATAATGTAATATTATAATTAAGTAGGTTCTTATACTAAAATTTTTTAACTCTTATATGATGGTAATGAAATTAATATAATATTATTGGCTTTTTCTCTATTACATACCTGATAATATAGAAAAAGCCAATAATATTATATAATAGATAAACACAACAGTTCAAACATACAAATCATCATAGAAGGTGACGTCGAAACACGTAGCCTCAATATTTGTGATCTGCCCAAAAACTTTGGAGACGAAAAAAATAAAACACCAGATACAGCTATACAAACAACAAAACTGGTATTCTATAGTCATTATCCATGTATGTATACATAAATTAATCGTAATAATATCTGAACGTACGCACCCTCCAGACATTTGCATCGATATTGAATGTCCAGCGCTTATTCTGCCTCAATCAAGGGATGGGTTACATCTCGCGTATAAAATGCAGACACGGTATATGAATATTTTGAATTTCAATTACGAAGAAAGAAGCAAATTAAAAAAGGGTGTGTGTGCCGAGCACACGTATCAGAAGTGAAACTTCTTTGGCAAGATGCAAAGATACCAAAATCGTCGGCTTACACCATGATGGGACGGTATTGCCATAACCCAACCTTGAAATTTTACTGAAATAAGTTTTTACTAACTTCTAACTTCAAAAAAGAAAAAGAAAAAGGACGGATTATTCACTTAATGTGGATTCTAATTTGAAAGGTAACAAACAATTCTTCCCAAATTTGATTATACGAACAGAAGAAGCTGAACCAATTTGTAAATATATATTATCCTGTGATGTACAGATCTAAGATTATCTTTTGTATGAGTATTAATAAATAATAGAAGACTACATATAGTGTTTACGATAAAAGTTAAGAACCAGCAAAGCCATTTCTAGGTTGTGTTTAATCTATGACCACGAATATTATTAAGGCTTCCAGCGGAGTGGCAGCCTGTTTAAGTGACATTAGGCTAACACGCATGTCATGATTGATTCCGGCAATTTCAATACAGACGCGGTGGTGTGACGAATTAGTACTAGGTTACCTAGGTTCTAAGTGTAAACTGTAGGAAATAGGAATACTATTTTTAGATGATGGTAATGCTTTCTCTTGTATTTCATAATATTGTCCTAAGTTAAAATAAACCTTTTTTTGTGATGAACAGAACGAATTGGGGATTTTGATGATATACTATAACCGGATATATCTGCAATTTTCAGTCCACCTTGGCCTTGGCAGTTGGCGCTAAATAAGTTAGGTACACCTATTATTATAAGCGAGTGGTGTATGAAGCTTCTAATTAGAAACATACATTTAAATAGATATCACTATGTACATTAGCATTTATAAACCCAATGACAATTTATTTAACGAGGATACTTTTAATATATTTTCAGATCTATTTTTTAATGACATGAAATTAGATAAACAAATAAATACTCATAAAATCGTTTCAATTCCGTATCGTTAATTCCACAGTATCAGTGGATTCCAACGCACAAACAGACGGAAACAAGAAAAAGTATTGCCTATTGTTATCCCCAGTAATACAGAGTAATACAGCTTTAATGAAGTAACACGACGCGTCGGTGTATGACATAACCGCAACCCTCTCTGGAGTGCTATTATTCTGTACTATTGGAAAATAATAAGAATTTTATAAACTTGTATGTTTAGGGTTTAGTTCACGCAAAACAGTAGATGTATAAACATAATGATTAGAAAATAGGCGACTATTTTATTTGAAACTAGCGGTCCGCCCCGGCTTCGCCCGTGGTACATAATATTTACGTTTTCTCTTCATAAGAACCATCCTCGTACTTCAAGGAATATAATAAAAAAAGAATTATCGAAATCAGTTCAGCCGTTCTCGAGTTATGCGCTTACCAACACATTTTGCGATTCATTTTTATATATAAAGAAGATGACTTAAAGGTATATATTGAACATAAGGTGTATATATACATATTAAACCACCTAAAGAAGTTATTCAGCATAATCATTCTGAAATTATAAATTGAAATGGAAACAATATTTGTGGTATTGGTGATGTAGAGCTTATTGTAAAGCAGACAATTGAAATGAAATGAAATGAAATGAAATGAAATGAAATGAAATGAAATGAAATGAAATGAAATGAAATGAAATGAAATGAAATAAATTTATTTGTCCATTATATGATTTACAATTAATGTCCGACAGTGGGTCCCAAACTAAGTGAAGTACTTGTGTCTTGGGACCCTGAGTTGCGCTTCTTGGTTATATACATATGTTATGGACAGTAGAATGTTAACAAGTAGGTAAATAATCTAATGTAATGGAAGTTAATACAATTAATAAAAAAATAAAACAAAAACAAAGTACATTATTTTGCGGTTTGCAGCACGCGTGTTCGTGATAGTGTGTGTGTGTTTACGTGTGTGTGTGTGTGTGTGTGAGTGAGTGCGTGTTTGTGTGTGTGTGTCATTGTTTGTGAGTGAAGGCATATTGTTATAGTGTGTGTCAGCTCAGTGGTCCTTTAAGTAATTGTTCGGTTTCTTCAAAAGACAGCGTATGTAACCATTTCTTTATGACCTTCTTGCATGTGTAGTTCGATAGTAGTGTTATGTTACAATGTTTGTTGACACTATTGTATATCCGAGGAAACAAAAATTTTGGACATCGTTTAGCTAAAAGGGAGGATGCACGAGGACATGGCAGTGAGAATGTACGCCTTGAGGTGAGTTTTTTAAAGTCCTTTCTTATTTTTAAGGTTCTGTGAGTAGTTAACACAGCCTTGAGAACGAAGAGCTGCCTGACCCTAAGGACAGCGAACTCGCTATACAGGTCAGCTGTTGGGAAGCGGAAGGGTTTTCAAATGTTAATCATTACCATATTAATACTTAAACCATGCATTGACTAAGTCGAAATATATCGCACGATAACAGAATAGCATCCCTCAACCCTACCCGAATAACCGACCGAATCAAAAAAGCAATATGTAGCAAATTTATTTTTCAATTTCGTACCAATTTTGCATACAGGGACCCGTTCTGATATAATTCGAACAAATAAAAGCATTGTGTGTAGGTTATGATGTGTGTATGTTTTTTTTTATTTCGTCTTTATAGGTGCGAGGAAAGAGGATTTCTGTTTAAGGTTCGTTATGTTTAGATTTCTTTATTTGGGATTTTGTAGACGCGTTTGATACGGTTGCGTATGTTTAGTATTTTTGGGTAAAAAATGATGGATGCGTAATGAGATAGAAATGTGTTAATTTTATTTGGCGTGTTTTATGGATAAACATCGGATTTTCCTAAATGTTGAAAAAATATAAAAAATAGGAATTTGCAGCTTAAAATGCGGCTATTGAACTATCTGAAATCTTATCTTTTTGTAAAGTGTAAAAATTTAACAATAATTATAACTATATTTTATCTCGACGAATATTACTTAATTAATCGGCCACATATAAGAATGTTCCAAATTAAAATTTTTGATTATTTATAATTTCTAAATAGTTACTATGCAACCGAAATAAAAAATACGTGAGAAAACCAAACGATCAATCTTCAAAAATACAGCGTAAACAACGCGATAATATTGAAATTAGTTGATGATCGATTACAGTACCTCTTCTATATGCAAATAATAGTTTGCGGCAAAAAATCTGAATACCAAATATATATTGTATTTTTCGTCACGCGTAACAATATTGTATGCAAAAATTTTCATTTGTAGGTAGATAATATACGTCACTTGTATTGTATGCATGTCAATATTCCTGACGTGATGGGGATTTGATGGTCTATCGATTAATCATATTTTAAATAAATTTATTTAAAATTAACGTCGCGTTAATGTTGATTAATATTGAAATGTGATTTTGTTATAAGAGTAGCTTGGGGCTCGGTATTTGTTAATTTTATTGAACGTTGCAAAGAGATCAAGTTAATTTGGTTCTCCATAATATGTAAATTAATATTAATAATAAATAATAGTTTCCTGTTGTCATTAAAAATTATGAATTGCAAATAAAAGAATAATAAGTTAGATACATAAAACATCTGTTTCAATGTTCGATTTTCTGTAAGTTGTTTTTGTTAGTCACTTGACGGGAGTCGAACCGCTTACCACTGTATCAAGAAGGTAAAATAAAATAACAAGGCGCTTAATAGCCCTATACGTTTCAAAAGTGCTCGTAAAACTTCCACAGTAGATATAAAACCATCCAAGTTAGATTTAAGTTAAATACATCAAATAAGTGACCACGTTAAGTTAGTGGGTATTCTTACAAACACGATCTAAGTTACATGGAGTGCAGTAAACTTATTCAATGTAATGGTTTCGAAAATGGTTTAAAGTTTTCATGAAAGGCTTCATGCTAATGGTGTTAGAACTTGGGCGCAAAAATATTTGTATGAAAATATGGAGTAAGATATCTACGTAGTATATATGTCACGGCTAAAGGTAGGTGAGAACATAAACTTAAGATTAGCCGGCTAAACTTAGGTTTATTTTCGACGAGGTGTTAATGTTAGTTTGTTCTATCTTTAGCCGGCTAAACTTAAGTGTAACCGCAGGCCCGTGGCTAAAAATGTCGGGGTGGGTAGATTTGGTTAGCGCCGGGCCGGTGGAGGGCTTGAGGGGCCCGCACAGTGCCAGAAAACACTCGCCCTGTTCCTTACATGTATTATAGTAACCAAATCTACCCACCCCGACTCAGGGCAGAAAGCTGGTGGCTAGGTTAGGTTAGGTTAGAACTCTTAAGACCCGCACGAGCCGAGCGAGCGCAGCGAGCGTGCTGCGGCAGCAGCCGGCGAAGTGCCAGAAAACACTCGCCCTGTTCCTTACATGTATTATAGTAACCAAATCTACCCACCCCGACATTTTTAGCCACGGGCCTGCGGTTACACTTAAGTTTAGCCGGCTAAAGATAGAACAAACTAACATTAACACATCGTCGAAAATAAACCTAAGTTTAGCCGGCTAATCTTAAGTTTATGTTCTCACCTACCTTTAGCCGTAACATATATAAAAGAAAGTCGTGTTAGTTACTCCACTTATAACTCAAGAACGGCTGAACCGATTTAGCTGAAAATTGGCAGGGAGGTAGTTTAGAGCCAGGAGAAGGACATAGGATACTAAATATGTACCACGGGCGAAGCCGGGGCGGAACACTAGTTTTACATAAGTACTAAATACATATATAGAAACTACACTCATGCTTCAAATTATAGTACACTAATTCTCGAAACATAAAAAAAATAAATTAATAATTATTTAATCAAATTTTATTTTAGCAACAAAAACTAGGTAGAGCTTACAATTATCCCTAAAAATATGATATATGCGAAAGTTACTCTGTATGTCTGTCTGTAAGCTCAAAACCGTTTAACGACATCGGTCTAGTAGTATTTGAGTTTAATTTAAGTAATACATTAAAAAAATCCCGTTATTATATTAAATATTAACGTATTTTTTTCAGTTAATTAACTGTTAATTACATTTTAACTGTCTTAATTTTTTGAAGTGAAACTTCTTTATCGGGGTTGGAAAAAAATTTAGTGTAACATTTTTTCGTTACGCGTGACATTTTTCCGTTACGCGCTATCTTTTTCTTATCCCTACCACGCGTGATTCGACGTATTTCTGTAAAGTTGCATATAGTAAATTATTTTTTGAAAAATAAGGTCATAAAGAAGTTTCACTTCTTACGTGTGTACACTAGTACACGCACACATTTTTTTTAATTAATATAACACGCACACACCTCTCCTGAAAATAATTTTCATTTTAGAGTGTCTAATAAAATATGTTATCACCATATGCTTTCGTTTATTGCCTCCTTAGCTAAGTGTTGTACTTTCAATGTGGTGCTTCTTCAGAGTTCTTAAACAGTTAAAAATTCATAGGGCATTCACCTTCTACCCACTGAGTGACATAAATATTATTTATAATAGGTATGATAAATTCGAATATTTGTATATACTAGGTTACAATTTCATACCAGAAAATACTCGACAGATTTCGTTGAAATTTCATAAAATGATAGCTTCACTTGCCTATGCTTGTACAACATACTTGATCATGGATCCAAATTTTATCAGATGATATTATCTATCCGAACGAATGCAGGATATTTTTTACTCTACAACCAATTTCTTTAACTACCCAACCGATTTTGTTTAAATTTAATATTTCGTATAGATATATACTAATTATAAAGCTGAAGAGATTGTTCGTTTGAACGATCTTATCTCAGGAACTACAAGGTTCGATTTGAAAAGTTATTTCGGTGTTAGATAGCCCAGCCCATTCAACGAAGAAGGCTATAGAGCACCTAAAGGCTATATATACCTAATCACGCTAAGAACTGTTACCAATGACTGTTAAATTACTTCATTATTATAATACAAAGTCATAATCACACTCAGTTGAGTTTGAGTAGGTAGAGTCAACAAATAAAACAAAATTGTATTTATAAAATTATATTATTTAAAAAAAGAATATACAAAAACAGAAAATAAATCGGCAGTTTATAAACATTTAAAAAAATCTAGCGTTCATATAGTTGGTAAGAAATAAAGCATTAAAACTAAATTATAATATATTTTCACTAAAATTAATTATTCTAAAATATACAGGCCGTCAATTAAACTAAGTTATGAATCACACGTTTGTATTAAAATAATTTCTTTAATAATTATAATCGCTTAAAATAATTATAATGTAATACTAAAATAATTAACAGCAGCATATAGAGGCCATTACATAGCCTAAGTCGTAAAAATATATAGTAGTAGTTATATATATACACACATACATATCTTATCTTAATACTATTATAAAGGCGAAACTTTTTAAGGATGTATGGATGTATGGATGTATGGATGTTTGTTACTCTTTCACGTAAAAACTACTGAACCGATTACAATGAAATTTAGCACACATATAGAGGGTAACTTGGATTAACACATAGGATAGGTTTTATCCCGGAAATCCCACGGGAACGGGAACTATGCGGGTTTTCCTTTGAAAACGCGGGCGAAGCCGCGGGCGGAAATCTAGTCGTTTATAATATCCAAGTCGAATATTGAGACGGAGTGTATCAGAATTCTTTTGGCTTTCTTGATAGTATTTAGAAATTATGAATTACTATAAATATAGATAGTGTTCTGAAAAAATGGGCAACAGTTATGTAGACAGCAGGACTTGGTTGAATCCAAAGGTTACAAATATGTTCATTGAAATTAGGACCTAGTCAGTTTTTGGATTTTCATTTTTGTAATATTTATAATATTCACATCATTATCATGCTTTTGCCTGAGTAGCGACTCTTTTTACAAAGTAGAGCTATGTCTTAAATCATCGTTAAACTAAAATGACGAAAAGTTTTTGAATAAAAAAATGAAACGCTCCATTTTTTAATGCTTTTTCAGTGGAATTATAAATATATTCGTATCGTTTAGACTGAAAATTTTACATAATATAATATTAAAATATGTAACTAAAAGACAAATGTTTTCCATACAAAAACAGTGAAGAAATAAAGAAAGACTTGGTAGTGAGATGCCTTATACCTAATTATTACAATTATATTGCTTATAGATCAATTTATACACTTAATTATTAACTATACGTACGGTAGCAAAAGCACATTTTATAATATTATTGTTGGAAGAAGGTCTGAGTATATTTCTGTATTCGTAAAACTTACTTTTCAACGTACCTACAATAATTATAAGAAAAACGTTGTTTAAGACTATCGTATTGCAATTGTTTTTTAGGAAGCAATATTTTCTATCAACCGATTAATAACTATTACCTAAATAAACTTTAAATTGACATACTTTATGAAAGTCACTTAAATTATCACTTTTAACTATTTATTTTATCAACTTTTAGTGAACAGATTTCGTCGATAAGTGACATGTGCCAATCCTAACTTGGCCAGCAAGGATAATTATGGCACCATCACAGTAGGCTCATGTCCCTGCAGTGGGAACATAGTATATATATTTTTTTTTTTTTTATATGAAAGAAGGCAAACGAGCATGTGGATCGCCTGATGGTAAGCAATTCCACAGCCCATAGGCATCTACAGACGTGTCCGGTGTCCGAGGATGTGCCGCGCTGATGATGATATTATTTTATTTTACAAATCTTTTACAAATGAAATATTCTCACACTTCCTTCCATTTAGACGTGAAGCGTTAGTACGGAAATTTAGAAATTTTTCTCTATAAATATTAAAGAGCGAAAAGCATACCAATTATAATTTATTTACAAAACTCTTAAATGCATAGTTTTCTTTCGGCTTCTCTTTAGTGTACACAAAAGATGATCAAATTAATAATTATTATCTATAAATTACTGTTGAAGTTCTAATATATAGATATTTAACGCTTTAATGACTTTATTTTAATGTTTATTTAATAAGGGGGCGTCCATAAATTACGTTAGGTGTTTTTTTCAATTTTGAAATGTGATATTTGCCGAGACCATCCCCTCTTTCCAACGTAAGGTTAGATGAGATTTAACTCGACCCTCCCCCCCTAAAACACCTAATAATTTAAGGACCTAGTAATTTATGGACGCTCCTAAGATGAAAATATAATCTGTAGTAACGTTTGATATTTAATATCTTTTACATACACTATAGTGAAGCAGTTATAAGCAAATAAGAGTTTTCAAGAGATCATTATGAAAACTTTTTATTTAACTTTTCCCTTAAATAAATACATATCACAATTGAACACATCCTTCATTGTTTTGTCTTTAAAACAAACGGAATAAAAATTACTTTATACTTAACTAAGGTTTGCTCCCAAATTATGATCCCTGAATGGAATTCAAATAGTGACAAATTGAGGCATTTTAAATTTAAATGGCTATTTTGTTATCAATAAGATTAGTGCTAAAAATTAAATAATCAAAAATGCTTATTACCATTTAAATAAATTGTTCGTTCTTTGTAATATTAAACATTTGCAGAACAGACATTTTTCTATGTTTTTGCACGTAACTGTGTAATCGTTTAAACAACTTTAGGCCACCAAATGTTACTTTTTTTTTTTTAATAATTATTATCGTCACTCAATTTGTTATTGAAAACTTTTTAACGTTAAATTTAAACTAATAATGTCACTGTTTTACTGCCTTTGTTTTTGTCGTACCTTTAATATGTTTCAACTATTTTTTCATAACAATGTAATAGTGCAACGTTTGAGTAAAAAGGACCTTGTTAAAATGTCACTTGAATTCAAATTCAAATTAAAAATGAAGCCTCGAATTCCATACAGAATTAATTACAAGTTATACTAATAATAATAGTATTTACAAATAGCAAAAATAATATAAAAGCATCTATCCGGTAACGAATCATTTCGATTCAATCCACTTAAACTAATCTTAAATTAATTATTAATTATATAATTGAATATGCTCTTAAACTGTCTCATATTTCGATTAAGGGCTGATTTTTCAATCCTTGGTTAAAACTTATTCATCGAATAACGTTAAACTACCATTTCAAAATGTATTCTAATTGCCCGTATTTGACTGTTCACAGGTGACATTTTAATATTATCGTGTAATACTTTATTGGATGGGTAAGTTTTAACTAGCGATTGAAAAATCGGCCCTTAATACAATAAAATTAATTGAATAATAAAATATTATTTCTCTGCAAGTTCTTGGCACGAACCGTCTTACATTACCTAAATTATCTAAAATAAACCTTTTCATTACAAAAATAATATAATGAGATCAATCGATGATAATTTTAGGCTGTGTCTTTGGAACAATTTGTGGGAAATATATATCCAGATATTCAACGCTCAACTCTTATATCGAAATACAACGTATAAATTCGTCTAATTTTCGTATATTTTATGGCTATATTAGTCCAAGAAAATTAGTAAAATTAGCGGAAATAAATCGTGTAGTTTTGAAAATCGCTACAGTTTTTCCTTGACTTGTCCAGGTGATCATATCGAAAGTTCTCAAGGGTGAGGGGTGAGCTAAATGTGTAGGACCAAAGGACCCTTTTTTGCTCATAAATCTAAAACCTTTACAAATAGCATCACGGTTACTTCTAGGAAAATATTCTACATAGAATTTCCTTTACCCTTGAGGACTTTCGATATGATCTGGATATTTCAAGAACAACTATAGCGATTTTCAAAACTACACGAATTATTTCCGATAATATCCAATTTTCGGCTTAATTTTCTCGGGCTATTTAAAATTATGACAACATCAAAAGCGGAATGTAAGCATCGAAGCAATAGTTAAATTTTCACTAAATATTTCTGTATATATAGGTATAAAACATGAAAATTGTGCGTTTTACAATCAGTAATACATTATTCAACCTAATTTTTCAAACAATATACAAATAGTCAAATTTAGAATTACGTTAAATACCTTTAATACTAAGCTGAGAATATATATATATATATATATATATATATATATATATTTACATCATACAATCTTTTTGGCGTCATGCACGTTGTGCATCATTACGACGTCCCCCAGTTCCCCTTGCTTTTTTTAACATGTTTTAATGAATATTGCTTAGTTTTTCGATAGCCAGCTCCGTGGGGTACGTCATTTTCGGATAATTTAATTTTTCGCGATATTCTTCTTGCGTTCGTGCCGCAACATTTTTGAGCCCCGAATCATGGTCATAAATTATAGGCGTCCTGGATATATTGATCGTGATTTACCTATCGCATCGACTATCTAGCATCCTCATAGCATGAACGGCATTTGTGAGTGCGATGTTGCCAGATTTCGGTTTACTATCTCTTTCTTTTATTAACGCTTGTCTTTTCATTTATATACCAATTTCGTAAGATCTATACATATACGGATGCACATTATTTTTTTTATCATTTATTATTAATTATTATCTATCTACACGTATTAGTAACAATGGATTTTGATAAAGTTTAGTACCCAAAGAGTTTATAATACGATAAAGAAAATTAAGCTCCTGTCTGTAATTTTTACATGAAAAATCAGAGGTAGTTGCTAAAATAACAAGCATATAATTATGTACATGTTTATCTAGTCTATTTTTTATAAATTTAAGACAATTAGGTAGGCAATAACTTCATTTGTGGGTCAATATAAATATAGGTATGATAAAATCGGGATTGTATCCTACCATGGCCTGAACCAATATTATAATATATGGACGTCAAATATTATATACGGACGTCCAATATCTATATACGGACGTCCAATATCTATATACGGACGCCTAATAGCTATATACGGACGTTCAATAACCTGGCTACTTTAATTGTAAAAATACGGCACTATTTTTTTTCTTTTTATACTCGATAGGCAAACGTTTGACCACAATCAGACCTGATGGAAAGCGGCAATGTGGTCTACTTGGGTGCACGTCTGCCTAGGAGGAGCCTATTCACCCTAGCTTTGAAGAGGTCCAGGTTGTATTGCTCAGGAAAAATAGTTGTAGGGAGTGAATAATTCCATTGTTTGGCTGTTTTAATTATGAAAGAAGTCTCGAAGCGACGAGGAGAAAGGATGAAACCCCTCGGCATGCCTCGAACTACGATTGAGGAATAATTTACTATTTGAGGCAGTACTGTTTGGCTACAAGCTACTGTATGATGGAAATACTATTACCAATCGTGTTGCATCACTTGCACCATATTGGATTATTCCCATTTGTCCCCACAGATTTCCCCGGGATCAATGGGAATTATTGGCATTTAGTAGGAAGAAATATTTTTAGAGAGAAGAAGAGAGATTTTGAGAATATCCCACTAGATTTGAATTGAACATTCGTATATAGCAATTGGACGTCCGTATATATAGCTATTGAGCGTCCGTATATAGCTATTGGCCGTCCGTATAAAGCTATTGTGCGTCCGTTCAATATAAACATATTATTATGTTGCTATTTTAACTGAAAGTTACGTTCGTGGTCTTTTCGCTTTAAATCTTATGGCTTATAAAGAATTTCACCCACGATAAACATTACTGTTCCGCTATCATCGCTTAAATTTCCTCCAATTTGGTAACATTTTTCATTACTGCTCCACTCCTATTAGCGTGATATTATATAGCTTATAGACTACCTCAATAAATGAGCTATCCAACACTGAAAGAATCAAATCAATCAAATCGTACTAGTAGTTCCGGAGATTAGCGCGTTCAACCAAACAAACGAACTCTTCTGCCCCGTAGGTGATAGCTTGATAATATGTAGCCTATAGCCTGACCTGACCTCTTAGTAATATTCATGCAAAATTTCAAGTAAATCCATGCAGTAGTTTTTGAGTTTATGCCGGACGTACATACAGACAAACAGACAAAAATTCTAAAAACTATATTTTTGGCTTCTATATCGATTGTAGATCACGCCTCAAGTATTCTTAAAAAAAAATTCAATAACTGCACGTAATTTTTTTTTGTATTTTCACCGACTTTTTAAAAGTTTTTAAATAAACTCGGGCTCCTAATGATACGCAACGCGTACACCTCCTACGGCGAATATATTGTTATAATTGCAGTCAGTGGTAAATATTATGATTGTGATCTATCGGTGCGAACGAGCTGGCAACGTCGCAGTTGTGGACGCCAAATACGCGGAGTCGGAGTCAGGAAATCTCCGAGTTATACGACTGTAAATATACGCGCGACAGCAGCGCCTCATCTGCGCTAAGATTTTTTCTCGAACTTTTTAATATATTATTGCAGCCATTTAAGCGATATTTTGGCATCTATCGATATTTGTCCTACGGTTTGTCAGGACCAATAGGACGTGAATGCCACTGGCTATCAAAGTGGCGTCCAGTATTCGGACGCCAAAAGCAGGTGGACGCCAGTTTAAATGCATTTTTGTCTTCAGAGGACGGCTGTTTGTTTGAGGGATAAATATATATATATATATATATATATAGGTTTTGATTTATTAACATTTTGTACAGTATCTCTACATAATTACATGGGCATATCAGTTTTTATACAAATAACTGCCAATGCTATATTATAATCACAGATTAAAATATTCATCTATATTTTGGTATATAGTGAATTCATGAAATTTCTCTGCTCGACTTAGATTACAAAATGATCATATTTTCACTTTAACATGAAGTCTGACGAAGACGATTAATGACGAATGTATTGAATTTGATATTATCTTGGATTTGATGTGAATAATATTAAGTATTAGAGAATCGTTCATTCATATTATAGTATCAGATTTATTTGCACACGTAAGCTACTATATTGTAAAAACATAAACAACAATTGACCTGTCCTCTTCCAAAATATCTAGAACATTCTAAATCTGTGATTATAATATTCAATACTTATTCATACAAGATACAATTTGGGGTTGTTCCGGGACCTATACAAGGTCCCGATTAATTGACTCTCTACAAATGTGATATATATAATAACAGACGAGAGTATACTTAAAAATTAGATACAAATTTATGGCATTTTGTTCACCGTTTATTTGACAATAGTTTCCATCCAAGCATGAAGAGGACAGCAGTACAAATGGACCCGGAGAGCTTGTCTGGTATTATTGATGAGAATATTGAGCTTTCTGAAGATCCTTTATCGTCTGTACATTGCGGTAGAACGGCATCCGTCTGAAATGATAAAATAATATGTAAAAAAAAACGAAATTGTAAAAGACTTAAATTTTTACACAAAAATAGATTTCTGTTCACGGCTTCGCTGGTAAAAATGTTCCTGATACCTAATGTAGTAAGTTTACATGACTTTTGTCAATTGCTAATATTGTTCTATTTTTGTGGTATTATTCTATCGTAGATTTGAAGTAATTTTAATTCATAATAATTAATAATAGTTGTAGTTGTAGAAGTAATTTATGTTTAGTGGTTCAGACGCTATAACGTAGTAATAAGACAGACAATTGCCTTCCTATTAATCACTACATAGTATAAAACAAGCAGAGCAGTGGTGGCTCAGTGGTGAGACCTCGGACTTCGAATCGATAAGTCCGGGGTTCGAGACCAGGCGAGCGCGCAGGAAATAAATTGATTTTTCAATTTATCTGCGCATGTTGTAACATCACTACTGCTCGAACGGTGAAGGAAAACATCGTGAGGAAACCGACATGTCGAAGAATTAAAAAAAAAAAGAAAGTTCGACGACATGTGTCATCCGCCAACACGCACTTGGCCAGCGTGGTGGATTATGGCCTGTACCCTCATAGGAGGCCCGTGTCCCAGCAGTGGGAACGTATATGGGCTGATGATGATGATGATGATGATGATGACTACATAGTATAAAACAAAGTCGCTTTCTCTGTCCCCATGTCCCTATGTATGCTTAAATCTTTAAAAATACGCAACGGATTTTGATGCGGTTTTTTTAATAGATAGAGTGATTCAAGAGGAAGGTTTTAGTATATAATTTATTATGTTTTAGACAAAGCGGGCGAAGCCGCGGGTGGAAAGCTAGTAATACAATATATTAACGTGGACTAGTAAAAATAAACTTCATTAGTATAACTGTAAATAATAGCTCTACATCATCATTAAAATATTCATTAACATAACTCAAAAGTTCCTTAATGATTGTAATAAAGAAATGCAGGCAAATGCACCAAAACAACACGAATATAATTTAATTTTACAAGTTAGTGAGACCAATAAACTTAGTGCATCTAGAGTCTGTAAACACTGAAACTCAAACGGTTTACTTGGAAGCACTTTTTATAGATATTAATAAAACAATGCCCTCATAAAGTTTAGTACGTGAGTCGTAGAGTACTTTTATAGTGACGAAACGAATGCGATACGATTTTATTACGACTCTAATAAGTTGCATGAATCACTCTTGTTTCATTACCTTACAAATATTATGGAAGTTATGGTGCAGTTTGTAAGAATTTTGTTTAATGTAATCAAAAGTTATTTCTACCCCAATAATTTGTGATAGACTTAGTAATTAACACATCTATTTGTGCCCGTGTTTTGTACTCTAGTTTTAATTTTTAAATTTATATGATTCATCGTATGGAATGTAAAGCTTTATTATAGTGAAGAGCATTCCTTAATAATTAAATTTTTAAAGGAACACGATATTTTATTTACATTGCATGTCTCATAGTTGCCGGAACTTCTTACGTAGCCTAGTACGTAATATAAATAAGTCGTACTAGCTTTCCGTCCGCGGCTTCGCCCGCGTTTTCAAAGAAAAACCAGCATAGTTTCCGTTCCCGTGGGATTTCCGGGATAAAACTATGTGTTAATCCAAGTTACCCTCTATATGTGTGCTAAATTTCATTGTAATCGGTTCAGTGGTATTTGCGTGAAAGAGTAACAAACACACACCTTCACAAACTTTCGCATTTTAATATTAGTAGGATAGGATGCACATATTTATTTTAGTTTTCATTATTTTAGGATGTTTAAGAAAATAAATATAATAATTTAAGAAAATAATAATATTGAAGAAAATAAAAAGAGTTTTACCATTTTCATATCCGACATTACGATACGATATATCGTAACGTACCAAACGATATTAAAAGTAATTCAAGAGAGTGATACACTTGTCGGTTTTATTGTTAGGATAATTCGAATGGTGTTTTTATTATAAGGGGTTGCGAATTACGCGTGTGCTGTGATAGTAGAGATTAGATTTTTAGTGGAGACATGAACTATAGGAATGATATTGGCATTTGAATTCACAATTGAAATTCGTAATAGGAATATGAAATTTACCTAATAAAAAAATAAAATAAAAATGATATAATATTATAGCCTATAGCCTTCCTAGATAAATGGGCTATATAACACCGGAAGAATTTTGCAAATCGGACCAGTAGTTCCCGAGATTAGCGCGTTCAAATAAACAAACAAACAAACTCTTCAACTTTATAATAATTGTATACATAGTTGAGATTTGATGAAAAATACCATTTTTCAATTGGAAATCGACTTAGTTACAGAGATGTTTTTTTCTGTGTTTGAAAAAAAGCGATTGTCATTTCATGGCGTACAATTTTTTCATTTATTCATGTAATCTTCTCATTAATATTCAGTGTTTTTTTGTTTTAATATTAACATTTCTTGTGTGTTTCATAATTTGTACGGAATTTATTTTCTGTAATACTGACTTGAGCTTATTTTTATTCATTTACTAGCTTACCGCCCGCGGCTTCGCCCGCTTTGTCTAAAACCCAATAAATTATATATACTAAAACCTTCCTCTTGAATCACTCTATCTATTTAAAAAAACCGCATCCAAATCCGTTGCGTAGTTTTAAAGATTTAATCATACAAAGGGACATAGGGTCAGAGAAAGCGACTTTGTTTTATACTATGTAGTGATGTTTAAGTCCATCTATAACATCGTAAAGACTAATATAATTTCGCAATAGTAAAACTATTCAAGTGTTACAACGCTTTTAACGAAGTAAAACCTAATGCATATAGTGTTTATTTTAGCTTTCTAGATCAAGTACACTTCTAAGTCATAAAAGTAGGTGGTGATGGAGTTTATTGCGATTTAGGTTTATTTATTTAGTAGCAATTGTAGGGTTTCATTATATTTATTATTCAACTTCTTAGCGAGTTCTTAGTGATTAGATTTTTGCATCTCCAATTAAAGACTTAAAAAGGTCTTCTAATTGGACGTAAAACAAATCAAGAACATCAGATAAATATATTATGTGAAATGCATCTCTTAGCTTTATTTTGTTTCTAGTGAAGATAATTAATAACTGTGATAATAAACGTAGTTGAGAAATATTGAGTCTGCGTCGGTAAAATTTATAACCTTAGGATTATTACCTTGTGTTTTTTATATAAAAAAACAACACGTAGTATATTATTATTAGTCTGTGCTAGAAGTATATTAAATCGAATAAACATAATACTGATAATACGGTAGACATACAGACGAAACTTACGAATGGATTATCTATACAAAATCTAACAGATGGTAAAAATACAATGGCATGACACACATAAAACCAAATTTAATGACATCACAGGTAAAACGCTCCCCTCAACAAATAAAATTAGAAAGAAATCCTCTTAAAAGATATCATTCAGATCGAAACGTTAGCGGTGAACTGTATAATTTTATTATACCTAATTTCGTTTCTAAATTGAAAACGCACCCGACAAATTACTTTCTCTGATACCGAAAAAATGAAACAAACATATACAGGGACAAACGTAACAGACAGGGAGAGATATCACCTGATTATCTTAACAAGAAAGGCGGGAAATCATCTACATTTGCATATACTTTGAGAGTAAATAAAAAGCTAAATTAAGTTGGCAAGATTCCTTCCCTGGAGGTTGCATGCAATTTTGAATTCAAATAGGGAGCAGATAAAATGCAAATTTGAGAAACTGTGATTGGAGTTTTGTATTGAACTCTGTAATAAAATCGAATAGTTTCTGATGATACAATAAATAAATATGGCGAAGTAGATAAACATCGTTTCAAATGGAGGTATCGTTTCCAAATATTTGTTTACTCAGCAAATGGTACGCTTTCGAGTTCAAAGGATTGTTATTTTCTGAAGATTGTTATGCATATTTTATGATAACATCAGGTAACAGTAATAAAATATTTTCTTTTCCGTACCATGTACTACACAAATAACTGCTGAATTAAACTATAAATTAATGGTAGCAGAATGTAATAAAGACTGCAGTAAAACAAAATTGAGTATTAATAATTATTGACATAATTAATGATCTAAGACCAGATATAATAGTGAAAATTATGGATTTAAATATAACCTATGGTGGTACGGTATGGTAAGGTGTTGAAATGACAAATAACACACACATTGATATATACATGAAGTAATTTCACATGTCCCATAAAAATCAATGCTATAAGTACATTTAAATCAAATATTCCTTCTCAACCGTATACACATTTGTATCCTACAGGTAAACAATGCTTGCAAGAACCAAACAAGCGTAATAATAAGCAAAAAAATACCTTTGAACCTACAATAGACACACGACAAATCGGTTCAAAGGGATTGGGGTGGATAATTTTCACTCAATACCGACCCAAATGCTGCTTATTTGAATCAAATAAATTTGAATCCTTCTCCCTCATACATAGAGTCTAATCTCCCTAAAACAGAATTCGATCGAGCAGGCTATTTGCTCAAGAAAAGAGGTTTTATGAAAGGAGTCGTGAAATTAGTTATATTTAATTTCGCAATACTTTTTCCGTGAACACAATGATCGTCTGCTTATGCGCATTTTATATTGGAATATTAATATTTAGTCTGTGATCAAAGAGAATTGTGTTATTTAAGATTTATGAAATAAAATTGATTTAGGTAAATTGATAAGATTCTTTTAAAAATTGTATTTTGCTCGAGAAAGGTAGAGAGAATAGACAAATTGTACGGATACGTTAAAGATCCTTTTTGGTAAGAGTGTTAGACATTTTCTATGAAACAAATAAAATCCTACCGATTTTTAAGACTTAGATAGATAGGGAAACCACATGTAAAAACAAAATTTTTAAACCAAAAATTATCACTACTGGAGATAAACTATTTTAAACGTTAATTCAAGTAAAATTTAAAATCTAAACTAAATATTATTAAGCTAACAATGTAGTTACGAAGACAATTCTGACGTTTCATTTGACGATAAAAAGATCTATCGACTTGAAGATTTTATCCCGGCATTCTGGGTTTTATTGCCGAAACTATGAATTCTATATCGATATCGTTAAAACGAGAACGCTTTATAGATAACTAGAGGTAATATTGGTATTGACAAAGTATGTCTTGGAATTGTAAAATTTTTCATTTGAGCGAATAGTGGTGGGACATTGTGGCGATATTTTTATCGATATTATTCGTATACCATACGTACATCACTATATTTTATGTAATGCATACTTGTATAGTAATACATTATCTTTGCTTATATCATATTATACAGCTGATTATTTGAGTTGGTTTATATTAAATGTATGTACATAAAATGGACTACATGATGGATGCAACGTCGACATGTTTGTATTTATTTATTCCTTTCTTTATTCATTGGGAGTTATCATCCACATGTTTGAAATAAACCAGATAAACATGAGTCCTGCAAAAACAAAAAGAAACGAAGTGCCCGTTTTTTAAATAAATTCATATCATAACAAAGTCAAGTGAGACGGACAGTTATGGCACACAGAATCGTCACGACGCAATCTCGTAATAGCATCGTTAAAAACCGCGTGGGTAACGAATAATAATCTTCAAACGGAGAGCATCGATGCTCCACATGACGTTTACGATCGAACAAATAAATTAAATGCAATCGTAAAATGTATCGAGCGGTATCGACGCGTGTCACATCACTATAAAAAATGGCTGCGCTGAGCGCGTTGTCATAAAAACACATTGTTCTCTTTGCTTATGTAAACGTCTATTATTTATTTGAGATGTATCGTTGATTGTACTTATACATGTAATAGCTGTGCCGGCAAATGTTGTTTATTGATTCGAGAATATTAGATGTTGGCTAATTCTCAGATCCAGCCAATAGGCGCACGAAATTGCATGAGAATCGGTCCAGCCGTTTCGGAGGAGTACGGTAACTAAAGAGACTTTTATATATTGCAAGAAGATAGATATCGACGCAGAAATTACACAAAATATGTATATAAGTATGGTATGGACTGCACATTACCTATGTTGAAACATAAATAATAAATATATTGTTACGTTGTTGATTTTATTTCTATTATATTATAATGCTCACTAAAATCGGCGTTAAAGTAAAGAAATAATGCATCATGTATGGTCGTTTTTTATATCGTAACATAATATTTCATACTATTATTTACGGTCAAGTCGTAGGGATTTCGGCTAATCTCTCCTTTTATAGCTGGCAACATTCAGTTTTAACATCATTCGGATTCATAGATCAATAAAATAACTTCTTTTTTGAATAGCTGTGTTTTACCTGAAAATAAAACACATATTAAATACTTACCTATATTTGAAGCTTACTTATTGAGAAGGTACCTAGCTTTTTCCGCCTATTTTCCCTCTCTTTCTCGTTGTATATATGCTATCTCTCTCGCACACGGCACACCTCCCACCAGGTGGCGCGGCCGGCGCACGATAATGTGCAGGCGCTTGATCTTCTTCATTGAGTCGAAATCCTCAACAGGTGGACGTTAAGTGTAAGCTTCAAATATAGGTAAGTATTTAATATGTGTTTTATTTTCAGGTAAAACACAGCTATTAAACACTTGACCGTAATTTGAAGCTTACTTATTGAGACCTGTTTGTTACCCACCTGGTGTACAATATATGGACGCCAATGTGAATTTGAATAGGTACATAAGTAATTACTTATTTCTTTATTTGAAAGAGTAAGGTGTGCAGATAGTATACCAATAAATCACACAAATTTTTATATTATTTATATTAACAATCCCAGATGAAAAGTTAATCAAATAAGAACCAAAAAGTTAATCATAATGATTAAAAGTATTAGAACTTATGAGATTGGTTCAAGCGTACCTTAGTTAACCTTTTGGGCTTGAAAAGTTAAAGTTACTACAATTTTCACTATCTTTAGCGTAAATCTGCGAAAGCGCCAGTAACGACTTTCAATTACGCATTTAGATGTTACTTACAAAATGAAGCAACAGCTGATCCCGACGAGGCAAAAATACCTCAAACTCAAACCTTTATTTATTCAATTAGAACTCTGTAGAAGCACAATTGAATCATCTTAACATAGAATTACCACCTGTCTCAACTCACACAGTTTTAACCCAACCTGCTACAAGCGGACAAGAAGAGAACTTGGTCCTTACTTTTGGGGTCAGAAATAAATTTAAAAGGTCACCCCTTGAATAAGGCAATAAAATATCAAAACAGGTAAACGGTTTTAATTATAATACAGATTTTTAACATCCAACCAAACCGTGCGGTATCTATTAATGTTTAGAGCCAACGCCACCAATCATAATCTAAACATGGCTAGTACTTTCAGTACAATGCATGAATTATTTATTTAAAACTGATAGGTCATAAACTCTGTACTGGAAACAAATATACTGAACTTAAGAGACTAAAATGATAATGAGCTTATCTGTGTCCCAAAACTGCAATTACTACAGCCAAGTACGTTACTTTTAATCAATTCGGTTTTAAGATATAATTATGATTTACATCAGAACTTATATACCGAAAGCCTTGGGACTACATAACGTGACTTATCTTCTTATTCTTATACTTATATAAAAATGAATCGCAAAATGTGTTGGTAAGCGCATAACTCGAGAACGGCTGAACCGATTTCGATAATTCTTTTTATATTCCTTGAAGTACGAGGATGGTTTTTATGTAGAGAAAACGTAAGTACCACGAGCGAAGCCGGGGCGGACCGCTAGTTTATAATAATAGTGTTTGTGCACAACACTAGGCAGTCAACAGCTATATGAACGTCAGATAGGAAAAGAGCCAAATTTATCCAGTCAGTAACAAAGGATTTTAACTATAGTTACTTTATTCTAATTCAACCAACTGCTACTAGCTACTCCGTATGTCTTTTGGATAGACGGAGGCAAATAGGATTTTTATTCCAACTATATCATTTGATATTTTGAAAATGTACTCCACATTTTCATACCGTCAGAGTCATTTTGCAGATTATAGTGGTGCAGCACTGAACACTGTCTATTAGGTGGCTGATGCTGCTGACCGGGCCTTCAGTTCCGCTTTCCAGAATACCTTCACCCTTCTAGGTGTTACTACTACTGAAATAGCGGTACTCTATCGCGTCGTTCAGGTCTCTAACTGACATAATGGCAAGAGAGATTATAAGCTTAACTATGCATTATTATGTTAAGGAATATGGTGGGTTTTGAATACTATCGTCGTCTGAAAGTATCTCCTTTCGATTAACTGCATTAAGGATGCAGATCTGATCCCATCTTTGTTCCGTAGGAATGCTACGACAGTCTAAACGTTACACTGAACAAAGAAAATTGCCCTGAATATAGTCGGTTGTTCCAACATCCGTAATATGGCTAGCCTAAGGTTAGTTATCCCTTGATTGTGACTGCTACCAATGGAGGCATTGCTCTTGTGTTGTCCACAGTTGTGCGAGTGCAAAAATGAAGAACTGAGCTCGTGGGGAGCTATGTCGAATGAATCTGTGTTAAGATTATGACAGTATAGGACAGTTAGCTGTGGATGCGAAGACAGGACATTACTTTATTCATCCGTAAACACGCGAGGCAGCCACGGACAGCGATATAGCAAGAACTAAACTAGCAAAGTTTAGTTCGCTTACCAGACTTTGTCATGTTTTAAATGCAGTATATCCTCTGAATAGCATTGCATTTATGACTATTGATAAACTTAATTCACCCGTAAACACGAGAAGCAGGCACGGATAGCGATATAGCAAGAACTAAACCAGCAAGGTTTAGTTCGATTACCAGACTTATATTTTAAAAGCCGTATAGCCTGTACATTTCATTTATTGCCCCCCCCCCCCTCAAAGCAAAGAAATGAGAAGTCATTTGGCAGAGCTTTCTCGTTAAGGGTAGGGGTTCCAAGTAATATCTAATAATAAGAGGCTTTTGTTTGGAAAGATTGACTTTCCGTTATTTATCCTCTATCCTATGTAACTCAACAGTCAGTATTCTCAGCATTCGTTGAGTACTTAAACGTTTTACGTTAATAGTTGTATATAACTTTATTATACAATATAATAATCCTGGTGGGATGACAAAAAACTTGTCTAACAAACGATTATCCTAATCCCTCAGCGATTTATTGTTTGAGCCCCGAAGAAAAGTCTCATGGGTGCAATAATGAGGTCAAATGGGTTGAAAAACGAGTCAAATAAATTGCCTACAAGACCGGGCAACTAAAATAGGCCTATGAGAGGTCAACTATACGTAATCAATCGTCATTTGTTACATTCAATCGCTTTGCGATTAAAAAATCTCTTCCGATGTTTGTATATGAAAATTGGTCGGCTAGTGCCATTTAATTACGATACCAAACATACCGTTGACACAAGGCTTGGTGACAATCCTCGAAACCACCGCCACAAATCATCTGCGAGATGATATTTGATCCGACTCGCCTTCCTTTGTTGTGATTAGGCTTTGCATTGGTAAATACAATTTGTTCAATTCCAATTTCCATAATTGGTAAACCAATGGTGGTTTCCTGATTCCTGAAGCGTAAACTTTTAGGATACGAAGTATCAATTTCATGCGCCCATTATTTGACGTATCTAACCTTTATTGTATTTATTAGGTCATTTACTATACTGCCCACTGTGAAGTAGATTTCAAAACCTTTTTCTACCTACCTTAGAAGAGTGAAGATCCGATACGGTCATATCCAAAACTTCTTTCGTGGGTCCTCGTTGACAAAAGCAAATATCTATGATCATTTTAATGATCAATCCTTTGTATATTTGCACCAATCGCCATTAAAGCCCCGCGAGGGCTGATATATATTTGCACCATTTCCCCGTGGGGACGGTTGTTATCAAAGCCCCGCGAAGGCTGATATATATTTGCACCATGTCTCCGTGAGGTACTGTTGTAATCAAAGCCCCGCGAGGGCTGATATATATTTGCACCATTTCTCCATGAGGGACGGTTGTAATCAAAGCCCCGCGAGGGCTGATATATATTCGCACCATCTTTTCCGTGAGGGACGATTGTAATCAAAGCCCCGCGAGGGCCGATATATATTTGCACCATTTCCCTGCGAGCGACAGCTGCGCGAGGGATGTTTGTAACTAGAAATAAGTAGGGCCTGCCAAAAAATGCTTAAGAGACACCCTGCGAGGGTGAATTTGACCTGGCTAACCCCTGCGAGGAGTAGTGGCCACATTTATGTATTCTGCTTCGAGCAAGAATACACCTTAGTGCTAATATAAAAATAGCAGTAAATAATCATTTAAATAATATAGCAATTAACAAGGTCCTTTAACTTATTTTCCAATGTTAGCGACATTTAATAAATTCATAATTCAAATCAATTCACTAAATTTTAAAATGAACTTCGATTCATATTTATTTTTGTTCATGCAATCGATGTAACATTTAGTTGCTTTATATCCGTTAACATTCCTTACGAACGCAACCATACCGTCGTAGGACGTTATAATATTTAATTGCACAAAATAATCTCCACTCACCCGCAATTTTTTACTTTTTGTCAAGGTGTACAAGTTTATAATATTATTCTAAAACGTTAGAAGTGAATTGTAAATCCTTTGAAATAAGTGTATCTAAATCTAATTAATTATATTAAGATATCTCGATAATTATTATACGATAACCCTTTCAGCACAAGTTCAGTAAACCAAAGAATTTAATTGTAAAATTTTTTGGTACTTACTCGTTTTAACAAAAAAGTTGCATCATTTGAACATAGGAAACGTAATTTTCAATCAAATTAGCCGTGTGTAATATGTCTATTTTCACATAAAAACGGATCAGAATAATACTCATAAAAGGACACGTATAGACTACGGATAGTTTTGAATGTGTGGAACATTCATGGTACGTATCTACTATACATGAGCGAATTCCATCATTATTCAGTTGAGCGGTAACTCCCGTACGATTTATAAAATAATATCACAACGTGTTCTGACATGTCGTGACTTCTTGGAGCTGACTCATCTCGTTCGATAATTTTTAGTAATAAACTATGATAGGAATTCCGAACCGTTCCTAGCGATAACGACAATGTAATAAAGTCGTAGCAATGGATTGTATGCCTGTAAAGCTTTGAGTTGGCTCATATCCATACTAAGTATTAATTGTAATTTTTCCACGAAAAATTCACTTGTACCCTTGTAATAAAAACACATTATTAAAAATGAAATAAAATATTAAAAATATCTATATACAAGAGAGGGTATTTGATATATCTAGTAATATCAAATAATCACAAAAGTAATATTAACGATTCGAGTAAAGCCGAACGGTAACACCGTTAAAATAGCTTTACTCACAGTATTAAAAATTCAAATATTAATTAGTACATATTGCATAATGAAATATTTCAAAAGAAAAGTTACTATTTCAAGTAAAATGTAACGGTTGTATCGTTAATTTTAAATATCTTTATTCATGCTATTAAGTATTTAAGCATATTGAAAAATAAACTATTGCTGAAGGATTCATTAAAAACCTCAGCATTTTAAATAAAGTCCAACGATTATACCGTTGACTTTAAAGATTTTTACTCATTTTTAAGTAAAATATTATTAGAATAGATGTAAAAATAACTCACTGTACCGATCCGACGGGATACACTTTTTAACACTTTTAGCACTTGCTTTAAGCAATACTTAATACTTAATAGCACCAAGGTTGTAGTCTTGTAGACAACCTTCTCGCGGCGGAAGCTAGACGCCAATGAAGAAGATCAAGCGCCTGCACATTATCGTGCGCCGGCCGCGCCACCTGGTGGGAGGTGTGCCGTGTGCGAGAGAGATAGCATATATACAACGAGAAAGAGAGGGAAAATAGGCGGAAAAAGCTAGGTACCTTCTCAATAAGTAAGCTTCAAATTACGGTCAAGTGTTTAATATGCTATTATTGTTTGACGTTTTTCAGCTGATTTCTATAAATCCACGTACATATTAACTGTTAACTTCATCTTTATTATGTTATCGTTTCCTTGGTATCAAGACGTGTGAAGTATGTATATTTACATTTTCTTCCATTTTTCTAATTTAGTTTCAGAATATGTCATTCGGTGTTAGATAGCTCATTTATCGAGGAAGGCTAAAGGCTATATATGAACACGCTACGACCAACAGGAGTGGAGCCACGGGGGTGAAACCGCGGGGAGCAGCTAGTTAACTATAAACATTCTTCATTACATAAACACTGTAAAAAAAACCGCAAGGAAAAAATCTCAAATCAAAGCCAAACAAACAATGCGAAATAAATCAGATACACTAAACATCAAACCATTACCTTTAACAATCCCCATAATTTTTATTCTCAGTATTAAAATGTCCAATTACCACTAAACTCGATAATAACCAGCTTTTATCTGAACATCGTAAAATAACTCGATTTTTCATAAACGATCGAATTAACATGCGCACGCGTCTGTCTAATAAGTCATAAAAAAGAATTTTCTGGAAGTTTATGACGTCATTGTTAATGTACCGACATTTATTGACTGTTAAAGTGACTAATGAGGAACGGATAATAAAATAATGCAAGATTAGAGATGCATTGCGTTAATTTTATGGTGGTATTAAAATTATTTTTATTTTACAGGAACGTTAAATGCGCCATTTTGAATATATTTGCCTGTCACGTTAATAATTTTACCCCACTATAATAATAGTGCCATGTTTTGATATGAAAAAAATATATACTTAGGATTATTATTTTTTTTTTACGTATCCAGGAAAGATCTTCTAGTATAAGATAGTAAGTCATGATTGATCCTAAATGACAATAACAATTAACATACCTACATGAAAAAACTTATTCTGTGTAAGTATCTCAATATTCCTGGTCAAATTAAAACCAATATTAGATGGATCGAAAGTTTACTACAACAAAAAATGTATCTACAATCTACATACTATCACAGATAATATATACTATATACAACAGATTTAATTGAACAATGTCTACTTTTTACAACGCCTTATAACAGTTTATTCCATTCGATTGTATAACAAAGAATTGCAATAAAAATAAAATGTTTCGCTTATCTTGAATTATAACAAACCTTACAATCGCTCATCTTTTTAACAATAAAAAAGTTACTTGAAAAATTTTACGCGCCCTTTTACATCTTGCTTTTTAAAATTCGAACGCCGCCATTTTCTTTTAACGTTCGATTTTGTTGGGCATTTAAAGATAAGCCCAAATTACTGTGATATAAAAGAGAAATAAGATAGAAAGGTGAGTGTAAATCTAATTTATTTTTTATTGTTTTTTGTTTTGAAAAATGTAAGTAAGCAAATAATCTTTCAGGGCATAATAAAAGGTGTTGGTCAAAAAGAAAAGTGCAATTTGTTACAATATAACGATCCTTCGGAAATTTATAATATTATGTACTTTGCATAGATATAGAAGAAATATTATTATACTGAAAGGTAGTTTTTCTTACCCTACAAATATGTACAATAATCATTTTTATACTACACTAGCTGTCCCGCGGTTTCATCCGCATTGCTCCGCTCCTGTTGGTCTTAACTCTTAACGGGATGATATTATATACCTAGCCTATAGCCTTCGTCGATAAATGGGCTATCTGACTCCGAAAGAATTTTTCAAATCGGACGTCAGTAGTTCCTGAGACTAACGCGTTCAAACATACAAACAAACAAACAAACTCTTCAGCTTTATAAAATTAAGTATAGATTATAAAATTATAAAAAAGATAAATCTCACAATTACTTAAATGTGGACCTAAATATGTAACAATAAAACAAATATTTCTATATAGACATATACGACGACATAACGAGTCTAAATTTAATGACTACATAACTAAATCCAACGCTTATTTTAACAACTGATATGAAACGCGTTTTCCATCTCCCGATATAAAAAAATCGTTGGTCTTAAATTTAATGTTTTTTTTTATTGTTCAGATTACAATAATGCTACAGGGGTGCGTTTATATTCGTGTGTAAAAGCCATATATGTAATGCCTATTTATTAAAATTTCATGATTTCTTCCAAATGTTGTTGTGTGTTAAAAATAATTGAATCTAATAACAATATAATTATTAACATTTAGCAAAAAGCTTTCTTTTCTACTGAGATAGGACTACATTATATACCTGTGGCTTGTATAATAGGTAGTAAGTATATTTATTAACTTTTTATTTACTTTTTTATATACCTACCTTCTTTTACCGACCTATTCTACGGCCCAAGACGAATCATTTATGAGTAATCTATACACACAATAAATCTGTAGAAGGGTCAATTCTGTACATTGAAAATATTGAAAAAATAGCAGGGGGTGTTACTGGATCCATACCAGACCCAATGTGATTACAAAAAATTTTGTCTGTCTGTCTGTATGTTCAGGCATCACGTGAAAACTAACAGTTCGATTGCGATGAAAATTGGTATAATTATACCTTATTATCCTGGGCATAAAATGGTATACTCTTTATTCTGTAAAAATACGTAGAAAAAAAAATCTTAATTTTTCCGCGCCGACGGAGTCGCGGGCGGAAGCTAGTATCCTAATATTATTTTCATACTATTTTTTTATGACAATAGATCGTGTTTTAATTGATGTCATTTGAATCGAAAATGTTGACAACGTTAGTTAACGTCGTTTACAAGAGCATACTCTTAGTAGGTACCTTTTCATAACGTTTGGTTAGTGTTTTTCTTTAGATATCTATAGCATCTATTTTATTGAATATAAAGTTGCCAATTAACAAACTTATAACCTTATTAACGTAATCAGGAATTTCAATCAAGTACTTTATTACCTTCATATACTGGTATATCGTTAAAAAATCATGTACAAAGTTAATATTTTTACGACATGTGTTGATATGGTAACACGTTGAAATTTATAGACAATAAACATAAGGTAACACATTTGTTATGAAAATATTTTACGCAGTCTGAGCTTTAAACGGTTTATATGCGAATAAAGAAGTGCGCTCGTAATCTGCCTACGTTTTATTGTAAAATGTATAAGATAATAAAATGTTTGCATAGAATAAGTAACCACATGGAGTATTGAAATCAGACAAGTACATGTTTTTGAAGAAACATCCATTATGCGATTGATGTTCTTAATTAAATAAAAAAATTTACAAATTAGAGTGACCCAGGCTCCTAAGATAGTAAGAACTGTTTTTCAGGAGGTCTTCCATTTACAGTTACACGACTTGAAAAAAATCAGTGACAATTTAAATAAAATTTGTACAGTTTTAACTCGATATTTCTAAAAAACTAGCTGTGCTCCGCGGTTTTACCGTAGTGCACCACTCTTTTTGGTCTTAGCGAGATGATATACATATAGCCCATCGCCTTCCTCGACTATTGGGCTATCTAACACCGAAAGAATTATTCAAATCGGATCAGTAGTAACCGATAGTAGCACGTTCAAACAACCCCTTCATCTTTATAATATAACTATAGATTTTACACTTTTATGAGAAACACAAGGGAAACGATGAAAACTATTTTCTATAATCTGTCTAATTACTATTTATAACATTTTTGTAGTGTTCAACATTTAAATCAACAATGTCGAATTTAATAATATCCCCAAAACTGGCTGTAAGTATTTGATTTTAACAATCCCATCAAAGGAAACATAAATTCCAAATACAATTGCAAAGTAATATTAAATAAGAAATGAACGTATTTCATACGAACATACAGATACGAATCATAATGAAATCGGAGGAGATTCTTTTGTCAAAATGTTTTATTGGATTACTTCATTCCTGTAATTCATGCATATTTGAAATTAAAACTCCCCCTGGTAATGTGTCGTGAATTTTCTTGAGAGAAGTCTTGGATTTGATTTCTTACAAGATATACAGATGTAGAGCAGGAATTTAATATTATATTGTATCTATACTAATAATTTAAGCTGAAATGATCGTTTGTTTGTTTAGTTGCGCTAATCTCAGCAACTAATAGACGGAGTTTAAAATAAAATTGATGCACACATTTGTATAACATCTTTTACAAGTTATATTAAGTATATATTAAGTATATTAAATTAAAACAAAAAACATAAGACCACAACAAGAGCCTACTAAAACTTTGTTAACCCATGTATTACTATAATTCATTAATCCCGATAAAAAGTTCTTCTAATTACTAATATTCAGTCAAAATCCAAAATAAATTACCACCCATTCTTCATTGCTAATAGTGCACACATTTTCAACACGAAAACGTTAAAATAATTGCAAGAAATCGTCTCAAAAACATTAAATTACAATGCTCGGTTAGAAATTTCATATGCTCCGGTGTACCATAACGATCGAGTTTCTATTGTATGTGGTCATTCCCATGACAGAGAGAGTCTCATATAGTCACATTATGTGTATAGTATTATACTATACATTCATTTCTCCAAATGGACACAAATTTTTAATTCATGTTAAAGAAAAAGTAAACATAGTCTTATTTAATCTGTAGAAATTAAAGGAATGTTAGCAATGTTTAAAATCAATCTGGATTTTGATAGTTTTCGGTTTCGTTTTCGACGACAGTTTTGAAAAAGATAACATACAAAAAAAATGTTATCGTAATGGAAACATAGCTAATTTTTACTTTCAAATGACAAGACCAATAATTAGTAACAAAGACAAGAACAAATTACAATAGAAATAATTCATAACTGAATAACGAATTCTGTTCGCGAACAAAGGTCTTGAAAAACAGGAAAAAAATTGGCGTCAAAACATACTTGAGGTATTAAAAAATCTTTCTAATTAATACCATCAGCGATATTGAGCGTTCGCGCGACGCCTCTCAAAATCTCAAAGATGCAGTGACACCCGTTTTTCATAAATAAAAAAAGAATTAACGTTAAAAAGTCAAAAAACCTCATCCACTTCGAGTTAATGATACGATACGGCGGGCGACGTGAAACAAAGCTTCGGGACTCTGTTACACCGATGTGTAACTCGCTGTATTGTGTGTAACGTGTAACATGGTGTAACGATGGTCAGTTAAACTTTCTTAATTTTTAATTTTACGGAAATTTAAATGTAAAATAATGAAACTTATTCTAAATTATTGAAAACAATTGCTTCCTTTTATATATTTTAAATATTATTATTGAACTAAAGAAAATTATTTTAGTACAGTTTCGTTCTGCTATGTACAAAATCGAAGAAATTAAAATACCTAAAGAATAGAAAATATTCCTATTCTAACGTGGTTTAGAGGATCTGAAACATAATACTAAACAAATAAATAAAATACACAAAAAACCTCTGAATTTAATTCCATTTCAAGATCATTTCCACTGCTCCAGTGTAAAAGCGTCCACACAAAACTTCAAGGTTCGAGACTTGAGACCGTCGCATCTAGAGATGTCTCGATTTTTTCTACTCTATTTTCGATCCGTTTTCCTCGAGTTTTCCCACAAAAACCTCTCGCTTGGCTTCCTCTACAACCTTTAACATCGAATGCAGAGTGCTTTGTGCTGATATACTTTTTATCCTTTTATTACGACGCCAAATCAGACATACCAACATTTGGGGTATACCGTATAAGCGCTGGTTATGTACAATTTTAATCGTAGTAAGTGATGTCGATCATTTGAGTCAAGACGATATTATTTGATGGAAAAAATATGAAGATTCTAAAGTGTCGTTTCATCATTTATTTTCTATTCAGTGTGACGTGAGGTCAAAACTTTTTGTCGTTTCAGCAAAATAGTATTGTAATGGGTATATAAAATAAAATGAATAAGGCTAAAAATTGCATTTGGTAATTTATAGTAGATAGGTCATTTTATAAACTTGATGATACGATGTTTATTGTTTACATTTAACTTGCCAAAGGATGCCTTTGTTTATGAATGCTGTGAAACAAGTCATAACACGCATTTTGGAAATAAACCTAGACTAAGAAGTATCAGTTGATGATAATTTGTGAATTGTAGATATGTAATGCTGATAAATATTTTTTTAATATTCTGGATTCTTATTTACGCTGCTGAGTTCATTATGAGTGTATATGGTTGATTGGTCAAATTGGAGCTAATTAGACAGTTTGCCACTAGGTCAGAATCGTACATTACTTTGAACATTATTATTAAAACAACAAACAAACGAGTAGAAAATAGAATGTACTTGACTTTTGTACCTATTTACTAAAAAACTATCGTTTCTCTGTTCTTCATCTCTACCAACTATCGATTGCTTCGCAATCTTGCTCTATCGAGTGTTATCAAATTCGGTTATGATGAAAATAAAATGATTATTGGTAAAACTATGTTACGACAATTCAAAAGTGCTTCTAGAAGAAGTTAAATTGAATGAATAAATGTTAAAGTTGGAGTTTGAAAAAAAATTATCGTACCGTGTCACCAACCCTATTCCTAACACTTCTGGTCTAGCAAGCATACCGTTGTGAACTTCCAAATTTTTCTAGCTTTTGTTTGATACACGTTAAAATACCGGTGGTATTCCGTAACGAGGCCCACTTCATTATCCGTCGCATATCCAGCCCGCGATTTCCATTTACCAAGCTCCCTCCCATATTTTACTTTTTGCATTATAATTTTTGTCCTTTTTTCTGATTCTAGCTCCTTTTTTCCAACGTCTCGGGTGATTGCTCCGTCGCTACAAGTGGGCATCTACAATGGGATGACATTTTCTTTTTACAGTATCTTAGGACCCCAGGTTGGGGTGAGAAGGAATATTTAAATGAGCGAGGTATGGCTTTGATATTATAGATGTGTTTGAGCACTTCGGATTTTACATTTGCGTCTTGTCAATGATGTGTTTTGTGATACTTTTTGTGAATATCGTAATACCTTGATAATATCTTTACAAGATGTTAGGGGCCGTTCAAGTATTACGTAAGCACCAAGGGGGGGCGGGGGGGTCTCTGTTTTGCTTATTTTGGATGACATGGGGGGTGGGGGGGTCTAGATGATGATTACGTCATTGTTAGTTATTTAAGGTTTTTCTGTTTTAACTGATGTGCATTATTCAAAATTTAGAGCACAAAGATGTTGAATGGCTCGATGAGAGTGACATACACATTCCAAAATCGGGAAAGTGAGCAGACTCACAACACTGAGCAGCAATCCAATGTCATCGATAACTTAGAATCATGGATTCAGGTTTCATGGACTGAAGACTGTTAATGTGTTCCGAAAATATTCTTTATGTTAGTTATGTTCTTTATTTCTGATTATATTTTTTTGTCATTTACTCTATGTGTAACAGTTAAACCTAATATTTTCATGAATTTTCCTATTTTAAAAATAACAATATAAAAAAAACATTTATTACTAAAAATGTTTACGTAAGCATAGGGGGAGGGGGTAAGTGCTTTGCTTACTTTTGATGACAAGGGGGGCGGGGGGGTAAAAAATGGTAAGAAATCTGCTCACGTAATACTTGAACGGCCCCTTAATGGATCCATTGAATTAACTAGGTATTGTACTACCTTCTACCTTGGTACTTTCGTAAACTGATTCTTGATAGAAATTCTTCTTTATGAGTAGTTTCAATGATTCCGAGGAAAATATCTTTATCAAAAATACTGTGTGAATTTCTGTTTAACACGCTGATTTCATTCGATTCAAAGTACAATAATTAATATGCTAGTTCATTTGCTTATAAGAATAAATAGTACATAGTTTATTTATTTTAAACTAATAAAGTGCGTTTATTTGTAACATTAAAATAAATATAAGTAATAACTTACTGTGTAAGTTTAACAAATAATTAAATTTTTAATTTGTATAGGTACTAATTTAGGAGTGGTTTTAAAAGGAAAGGTTTTATCATATCGGATTGCTAATTGCTAAACTGCACATTTTTATTCTCCTTTCTAATATAGTCAATCTATCCCTATATTTACAAATTTATATCCTACCTATCAATTAAAAGAACGAATCTTTCAACATGAATACACGCTACTTACCAAGTAATAGCAGGACATCACAAAAGAAACGAACTCAAACCTTAGCTTAAAACTCGACTCAAATTACTTTTACATTGTGCTCAAGTAATCCACGTAAAAGGCATTATAATGCAGCATCCATAACAGATCATCCCAGCAATTTACTTATGAATATTAACAACCCGAAATAAGGAATAGGGCGGGAAAAAAGGACACGCTTAACAAAAAGAAACCAACCCTCTAGTGATGCTTGAAAATACGAAAATACATTTTGACGGTTGACAAAACTGAAAAGTAATCTAAACTGCACTCCAGATTTTCTGCGCCTTTAATATTTGAGAGTGTCCTCGAATACGGTAGATTTATTTCGGATTTAAATTTATTATGTGCTTTTACGGATGTTTAAAATATATGTGAATTAATTTATAAATGTAATGCCTACGAGCGTTCTTTCTACCTTATTTTTTTAAGGAATATAGTGGATTACATTGTAATTTCTTTTTAGAACATTCTTAATAATTATGTTACTACGCACATACCTATGAAAATTATAGCAGAAAATACTCTAATTACAAAATTTTCATTCTTCAAATATTTAGCCTTTGTCCTAATCCCTTTCTAGTGGAATAGTGTTGACCTATAACCTAAATAAACTATAACCTTTCGCCTTGATGCCTGCGCAAGTTATAACCTACTAAGCTACCAAGCCGAAATTTCATATTATCTAACTTAAACTAGATTTAGAACCTAGTTACTAGCTCCACAATAACATTTCGCAATAGAAACTGCGTTTGATTCTAATCATAAATATCCCAGCCTCTCCCACCGAGTGGCCTAAAAATAGATTCGTTGATGCAATAATTACACGTTGTTCCCTTGTCCTAAATGAAATTGTAGTAGTTCTTAACTGAAATAGATCTATTGTTTACTTTTGATTTTTTAGTTTTGTTCTAGTTGCGTCGTTTGGGAACTTCTTTCAGATTTGCGATTGTTGTGATTCTTAACAACGTATTGTTGTAATGATTAAAATGTCGTTAATTGTGTAACGCAAAATAATTAATACTTAGTACTTTTATAAAATTTTAAATAGTTTGTCACTTTAAATCGCCTTTAAAATAAATATCACTTATCTAATTGTGGAATTTTTATTATTTGAAACATTGTGAATAAATTAAGGAAAATTAATAAAGCAGTTTACTGTCGCAATAATTTAAAGACGAAATTATAAGTGTGACTTTCCAGAACATTAAACAGAATTTTCTGGAACAACCAAAAGAAAACAAATAATTCGCTAAAGAATTTACACCGGCCCTTATATTTTATTACCTTAACGGAAATGAGTCATTCAAATCCTAAGCACCTACAATGAAATCCATCCAATAAGGCGTAAATCCATCTTCATCCCCTGCTATGTTTTGTGGCGCAATTAATTTCCTACTAAATACTAAAATAAATTTATTTCCAGCGTAAACCGAAGATCATTCTTCAAAGTCAATGGATATGTAAGTATGGAAGCGCTTTTTTTGCTTTTCTAGCTTATACTTTATCGTTAATTTCGGTTTTAAATGAAATTGTACTGACGCGGACGTATTTATCTTCTATAGTCTATTATCAACCGAATTAATGAAAAAATAATTTATAATATTATCTATTGAAAAATAATGGATTGTGATTCCTTTAAAAATCATTTGTTTACATGAATCAACAGTCATGTAAAAAAAGGAAACATGAAATCTCGACACCAAGAAAATTACTTATTAAAAAATATAAATGTAGAGCGCATCCTTTAACTATGTGTAATAAATTGGATTGCATCACAACTAAAAATAGTATAAACCTTTTTGTAAAAGTGACACAGATTTCCAGTTGCAGCATTAAAAGTAAACAGAAGTTGGCGACGCGCCAAAATGCGTAACATCTGCGTGTGAATAAATTTTCTTATTACGAGTGCAAAGCGAATGCTAAGTGACAGCGATAATTGAGTAGGTCTACTTACACTTCCTCGTGTTAATAGTTAGCAAACAGTTTAACACAATATTGTCTTTACTTTATTTTATTGTTAACATTCTAATACGTAAATTATACCGATATAAACGTATATTTTAGGGAAGTGGTTAAAATAAAAAAAAGCCCATTCCATAGTCTAATCTCATCAATAAAGAAAACACTCGTAGTAAAGTTTATTTGAACGTAAAACTGTGCGTATTGGAAAAGATTTAATTTCCGCTTCAGTCAGCGCTTTTTATTTTATTGTATTGTTACATTAACAATATAATTGCACCCTTATATTTAGTGCTTACTGCTTAGACATATTTATTTTCTTACGCCTGACTGTTAGGAAAAGCAATCTTTACGATAGGAATTCTGTTGCTCTGCATTTCCACTAGGCGCATAGTATTACTAAAATTTACTTTAAATCGCTATTGGGATTGTGAATCGTGAATCTTTTATCAAAAGTAAAACCTTTTTTTTACGGTTTTTCTGAAAAACTAAAATCTTTTATCAGAAAAACCGTATTTGTAGGTTCAAAATTGAAACTAGCACATGTTAATCACAGCAGATACACTCGTTAATGGTACATTAAACATGCATATGAAAAGTAAAAGTGTTGTTTCACACTTTATTCGGAGATGTTAATTGCTTTTTAGGCCAAAACACTATATTTATGGGTCGTAACTCGTAATATTTGCGTATATTTTTAACTGATACAGCCATAAGATACAAAGTTAGCACATAATATACAGGTTCATCGACACATAGGTATGATTCATATGCGCGCTAACAAAGGCCCGCACGTGCGGTATAAAAAATAACAATTGGATATATTTAAAATGTTGACAATTTGCACGTATGTTAGTGCGTAAATAATTATTCGAGATTCGTGATAGATTGATCTCATTTTTATTTATATTCGTAATTCCGTACGCATTTCGTATAATATCTATTATGAGCTGAGAACTTTGGTTCTAGCAAATGTTATCTACATCTATTGATTTAAACAGAGCCCTGAATGAGTGACAATTTAGTAACACATAATGAAAACTAATCATTATAGCCTACCTTCACGCATTATTATTTCTTTATCTCAAACAGCTGACATTATTTAATTGAACTTAAATGATAAATAACTAATTGACCTAGTGGATTTGCAATAATACCATCTACTTACACATTTAATATTATACATGATAATAATTTGCCTGTATGTTTGTTACGTATGTTTTATTTCTATATATTAGAGAGTACGTCTTGTTAGGAAAAAATATTCAAAATGGGTGAAATAGGGAATCAAAATGTTTATAGGAGACGGTACCGGGAATTAACGTGAATTGCGCGCAATCGTTAATTAATTATTTTCTGGTAAAAAAGCCATTATCTTTTTTCACAAGAAAAACTGAATTAAAGTAGTGAGTCAGTAAGTTCAAATGAAGCTATACCATCGATCATTAAAGTGTAGTGAGTACTGATACTGTGTTTCATACTTATATGATAAGATAAAGGAAAGTCCCTATAGGCAATTTCACATACATATTTTGATCTTATTTTGGTTAATTATTTCAAGTACGATTTTAAAAAGTTGCACCGTAGACCGTAGCCCCCTAATAAGTATTTCAAATCTAGACTTATTTATATCTATGTCAAATTAGCCGTTTTTGTAACATAGGCACACAAAGGTTATACATAAATATAATAAATTAAAAATATAATTTACATTCGGCCTATACTTTCGCACATACAAAATTAGTACCAATCTACCAGGAGTACATAAACACACAAGACTCACCACATCAGTGTCCATAATTCCGTCAGCCACGTCTGTCCCGCCCTTATCCCGCCAATGCTTCTCGCTCGTCAGAAAACTGAAGGAGGAATCCCGTCTAGGACTCAATAGTACCCCCGCTGGTGTCCTAGGGCTGCCATATCTGAATATTTCTATGTTTGTAGTTGAGAAAGGATCGTTCCCGTTGTCTGTTCTAGGGCTGACAAACACGTCGTCGTCAAGGTCCATGTCCAGTGGAAAGGTTAAAGGTGGTGATGATGCAGATAAACGGCAGAATGGAGGCGCTTGTGATGGACGCTCGATGTCGGACTCGGAGAAAGGGCGATCTGGGGATAGAAAAAAATATAAATTAATATAAATAATTAATAAAAATATCCCTGAGAAATGTTTAAAGCATTTGAATAATATAAAACAGGATTCGTATGATGTTTGTGTTTTTTGTTTATAATTTTTAAATTAATTAAATTCTGACACTGCACTCAACAAACAGAACTAACGAAGTCACGAATTGACATAATATTATACAAAATCCCTAATTAATTTAACAACTACCCCACTTTTTTCTACAACTAAGATGCAACGGCAGAAACGTGAACTGGGTAAGCAAAAAAAAAAAAAGAAACAGAAAAGGACAAAAAATATAAGCAGAATCACAGAAATAAATGGGACATTAACAACGTACAAGTATCGAGATTCGAAGCGACAGAACAAAGGACGAGCAATTTGTTATCAATGAGATCGATGATATGAGTACCAGGCGACCAGGATATCCAAAGAGGTTATAAGGAATAGAAATTATTAAAATCTTCGTCCGCAGACGAAACCCGTTTTGTCAAGGCGCACGTGCAGCGACCGGCCGCTGTGCGAGCGGGATGGGTGTACGTCCATAGTACGTCTCTCTCTAAAGTGCAACGTTCGTAATATAGTGGATGAGGTTGGATGAATAACCGCAACATCTAACTTGCATTACGTAAGGTGTCCGGTTCGGATTAGCTATTGTTTTCTATTCAAACTGGTTGGTTGTCTCCACTTTGACTTATTAATTTGATCATCGTTTAACAACTACTAAGTAGGCATTCATGTAACGTCAGAAAAGATGTTCATTTGGTACGATATGTTTTCATTCATTGATATTGAAACTACATAATGATACAATAACTGTGTGATTAAACTTTTTAGATGTATCGAGTATATAAAATATAACAAATCATGCAAATAATTGTGTTCAATCTAAAACTTAATATTTTATCATAATTCTGAACAGTCATAAACCTTTTGAAACCCTTTATGCGTTTTGTATGTTAACGTACTTATTCTAAGTATTTCGCATAAACATTAACCTAACAAGTATGTACTCGAGTTTCCATTTAATAAATTTAATTTCAAGAGCTATGTAAATAAATTTAGACTATCCTCAATATTCTTTCGCAGCTTTTTTTAACTGGACGCGTAACACAGGTGTTTTGTAGCTCTATAGCGTACATAGAATTTAGTTTATTTAAAATGTATATTCTTTATTTATAGCTCCGTTTCATTATTTATTCAAAGTTCTTTTGGTAAGCTTTAGGTAAATAATAATTTCGTTATCATCTTTATAATACGAAGGGAACTACATTTTATAATAAAACTAGCTTTCCGCCCGCGGCTTCGCCCGCGTTTTCAGAGAAAACCCCGCATAGTTCCCTTTCCCGTGGGATTTTCGGGATAAAACCTATCCTATCCCTCAAGTTGGATCGCACTGCACATGGTGTGCGAATTTTATTATAATCGGTTAAGTGGTTTAGGAGTCCATTGAGGACAAACATTGTGACACGAGATTTATATATATTAAGATAAATGTATTGAAGATTTTAATGTTATATTAAATACGTTGCAGAATGTAAAATCGCATATTGATATTTATTAAAATTGTAGCCGTGATCTATTCAAGTGTAAACTTGTTTAAAATTAGATACTTAAATCAATTACTAAAGCTTGCATCACATTTATAACATTTCGACAATCATAAACCAACCAACATTCCGATACTATTTTTAGTAATAGGCATATAAAAACCAAAAGCTTGCGGAAAAGTTAAACCGAAGTAGGAAAAATAAGCAAGTCTTTGATACTCGAACATAAACAGTGAGGTGACCATTAAACGTGTTGTATCGATAAAATGGTTTATGAGCTATAAATCAAGTATCGATAGATGTTGCATCATTGGTCAGACAATGAAATGGCTACTAAACCTCATTTATTTGATTAATATCGTAATAGTATACTTCAAATAATGTTATAATTATTTTATTAGTTTATGTAATTTTAATTATGGTAGTAATGAGAGTAAAAGATACGTGTTAAAATAATATTTGAGAGTAATTTTATAGTTTTAATGTCGATATATCAAAAACCTTATTTCAACGATAATAATTCTCAACTCAAAATTACTTTTCTAAGAAATGGAAGCTTCCTTTCATAATTAATATTGTTAAGTTTTAAATGTTTTATGTTTTTCGCAAAATATTATATATAATTCGTCTATTTTCTACATCTTAAAAGAGATTTTAATACACAAACAACCAGACAAATCAATTTAATTTAGAATATAAATCGAATAAATTAAAATATAATACCTATACTTGAAACATCATTGTCGTTATTGACCTATAGGGTCACAGATAATTCAAAATTCCCATACATCAAGTTTATTCAACATGGTCAGTAAGAAATTGACCACATACAAGATGATTGTCATCTATTTAATCCTATAAGTACCATTCATTTGATTCAGTGATTAATTGAATTATCACGAAAACAGTTGAATGTTTTATTCAGATTTTGATGGGTAAGCGAAACTGGTTTATATTAATTATAACTTTATAAGTTTAATTTTTTGTGGCTACTGAGTACGTTTAAAATATTAAAAAATAAACTTACTAAAATTTTTAAAGAAATTCCATTCAAACACGTGAAATTTTGTACATTTTGCATGGTGTTGTTTATTTTATATTATAAGACTGTTGTACAATAAAGAGTAAATTAATAAACATTTAGAAATTAAAGACTTTTTAACGGATTTTAAACGCGATGTATTCATTATATATACTAATCAGTAATCAGTCTCCCGTGACCACGCTCGCTGTAAAGTGTTCGAAACGTCGGGAAAATTATATATAATGAATAAATCGCGTTTAAAATCCGTTAGCCTTTAATTTCTAAATGTATAATACTCGCGTAAAATCAAACACTAGAAAATACTAAATTAATAAACAATAAATAAATGGTACTTGTTATCATTTCAATCTAGAAAACATTACAAGAATAAGATCCATTTCACTATTCCTTACAATATTTGTACTTTTCTTATAATAGGTATGTATATTCAAAACATAATCGCACATAACAGCCAATTAACAGAACCATAAAACGAGCCGAAACATTTGCAAACTTTGTTACGAAGCCTATCTTCAAGCATCTAACAAGGATTTTAACTACACACATTAAACGTACACATTACCCCCCATACCCGTACTATATGCAAACATATTTCAAATTCAAGTAAGATATTTAAATGGATTATAAGCGATAGGTACTAATTATAATACCTGAAAACAATTTGATACTTGCTTTAAATCAGACGCCATCAGGCACAGTTAGGCGTTTAAAGGCGATTATGCACTTAACGACAATTATCTTGATGCCACTGAAGATTGGCTTTATAAATAGATTCGATGGAACAAGCCAGAAGAAAGTTAGAGGCTCAGCTTTAATGCGCAACGAAAGTCTAAAAGATGATAATCTAGGAACTGTTTGGAAAAACTATTTTAATCGGTTCTTAATATCCTGCAATCAGTAGAACGGATTTAAAAGTGGTAAATAGTAAACGGCGGTAAAATGTGGTAATGATGATTCAAAAGTGCTTCTAAAAGAAGTCTCATCGAATATTTCATAATAATTATGTACCAATTGGAAGCCTATACCTCAACAATTCCATCAATCAAAATGTATCAAAAATAATAATTAAAACTTGAATGCATAAATCTTAGTAAAATTAAGATAACTCACAAAAACAACAATCGAGTATTCGAATTTACTATATTACTATTAAGCAACAGACCGTTTAAATAAAACGATACATTATTACACTTAATTGTTAATCCAATTATTATGGTATAGTAAATCATAGGGCTATTAAATATAATCAAACTATCATCTTCAACGGAGATACTTATTTAATAATAATATATTAGATATTTTTCTATCTCGGTAGCCGTGTTTTTTAAACGAGTTGAATTGCCTATATCATAAATAACTAGTGTTGCCGCTCGATAGTCCACTATCGATAGTCTATCGATTAACTATCGATAGTTGGGGAAAAGCAATAGTATCGATAGCACTATCGATACTATCGATAGTGTCGATACTATCGATAGTATCGATAGTCCTATAAGCGTAAATACTATCGACACATAGCAATACCATCGATAGTATCGATACTATCGAAGCTCAATATCGAACGAACTATCGATACTATCGATAGTGTCGATACTATCGAAGCTCAATATCGAACGAACTATCGATACAATCGATAGTGTCGATACTATTGATAATATCGTCCCATCGATAGTGACCTTTTTCTCGATAGTATTGCTTTATCAATAATATTATAGTGGATGACAGAGAACTAGATGTTTGGTTATAATACTTTTCAAGTTATCTATTGGCGCTTTGTACAATCCATTTTTTTTAGTTCGTTAATTCGTATTCCAATAAGCCCATTGACTGACCCATTATACCAAGAAATCGTGAACAATACTATTGCACAATTTACTACTATCGATAGCTCAAAACTATCGATAGTATCAGTACTATCGATAGTATCGATTGTAGTTGCAATATTCAGTAGCAATAGTATCGATACTATCGACAGTATCGATAGTATAGCAACTATTGGCAATCAATACTATCGATTTTATCGATACTATTGCAGTTCATCAATAGTATTCCATGATTAACGCTATCGATAGTATCGATAGTATCGATAATATCGATACTATCGATAGTGCTATCGATATTCTGACTTATTTTCAAGGTCAACTATCGATAGTCAAACTATCGATAGTTCGGCAACACTATAAATAACCTTTTTAAAGTTTTGTTATTTGATCTAGGCTTCTTTCGAACTTAAGGTATCGAATAATTCAACAATAAAAACTAAGGTATCTAAATAATAAAACTTAAAATAAGGATCTCACAAAATGTGACAATTTTTTAAACAAAAAACAAGCAAAAAAACACACAACAAATTGTTCGTCCTGTTTTAAAAATTATTGTCTATTTCTCAGGTTGACCATTTCCACAAACTATCATTATAATATGCAAAAAAAAATAACTATATTTTTTAACACTTTATTCTAAATTGCATTTGCACATTAAATTTTCTCCCACACTATCTAAACATTGGTACCTTTACGTCATTCCTTACACAGACTATAAACACTCTAGCGATGCTAATTGCACTTGCACTGTCATTTATTTAACTTCACAATTTTGACAGATATAAACATTCATAACTTACGTTTACTCCGTGGTTTACTCGCTTTGTCTGTAACCCGTGTACATCATTATTCATACGCTAGCAACTACAATTAATAAGTTAAACTTCATAAGCATTTGCATACAATGTGCGATGACAGTGACGGCTTGACGCAGCCACAACGCAACTAACTATGTTCTGTCAGCTTCTTATTGGATGTTTTTGTATTAGTTTAATAGGTTATTTAACGTTTATCAGGCATGCTGGATGTTATGAATATTTAGGGTGGTTCTTTAATCATTTTTTCTTTATAAGTGCATACTTGTAAGTACTTTATAAGTACATAATGTAACTGTAATATACTGGTAATGAAAATATGTGATTAGCATTATTAATTTTTAGCATATTATTTTGTAATAGATATCAAAAATATGCGCAGTAGGAACTAACAAAAATAATATTGGCTCTAACATTAGATGAAAATATATTCTGCGACTGAAACAGTCTACATTGTAACACTCGATGACACAACAAAAGAAAAATCCAATGCCAACTGATAAGGCATTATCATTGCATTTTAAGTAAACAATGTTTTCTATACTGCGGTAACAAAAACTGTAAATCATCGTCGTTACAAATTGGTAAGCGACGTAAACAAATTTAAGTCCAACCAACAGAATGGCTACTTTTGTTCCTTTTGTCAATAAGTTCGACGTGAAGAAATACAATGATTCATTGAAAACAAAACCAGCCATCTTATCTGCAGCTACTGCGCTACGCGGGACCGGCTTGGAAATATGGTAATCATTTGGAAAGCATTAGTGCAGTGACACGTGACATAGCACGAAATATGACCGTGATAAACGTATGCATGGAGTTTTATACAAAAGGTTTTTAGTTGCTCTTCTGGTTTTTAACGTTCAAAAATGGTTAGGGATTCTGTAAATGACCACTCATTATTGTTTTATATTCCTTTCGACATTACAGTGAATACCATTTCTTGATTTGATGACAATGCAAAATAGAAACTACCTTCACCTATTTCTGCGCTGCTGGTACGTTACGTTTTTATTGGTCCAATAATTATTGTAAATTGACTGCGTGGAAAATGGGCATAGTAAATAAACACGTTTCAATATCCAAATAACATTAAAATCGTAAATTATAATTGGATTACCATTTATGGTGTTAGTTTCAATAATATTCTATTCGGCTGTATTACGCCAATGTACCTAATATAATTTCGAAACGTTGGCTACGTAAAGATCTTTATGCCTACTTATAGTTTCTGATTTTGAATTTAGTAGAATTGATATTTGACTTATATTATAAATGTGCAAGATTATGATTGTGTGCATGAATGTAAAATAATCCTAAACAATTTTAGTATAAAAACATTCTTTCATTTTCGATATAGAGTTAGTATCTGGTATCGTAGTGGCAGTTTAGTATCGCTAAGAACAATATTTTTCAACAAAATTTATTTTGCCCCGTGGGATAGTTTCGACGGAATTAGGTAAATATTAATGTGATAAAGATTATCCTAATTTACAAGACTCTTTGATTCACTTCCATATTCAGGATTGAGTAAGGAGTAAGTTTTGTATAGGATAGATGCTACTATGGCTTACCATCCTTAGTTTCGTGACATGTCTTGGTCCAGCGGCCAGCCCGTATTCAAGAAATATTGCTTGCGGGAACCCGCTTTTGGGCTCTCAATTTTAGGTTATTTTATTGGCATTTAAATATTTTCGGCCCGTATCGAAACACCAATTCCAGAAGCCGTGGTTTCTGACCTCAGATTTATGGGCTTTTTTATACGAATTTAAGTGGCCGTTTTGGTATGTTTCATATTTTATGAGCGTTAATCATATATGTGTTACAATTTGGTTGCGTGGCTTTTTATGTGAATTCAGGATTTAGTAAGTTTTAAAAAATAAAATTTATTACAACGCCGTCTAGTAGTAAAAATTGTGGACGATAAACTAAGGTAAACGGTAAAAAATGTATAAAAAATAAACATAATATAGAAAATCTCAAAATATCAGGATGCTATTAATTCTTATACCAGATGCGCTTTGAAAGCTAAACAAACTTTTCTGTTGTATATTACATTTTCACAGCAAAACTACGTATATACTTAATATACCTAGGTAGTTATATATAGGCTAACCGCTAAAACATTTCCCTTATATCCATATTTCGCCAAGTCAACAAAATAAACAATCGACTGCACGTCATATCACAGAACAAGTCGAGGCCAGTGACCCAAAATAAGAATAAGATGATATTTTATTTTCAAGATACGAGTACTATCGTGGCATAAATTAAAGGGTTTATATTTTCTCTCTTTCTCGTACCACGTGTTTTGGTGGGACTTAGCGAGGCTGTACGGTGCGCAAATAATATTGAAATATCTATTATTTAAAAATTCTATTTGTATGATTATATGTACTCACATTAGTTCTTTTCGTTTGTAAATCTGATAGTAATTACAGCCAAGGGTCAGGGCTGCAGGAAGGGTCTAGCCGTGTATTTATGAAACTGTAGATATATACATTTTTCATAACCGCTGTAAGTAGAATACCTACATAATGAATGCAAAAAATTTAAGTGTCCAACTATTTCCTAAATCTTTGTGTTTAAAAATCACAATTACTTAATTGCAATACTACATTCAATGAAAATAGGAACATGCTTCATTTTACTCAACACTATGTTTGTAATATATAATATGTATATCCATGTTTATAAACATGAGGAACATATTGTAACAGTATTAGGATCACTCACCACGTCTAAGATAAAGGATATCATTATAGCAAGCATTTTCACTCAATATCAGCACATAAAATGATTTTATGCATTATATTATATCTAGCACATATTCATAAATGCCCTGATCACAATAACTATGTTATTTATGTGCTGTCCGTAGTAGAATAGCCCTACAAGAAATCATTAGTAATATTTATAACTGCATAAATCTGTCGCAAAATATATGCGTAAAGTTTTTTATTGCGATTTCTGTGTTTTGGTCAAGCGTGATCTGTAGCATAGTTTTTAACCGACTTCAAAAAAAAGGAGGAGGCTATCAATTCGGCCGGTATATTTTTACATTAAACAAAAGAATGTGAAACTATGATAACGTGAAATATGTCAAATTAAAGTTATTCACGAGCTCGTTTCGTTTATTATTTTAACGTGAAATAAAAAAAACATGTACATTTGAATGATATTGCTCAATGTATTGTACCTATACGATAAGATTAAATTTGTAGCTAGAGCCTATAACTTCACTTGCATCTAACTGACTTTAAAATAGCCTATGTGCTAGCATGCTATAGCCTATGTGACTATGTCTTCAAATTAAATCTTTATCAAATAAATTATCAAGACATACTCGTCTTGAATAATTGACTTGAGACATGATCTAACCGCATAAAATTATACATGACTAGCGGTCCGCCCCGGCTTCGTCCGTGGTACATATGAAAAATAGATGTTGGCCGATTCTCAGACTTACCCGATATGCACAGAAAATTTCATGAGAATCGGTCCACCCGTATGCAGACTAACATTGTGACACGAGAATTTTATATATAAGATATTATTACGATAGATCGAACATAGTAACCGTAATCCAACTTTAGTTATTAATTAGGTTATTTCACAATAATTCCTAATATTAAATCACACAATAAATAGGATTAGATCTATTTTGTAACCAGTACACAATATCACGATGATTACCGTTCGGTATAGTATAAACTCGCTTGCTACTGGTTTTACGTTATGCGTCTGTGTGGGTGTATCACTGTGTGTGTACTGATAATGTGTGTGTGTGTGTGACCAACAGATTACGCACAAGATTGTAATGATTATTCTTTGGCATTGCATGTGAATAATTGTGTACGATGCTTTTGTAAGCTCTTAGAATAAAATCAATGGATTGATTCTTTGATTTCGTATTCGGTTTAAAAATTAAAGTACCTTCCTACCTACTTATTTGTAAAATATTCTTATAGAATATAGGGTGATAGTTGATACCTACATTTTAGTAGGCCATCATTTTATCTAGGTAGTCAGAATGTAAAAGTTCATTATTTTTAACAGACATAAAAAAGGATTGTTTTTTAATTTGTATTTTTTGACCTTAGTGATATAAGTTTATTAGATCACAAAAAATTTTCACATAAATTAGTACATATAATATTATTTACATTTAAGTATTCTTTCCAAAAATTCCCCAAAAAGTCCACAAAAAACCTTATAGGTAGGTAGTAGGTACTTATGCAAATGTTCATCTCAATAAATACTTACACCATAATAAAAGAAAAGAACAAATAATCTGTTAATGCGATTTACTTCAGAAATACCATTAGGGCGACATAATTCCATACAATCCCAAAATAATAAGCGAACTCATTATAATGACACTGGTTTAAGTGAAACCAGGATATAATACCAATATATTATTTGAAGTTATAAAGATTAATAACCACGTGCTTAAAGGAGATTTTAACTATTATTTCAAGCTATAGTCTATTTGCATAATAAAATAATCGGTTCATAGTTATTTTGTGATTGGGCAACAAAATGCATCAATTTTCGCCTTTATGAAATTGACAGTTGGGTGATATTATTATTACCTATTACATGGCTAACTATTCCATATATATAATTTCCCAATACTACTATATAATAGTATAAAATACTACTAGCTTTCGCCCGCGGCTTCGCCCGCGTGGTGTTTTGATAAAAGGTAGCCTATGTTCTTTCTCAGGGTCTAAAGATTGTGCCAAATTTCATCAAAATCGGTTGAGACTTTGAGAGGTTTAAACGGGAAAGCGTAACAGACAGACAGAGTTACTTTCGCATAATTATAATTTAAGTAGGGATTTTGAAAGTTATTTACTGTAACATATTATTTCTACGTTTAGTATTATAACTTACATCTTACAAGGTAGGTATTCCTGCACTTTAAAATATTGATTTTTTTTTCTATTATTTCTAATAGTCTATAATCGACCTAAACCCAAGTATTTTATTTGAGCTTTTATGTACGTATGTGTATTATTTACTATGTATTTATGGTTATATACCACAAAATAAGAATTCATAATACATAAAGATATTGAAAAAATTAAGTGGAAATATATTTAAAAGCAACAGAATAATCCAAAAAGGCGAAGCAACAAAACAAAATGAGAAAAAAAAGATCCGTCACGAACATAGGCTAGGGAGAGAAAAAAAAAGAAAAAGTGGTAAACAAGTTCGTTTATTTTCTTACCGTCCCTCTCTAACTTATAAGGATTTTATATGAACATCTCTCTCGCACAGGCCGAACGTTGGACACCTGTGCTTTAGTATCCCCAGAGTAACAACGACCTCAAAGACGTCTAATTGCATAGGAGCATAACTACCTTCTTATATGCAAGCTACATTAAAATTTATCGTGTTGCAATAAGATGCATTTTTCAATGCACACTTGACCACTATGGCCATATTATTTTTTGACATAAAGCAATCATTGTCGTATACCGATTTGATTCCGAAAGCTCAAGTTTTTTTTACCTTAATGCGTAAACTAATGTCTCGTAATAATAATGAAAGTGGAACACCTGTTCTCTGCATTAATCCTATTGTTAAAAATAAATGTTAGGTAAATTGGGGATTTTTTGTGCAATTTTTGTTCTTTCAACATATGAGGGTAATATAAAAGGTTTTGCTGTTTTTGGGCAGTTGTACTCACATTTTTTTATAAAGCTTTGCTCACAAATTTATTGTTTTTTAGCATGTACTGTGTACTGTGTAGGTACTTTCGTTGCATGCAGTAGAGTCACAGATTAATAAATGTTTACTACGGAGAGCTAACAAACTACGAGATTTTAAGAAAAAATTTGGAGTCATTAATAATATAACTATTTGTGAATATTAATTATTTTAGGTAAGGTACTACTTGGTGTTATATCTTGAAAAAATTGGTATTTTTTGTAACTTAAAGACTAACAAATTCAGCGTTTATTCTATTGTCTATTTAATAACAATCGAAATACGAATAAAACCGACAAAGTTGGTTTTAAAATGCTTATATTGAATATCATATAGAAATGCCGCGTAATGCATCACTGACAATGATCATGCTATATTATTACATTAAATGTAATAATATAGCATGAATATAGCATAACCTCGTAAATTTTACGAGGTTTCGTGTTACAAGTAACTGTAGCGTTCGAACGTTGCACCTCTTTTATGTCCGCCTGGTACTCGATCGGTCGAAGGTGTCGGATTTTATTTAATTTATGCACTTTTTTTAAGTAGCTTTGGATTTTATGGTTCTTTTGAGATAGTGACCTTTTAGAAAAAGTGACTATCTATATATTTTTTTATTAATATAGGGACTACTTGTATTTTTTTTTTAATTATATTAGATGCAAGCGAGTAATTTACGATTTGAAGATGAAATATCAAATTCAAATATCTACCTATCCAACTACACGAGGATTTACTGAAATTTAATAAAATCGTTTTATCGATTTTATTTTAATACTTACCTACATATCGTTTTCCCCCTCTTTTTTGTTTCAATTACTTTTTTATCATTTTTATTGCGATCATTACCGTAGAGCAGAATATTTTAGTTGTATGATAAATGGTTCGTAATTACTCATTTTCTTACTCATGTTTTTGCAAGTTGAAAATAGTACTAATATATCGAGTTACTGATTTATTAACGTCACTTGATGTCACTCATCAGTGAGATCCTTCAAACGATGCGGGTTTTGTTGTTGTGAGTGATTACAGATGTTAAGCGTAGCTGCCCCATTCCATACGGAGGATGGGTCAAGATCGAAATGTATTTGAAATCACTGTTTTTCAGTAGGATTTATGGATTTCTCTTGTGTTTGACTTTACACGAGTTTGTATGTATAACAAATAGGTACTACGGTTTACGAATCATAAAAATATTAAAAAAAAACGTGGTTATAGACATTTTTATTAACCACCAAGACAACGAAATATATCAGTGGCAACGGTTGATACAAATTTTCAAATTGACAAGTCATAATAATTTTTACTTTACAAGCATACCTAGTTACTTTTTTGTTTATAAGAAAACCGGATTGAATCTGATCGAATTCGGATATCTCTACAGGGAATCTATTTTAGAACTTTTTTTTTCTTAAGATGGAAGGGAATGAAACAGTAGCAATTAATTAATATTATGTAAATTCAAATCTTCTGAAGGAGCAATCTCATGCTGAGTTTATTTTGTTTATTTCAAAATCTAGCTCAGTTATCAACAAAATTATTTCAATTAAGCACATTTAAATCGTCATATTATACAATAATAATTAGATAACATTATTTAAAAGAGACAATTTAGTCTATTACATATTAATTGTTTTTTTAAACGAGAAATGTTTTCCAAATAACAATGTATTTTAATTATTATTAGTATAATACTGCGCGCCGCGGTTTCACCCGCGCGGCTCCGATCTTGTCGGTTTAGCTTGATGATCCTAGCCTTTCTAGATAAATGGGCTATCTAATACCGAAATAATTTTTCAAATCAGACTAATAGTTCCTGAGATTAGCGCGTTCAAACAAACAAACAAACAAATTCTTTAGCTTTATAATATTAGTATAGATTAGGTATATGTATAATGTGTGATCAATACCAACTCTAAAGTTTTTAGATAAATTTCAACACAATTAAAGCGCGTCACACACGGTGAAGATACTATAATATTTTATCTTAAGATACTGTTACAAATGACGCGAATTGTGGGTCATTTGTAACAGGATGGCGGTTCTACAGGAGTCTTAGTACGCAATGACAAAAAGAAAAATGATGGTCCGAACGCTGATACCGGATGCGTTAAGATACTGTAATATAAAATATAACAGTATCTTAAGATAAAATATTATAGTATCTTCACCGTGTGTCACGCGCTTTATAGGTACTATAAAACGAATCAATGTAACTTGATATTCTGGAAGCTACAACAATCAATTAGATTTACCATCATCTGTCAACGATAGCTATTTATCAAGCATACAATTATATCTTGGCGTTAGAAATTTAAATTTCGGGAACATTAAGAAAAAACTAATTTAAATTCGGTAGCCGAGGGACGGAGGGATAAAGATCTTCCCACAAGGGGACAGGTTACATTTTTATGCATATTGATTATTATTATTCTTTTGATGGCATTTTTTGTAGCACTTGACGAATCGATTTTGATTATGTTAAGTTCGCTATAATATTTTGGTTCACCTTCTGTATTGTGTAAATCAACCAACATTATGATTTTTTCGTGTATGATAATATTATAATATTTTTTAAAATATGCTATTTAAGCTTTACGAAAGGTTCCTTTTTTATTTAAAAATATGTTTTACGAATTTCAAATATCAAATGAGTATATTTAGAACAAATAAGTACCTACCTGTCTCGGTCTCAAAAGTTGTTGCTCACAATAATTATTTACCAAAACGTATTCAGAATTCTATAATGTGTCTTCACAGTAAACATAAGTTTACACACAAAAGAACATTACTATCGATACAATAAGACATTACGATGTAATCAACCGTATCGTATGACCATTAGGTATCAGGTATCTTAAACTCTAAGTACATAAATAATTAGTAATTTACAATTCACTTAGCATTCAATAAATTGAAAATACAAACGTATCGGAGTTATCTCACAAACAATTTATTTGCGGCAGCCTCAAAGGAGTCGAAACAATAATAACGTAGAAATAGTAAACATTACAACGGTTTACTATTTGTGTTATTCTCGGCGGATAGGGTTGTCAACGTCTTTAATTATAAATAAATATTTTTAACTAGTTGTGCCCCGCGGCTTTACCCGCAGTGTTGGTCTTAGCGTAGGTAATGATATACAGCCTTTAGCCTTCCTCGATAAATGGGCTATGTAAAACCGAAAGAATTTTTCAAATCGGACCAATAGTTCCTGAGATTAGCGCGTTCACACACCCAAGCTTTTTAGTCTCTTAGGCACCCGTTACACGCTCAATCTAGAATGTGATCCTTGATCATGATCATTGATCTCAATCCAGATTGACTGTGTAATGTATTTGATTGACGGATCGTAAAATCTGATCAGAAAATATCTAGATTTTTAGAAATCAACGATCTCGATCCTTTGGTCGAGATCCAGATTGATCGTGTAATGTAACATGCTGTCAAATTACGTCAGTCTGCGTTCGGAGCGCGATGGTATGGGACGACAACACACAGGTGTAACCATTTTTAACAGATGATCAAAACATGCCTCCTTCATCCTGTAGTAATTTGCGTAATCCTCTTCCTCTTCCGTACTATAAATTTCATCTAACAAGTTCGAATGTGTATAGATGTTCCTTTTTAGTAGCCACGGTTTAACCCAGCGTTTCCTCTTCACGCGTTTTTTCAAATAACAGGCAATAATTATTGCTGCACAAGCTTTGTTCTTATTCAGATCTATTTAGTGGTTGTGAATGCGTGTGCATTTGACAATGTCGAACAGTGGACTGATATGATCTGGATTGACCATCTAATGTCGCGACGATCCACATAAAGATTCGTCAATCCGTCACCTGACTTGGATCGTGATCTGGATTGAGCGTGTAACGGGTGCCTTAAAAATCTTCCGCTATTAAGAATCATGACACTTGAATAAGTAAAATAGACTTGATATCGATCTATGATGTGAAATATTTATGTCTTAACAAAGAGAACACATTTATGTTGTTAGAGATACTGACTAAAATATATAGACCCAATCTAGTCAAATTGTGTTAAGTATTTAGTATCTATGAGACCTGATTTCATGTAATCTGACACCGTTATACCATAAATATTATATTTAGTGCCCATTTAGTAGAGGTAGTGTGAGTAATTGGAAGATTGGCTTAAGCGAATACGAATAGGACATAGCACTTTTTTTCCACTATTTAGTTTCCTTTTTTTCATCTTATGTATATGTATATATTTATATGAATTTGTATATATCATGTTTAATAATATTAATAATATTATCTATAGTATGTTATATTTTATTTATTAGCATATTTATGTCTTATATTTATTTAATTGTATTTATTACTATTTTTTAAGTATTGATGTAGGTAGTATGTATGTAATATTGATATTTTTGAGTTTTGTGTACATAATTATTTATTTTATAATTATTGTATCCCTGTATATTAATGTTTATTTCCCATAGCTTTTGATTTTGTTTTCATAACCTTGATTTTATTTATTTTCTTTATGATTGCGCCTTCGCGTTTAACCAGCATCGTACATGTCCTTTATTAATATGGTTGCCTGGAAGAGATTGCTTTAAGCAATAAGGCCGCCTTTTGTGCACTTACCGTATTCATGTTTTCTAATTTCTTGTTAAATTATGTTTTTATTACTGGTACTTGTACAATAAAGTGTCATAAATAAATAAATAAATAGGACTACGCAAGATGGCGAAAGAAACTGCAATAGCGCGAATCAGCAGTTGTATTTTATACAATAATATATTGTTTTACTGGATTTCCACCCGCAGCTTCGGCCGCATTTTCGAAGATATAGTTCCCGTTACTGTAGCCTATGTCTTAATCTAGGTCTTCAGCTATCTACATACCAAATTTCGTTGTAATCGGCTCTGTAGTATTTGCGAGAAATAGTAACAAACATCCATATATCCTCACAAACTTTCGCATTTATAATATTACTAGATTTCCGCTCGCGGCTTATCGTCCGCGTTTTCAAAGGAAAACCCGCATAGTTCCTGTTCCCGTGGGATTTCCGGGATAAAACCTCCTATGTGTTAATCCAAGTTACCCTCTATATGTGTGCTAAATTTCATTGTAATCGGTTCAGTAGAATTTGCGTGAAAGAGTAACAAACACACACACATCCTCACAAACTTTCGCATTTATAATATTAGTAGGATTTTTTTGTACGGTAGCAACCCTGAAACTAAATAGCAAAACCGGCGGTACGTTGTTTATATATGAAGCGTGCTACGAATTGACGTAGGTCACGGACATCTGGCTGTGTTATTAGTCAAAACTTTTTCAGCACCACGTGTTTAGTTTATAAGACAATATTGTATAGAAGCATTTTTATTGGAGGGAAGATCAAAAGGATGACGTGAAATAATCGTCTGGCTGGAACTAAGTTAGGTACCTATTTAGAAGTACATATATATAGATAGGGAGGTATAATATACTTACAGATTTCAGGTAGTCGTTCTATAAACACTTTATTTCTTAATTCTGTGAGTCTTTTTAATATAGGCACAGATAATTGAATACTATACTACCTACCATACTAAATAATTGAAAGCGCCCTTAAACAATCCGATGTAGAGAAACTTGAATAGAAAAATATAGATAAATCGATTAATGCATTAAATTATATAAAGTTAATTCATGAAATTCATAAAGTTAATACGCTAAAAATTTAAACAAAGTTATCACAAAGTCAAACCACATAAACACAGTAAACAAACCAGCCGCAGAAATAAATTGTATTTATTAGACGCAGGTAAGCAATAATTTGAACGATTTTAATTGTCAGTCATTACGCGAAATGACTGGGAGTATCTTACGATGTGATTGCTACGATTTGCACCTGCAATAAGGTATAAAAAGGTATATAATTTGAGCTCGATGATTTGTTAATTGCTTATGCAATGTTAATTTATGTTCGTGGTAAATATTTTTAAAATTAACAGTCTTTATTAAATGGTATCTGAGTTTTCTTTGCCGTGTTAAGGGTCAGTCTCACTTCTTCTTGATAGTAAAGTTAATAGTATTTGACGTAGTATTCCGTAACTTTGTAATTTTGCTTGACGGATAAGCTTATGCAGAATATATCCAGAGGTTTTGCAACTCTATAAAATCTGTATGATATAATAAAAATTGCACAGATCACAGATCTCTATGAAAAATTGTATGACAAAAATATATATCAATTGATAAGTAGGTATACTTACCTACCCGCAGTGTGTCGATATTAGGTATAGGTACGTATTGACGAACCAAACGCGAAAGAACCACGAATTAATCCAGTTATGACATCTTTAGATTTTTATCCATATTAATATTATATTTATTGGCATTCCGCCCGCGGCTTCGCCCGCGATTTCAAAGAAAAACCGCTAGCTCCTGTTCCCGTGGGATTTCTGGGATAAAACCTATCCTATGTGTTAATCCAAGTTACCCTGTATATGTGTGCTAAATTTCATTGTAATCGGTTCAGTGGTATTTGCGTGAAAGAGTAACAAACACACACACACATCCTCACAAACTTTCGCATTTATAATATCAGTAGGATATGAGAAACAGGCGAAACCCTCTAAATGTAGCTTATGTAAGAAGTAATTTCTAAAATAAGCTTAAATTACACAACATGGATCGGGACAGAGGCGGCTCGTGACAAAATTTTATGGGTGTTCACTTGAAATAAAACACTGAAAATACATGGTGTAAATCAGTACAATTTATTAAAAAAAAACCGGCCAAGTGCGAGTCGGGCTCGCGCACAAAGGGTTCCGTAGCAGCAAATATAATAAATTACAGTTAAATCAACCTATCTCAAAAACTATAAGAGATACTTTGATCAAACCAAAAATCGTTGAAAGAGTTAATTAGCATGCATCACCTCTATTTTTTTTAGAATTTTATACCCCGTAGTTATAAAAATAGAGGGGGGGGGACATACTTTTTACGACTTTGAGAGCTGATATCTCAAAAACCGTTCACTTTAAGAAAAATGTTTTTTAGAAAACTTTATATCATTTTAAAAGACCTTTCCATTGATACCCCACACGGGTATGTACATCGAAAAAAAAAATTTCATCCCTCAGTTACATGTATGGGGGGCCCCACCCCCAATTCTTTTTTTTACTATTTAGTGTCATATTTTTGTAGCGGTTCATACAACACATATTCCCATCAAATTTCATCACTGTAGTACTTATAGTTTCCGAGTAAATCGGCTGTGACAGACGGACAGACGGACAGACGGACAGACGGACATGACGAAACTATAAGGGTTCCGTTTTTGCCATTTTGGCTACGGAACCCTAAAAAAATATATATATAGATTCCGGGATTCAGGGATTCCGAAGACTCATCATGCCCCCATAAAGCAATTTGAAATGCACCACAAAATACGACACAATCTATTAACCTTCGTAAAATATGTCTGTTTTCATCGACACGGTCATTGAACTCGCGTATTGACTTTCGGTAGGTACCTATGCTTTACGAATGTCTTGTCGTCCCGCGTCCGATAGACGCCAATTGCAGTTCATTCAACAAATGGTACCGAGATTGTGAATGTTTTTTCATCTTGATTGAAAGATGAGCTAAGTCGTCTACGCCCGTTTCAGTCCAAGCACTCTCACCTGACACCCCCGCCGGCCGCGCCCGCTTTAAATAAAAGACACGGAAAACAAAATAGTTTGTTGCTTTCATCACAACCACACAACCACGGTGTTTTCACATATTGTTCAGATTTAAACACACGCGTATATTATGTTTTCGTTTTTGTCGTACATTTTTGCGTAAGATCAAGTTCAGGCCGTGGCGGTCCCTTAGCTTTACATTCAAGCCGAATTTGTAACGTTTTATCACACTTTTTAATGAACGCCACATTATAATTATTGTTCATTTTAACACTCACAAGTAATACTGATAACTACAGGCTATTTCAACACGTATTTTATAATTTTAATTAGAAAATTGCATGAATCGCGCGCGAGCATTGAAGTTGACTCGAGTGTTTGTTTATATTAATAGAAGTGGTAACTGGCAACGTCGCGCCGCGCCGCGCGCGCTATCGCTGTCCTGCCGGGCGGTAAAAACGAACCGGCAACGTTTGCGGGTGCGCCGCTCCGAATTTTGCTACTTTTTCATAGAAAATCTTTTGTTTCACGCGCAGGGTTTTGGCAAAACCCTCTCTTTCACTCCTATTGGATTTCGTATTAGGAAATGTACTAAATCTTTTTTGATTGGATCGCAATCGTGAGCGCACCGCTTCGCGCGTTACATTAATACAGTAGGTATTATACAGGTGTATGGGATGATGGAATGATGGATATATATTCATTGGTATTAACAGTAGTTTTAAAGATTACGATTGATTTTAAATAGTAATAATTAATGTTAATAATTAAATTAAGGGGTATGATTTTATTATACCTAATTATTTATGGGAGTTCACTGCACCAGCGCTCCTTAGGGCGAGCCGCCTCTGGATCGGGAATTTAAATTATCCTATAGAACACTAGAAACACTAACACAAAAGTAACGGTAAAGTTAAGTACTAAAACTTGAAATAAGATGCTACTTATCTTAGTTATTGGGACAAACAGACCGTTTTACATGTAATAAGCACATCTAGGAAACCATTTAAGGCTCCGGATTGAAGTTATTTCAACATTAACAATCTTCTAATTGAATGTTCTCGACTTCACAATTTCTTTATTTCGAATATGAGTCAATTTTTGTGGACGCTTTTTGAGTTGCTTTACTCACAATTAATATTGTAAAGACTAAAATCCCTACTTCCCTACTAATATTATTATAAATGCGAAAATAACTCTGTCTGTCTGTCTGTTACACTTTCCCGATAAAACCTCTCAACCGATTTTGATGAAATTTGGCACAGACAATGTTTAGACCCTGAGAAAGAACATACCTTTTATCAAAACACCACGCGGGCGAAGCCGCGGGCGGAAGCTAGTATTATCATATTGTTTAAAAATTACTCACAACTGATAGTACCTAATTAATGTTAATTGTATATTATTACTAGCGGTCCGCCCCGGCTTCGCCCGTGGTACATGTTTACGTTTTCTCTACATAAGAACCATCCTCGTACTTCAAGGAATATAATAAAAAAAGAATTATCGAAATCGGTTCAGCCGTTCTCGAGTTATGCGCTTACCAACACATTTTGCGATTCATTTTTATATATAAGAAGATGGTACTGTTTGCTGTACCAACTTCACTATATACTTAGTAAAGTATTTTAACTTTCATAAAATAAAGAACAAACGAGTAGTTTGGGAACCAAAAGACTTGTGAATTTGCATTAATGTAGGCTCAATCTCAAAGTAATTCGTTAAATTAATTTTATCTCTATATTCTGCAGAGCCAATCAGAATTTGCAAAAGTTATGCAGTATGTACGTAGGATGGTTTAGACCATGCAATTTCAAACAAAGTACGTAGTTACCAACTAAACATCCAACGTCATTCGTGAAACGTGCTGAAAATGTACAATTATTTTTATCCTATACGAACTAGGTCCCACAGTGCGATCGCTTCGTGAATTAATCACGTCCATATTTAGCGACACCCATTGATATTGTACAACAAAATATACTTTCTCATATAAGATGCATTTGTATGCAGGGGCACGTCCGCGCCATCTATGGTTGTAGGCGATTGACCGATTGCTCGATACGTGTAGAAAATCTTAAGGCACTTATTGTTTTTCGAATTTATTTAATGTGGCCTTAATTTGCGTTTGTTTTGGATTTGGAATTAATGTAAAATATAATTTATTGTATCAAAAGCTTACCCGTAAAATCTTACTGTAGCGCTTGTAGTCTGAATCCAGTAGGGTAAAAGCCGGATAGTTGCGCCACTTTTCAAAAAAGCTATATTATGAAAAATTATGTACTTAATAAGAATAATGAAACATGTTTATCAAAAGATAGGTCTTTAAACCATCATATTAGCCTATTTTATTAAACATAATTATTAAAGGTTTTGAGTAAATCCTGTTTTATTTGACCTCTCAAATGAAGGATAGTTGCCTAATCTAGCGGATAGTTGCCTATCGTAAATAATACTTCAGAGGATACTTGCCTCGTGAGGGGATAGATGCCTCACAATATTTTTTTTTAAATAAAAAAACAAATTTATATCAATTCACTTAATCAGTCTTTATTATTTGTTACAACTTTGGCATTAATCATCAGAAGTGAGGGATTTCATCTTTCCACATCGCATGCAATACAGTTTCATCCATATTAAATATTCCATCTGGTTTAACCAGCAATTCATTCTCAGTTAAGACAGTAGGTAATAAGTAGATCAAAAAATTTTGCAACGTCTTCTTGTTGAGACCCCTCGCTCTTTCAATTGATAAACCCTCAGCTTGCCTCAAAACTATTTCGGGATTTCTTTCCAGAAAGCTTTTTAACCATTGTGGCCCAGTCGTTATGCTTTAACCCCAAATTTTCGGCAAACTGGTAAGCTAGCTGACGCATTGTATTTCTTTCAGGAGGAAATCCTGCGTCTCCGAGCTTTAGTATATGAGTCACTAGTCTTTTTTCATTTTCAAAATCAAGGACAGGGTATTTTCCTGGAAGTTAAATACAAAATTAGCGAAATGAATATTGTACCGGCACGGAGATGCCTTATTACCAATAAAAACGCAATAATATTAATATTTGCTAGTGAAAGAATTTGTAGTTGCGGATAGTTGCCCCGAGAGCAACTATCCGCACAAGTTTCTAAGGCGACTATCCTTTTTGATACGGATACTTGCCCTTTTTATTTGCGAAATAAATCAACAATATTTTGCAATAAAATGTAATTAACAGTATAATTTAAAGTCTAATGCACGCAAAGAAACATAAACTATATTGAAATCACAATTAGTGACAAAAATATTCAATACAAATGACTTACCAATATAGTTTCAACGCCTATCGAAGTTTCACCGCGGAACAATTTCGCTCACACAGATGAAACGCGTGATTCTACACAAACCATTGACGTGGCACTGAGGTCTGCGGGAGGGGTACTTACAACTATAGTAAAGCGTTATTGCCACTAATGTCCGTAACATAGTGTATTCGAAACTGCGGCAAGTATCCCACTGGCGCAACTATCCGGCTTTTACCCTAAATGAGATAATCTACTGTAAATACATTTTGTGGTTGTACAAGTACATCGTCCATGTATCGAAATGGATTTTCAATATTTTTCTTAAAAATATAAAGTACGGAATTAAACATAAGGGTAGCTTATAAAAATTTAGACAATTATAGTCCGGGATACATCGCCCATTTTTGCAAGTGATTATTACTATCAAGCTAATTTTTCGTGAGTAGCTTTATTTTGATGAGATGCCCAATAATTTCATGTACGAAACTCTCGATTGTGGTAGCTTACAGAGGTAACAAGGATAAAAATTTTTGATTTGACGGTTCTCAAATATTTATTACGCAATTTGTAGGACAATATGTCTGTTGAATTATATAAGTATTAAATAAGTGAAAATAAAAAAATCTGCTGGTTAGTAATCATTTATGATGACTTCGTTATCGATACACATTGGAAAGGGGGACTCTTTGATCAAACCATAGATTTTGTAGGACAAATATTTTTTCGAATAATTTAGATAATTATCTTGAGATTGAACAAAAAAAAACATTCAGTTAGTAATTAATATTTGAGAACCATCAAATCAAAATATTTTATCCTTGTTTCCTCTGGTAGCTACCACAATCGAGAGTTTTGTACATGAAATTATTGGGCATCTCATCAAAATAAAGCTACTCACGAAAAATTAGCTTGATAGTAATCACTTGCAAAAATGGGCGATGTATCCCGGACTATTATAACTAAAATTGAAAAAAATAATAGAGACAGAGTGACAGAGGCTTTATTTTTCGTTTATCAAGAGTTTAAGTAGTACTTATTTAATAGCAAATTAATCTCCCATCGCAGAGGTTCATCTTGCCTCAATTTAAAAACATCGTATAAAAGGTCAGTCAATTAATTACTTATCTCAAAATCAAGCAAGTAAGAGACGTAAAGTTGGAGATAGCTCCGAAATATATGGCTAAAAATAAATCATAAACAAATGTTAAGGTTGTGCGCAGTAAAAGCCTGTTTGCTTGGTGAGGGCCAAGGGATGGGTTACCGCGTTAAAATAATATAAAAAGACCGTGTGTGCCGAGCACACGTGTCAGAAGTGAAACTTTTTTGACAAGATTCAAAGATACCAAAATCGTCGCCTTATCACGTGACGGTATTGCCATGAATCGACCTTGAAATTTTACTCTCAAAGAGCCTAAAGAAGTTTCACTTGAATAATTCAGATAACAAAATATTTTTTTCATATAACACTAGCTAGAAATTGAAATAGATCCTTGACTTAACGAGCAGTGAATGAATAATTTACATTTATTTATTTTATACATTGAAAGATTGAATTGAAATAGTGTCAAGTGACGGATTTCTTCTTTATTAAGTACGAATACATAATAACGGACCTTTATTATTGACAGAAATCAATAAAAAACTAATAAAACTAATAAAGAAAGGAAAAACTAATAAAGCACTGTTGTTAAATATTTTATTATTCCATTATACATGACATAATTACAACAAAGAAAACGCAGACGCTCCCAGACGGTATTCTGTTACTTACGCCGGAGCGGCGCCTGCGCAGGTCCCGTTAATTTTAGTCCACACAAACATCGTACGAACACGGGTCACTCGTTTCAATCAATCGCTAATGTTATTTACATTTTAATATCTTAGTTATCAGGGTACTTAATTATTTTGATGTAGCAAAAATGATAAAGTTTCTTTTAGTTTTTAGTGGCCGTCAGGATTCAAGTATTAACGGATCTTGTAAGATCTTGATCTTTAACACCATTAAAATTATAATTGTGATAAGAAAACTATTAAAAGAGTATAAAAAGTATTGCATAATATACTCAAAAGTCCATAATATGACAATTGATTGCTTAGCTACACTAGATCCTGGATTAACAATAATAACTATGGTCCTTTTTATAAAGGTTAAAGTAACATCATGACTATTAGTCCTATAGAATATCGTCAAATTAACATTGTTGTATTGTATTGTATCAGCCTGTCGTGTCCGAATGCTGAGCAAAGGCCTCTCCAAGTCGCTTCCACGAATCGCGGTCTTGTCCTAATGAAAACCAGTCATTTTTAAATTGGTGAAGTTCATCTCGCCATCTCTTCTTCGGCCTGCCGCGACGACTTCTATGTGTTCCTGGGCTCCACAAAGTAGTTATCTTGGCCCACAGTTCGTCCGGCATGCGACTTATGTGCCCTGTCCAACTCCATTTCAACGAAGTTAACATAGATAAACAAAATATCGCAATATATTTACATCTGAAAATTAACATACCCCGTATGTATGTTTGTTAAACGAACGTTTAAAAAATAAAAATGTTACAAACTATAACATTAAAAGTATTGTATCTAACATGGAAAATGATTAACTTACACAAAGGAAGTACCATTTAAGTACAACTTAGCACGTGGCAATTAACTTGCTTAGGTCACACTTAAGTTCTAATGTTGCAACAGAAAGCTAAGATAGCAAGTAATAAGTTATAATATATTAACATTCATAACAGAATGTATGCAGATAATATGTAATATACGATTTGCTACTAATATACATTACAAGTAATGTTTTTATTGTTAAAACAGATTTGTGAATCCGATTGAAATTTCTTAGAATTTTAATTTTGAAGTATCTTGGTTCGTTCAACATTACACCCCGGGCCCTGATCCATAAGGATGTCCTAGTAAGAAACGTAGACCGGGTAAAAATACAAAATACTTTTTATGACGAAATTTTACATTAGTTTGAATATAACTTAGAGATGTTTAAACCTAGAATCGATACAATGCCGTAATGCCAAGGACACGACGTTTTCCCAGTTTCCATTTTCAGTAAAACATGTTTCGATATGCAATACACATGTATGGTATAATTATCACTATAATTATTCAATCTAAAATGTACATTATTACTACAATATAGAGCTTATTTTCGCATATAACGCTTCAGACGTATTGCTATCAAGGTCTGCGTACGAGTTGAATGTCAACTTTGTTTACGTTAAAAAAATGCACTCGATAGTGCGGCAATTGTTTCATTTTTAACAATATTTTGCATGCGTATTTGTTTATTATTTCAAATTATTAATATTATACAAATTATTTTGAGATTTAGTCTTTATTTTTTGTGTGAAATAAATTTGGAAACTGCTCAACTTTTTAAAAATTGTTTCATCCGCAGATAGCTATATTAATCCGGCAGTTATAAACTACGTTTATTTTTTATTTTTGTTTTTGTTCCAGATCAGATGGACAAGCGGCTAGTAAGGAATGCATTTTATACAGCAAATTGTAATATGGAGATTCCCCAATATAGGTACTATTAAGAAGAGGCAATATTGAAGTCACAAAAATTGCTTACAGGGTAAAGCCTTATACAAGAGAAAAATAAACACGGATAAACTGTAAGCCAATAAAGAGTTGGACAATACAAGACGCATAAAAATCTCGTAGACTTCGAGGAGCCGACAGTACTTTGTTTAACATAACATCACGTTCCCACCAAGGACCCGTCCTTTGCAAATATTAAACAGTGCACCATACACGACCAAACACGACCATACACGACCGGGAACCCTTTGTGTGCCGCTATAGTAAACCATTGAAGTTTTAAACTGAGCGTCTGCAAATCGTCAGATTTTGTTTATCTGGAAGATAAACTAATAGATATTTTGTATTTAATATGTCGGCTATTAAAGATTCATAGTGTTTGCCATTACATTCTGGAACATATGCAGCTGTAAAAAGTGTTCTTTAATTCCTTTGAAATGTATAAACAAATTCAATGTTCATGTTTCTTCTTTCTCTTATATTGATTACAGGTAGAAAAAATAAACATATTATGTCATTCAGAAATAATATACTGGTGAATTAAAACTTTATCAATAACACATCAAACTTTTCAAAAATATTCCGTTCCTAGTATTGTATCCTCCTGTGTGTATCCCTGTTCAAATTAATGGTAGTCTGGAAGAGATCGCTGCCTAGCGATAAGGCCGCCATTAGTACATACTTGCATCTGTTTGTATTTTTCTGTATTTAATGTAAATCTTGTGTGTGTGCAATAAAGAATTATCTATCTATCTACCTATTGTAACAATACTGTTTCAACTTCATATTATCCAAGCCCAGTATAAGTACGAGCCAACAGATCCTTATGACGTTTCATAAATCACACCCAAAGAAATGTTCTACATTATAACAGCAATTTATAACCGAAAGCCGAGATAACACATCAGCCAGATGAAAGTATGCGTCATTGAATGACACAAACGCAGACTGCACGGCGGCCAAATATATACTTATGAATAAATACTTAATAACTCTTAATATAGCTCTATTTATAATTGAAATGAACTGATTGAATAACGCTCAGAACCGCTGACTGATTTTTTAATACAAAACTAAAGCGCCTTTTTATTATGGTCAGGGCTAGACAACATTTAAAGGTACAACTAGAAGGCCCTAGCTTTCGAATAAAAAAGAATCATCAAATGCTGAAATAAATTTCTGAGGTGCAACCCAAAAAAATACAGTCGAATTGAGAAACTTCTCCTTTTTTTGAAGTCGGTTGCAAAGCAAGATTCTGCGACAAAGTTGTGTAAATGATGTAAGGATTAAAAAATAATTACTTAAACTGATGTAGAACTGGTAAGGCTATAAATAATGGACGTATATAAATGGATATACCGTTAGACCAGTTTTTAGTCAAGACACAAGTCGCTAACATCTGCTTTTGTTCTCTCAAAAAAATGGATGCAACGTTGTTATTACTATAGACTATTTTGCAAAAGGTGGCTTCTCAAACAACATGACATTTGATGAAGACCTTCTTGGTAGAGAGGTTAATGTATAAACGTCAAAAATAATAAGACTTCAAGTCAAACTACGGTGGAGACTGGAGACTGATCCGGTCTGATAAAACGGAGACTGATAAAATCCGATGTGTGAAAGGTTACTCAAAATTGATTACCTAGTTGTTTTGCATGGAGTATTGACCAGAAAATACACATCGAATGCATCTGCCCCATTACCATAATTAGATTTGTCTAAATAATAAGTACTTCAAATAAAATATGTTATATTAGGATACCGCTAAGGGATACCGTTGTTGAACATATGAACAATTTAAACATAATAATATGATACATTCACATTTCACACACTCTCCCAAGGTTCTGACAGCAAAAGGTCGAAAATTATTGAGGCATCTTTGATTAAATAACTGGATAGCAGCAAAATTGAAGCATTAGACCTAATAGAAAACAGTAAATGTTATCTTCCGAATAGATTTGCTCACATATTGATATGGAAACGTGATTAAGCACGAACCAAATTACTGAGACTAAATTCCTTAAGAAGCATGCTTTGTAATTATGATTTGGCAAAGGAATTTCCCATTTGCATACAGACCATATCGAAAGGCGATATAATATCTAGTATATTGTAGAATTGACAGTTTGTGTGTCCTATTTAGTAGGTTGAGTCAATTCTAATGAACGCATTGTCATTACTTGCTGTAAATACTGTTCTTGCTACTGCAGGTGGGTGGTCACACAAAGGATTAAAGATAATGTTTTACCAAATGGACTCGAGATATTGTAGATAAGCGTGCTTAGACTAATTGGGATTTTTCTATGAATTGTACTGATTGTTAGACTACAAACGACGATTAAGATAACTGAGTTTAAAATTTGGTAACTGGCTGGGTTGTATTTATCAATTGATAAATTATTAATGTAATCTTGTAAACGTTGAAAAGATAAATCTTGATGGAATATAGCTTAAGGCTAAAAATTAAATACAATCAGGTATCCTGTAATGATGCTACATGACGTAACTTACTAAATGGACTGAAATATTTAATATTTGTTCCAAAATGGAATGCTTTTACACAAAAAAAGAATTCATTAATCTCAAAATTGGAGTTTCCATCAGCTGTCAAGTTTATCTCCAAACAAATTCTCTGCATTTCAGAGTAACAAGAAAAGAGCAATTCCGTGTGTTTCCAAAATACTTGGGGTGTTTGCTATTTAACCTGTAATTAAAATGTCGGAAATCAATGTAGCTGTCAGTGTCAACTTGACAGTTCCATCTGTCAATTGCGCGGCGACATTTTTTCGAATTCTGGGGTGATTCTGGAGTATTCCGTAAATAGTTTATGTTAATTTCCTTCTAATTTTATGTATTTACGTTTTTGGTGTTTTGTTAAAAGGCTCAGTGTGACAGATGGGAGATTTATGTTTTTTATGGACAATAAAGTTATTTTTATGCAGAGGTAAATTTCGAATGAATAATCCTTACCGTAATAATAATTTGAATGTTGTTATTAAATCGCGATTTGCTTTATTGTGTAATGGTTGCTATATTTAAACAATAAAACTAACATTCGAGTGTGCTCAAATCATACAAACAATGAAAGATTTAGCTAACAAACTTAACATTCCCATGGTACTCAAATAAAAAAAATACTTACAATTCTCTTTCTAAAATGTTTCTAATAACTTAATCAAATGTAAACAAATGCCAAAAATTAAACAATAACAGAAATTAATAGCGAACTATTATTCAAACTCAATTTCTATGACACACTCCAAGTCTAAAATAGAACAATGTTAAAAACTCCTTAATCTCGACTCCAAAATCTGCTCAAACGAATATTAATACAGTGGGGACAAAAGAACCCTAATTTGGGGTAGAATAAGTTACGAGAGTGAGCCAATACTTCAAAGTCGACGCCTAAAATTAATGATAGTTTTTTAAGATTTTTTCCGTACGCGAGACTACCGAGCCAATAAATTTGACTGTAATTATACTAAGCAGCATTTTGTTGAAAGGCAATTTGGTTTGACGGTATACGTCGTTAGATTTATTGGGAAAACAATCAGTCGTTTTTAATGAATTGTTTTCTGAAATAAATGTGTTGAGCTTAATCTTAATGTCTTGTTAACTTAGTGGGAAGCTGTTTTTATGACGCATCTTCTAATTATAATTGTGGTTTATGATCTGGCTTTAATCTGGATAGAACTTTCGGTGTTTTATCAGTATCGATTTTTTTTTATTCTGACGGTATGAAAATCTAAATATTTAAAATAATTAATTTATACTACGTTACATAATATATTAGAAGGATGATGATTACAAGAAAATTACTTCTATAGGTAACTTCAAGTAGTATCGTAATCGAGGTATATTTTCTTTTATTAATCAGATTTTGAAAGCAAATTCTTCCATTCAAAGATCTCTCATATGCAAAACTTGCATTATCTTCATTAGACTATGACTTGACTATGATTAGAAAAAATATTTTCGAAAGCTGTTCAAACAACAACATCCACGGGATTCAAAACCGCTGATATGAAAATTAATATCATTAAAATTCTCTCCGTTCCCGATATGATTCGATCATAACCATTCAAACTTACAATTTTAACAGTTAATGACGTTTAAAAAGTAACTTCTGAGTCTATCAATGGTTAGGTGGCTTTGCTGAACCGTTTTAGAGCAAACTTCACTCATATTGATGTTCATTTAGTAGAATGGTCGTCGTAACGTAAAAAATAATGGATATAGGCTACGTGCAGATGTTCCAAGGCGATTCCGGTAATCTGATAAAAAATATTAGTATTGTTTTAATCCTTTGGAGCTATCAACTGTTGTGGTTGTTTTTATGGACTCTTAGTGATTATTGTTACTGGGTTGCAATTTTATAAATTTAAAATGAAATTTCGTGCGACTTTCTTATATTACTATTAAGAAAATATTATTGAATAGATTAATTAAATTCGCTTTTCGCATTTAGAGGAGATGATCCTCACTGCTATAGTTTGAGAATTTAATATTGCAAAAATTCAATACAATACAATTACGATTTATTTTTTCATAATTAAAAAAAAAACTTATAAATTTTTAAAATACTGTGTCCTGTCTATTCCAATGTACTAATACTAAATGTATCTAAGTATTTGAAAAGCTCACACTAAAAACTCTAAGATGTATGGAAAAAATATTTTATTATTGTATCTTACTCATGTGAACGTGGCTTTACTAAAATTGATCAATAATTCTTATATTATGACTTCGTCTGTTTACTTTGCTGGCTGTTAAAGCCAATGGACAGTGGTTAAGTGTTCGAGGATTTATTTATGTTTATTATCTTTATTCATGAAGATTCTCGTCTTCTTAGCTATATCTTATGACTTAGATGTATTTATAGAAATATCGAGAGCAAAATTAGTTCAGTGCAAAATTATTATTTAACATTTACTTGATAATGAATGTCAGTTATAGTTAAAGTTATATATTCTTTATTGCACACAATTTTTAATTTTACGATACCAGGGTATCGTAAGCAATTGGCGGCTTTATTGCTAAATAACAATTTCTTCCAAGCAACTAGAGCCAAGCAGAAAGTTTACGTTGAATGTTACGTTGTAGTAAATCTACAATCGTAAGATAAACTTATTAATTTTCCATGAAGGTATTTTATGCATATTTACTCAACACATATAGCAACAACATTTTTTACATATTATTTTATTAAAAAAAAGATAATGCCATAGTATATAATGCCAATAATTGAATACTGCCGTCGTCCTTTGGTACTGTTGATTAAAAATACAATTAAACGTCCTACAAACTCTTTCTATGACCTATCCCACGCTAAAGTAATTAATGATCAAAATAATTAAACTATAAATAACCAAATATAAATGTACGAATGGTTTATCTATTTATATCAGCATGGGAAATTATACCGTTACACACTCAAGTATTATTGTATCAACCACTTCTAAATCTAATTAAGGAAAATAGCATCTTGACTACTCAATATTTAGCTCTCGACTTATGTACCTATGAATAGACTGTGCTATAATTTAATATTTATTTATACAATTATCAGCCATAAGTCTTGGTAATACAGGGGTGTTTGCTTTGGAGTATATTGTGAGATTTGTAACGACTTATGCGTGTATTTTGAGCTGTATTTTATTTTTACACGTGAGAAAGTTCGGAAGTAGATATTATGATAGTTTGTAAATAATATTAAGAATAAAATATGTAACTTTTTAATACATTATAGTATTTGTACTTTACCTATACTTACTGCAGTTTGAAAAGTAACACTTCCTCAAAATTTATTACTATTTTGAACTTTTAAAAGGTTGTAACTTATTAATATCTATCAATAATTGAACATAGTGTCGATAATTAATTATTATTTAATCTAGTGCAGTCTATTTTTATTATTTTATTTAAAACTTGTGACCTTTAAAAATATATATTTGCTTGTTTTACTAACGGTACCTTTGTACTAGGAAAACAGAAATGATCTGCAACATACAAAGAAAAACCGTGATTACGCTAACATATCTCCATCTCACTTACCAGTAAATTACAGCCTAAGCTAGACAAAGACAGCAATTGGTAGATTAAGCTATAATTTTGTTCTCATCATTATAATTATTGGTGAGCATAAATAATGCATTTACAGAAAAATTGCCGATATCTTCAGTGATTATGTTGATAATATTATAAAATTATTCCTCGTGTTTTCTGTTATACGCAGTATTGTAATAGTTTTTTAATGAAAACCTTTTTGCAAGAAATACTATATTCATTAAAATATTTATTTCTAGATTTCCGCCCGCGGCTTCGCCCGCGTTTTTAAAGGAAAACCCGCATAGTTCCCGTTCCCGTGGGATTTCCGGGATAAAACCTATCCTATGTGTTAATCCAAGTTACCCTCTATATGTGTGCTAAATTTCATTGTAATCGGTTCAGTAGTTTTTACGTGAAAGAGTAACAAACATCCATACATCCATACATCCATACATCTATACATCCTTACAAACTTTCGCCTTTATAATAGTATTAAGATAAGATAGAATATACCACAGCTAGGTATCTGGAGACCGCGGCTTTACTTGCGTGGTACAAGAATAATAGTAATTGTTCTAGGATTTTTACATATATAGCAAAAGTAGTGAAATAAAGCTGATTAGATAGATATCTTTTACAATATTTGATATAGTATAGATAAAGACTTAAATAAAAAAAAACTTTCTTGACTTAAAAAAAATAAGTACTTAAAATATTTAAAATTCAACTACAAAGAACCTTATGGTTTCCCTGCATTTATATTTGTTTTATAATATACTATATTAAATACTGACCTAGGCATAATTCATATTATACTGACTCACACAAATACACGCACACACACACGCTCATCGTAATAATAGATGCGTTACTATAAGCACAGATAATATAATACTCTATAAGATTACTATGCATTTGTATTATGGAAAATAATTTAATTTGTTTGCCCTTGGCGCATTATGTGTTGACATAAAGATTATAATATTAATTTTTATGATCCGTTTATTACATGTATGGCTTTATATTATTATTACTTGGAGTGGAAATTAGCTTTTATTTAATACTAGCTGTGCCCCGCGGTTTCACCCGCATTGCTCCGCTCCTGTTGGTCTTAGCGTGATGATATATTATAGCCTTCCTCGATAAATGGGCTACCTAACACCAAAGAATTTTTCAAATAGGACCAGTAGTTCCTGAGATTAGCGCGTTCAAACAAACAAACTCTTCAGCTTTATAATATTAGTATAGAGCATAGATGGATAAAATTTTCAATACTAGTTTAAAGAACTTCACCACATTGCTATTAAATATTACAAAACAAACGACAATTGAGAAATAGCTCCCGAACTAAAATTATAAACAAACGTTTTAAATAATGGAGTCTAAATATGCAAATTGGATTGAAGCCTGCAACCATGTTATTGTTATAATAACCTAACGAGCATAGTAATGCTGCATTTCCTAACATTTTCAAGGATTTTCTGCACTTCCGTTGCAATTATGTGCATTGTGTAATGTCTTCTGGGAAAAAATATAACTAGGGACTTCCAGAATCCAGATAGCTAAATTTTGTTAGCTAACAGCTAAAAGCTGAAGAGTTTGTTTGTTTGTTTGAACGCGCTAATCTCAGGAACTACTAGTCCGATTAGAAAAATTATTTCGGTGTTACATAGACCTTTTATAGGCTATATTTAATCCGGCAAAGACCAAAAGAAGCGGAGTAATGCAGGTAAAACCGCAGGGTCACGGACGAATTCTACCAATACCCGTGGCCCTGTCGTTAATGCGGTTACACAGTGGGGTTTTGGTCGGTAGAAATCCAACATAACCCACGGCCTCTTCCCCGGAGGCCGTGGGTATCTATGCAAGATTTCCCCACTTACAAAAAAACAAAAGGTAAAACCGCAGGGCACAGCTAGTCTACTATATATACAGGACTCGCCTCGAAGGACCTCTTTGCTTCTCCAAGATAAAATATCTCGCTCTGGTAAAACGAAGCAGGAAATTTTATTGTTTATTAGCAACATTAACAAACAATAATAATTTACTAATACGCGTAACATAATAATATATTCGTTGAAGTGTATGGAATTTTCTTCATACACTTCAAAAACACGAAAATAATAGCTTTTCAAAGTTAACACGAAAACAATAGCTTTTCAAAGACAACAAAACAATAAATAATAATATCATAAATAGTAAACGATTGTTTTTCCTTCATGAAAGTCTGGCATATCACGATAATAAAGGTTGTATGTGTCAAATAATGTGCTATAGGTCAATGGTTTGCGAAATAATAATGACATTCTAGGCGCCTGGGAGACTGGCATTGAAAATATCTAATTCTTTTTAAGATTAATTATATTTTGGTACAAAATAATGGTTGGCTTCTTTCAGTTAATGGTAGGTACTATCTCAAAGGAATTGAATCCCATTTCTTAAATCTTAAAAATACTGAACGCTGTAAAATTCGATGTGTGTGTGTAGTTTAGTTGACATGAAGGGATGGACGGATTTTTGCTGAGCAACCGAAAAATATAGGAAAATCGGTAAGAGAAAAAAAACGGTTTTCTTCTTGATATTTCAGATAATGGAACCAATACACTATGCTAAAAATATATTTTTAAGATATACATTTATTTATTTCCTTCGGCACCTGGTGTGTCAAAAAAATATGTAAACAAACGAACATCAAAGTGTGGCCACACACATAGATAAGGGGAAGGTTATAGGTTCCGTATAGTCAAAAATACCACCTATTCTCTATAACTTCAATACTCATATGAAAAAAACATGATAAAAATTGCTCAAATTTTGTTGTTTTCGATGTGCCGTCTTTAAACACTAATTTTAACCTATTAGATAGATTCGAGATTCGTTTCGTAGATCAATATTTAGTGGCCTTCTTCCTTCATTGCTTCTAAACATACATTTTTCTTACTTCCCGGAAGAAAAACTCATACAATTTATATCTAGACAATTAAGTATCTCGCATATCATCCAAGTAACCCAAAACAAGGATATGTTTACTAGTTTTAACGTCATATTTATTTACGTTAAGCATAATGCACACGATCTGGTGGCACGTGTTACAGGGACGAGTCGTAAAAATTTTGGAATTTTGTGCTCATCTGGTGCAGTTAGTGTGTATGGGACTTTAAATGCGCGTAAAAATGTATCATAAACTTTATAAACGTTTATAGTATGGGACTTACTATTTCTTGTGTGAAAGCTGTGTCATATTATGTTTTTTAATGTTTTTTTCTGTTTTAAGCTCGGATTTAATTTATCTTTTACATAAGTACCTACAGCGTACACTTAAAGTAAGAAGTAAGTAGTTCAGTATTTAATTCAAATCTATGCTCTCGATGCAAAAAATAGTTAACTAAAAGAAAATTAGCTAAAATATTCAAAACTTTTCAACGGACTTTAAACGTGATTTTTTTTCTTCATTTTATTGTTAACCCAATGTTTCGAAAACTTTACAGCAAGCGTGGTAATGGGGAGACTCTAGGATTAATTATTAAAGTAATTGTTACCATAATAATTTATTATTAACTTCTGATTACATCACTCTTACATCGAAGTTAAACGCCTTACAAAAGTACATAAGTATAAAAATCGATATGATGATCATTAATATTGACTATTTACACATTTAATTCTAAACTGTACATAAATATTAAATCAAAACCAATGTTAAAGTAATTTTATATCGTTTTTGTTAGCCCTTGACACGTCTAGACATTTAGTCGACTATAATTGAACACCTGTGGCCAACTTATATAATGGGTTTACGATTAACTGCGCTTGTTTTTCCTGTGTTAACCGACTTTTAGATATTAGATACTAATTCTTATGAATTATATGACATTTCATTCCTATATAGTATGTACTACAGATAATGTAATAGTAGACTATTTAGTGCACGGTCAAGTACGATTTTGATATTGGGTTGAATGTACGAGAAAACTATAATACAACAAATTCTTAAATTTTGTCGTTACGTAATAATTTACACACTTTCATATTTATCATTGAAGACTTTTTTAATCTTACAAAATAAGATTGCAAAGCTAGCTAGACCTTGATTATATTCACAAGAATGTCATTAAATTATATACCTACCTACCTATTAAATTTATCAAAAATATATTTAAAACATAGTTAATAATAATTGACTTTATGGTTTACCTACTAAATAAATACTCCGAAAACATTTGCAACAACCACCGCCCACAATGTAACTTAAGAAAAGATAAAAGATAAAGCAAAAGGTCCAAACATGAAATATAGATTGACTTTCAGGACCATAACAGTGTCTGGTTTCAGGGTTAGCCAACAAAGGGCGACTGTTTCAAACAAACACTAGTGGTATAAGGTATAAGCTTTAGCGGAAACTAAATATGTAATTATAAGTTAATAATCGTTTTTAATTCATATGTTCATATGTTCATAGTATTCATTTTTAAACCTAAATTATAGAGGGCGAAAAAACATAATTATTATATTCGTTCTATGAAGAACTGTAGGCTTTTTGCAGAAAAAATATCCTGAGCAATAATATATGCTTATTTCAAAGAACTTAAGTTTACAATTTGAAACAAGGATAAATTATGCACCATTTTATATAGGAATTGTTGATTTTAAACATTTCTATTACATTTATATTGCCTCCGACTCCAAAATCGGAACGTCGAACCCCGGTCTCCCCTACCTATTTTTAAATATTGTACAAACTATAATTCGTGATGATGCTTTGATGCCATTAAAAGTATTAAGAGTACCTAATCTAGAACTAAAACTTTAAGCTGCAAATACTAATTTGCATTTAAATTATACTCTTGAGTTCATTACTTTTATTAGATTTTGATATAAGTACTGTGAATATTTTAGCTTGCTTGTTTTAAAATCAGAACTAAGATAACATGGTGTTGTTTAATATAAAATTTGTGTAAATTTTAAAAATTCTTCATGTCTATTATGAAATTTAAATTATAACTTTTTACATTATTTATTAATCGAATCAAAAAGTTTTCACAATATTCAATTTAAACTTTAATCTAAGGTTTAAAAATCTAACAGCTAGTTATATGGAACACACGTTAAATTTGTCTCTAATTAACTGAAGACTCCAGGTTTGTTGATGTTATCAGAAACTTGATATCACCACGTGTTCACTTTGAACTCCGATATAAATATATTTTGTATTTAAATTCATATTATTAGCATATAACTATGTGTGTAATCATTATTACATGTATTGTACATACATAGTATGTATCTAAATAAGAATTATTGATTTAATTGATTCTTAGGAACCTATCTATAATTTTAGATTTAATCTTCTTTTTTCTATAAATGTTGCATGATTATGATAGAAAAGGTTGTAATTAAACCGGCATAGTAAAATTATCAAAACCTATTATGTGATACTTGACCAGCATCGTGGATCGTCAAGTTTCGTAAAAAGCTTGTGTCGCTGCACAGAATAATGTGCCAATAATGACGATTTTTTGTTTTATCGTCAATAATTAAGAAAATATAATTCTACATAATATATCTCTGTATCCCTTTTAATCATAAATTAAGAAAATACAATTTTACAATTTTATTATATTATCTCTGTGTCTTAACTCTTAAAACTTTACGATATATGAAAATAATAATTACACAAATCTCACAACGTCACAGGTTCTATATGTGTTGATAATTGTTATTTCTAGCGCAGCTGCATCTCGAAACCAGTTTGTACAGTAGCGCCGTCATTAGAATCACGAATGGAGCCTACTGTTCCATCAAATAAGCTTCTGATAACTATAATTTGTTGGATTTCAATGTATGCGATGGTAATGGTATGAACTGAAGGTCTAGTTGCCCGCGGTGTGAAATAAGCAATTGCAAAGTAATATTGTATTCCGGGATGGAAATAGATACTAAAGAGGACAAGCTTTCGAATAAAATTTCGATTAAATCTGTTTAAAACTGGGCAATCAAATCTTTTGATGATGATGAAATTGGGAAATTAATCCATTTATGATGATGAGATCGTTGTATGGGTGATGTTGAAAACATCATTTGTATTTAATAGAAAAAGAGAGAGCACAATTTTCTTAACATTATTAATTGATATTAAAGTAATATAGATGGCTTGACCTGTGGTAATAAAAAATAATTAATACTATCTATGTCACTCTAAAATTCTATGTAACTCTAGTGAATAATTTACAGTTTATTCATTCCAATCCATCAAATATACCTACTCCTTTATTACCTATGGATGCCTCATCCGCACGTGCATAATAAACCAAATAAATTCATACCAATAATGATTTATACCAACAGACATACTAGGGACATTAACCATCGAGTCTTGAACTTAAAATCGTGACATAAGTCGATGTTCACAATTATTTATCAATCTTCGATGATTACCCCACATTATCGTCCTGACCTCAATTAGTCTAAGCTGTTTTTAAAACGATAATGTCAATGTATAACGTGTGTTATTTATTGTACAATGATCTTGATATGTTTGATTTTTGTATTGGAATCATTACCTTCTCAACATTTATTATCCTTGATATACCATTGATAGTTATTTGATCGGGTTAGGTCCCTGATGAATTTAAATAATATTGAATAAATATTTTAATGAAAGGTATAGTTTTTGATTGCTTCGTCATCATCAGCTCATATAGGTTCCCACTGCTGGGACACGGCCCTCCTATGCTATAATCCAACCCATTTTGAGTTCTTAGGTTTAAATATTGATAGGTAAATGTATTGATCACTAATGATAGCAGTAGTAAGCTTAATAAAGCATTACTTATATAATAAACACTACCCTCAAGGGAGCTCATGGTTCAAGGTTGATTTCCAACATAATATAATACAATATTCATCATTATATAGATGACTAGCTTTCCGCCTGCGGCTTCGCTCGCGTTTTCAAAGAAAAACCCGCATAGTTCCCGTTCCCGTGGGATTTCCGGGATAAAACCTAGCCTATGTTACTCGTGGATAATGTAGCTTTCGAATGGTGAAAGAATTTTTAAAATCGGTCCAGTAGTTTATGAGCCTATTCATTACAATCAAACAAACAAACAAACAAAGTTTTCCTCTTTATAATATTAGTGTAGATATGAGCCCAACAATTGTTACTTTTTAGTCATCACTTTAAAGATAACTGAATGCAAAAGATGCCCTATTTTCCATCATTCGAAATTCCCTAGTAATAATTAATAAAGCATTCGATACACCATCATCACGACATAACGGTGCACTTAATATTCTAACTTTGGTCTAGATAAGCACTAGAACATGGCCTAAGCTACGTGCTTAGGATGCATTGTTAAGTAATCATTGATTCAATCACGACAAATAACTGTATTGATTGGATTAAATTGAACGCAAACAAGGTGGCTTAAGTGAAATGGTCGTCTAATTAAAAATTATTGTTACTTTGTATATACTTCCTAGTTGTTAATATAGATTGGTGAGCCAATAGAAGACCCGTCTTAGCTCTCTGAATTGGAATATTTCATAAAGATTTTATGAAATACATATTCCAATACTTTCATATTACATATCATGGTACAGATATACTATACGCTTTAGGCTCTATATTATCCCTGTTCTTACTATTTGCAAAAGCATGATATACTTTGTTTGGGGAAGAGCTGCTTCAGCGAAGCCAGACAGAGCTTTCGCCCATTAATATAAAAAAAAAACAATTTCAATAAGTTTTTTCTAATGATCAGATTTTCTCAAGATAATATACCTTCGATAAAAGTACCTTCATAAAATTCAAAATCACACAACAGCAAGTTTCACTAGTCCGCCAAAGAAAGGACCACAGAAAAGCAAGATTCTCCATCCAAAAGTGGCTCAATATAATTTTGCTCCCAGTCAAAACGCATTAACGGTCCATACAAGGTACGACCATGGTAATTATTGTCACAGGTCAGTATCAGGTTTAAAAATGGTAGAGAAAGTTCAAACCTGTTTGCAAAATGAACCTGCAATTCGCTTCAAGGACATCTTGTAATTGCGTCGGATCTTGATATTGAATACAGTTTTAAAACGCCCCAGACGTATAAAAAATGGGCAGTTTGTATGGGTATATAATTAATAAAAAAGAAGACTGCAGATTTTAAAATGAGAATCACTGATCAAAATGTTAAAATGTGCTGCCTTTTATTCGCTTCCAATTTTACACATGGAAAATCATATAATGAAATCATACAGAAAAAAACATTCTCAAGCTGAAGTTAAAACAGAATTCTAATGAACGATATCTCATTCACTTTTGATTTATCAACCATGGCTAAGACACATTGTAGAGATAGAAAATGTTGGAAATTGTTCCTTCCTAACATTAAACTTAAACTAAAATCAAACTTCATTTACTACGATACTAATACAAATAGACAACTGAAAAAAAGCACTTATATAAGTTTATCATGCCACATACACAGACGCACATAATATACTTTTGTGCATAACATATTCCTTCACGTATCCTGGAAGAGGTTGCAGAATGCCTCCTCTCCCAGTGCAAATGATGCCTTATTTTTAACATTATTTTATAGAAGTTAAATGAATAAATAGAAGTGATTCCTTCACCACAACATCCAGAATTTATTGCATCCAAAGCCCTTTCCTATTCCATTGCAGACACGATGCAGTATATGCAAATAGTCTATGAGGCATTCACGAACACATGTAGGTCAAGTGCGTGATGTGATTCATTTAAGTTTATCAGATTTGCAAGTAATTAAGGAAGTATTGTAATAACAGATGTTATTCATAATGTTACACAATTATCTATTTCTGTATGCATTTTTATGTATAGTAATCATCATTCATATTTGTTTATTAAGATTTATTGTCTAACATCGTACGAACTGTTTGAAAAATGTGATTGTATTTTTTTCTGAAACAAAACTTTCTATTATTAAATAAGATAATCTTATTTCTGCAGTAATTATCTGCTATTATTCTTTATGACCTATTATTTCCTCCCGATCCCATGGTGAGCGGTAGGATACAACGAATTTTAAGTTTTATTTGGAAATTGAAAAATCTTATAAATAACTATTATTACAAACAAAATATAGTTATGATTTGAATTAGTCTTTAATTATAATAATTATACTTGAATTGCACTTGGCATCCATTTTGCAACATCCACCTACGCGGCCCGTGGGTGGTTATAAAGTAAATCTATTTATTATGACCACTTAAATATCAGGTTGAATGCTCTTAAACATAGCTCAAGACACGAAGAAAATATATTATAACTTATTTTGTATCCTACTAATATTATAAATGCGAAAGTTTGTGAGGATGGATGGATGGATGTTTGTCTCTTTCACGCAAATACCACTGAACCGATTACAATGAAATTTGGTATGTAGCTGAAGACCCAGAATAAGACAGCGGCTACTTTTTATCCCGGTAATCCCACAGGAACGGGAACTATGCGGGTTTTTCTTTGAAAACGCGGGCGAAGCCTCGGGCGTAAATTAGTATAACATAGTTTTCTGTATTGTTTAGAGCTAAGTAAATATAAAGTCAAGATTAAGTTAATTTATTCATAGTTAATTTGTTCAGTTGTATCGCTGTATAATAATTGGCAGATAAATTTATAAAGTTATAACGTTAAGTTAGTTGTTATTAATTATTAAGTTAGCTATATCTTACTTTGTCAGTAGAAAAATAGTTATAGGACGGTGAATAGCAAGATAATTTTATGTGTTACTAGCGGTCCGCCCCGGCTTCGCCCGTGGTACATATTTACGTTTTCTCTACATAAAAACCATCCTCGTACTTCAAGGAATATAATAAAAAAAGAATTATCGAAATCGGTTCAGCCGTTCTCGAGTTATGCGCTTACCAACACATTTTGCGATTCATTTTTATATATAAGAAGAAGATTGTGTCCCTGAAATCCATAATAACATTAATTCTATTATTGTATGTTGAAAATCTACCAAATTCAACAGCGAGCGAACTAAAAGTAACAATTCCTTATGAAACAGTTTCTGATCAGCGAATAAATGATACTAATTATGATCAAGAGCTTACAGTTCTTTATCACGTTACCCTGAAATACAAACAGCTAATCAAGAGTATTATTTATGTATTAACAACTTGAAGATTGAACAATACCACTAACACAATAACAGACAATTTCCATACTCCATCTCAAAGTAACAAATAAGGCTGCATTGATTTATGTCAGAATTATTCGGTGGCTCAAGTCGAATCGATCCTACGCATTGCATTGCGAAATAGATAACACCTGCGGCTGACATAATATTATTTACGATCAAGTTTATTGTGCATGCTGTGGTACTATTAATTTGGTATGAGTTCTAAATGAAGTGGTAGTTCTTGTAATTACAATCCTAAATATGCTTTGGAATCTATACTAATATTATAAAGCTGAAGAGTTTGTTTGAACGCGCTAATCTCAGGAACTACTGGTCCGATTTGAAAAATTATTTCGGTGTTAGATAGCCCATTTATTGAGGAAGGTTATATGCTATATGTCATCACGCTCAGACTAACTTGAGCGGAGCAATGCGGGTGAAACCGCAGAGTACAGCTAGTAAGGAATTAAGGTCATTTATGTGTCAAAATATGTCATTTGAAAAATAAAATTTACTTAGAAATCCTTTTTATATTTCAAGAACTATAGTCTATAGGGTGTATTTCCCTAAAATGACCTCGCAGAAACAGTGACCTTTCTGTTTTATTCACCTCAGTATATTCGTGAAGTCCCACGACCCTTTGAAGACATTGCAGTTTAATTTTACTTATTAATAGACTTGATTGAAATGTTTTCCTTTATAGAGAATTAGATGATCAGCCTTTTATTAGATATAAATTATTATCACTCTAAAGAACACTAGTGAAATCTTATTTTATCCTAAATACATGACAATCAATAATACGCAAACTCCTTAAAAGATGTAGGACCCAAAATAAATTATACTTGATACAAATTATGTACTAATTCAGTTTAGAATACAACAAATTCAAGCAAAATACGACAATAGAGAACATACAATTCAATAACTAAAAGTCAACATAACACAATGTAGCATAAACTGGCTCGTGCTGCTCTTGCGCAAGCTAAACATGTTGATGACAACGATATTATAACATTACAAACTAAAAACGATCCTAAACACTAACACAATAAGGTCCAGATTGAAGGAACAACTGATCGAGATAAACTTGTAAAGCTCTGTCAATGCAAAGCTGATATTTAACGACTGCCACATAATTTATGCATGGAAGATTAAAACTATGTCGAAAGATAGTTTTTCAGATTACCGGTTTTATGTTTACTTTAGATATAGATAAGATATTGGATCGATATTTTTATGGTAACGTTAATTTACTGTTAGATGCATTTTTTTTATTTTACTGTGCATGGAGTACTGCTCTCACCTCTGGGACGGTACCAGCTGGAGGCGCTTGAGGCGATAGAGAGGCGTGCCAAGAGGCTAATAAACGACGATGAGCTAGTAGGCAAAAAACTCCAGAGCCTCGCCCACCGTCGCAGAGTGGCAAGTTTATCGGTATTTTATCGGATACACTTTGGTGAGTGCGCTGCGGAATTGCACGATTTAATTCCGCCATCCCCGTTTTTCCATCGATCGTCGAGGCGCACAGACTCTAGGCATCGCCATATGGTGGATGTTCCATGTACCCGGACAAAGCGGTTCGGATCGACATTCTTCATCCGAACCGCGAGGGACTGGAACATGCTTCCTGAGTATGTGTTCCCCGACGAGTACAATATGGGGGTCTTCAAGCGAAGAGTGAACGGGTACCTTCTAGGGAAGCGCGCTCCATCATAGGCCACATCTTAGCTTACCATCAGGCGAGATCGTGGTCAAGCGCTTCCCTATCACACAATAAAAAAAAAATAAAAAAAAACTGTTCTGATTATTGGGTAGTTGCTATAAATTGAGCAATCGTAGACAATGCTTCTGCTAATGCAGGCGCTAGACATGTGATCAAATACGCAAATACCTACAAAGTCGCGAAGTGTGGCACTGACATTTGCCTATTTGTTCAAAGTTTGAACACATATTTGAAGTTTGCCGAGTCGAGTCGGTTTTTCTGCGAACATCAAAGTAATCAAACTTCAAAGTTGCTTCAAAATTTGTGCGCCCTGCCACACTTGTTGCAATGCTTGTAACGCGCGCGCCGCTGACCGGAGCAGTTGTGTGTGTATATTTTGAGTGTCATAATGGAGTGGAGTAATGATGTAGTTATCGAATTTCTATATTATATATTATATTATATGTATTATATTATATATTATATTATATGTACATTTTGATGTAAAGAATGAAACCAAAAATTGAACGCACTCAAATAAAACAGATTGACGGCGTCCACAAAATCGTCTTCCGATCTATCAGCCATCTTTGCAATAACTGTGCCGTAAAACATTTGAAAACAAGTCTAGCAGGCATATTTGTAATCGTGATTGCGTCAAAGTTTTCACTTCAAAGTTTGTACAAATGTTTGCTCAAACTTTGAAGCCAATGTGTAGCGCCAGCATAAGAATAGTGTTTAAGTTACAAATTGGTGTTGGCTGTCTGTTTGACATACAAACAATCAGATCCGATTGATATTTGGTAAGAAAATAGCATTATTTGTTGCCTGTGTCAGCATTTTTATTTTTTATTTTATTACATTTCCCTATCAGTTTGGACTCGAATAATTCTGAAAGATTTCTTGTTACGTGACGTAATGTTTAATCTTAATGTATATAATTATATTAGATATCTATATCTTACCTTACATTTTGAACGCTAGTTCATGACAACTTCATTAAAAGAAATAAATGGTAATGTTGAACAATTCATTCCGTAATCTAAATCTAATATTTTGCTTTATTTGCATGCTATTTATTGTGTGTCTTAAACAAAACAATTTAGTACATGTAAATTGTATTGTAACATAATTTAAATCTAGCCCAAAGCAGTAGCCACTTGGCTTACTATATATACATCAGTCATGTAACAAATTACCTTACGCTAACAAATGGTTTTGAACAAATAGTAAAACAATACGATTGAATTACAAACCGTTGTTATAAGATCGTGGACAGTTTGATTATTTTGTTTTACATTGTCTTTTGGTTTTATTATTTCTTGCAAGGTAGAGTTAAGAATTTGGTTCTTCTTTGAAATTATTAATCATTCTTCTATAATATTATGTACCTACTTCAATATTTTAATGATGTAAAACACTGAAATATTGATTTCAAATTTTCAAATATGCAAAAATTTGGTACGAAATTTATAAAGATTTTGAGCTAAATCATTTTTTATAATTGAAGCATAGGAATACTTTTAAGTAAAATTTAATGTTGTGACTTTATATTTTCTGAATGTTGTTCATTAATATTTTATTTTTTATGTAAAATTGTCTGTATGTAAAAGGTTGTCTCTAAAAAGTTGAAACACACGTGAAGTCCTGAAACAGAGGAAATATAAATTTCTTGAAATTTAAGTAAAAACGCAAAAGTCAATTGTTATTTTTAGGAAACACTATTAGTTGCACAAAAGAAGATTAATGTATATTACTGAAGCGATAGAATCGCCATAAGGGGCAATAAAGACGCCATAAAGTGCTGTTTTAGCCGAAACAATAAATCCATGGAGCGTATATATATGTATAGCATTTCAATTTTCTTTTGAATTCGATTCCCTATTCTTCTGGAGAGCTGGTAAAAGAGTCTAATAAACATTGCGATTGGTTTTTACGTCAAAAATAAATTAGTTGTAGGTTTGTTAGTTTCCTGAGAATGGATGTATGCTATGATGTATAAGAACGGATTTTGCTTCATATTATATCCTACTTAAATTATAAATTCGAAATTTTATGCATTTTTTGTTACTCTTTCATGAAAACGACTGGACGGATTTGGAGGAAACTTCGCAGTAATGTTTTGTATAGGTTATACATCAGAATAACACATGAGTTATAGAAATACTTGAACTTGACCGTCAGTAAGTTCACGGGTGAAACCAAGCGGCTCAGCTAGTTGGTAGAGTTTGTATTATGACATAGGTTTTTTCCGTGTATTAAAGTTAAGCCGCGCGCTAAAGCTAATCATAAAGCTTTGGCTATTCCACCACCAAATACGACCATAATATGTTCCCGCGATATTTACGAACCTAAACTACGTCTTTACAATAGAAGTACGGTAATTTGTTTGAGAAGTGCAGACTAAATGAGCGATAACTCGCACTGCAAGTACTATGTTCGTGCACTATTCTATAAACCGGTTTCGAACCGCTTCTGCTTTTCTCTGCAAAAGTTCATATGTATGTATATATTGTATTTGTATAGTAGGATATAGTTGGTAGTATAGTGTTTTAAGGCATGAGATGTAGCGTGTTTTAATAGTAAGTTATTACATGTAATTTTGCATAAGCTTTTTATTCAATTTTTTGTAATTTAATCAGTTTGATACTATAGAGTACAATTCTCTATATGGTAAAAAAGGTCAGCAGCTTCCAGTGCTTGTTTAGCCCTTGAAATTAAATACCTAAATTATATTAAACTTGGAGCAAACGACTCTATTTCCTAAGAAACTAATAAATCATAAAGTAAACTATGGCCGGCTGATCTACATTACATATTAATGTATTCATCTACTATATCAGTGACTAGGTATTTATTCGCACGTAAATCTTTTTTTATTTAAATGTCACATATTCATTCATTCATTCATATTGTCTTTAACGAAAACGTTTTGTTAACGTTTTGCTCTGCCAAAAGCTTTTGAAAAAATAACGAACGACAATACGTCTTATTCTTATTAGTAAATTTATTTCATTTAATTTACGCTGTATCCATAACTTGTTCCAAAGCCCAGATAGTTGATATCCCATAGCTAAAGATGTTTCTCAAGTTCCCTGTTATTTAAAATTGTATTTATTTCACTTACTTGAATATAACTTGGGACTTACGGGGATTCTGCTCTGCTTGTAAAGTTAGATTTTAAAAATCCTACTTAGAATGGTTATTTAAATTTTATTTCAAACGATTATAGAGTTCACTCTATTTATATATTATTATATTATTAATAAGATATAGATATTTTATTAGGCACGATTATGACTAATAATAATAATCAAGTTAGCACGACAGGTACTATCGACATAGTTTATTTAGGAGTTATTGTACTATTGTTATGTGTAAATCAAAGATGATTCTTATTCCATAATCTCATAAACAACGTTTTTCATCCAATAAAAATATATTTTTATTCATATTGTTTTGTATCTATAGGTACTATAATAATATTATAAAGAGGAAAGGTTTGTATGTATGGTTTTCACGCATAAACTACTGAACCGATTACAATGAAATTAAGCAAACATATAGAGGGTAACTTGGATTAACACATAGGATAGGTTTTATCCCGGAAATCCCACGGGAATAGGAACTATGCGGGTTTTCCTTTGAAAACACGGGCGAAGCCGCAGGCGGAAATCTAGCTTTAAATAATTCCTCACTTTTCCAAGGCTCAAACTTAGTCAGTTTTAATCCAATAATTTAACCATTGCACTATGAAGGTATGGCAATAATAAATGCAACATATAAAGGACGTTATCACATGGATATAAAGGTTTCTCACAAGTCAAGTGTCCCAGTACAAATGTTTGCAATAATATCTAAAGTAAATGGCTTACAGAATCAACACAGGTGGGTGAGAAAGTGATTATGTATAATTTATTTTATTATTATTTTCCGTTATATAATATCGTTTGTAGAGCTTTATTCAAGGTTTAGAGAACACCGTTAAATAAATTTGTACTGGGCTGAATCCTAAGGATCTGTGGTGTAGGTATGTATAGCAGTTGTTTACTAGTAAAACATTATATTGAATTGTATGAAGAGATATGTATATTCCTCTACAACTCTATCTTATGGTAATGACGGGTATTTGTACACTTTAAAATTCCCCTAACATTTAACTCCAAAGTCTAAACACAAAATTAATTCCTTTATAACAACACTAGCTGTGCTCCGCGGTTTTACCCGCAGTGCTCCGCTTCTGTTGGTCGTAGCGAAATGATATATAGCCTATAGCCTTCCTCGATAAATGGGCTATCGAACACCGAAAGAATTTTTCAGATCGGACAAGTAGTTCCCGAGATTAGCGCGTTCAAACAAACAAACAAACTCTTCAGCTTTATAATATTAGCATAGATTACTAATACGAGTATATACACAAACCAACATTACATAACATTATAAATAAGTATAACATAGCGTTTATACATCAATTAAAATGACTCCTTTGTGATATATACAGCAAAACTGGAATCACGTTTTCTACACAATAAATACATACACATATATACATATATACGTGTATGTATATACGTCACGATATAAACACGTGACTATAGTAAAATAGTATTAAGGAAAATAATTGAAAATCAATGCTTCGCAATATGTAACTGCGATTCAATTAAATTTATCAATATGCGGTTTGATTTTAAGAGAAGTCAATTAATAAAACAATGGTTTGCGGTTTTTTGTTTATTAGGATATTTTACTGGCCGTGTTTTGAAAAGCAATTAGGAGATTGTTGACCCGAGTTTTATTATCAACTAGCGGTCCGTCCCGACTTCGCCCGTGGTTCACATTTCGCAATAAAAGGTAGCCTATGTTCTTTCTCAGGGTCTTAAGATTGTCTGAGCCAAACAGACAGACAGACAGAGTTACTTTCGCATTTATAATATTATACTAGGGATTAGATACCTATGTGTAGAATAAAGTTTATATTGACATGATGTGTCGTCATAGAATATCACCTTCAATTCCTTTTTAAGACGATACACGAAAAAAAATCCACTGCTTGGCGGGCGGAGTCTAATAGCTCGCTATCGCGAACGCGGGTGTGCGCGAAGTCATTCTTGCAAACTCGCCGCGCTGCCGCTGGCCGACTCGGGACAAACATGTATGGAGTCGTCATACAGTTATAATATTGTCATACATTTATTTAATTGTTGATTTATTGGTTTTATTTTCTTGCTTATAAACAAATAATCTTCTTTTTAACAACTACTTAGACATTATTAATTTAGTAAGTTGATGTAAATGTTCTTGGATTATATCCTGTAACTGTGCCTTATATAAATAAATAAATAAATAAATTATTAATAATTATTATCATTTCGTAATGTTTACTTTATTACAAAATAATACAGGTTATAAATAATCTTTAAAATAACAACAAATATTTTTACTCTGAAAAAATGAAATGGTACTCAATAACGCGGACTACTGAATTGATTTAGATAGAATTTGATGCTGACGTAGATATTACATCATGCCCAGAAATGAAAGGTACTATTTCTGAAAGAAGTTATAAACCCTAATTCTTCTCAGTCAAAGTCAAGAGTGGAAGATATCACTAATACAGTAAAACTGATGCGAAACTTTGGATGTTAATTTGTATATTTTTTTGTTAGTTGTTACTTAATCACGTCAAGACTACATTACCAATTTTGATAAAATATAGCTAATTGCCTGGATTTACACATAGGATACTTTTTATCCGAACTGAACACTTCTGTGGGATAAAACAGGATTCACGATATAACCTAATTCCACGCGGGCAAAGCCGCGGTCGGAATGATATTTTTTTAAATAAAAAAATTGTTTTAAAAAAAACACAAAATATATTGACGCATGTATTTATTTTTTGCACTCTATTATAATTGTAATTATTCATTACAAATAATCAAAATAAAATAGCCAGAACAAAGTTAGGCCCTGGTAGGGTAGGTAGGCAGGTACAGCAATGTGAGACGAACACTGGCTTATTTATACCAATAATAATGTATTATAAACATTAAATTAAGTTTACAACAAAAATACATAATATTAGCTAATGTGAAAACGAATCAACCAATCATCCCACAACAATGAAATGTGCACACAAATATTCATCCAAATCGGTTCATGTGATTAGGAGGAGTGACTGCAGCGCCATCTTCCGGGCCCAATTGTGTTTCCAGATCACCCAGGAACTCAATTTAATATACTTACACAAAATTTTTCGAAATGAAAACTCACATTACTATGTAAATATGAATATAAACCTGTTTTAGTACAAAGCAATTTCCCGCACAGGTGTAGTAAGTATAAATGAAATAAATATCAACATCAAATTCTTTATACAATATACTTATCTACCACCTACTAAGAAATGTAATTCTTGAAATTTTTTCGTATTTTTTTAAATATAATACTACTCCAATGAACTCCTGTTCCATATTACGGCCACCATACTTCCACTAAGTTCACCATGATTTTTTATTTCTTTGCACTTTGTTGCTTTTTGCTAAAAATGGAATCATGCGATAAAACCAGTAGAGCGTTGATAACATACATTTTTGACTGAATAAAGGTACTTACGAAGGAGTGGGTTCACATTGTGAACAATCAGTGGGTTTATTTTCCTTCTGGATTCCGGATTTCTGAAAAGATTATCTATGCTATAAATGAAAAAAATCTTACACATTCGTTATGTACTTAAAACAGGGGTACATATCAAACATCGTCTATAATACAATTATCATCAAATTTAAAATAAAACCAACTTACTTCATTAATTTGTTCCAATTGTAAGCATTCTTTTTCCTCCAACCTTTATGTTTCTTCTTCTTATTTTCTTTATTGTACCCATTTGTCTCATTTTGTCTTATTGTGTTGTCACCCTTTTTTACGATGGCGCGAGCGACACAAGTTCCCCGTGTGACGGCCGTAGCGGGAATGACTCGTGCAGCGATCGGGGTAGGAAGGTACAGGGCGGCTCTCGCTATATTGGCTGGTCGCGCGCTAATTTCAAGTATTTCTTGTTTATTTCAAAACCATCGCATATTTCAAAATTCTAAATCGGTAGACGTATAGGTTGTATGTTTTATAGTTAATATCCAAAAAGTCGTAACTTTACGTTTGTTATTTTGAAGATGCCAGAGATTAAAAAAAAATAACAATGAGAACTTTGTATTTTTTTTCTATCGAGAAAATATCATGGAATCATGTTTCTAAAACGGTAGACGTATTGTGTTACTATTGAACTTTCTTGTCAAGAATTTTCATCACGACAACTTTAATAATATAAAAATTACGAAGGTTTAAAAAGGGCCGTAAATGTTAGAAAAATTAATTCATCACCTTAAAGGCATGGTGATGAGTCAATTAATAATTATAGGTCCTAAAATTCTATGTAGATTCGAACCCGTGACATTACTCGGACGGTAAAAATCTAACTGTTTATAAAAATTTAACTTTACTGAACTATTTGAAATTTTACTTAAACTTTCTATGCTTAGGAACGACTATACTGGATTTTAATGAATTTTTCTACATTTGATAGATGGGTTTAGAATTCCTTAGGATTGGCTAAGCTCAACTCCTCTTTTCTTAAAGAAATCTAACACATTGAAACTAATGCATTTTTATTGGATCTGTGAGATATATCATTAGAAGTACAAGTCACTTGGATCCTTGCCAGAGTAAAACAAAGAACTAGAATCTACAGTAAATACCTTTTTTACTTAATGACTTTGGCAGAGGAATTCCTTATTAGTTGCACGGTTAATTAATCACGTACAATTATGATTTACTTCCTTGTGTCATTTTAACGAAATATTTGTGTTACGCGATTTTTTTAACCGACTTCAAAAAAGATGGACGTTGTTATATTCGCTTGTAATTTTTTGGACATGTTACTTTAGGACTTTCAACTGGATGAACCGATTTCGATAATTATTTTTTTATTTCCCATTTAAATTTGGGCTGACAATCTGAAGGTTTTTTCTTTAAGAATTATATTGCATCCGAAGTTTAACTTAGTTCAACTTTGGATTTAAATCGTATTTTATTTCATGTAAATTAAAAATAAGAAACGCGTAAACCCATATACAGCTAATCAAAAAATGAAATCTATTTTTACAAAAAATCCCAAATTAGGGTTGTCCATACGATTTTTTAAACGTCGATATATTTATTTTACTGCAAGTGCAGTTCTCACGCTTTATGACTAAATGCATACAATATTATGTATTTATATATACAATACGATAGATAATTTTACAATCGACTACTACGTCGAAGTGTAGATAAGCCATATTGCGTTATTGCACTTATTAAGGTCCATTTGAATTTATTGTACCTATATATAATATTGTATTAGTATGAACAATAATAACATATAGGAATAAACGATCATTTATTATCAGTTATATGATTATACTGATTTATTGTTATTTAATTAGTATGATGCTATTGGTTTGCTTATTAATATAACAATATTAATTTGGTCACTTGTTTTCAACATACACACAACATACATACATAAGAAAGACCGCATAAACTAAAATATGATGAACAAAGCAAGTGCATTTCTTATATTATAATTTGACTTAAAGTAAATCCTACCTGGATGGGTGTATGAAAGGTTTACTACTGAATAGATTTTGATAAAATTTGGAAGTTTAGTAGATTATGTACTAGAATAACACAGTTGTAGAGCGGTAACGAGAAGTCATGAGCAAGAGTTACGCCAGTAACGTCGTCATAATAATAAAAGCTAAAAAACATTAAAAAAACCGGCCAAGTGCGAGTCGGGCTCGCGCACAAAGGGTTCCGTAGCAGCAAATATAATAAATTACAGTTAAATCAACCTATCTCAAAAACTATAAGAGATACTTTGATCAAACCAAAAATCGTTGAAAGAGTTAATTAGCATGCATCACCTCTATTTTTTTTAGAATTTTATACCCCGTAGTTATAAAAATAGAGGGGGGGGGACATACTTTTTACGACTTTGAGAGCTGATATCTCAAAAACCGTTCACTTTAAGAAAAATGTTTTTTAGAAAACTTTATATCATTTTAAAAGACCTTTCCATTGATACCCCACACGGGTATGTACATCGAAAAAAAAAATTTCATCCCTCAGTTACATGTATGGGGGGCCCCACCCCCAATTCTTTTTTTTACTATTTAGTGTCATATTTTTGTAGCGGTTCATACAACACATATTCCCATCAAATTTCATCACTGTAGTACTTATAGTTTCCGAGTAAATCGGCTGTGACAGACGGACAGACGGACAGACGGACAGACGGACATGACGAAACTATAAGGTTTCCGTTTTTGCCATTTTGGCTACGGAACCCTAAAAACGTGTTTTGAATGTACTACTTAAATTAATTTTTCTTTACATAATATAAATATGTCAATTTGCACCCCGTAAATATTCTCTATAAACGCTACGACTTGACCTTAAGTTAAAAATTAAATACAAACAAAATATAAATTGAAAATGCGCTATCAAAGGAAACCAAACACAGGCATGTATGATAAGACTGTAACAACGTATCGGGGCACAGATAATAAAGTTTATTAGAATTTCAAGTGCTCTTTAAGTGAACAATTGCACTGATTTATTGTAGGGGAAAAATACACTGTTTTTTCCCCCATTCATGCTGTAATTAAGGACTTACACGTATAATTAAACAAAAGAAATAGGTGTTTTGTTTTATACACATATCAAAAACATGAATGAACAATTTTTAAGATAATTTCCATGCGTCGATTTTAAATAATGTCAAGTATTTTAACAATTACATAAATATTTAAAATAATATGAGTTCGTTTTATCCCTATAAGATAATTATTGTGGCTGTAAAATAAGTCGTTGTATATGTCTCATTTATCCGTATCATTTCATGATCAACTAATTACTGATTCTAATCAGTAAGCAGCAAATTACTTGGTCATTACATGATTTTCTTAGAACATTCTAAAAACTATAAAAAACAAAACTTTGTAGTTAGTACGTACATAAACTTTACTACATGTGCAATCTCATTACATTGTTTAAATAGATGTATGTATTAAAGTATAGTATGTAGTTAGATATAAGTTACATATTATGTAAATTTATTGACATTATTTTAAAAGAGCAACTATGGAGTTTCTTGCCGATTCTTCTCCATAGATACTGCTTTCCGAGTCGGTGGTAAATGTTAAAAATACTATGTAATGACGATTCGAAAGTGCTACTAAATAGTAGTCTAATTGAATAAATGAATGTTTGAGTTTGAGTTTGAGTTTGAAAGAATAATTAAATTATTATCTTAACGTAGGTGCATTAAAATAAATAATAATACTATTATAATACATTTATTTTATATATAATTCAGGACATTCTTCACACACGGCACGATCTGGTCCCATACTAAGGTTTTCGCTTGTGTTATCGAAACCAGATGGCTGATAAACATACATATTATATGTATAATTTTAAACATAATATACTTATTTAGATAATTAACACCCAGACACAGCGCAAACATCGATGTTCATCACACAAATATTTGCCCTGGGTGAGAATCAAACCCATGACCGCTAGCTTAGAAGTTGGAACACAGGGACACTTCCAACCAAGCCAACCGGACAGTCATATTTCAAAATAACATCAATAACATTAATTTATATTCCAGAATTGAATGCGTAAACATAACGTATTAGCGGTATCAAATTATGATGCAATTTGAAACCGATACGAAATAGCTTAGATGCTACCGTTTTGAAAATTACCTTCAAAATTACAGGGCAATGGAAAATATATAGAATTGTTTCAATATTAGATTAGCTTTCATTCGGCTCAGGTTACTTCGTCTTTCCATTTACAGACCGCATAATATTATGTTTTACACACACCGCAATACCGTTTTCTCAATACGACATCTGAATGTTTAGTGATGTGCACCGTTATCGATATTATTTTCATATTATACGTAATTTTCATACAGACTTATAACTTTAGAAATATGGTTTTGGTAGAGTTCACTTTAATAATAATTACATATTGCGTAACCTACAGGATTATAAATTAAAGAGGTTGTATTTATTGTGGGATTTAAACATGAATTTATCATTTATATTAAATATACGTATATATACCATACTGATTCTCTGTAAGTGAAAAAAGAAAAGTCTGCATAAATGCTTAGCCACTTTACTTGTGTGAGATCTAGGCTATGCTACGGTCATGCGTTTACTACCTCATAAACAAGATTGTTATTTAAATTGTCTTAAGTCTGATTAATTTATCGATAAACTGCATCCAACACTATACAAAGATACAGGGCACGCGCCAGTGCGGTAACTCCAGTAATTCAATATTATTCTTATTATTACTTTATGGTGTATTGACCACCTTGGTGTTATAATATATTTAGTAATATAAATGCCGTGTTTATTGGTTTGTTTTGTAATAAGAAAGTAACGGAATAACTCGTGGTATATGTTTTAGTTGGAGATGGTCAATACGAGAAACATTTGCCTAGTATCTATATCTATTTTTAAATAAACTTTGGAGTATGTTTTTATTGTAATTTTACCGTGTGTGTGGGATTTTACCATAAATACATTGATAGTCCTATTGAAAATAACATACTTGTGCTCATATCTTCAAATTATAAAAGGTTTAACCTTTGTAAAGTCAATCCAGATTCAGAACGTTAATGATACTAGAAGAAGAATTATTATAATCACCATAAAACCACAGAGCACACTTCAACAATACATGGACTATGTCAAATTACGCATTGAGCAATATTTTCGTCCATTAACTTACATTTAAACCATTAAGATCTCATCATATGGCGAGCGTGTTGTACGTTTGTAATAAGGTACCGCTACTTTAGGTAGTTGCATGTGTGTGTATGGCTTTACACCTTCGTTTTGACTTGATAAAGTTTTGAATATTTAAACATTTAGATGTCTAGTTTCAGGGGTTTTCAAGGATGTTGTTTTTCATACATTTGTATGTCTACAAATTAACTCAATTTGAGTAGCATCACAATTTTTTAAAATGAAAGACAACTTCTATATCAACAGGTTGATAATTTTTTTCGTTGCGAGATTGAGTAAATAATTTTTGCAATCGTATAAAAAAGAGAATAACTATCATACTATATTGATTTAACTCTCTTATATTGCTGTTGTATATTATATCTAAATTTAAATCATATTTTCTCAATAACATTGCTCCCTGATCCTTTAAGGGCGTCAAACACGGTGAAGATACTATAATATTTTATGTTAAGATTCTCTAATAATATAAAATATTACAGTATCTTAAGGTATCCGGTATCAGCGTTCGGACCATCATTTTTCTTTTTGTCATTGCGTACTAAGACCCCTGTAGAACCGCCATCCTGTTACAAATGACCCGAAACACTGACACATAATTCGCGCTTTAATCATATTTTATATTTATGAGTTAAAAAAAAACGCCCAACAAACGCGTCATACAACTGCGGCTAGTGTGAAAGCGCACTAATGACCACATTTACCGTTGTCCGCGATACGCAATGGGCTAATAAATCAAAACTTAAACGCCGCTTTATTCGTTGCTAGATGAAGTGCAGTGTGCCCACTTAGGTGGCTGTGCCTTACACCGATGGTACACTGTAATTAAAGTTATTTTTATTTACTTAATCGAAGCAAAGAAACAATTAAAATATTCTGTCAAGACCTTCAATTTTCAAATTAGGCTGATTCTATTCATAACTTTCTTGCTTTTATATAATACTAGCGACCCGCCCCGGCTTCGCACGGGTGCAATGCTGATGCCTGATACTAAATACACTACAGAAAAACTGTGAACGTTGTATATTTAAAAACATAGCGGCCCTCTCCAGCCGGGCGGCCGGCCGCGGCCGGTACCGCCGCAAACACTACGTCCCGCAATTTTTAAATCTGTAATATCTTCGAAAATATTCACTTAAATCATACGGTGTAAGATCCATATAGATCTATATTAAATGAACAATGTATTTAAGGTATTTAATTGGTTAAGGATTAATGCTGTATTGGTTAAAATCGCATCGAAAATTAGCCATTGTTTGTCGTAAAAAGTAAATGACAAAAAAAAGTTATTGTGGGTTATCCATAAGAGATAGACATATACCATCGCGGACTTTTCTGTAGACCTTTTCAATGTGTATAATACTTAGTACATTATTTTGATAAAACTCGTAGGGTTCAGCCTGCGTTTGCAATGTAAGCGGAAAAAATGTAATTTTTTACGACATCACATTAGAAACCTCAAAAATACCAGTACTTCTCCACTATTTAATGGATGTTATTATACATATAAACCTTCCTCTTGAATCACTTTATCTATTAAAAAAAACCGCATCAAAATCCGTTGCGTAGTTTCAAAGATTTAAGCGTACAAAGGGACATAGGGACATAGGGACAGGGAAAGCGACTTTGTTTTATACTATGTAGTGATAGTGAAATGCAGTATTTCAACGATCTTTGAGAAAATTATCCTTTTCATTTCATCAAGCTAACGCATTTTGATACGGTTGTTACCGCCAGTATGTTCTCTTTTTTGGAACTCTATTATTCACCTTCACGTAGGAAGTGAAACGAACTTTATTTCGCTTAGTAGGTAGGTGAGTACTGATTTTTCTATTCCTGTTAATAGTCGAATAAAGGTCTATTTTTAAATTTTACTCGTAAAATTTATTGTTTTACTTTATTGGACGGATAAGTTTTAATAAAGATTGAAAAATCGCTTATTTATACATTTATGTATGTACAAAAGATACACTTTTTTTCAGACAATCATACACATGATAATTAATATACATTCATTTCATTACACAACGGTGTAACAGTAACCTTATGATCAGTGCAATCCGTTTTACGATGTTCCTGTATCCAGCTAACCTTACTTTGTATTCCTTAGCTTAGCCAAGTTTAGACTTATGATTTAACTTGAACTTTAACGAGCTTGTTAGACCTCATACTTAACATAAGCTATGCTAATTTTGCTATTACTTTATTATTATTGAAAGAAAAACTAATTTTCAAATTTAAGACTAAGTGGGATCAACAAAGATAGTCTTAATTGAAGTTAATATGTTTTAATTAGAAATAATCATACCAATTTGAGTAAGATGATAGAAGCATATGATTTTATCTAAGCATTGTACAAGAAAGCATTATATAATTTTATCTAAGGGTAATAGAGGAGGTACAGTATTTACAAATAGTTTTCTTTTTGTACATAGGAATGATCTACCTAACACTTGCATACAAAATAAATATTAAAAAATAGAGATATCGTTACAACAACCGTTTTCACAAAAGATCGATCTCCAATCTTAAATATAACACTATTTTCCAATAACAGAAGGAACAGAGGCTTATTTGTAGGGTCCATTAATATCGAGTGCCATCAGCACATTATTACATGTCACGGTGACGATGCGCAGGCGCCGCGCGTGTACTAATCTTGTAACTTTTAGGGATCCGTTGACTTTTATAAAAAATAGAAAATTTCTAGTAGTTTACGATATTTTGTTACGGTTATAGTAAGGTGTAGGACATTTTAGAAGTACATTATTTGTTATTTCAAAAAAATGAGGTTTCTTTTACTTTGGAAAATTATTTTTCCTTTATCACTTTTAGTATTGTTAGCTTGTAACTAACTTTTCGTTTGTGTTGTCTATAAGGAAAATATTATTTGCTTTTTTACCAAAAAGATGAATTAAACTTCACTGAAATATTTCTAAAGTTCCTTTTTTAACGAATTTTATACAGAACCCAGTTAATAAAACAGACACACCCAATTTTCCTAACATTAATTGATATTAGGTTATTCGGAACGATTGATCTCCTTGTGCTTAATTTAAAGTGCTCTTGTAATAATTATAAAAGCCATTTACTGTGAGCTAATGAAAGAATTGAAAGAATAACCCGACATTATTGAAACAATCCTTAAAAATCTACTTCTATTATCGCTCTGTTTGGTTTTGGAATTATTTTCGTCTAAAATAATCCATAAAATTTAGATAAGAATCAAAATCATATTGTACTAAATAACCAAACAACTCGGTATTTTATGGTAGAGAGGTAGTGTCATTTAAAAACCAAATCTTTTTGTAAGAAAATTTACTTTTGAGTAATAATAATAATAGACGTAGATTATAAAATATTTGATACACACTAGACATGAAATTTCTCGAATAAAATGCAATTTAGGAATTTCTTTTCTTCCGATGCAATGAAGAACGATTTGCAAAAAAATCCTAATTCGGTTATTTATAATTTCAGGAAGTTTCTGTTCCATTCTAAAAAAGGACAGACAATGGATTTATGCGAGCGCGACGTAATACAATAACTATACGCTTAGTTTTAACACCACTAAAGCTGGTAGAAAATAACTTCCAAAGCAATTTGTCCATCCAGTTAACATTAAAACCATTCAAAACAGTGCGTAATCACGTGCCATAATTGTAATATCATCGCGAGAGATTGATGGCATCTTTTTTAATGTAAAACCATTTAGAACGATCACCAGCCATCCAACACTGCATAATATATTTAATGTCTTATAATATGTGGTACTTAATGGGTTTTATGGCTGATCGTCTCATTTAATGTTCGTAGGTTAACTATTTGGATGTATGAGATTTTATGTTTTAGTATTAAAAATTGTCATAATCACCAATAATGTGCCGTTAGATTTTTATGATTATTTTTAACGTGAAAGACAGCAACAGTAGTTTTAGTTGTCATACTTATATTTAGAAATGTATTTATTTAAATTGTAAATAGTATAAGTTGTATGAATTAACGCAATTGTACAATATTGTTGTTATTAATTTGCTAAGATAGGGAGTTTAAATTACCTATTTAAACTTTATATCGAAAAGATTTTCAGTTCATTTCAGTGCAAGTATCAAAAATATCAGTTCAATACTTTAAATAAACAATTCTGACTTTAATATCATATGTATGTAATGTACGGCTTCATTTGAGTAACTTTTGTAAAGTGTTGCTATCGATATACTTAAAATAAAAGGCTGTGTGCACATCAATGTCATGTGTGTGATAATGATGAATGCCACTGAAACCTTTTGTGTCGTGACTATTTGCAAATGCATTAACAAATGATAAATGTAAATGATATTGTTTTTATTCTATAGACTTCAGTATTGAAGAAGAATATAAATAAGGCGAAAGTATAAAGACAATATTGATTATATTTTCAATCATATATTATTTACCAGATATACAAGTATAGTCGTGGGAAGGTGATGGCGGTCGCAGAACTCGCTAAAATTCGATAGCGATTTTTTTTTTTTAAGATCTTTTCCCCAATATGATATTCATCATAATTTAATATTATTGCAGATGTCTTCCGATAACAATGGAATAGAGAGTTAAAATAATAATCATAAATAACTTAGCATTGTAAGATAACATTATTTATATAAGCAGCATAATTGTGTTACTTAGATTTATTTTAAAACCTTTCTACCGAAATGTGAAGCGTAAATAAATTCTAAAATAAGAACAACTTTTAATGATGGTAATATAAGAAAATGTAGCAAAGTGCCACTTTATCACAGCACAGAAAAAGCAATAGAGTACTTCCATTATGCTACACAATTTTTAGTAAAAACATATAAGGCAGACAGTATGGAGGATGAATTCGATATAGTTTTGCTAAATGAAGCGTGCCAACTCTATGGTTTTGTATATCGCTAGTGGCTATCTTCTCTATTTTTATTTAGCTCATCTATTACAATCCTTTGTTTGCTGTCGTATCTACACCGTTTTAAGAAATTCAACCCTATTCCCTTGTCATAAGATATAAATCTAGTTGTTACATTTTATTCTTATATTTGCAAAATAAGCCATCAGAAGTTATTGGAACTTGTGCTTGGTGTTACAAATGATTTATGATTTTGTTCCGCTTTTTTCAGTTTTGTTGCAAAGTTCAAACTGATATGTTTGTGGAAATTGCTCTGTGGATAAAGTTATGGAAATAAACATTAACGATCATGCAATATTTAGATATAAACTAAATTGCATTTAAGATTAGTTAATGTTCACTAAAGCGAACATAGTTATAATTCTAATGTGCCAATTTATTTCCTAAACCACGCCAACCGTCAGGTTTATTATTTCTTGAAGTTTTCTTCATTTGTTATTGAATATATCAAAAATATTTTTTATGAGGTGTTCATTATGTTATCATGATTTATTAAATCTCATTTACATATTCTTTTTGCTTTTTTTTTCAGATAAGAAACGAAGTCAATCTTTAATGCGAATTTATTGGTCAACGAGACAATATCACAAGACATGGATGGCGCAAAAAATGCTGACGGCCTAACCAGGATTCCTCCTCCTATTTCTTATTTTTATTCTTTAATACTGATCTATTGATTTTCTACATCATATATCATGCTATCGTCACACAATTCATGTCATATTATGCCTCCAACTTTGAAATGAAAGTTAATCTGACGTCTAATATATACGCCTTGATCGATCGATGCATCTTACAAGTTTAAAGAACAAAATAAATAGTTTTAATACCGTCTTTATTACCTGTTAAATAAGATTCAAGATTGTGCGAGTTGATTTTGTTAATGTAATTTATATTGTTGTTGATTTATTCGGTGTCACTTTTTTGTGATGGGTTACAAAAGGTGAAGTATTAGAAAGGTGTAACTGAACCCTATGGTTGACTTAATTTAACGGTTCGATTTGAGTTTAAACTCAAATCGAACCTCTTAAGATCTGTTTATTTGTATTTAAATGATGACTTTATGCATTACTTAATCTATTTAATATTTATGTATCTGTAATTTCATTGATAATAATATTTTTTTATCAAAAATATAAACACGTGTAACGATGAAATTGTATAGAAAATAAAGGCTTTTGTAACCATGTTTTGTTTTTACTTACCTTCTTGTTTTAAGCTTCTCAAAATAATTAATGTAACATACCTGAAACAGAAAAGGAATTATTAAACTTAGGTTTAATTTAAATGAAATAATAAAAAAATTGTAATTAAAAATGGTCATACCATATTGTAATTGACAAACATACTTTTATTTTAAGTGTAAAAGCTCAGCTTATAGTTAGAGCTTCGATAGAGTACAAAACTGTATTTTGATAAATATCGTTGCCTTTAAGAATTCCTATTACTATTACGCCATAATACAATAAATATTTTTTCACAATCTCCTGTAAACCATCCATTCTTTCTCAAAATAAGTTCTCATTGGTAATTAACAGTAGGTACATCTTAAACGCATTTTGTACTAAAAAACAGATACTTTTCAAAGCACGGCGAGGTGCAGTGATAGGATAGTTTATATTAAATTGTTGTAATTTAACTAGAAGCTATTGGCTTACCGATCCGCTTGGGGGCCATTACTGATTGCTCATAAGTTTCTCGTGATTTGATGTAATTTTGTTTTTACGTATGGGCACAGATAATATAATAGGTACTATACGTATGATACAGATAATATAAGCATAGGCATGGTAAGTTGGCTTTCGTGTGTTTATGATAGTTTATTGTAAACTAGCTTTCCGCCCGCGGCTTCGCCCGCTTTGTCTAAAACCTTCCTCTTGAATCACGCTATCTATTACAAAAAAACCGCATCAAAATCCGTTGCGTAGTTTTAAATATTTAAGCATACATAGGGACATAGGGACAGAAAAAGCGACTTTGTTTTATACTATGTAGTGATAGTTATATGTAATAGGATACTTTGTGGAGCCGAATTATAATTTTTGTGATATTTTTTATGTATAATTAAATTATTTTAATAAATCTTAATTGTTGTTGCAGTTATTCAATATTACTCTCGATACTGCTCCACCTACTTACAAATAGGAAATTTAGTATAATAGGCAATTAAAATATAAATAAAATTTATTTTAATTTGTGTTAAATGTATGTTTAACTCGCATTCTCAATAATAAATAATTATGTGTCATGTGCAGACCATATTATATTATATTTTCATATTCATGTAAAATATAGTTTTATTAAAATTATTCACATTCAAACAATATAATATTAAATTCTATTCCACAAACAGACCGAATTAAGCCTGAGTTTCTAAGAAATGTGTATAACGTTCTTAGAAGGTCTGAAGGAAAATCGACCGCCATTTCTGAGAAGCTAAAAACACAGTTATTAAATGTTAGTCATTTTCTTTTCGGTTCATCTTAATATATTTGCATTAAAAATGATTGTGAGATATTATAAGATAACAGGAAAATAGGGTCAATGTTATTATGGATTATGTATTTCTTTTGTGGTGAAAAACAGTGTTACTAAATTTTAATGAATAAAAAAGTTAACGTAATAATATTATTAACTAGCTGTACCCCGCGGTTTCGCCCGTAGTGCTCCGCTTCTGTTGGTCTAAGCGAGATATAAATGGGCAATCTAACACCGAAGAATTTTTTCAAATCGGACCAGTAGTTCCTGAGATTAGCGCGTTCAAACAAACAAACTAACAAAATTAGTATAGATACTTAGATGTACAAACATTTTCGCGTATCCTTAATTTTGAAAAGGATTTCTTTCAAAGAGGTGGTACAAAATATTAAACTACCATATAAAATCTAACTAAAAGTTTACTGATTATGTAGAGTTCTGCATCTTCTTAGATATAAATTACATAATATGATCATCATATCACTGTAAATGAGCTGCTTCAAGCGTTTTTCTACAAAATATGTCATCATAATTTTACAACAAACAACATTAAATAAACAAAAATAATAATTAATAAATAATTATTAAAAAAAATTATGAGGCGTGCACTTTTGGATTTTCCAAATTATTTTAATTTGTGTTAAATGTATTTTTAACTCGTATTCTCAAGAAATTCTGAAAACTCATTGAAGAACCTTGTTTATTTCTTTTCCATCTCACAACGCACAATTATTTAAAAAAGCTATTAATCTGCCTCATATTGTCAGTTTTGAAGCTATTAACATTGTTTATTAGCTTTTCAATGAAAATATCTCGCATAATAGCATTCTTTAAGTCTCATAATCGTCAAAGTAAGTCGTGACCAAAATCGACATATAAGTTTGGATAAAATCTGGTTGAACCGCTCATTAAATGCGAGATTCCCGACAAGTTGAGGTAATAAATGCGTTATGTTTTTTGTTAAATTTTATGTACCTTTGTCTGGGTTTGACTTTCTAAATGATTTGCGATATGAAGATGTTTAATGTTCGTATGTTCATAATATGGGAAGATATCAAATGAGAAATAAGTCGTAATTTTAGGACTGTTTACGTTTGAAAGAGTTGTATTTATTTTGGATTGTTTCCTGAAAGATTTTTAGGTTTGATAAGTTCAGTCAATTGTGACAAAGCAAAGACAGACGCATCCATGAATATGTGTAATATTTATGTTCAATCACAGTCCAATTAATCAGCGATAGTTGAATACAATGCGATGCAATTAGTTTTGCCAAAAATTTCATTTTTCTAACATCTATATTATTAGATAATATTATAAATCTGAAGAGGTTGTTTGTTTGTTTGTTTGAACGCGCTAATCTCGGGAACTACTGGTCCGATTTGAAAAATTCTTTCGGCGTTAGATAGCCCATTTATCAAGGAAGGCTATAGGTTATAAATCATCTCGCTAAGACCAATAGGAGCGGAGCACTGCGGGTAAAACCGCGGAGCACAGCTAGTAAAAATATATGAAAAGAAAGTCTTTAATGTCTTCTCATCAAGTAACTATACACCAGCAATTTTCATTATTTCGGACTACAATTAAACAGCTTAATTGTCAATAAAACAAAAGTTTAGAACAATTTAATTCTCATGCAATGAAGCGAGAATGTTCTTCCCACGTTTTTAAATGCATAATTATGTTATTATCTTTTACTTACTGTTATGATACATTTAGTTTACAAAATGTAAACTTTATGTTTTATAATTTCAAAGAAATAATAACTTCATTTCGTTAAGTGGATCGTCGTTCACCAGAGGTTTTTTATAGTCGAGTAAGAAAAAATAATTGTTTAAAAATGTTTGAATACAGATTAATCGTTTGGATTTATGATACACGTTTTACACACATTTGGCTTAATCTAGGAATATTATAATTTATAAAGGATAACCTATATAATACATTAAGTGACTAAGGGCTGATTTTTCAATCCTTACTTATTCGTCGAATAACGTATTAAACTACCATTTCAAAAATGTATTCTTTGCCCGTCTTTGACAGTTTACGGGTGACATTTTAATATTATCGTATAATACTTAATTGGGCGGATAAGTTTAAACCATGTATTGAAAAATCGGCCCTAACTAGACTAACAAATGAACACGATAAGGAGGAATATTTGCATTTTTGTAACGAATAAAATAAAAAAATTGGATTGGTTTTTCAGTAATCAGCAAATGAGAAGAAAATAATTAGACACTTTTATTTACTGCGTGACAGAGGTATTTTTTAATGCCTAGTTTCAAGCAGTCATAAATAAATGTTTTAACTCAGTCGAAATCACATAATTTCATTCTTGAAATATAATATAATATATTGTACATTACATATTATAGAATTAATGGTAAATTAACATTCAGATGTCATGTTAACATTAACAAAATAATTAAATTCATGTTTATGAAACTTCAAGAAACTTTGTGGAGATTTGTAGATATATTAAAGTGTTGAATAAGATTTTGTGATTAAAATAATATTTTTAATTAATTATATTATATTAATTTTATTATTATTATATTAATTTAATTATTTATACTCTATGAATTGATATTATCAATTCATAGAGTATAAATAATTAAATTTTATCGGCATTGGACATTTGCTTAATTGGATAGTAATTAAATATCTTTATTCGAAAGTTAGAGGTAGAGTGAACTAGAGCTAATGTGTACTTTAGAGTTTATTTATTTTACTTAATTGAAAGAGGTTTTTATTATTATTTTTATTCAAGAAATTTGTGGAATTACTACAATGCGGTGTAAAGGGTTATCTAAAGATTAATTCTATTCGCGGAAATGTTTTTGCTTCTAGACTATCATGAATCATTTTTATAATTATTGACTAGCGCTCCGCCCCGGCTCTCCCCGTGGAACATGTTAACGTTTTCTCTCCATAATAACCATCCTCGTTCTTCATAAAATATTATAAAAAAGGCCAAAAATTAACGAAATCGGTTCAGCCGTTCTTGAGTAATGCGCTTACCAACACATTTAACGACTCATTTTTATATTATAGAGATATAAACTCGTGGATATAACACGATCCTTAAACTAATTAGAAGGAAGGAATAGCAGAAAACCTAAACAACGTCAAAGAAACCTAAACAAAACCTGTTTATAACAACTAAACGTTTAAAATAGCGGTAGTTGCATTAAATCAAAAAATTATATAACTTAATAAAGCATGATTATGGCGTTATTAAAGTAACCAGACTGACCACGTGTGTCCAATTATGAGACAAAGGGCCTTAGGGCATTGTAGGTATTTGTTGACACTTAAGTGTACGTTTTCTAAGAGTTTAAATGTGTATGAAATTGAATCGTTGTACATTGGTGGTTGTGTGCCTGTATTCTGCTGTTGTCCTGGTACTTGTTCAGTAATGAATATTAACTGGATAAACTTCGACGCAATGTTATATTTTGCGAATTTAACTTTTTGCTCTATGTACTGAGTTCTGGTAGATTTAGTTAGATTTTTTATTTGATATTGTACAAGTAAGGCTTCTATTAACATTAGAGTCTTATTTCAACTATTTGTACCTAAATAGCGAAGTAAAGCTAATTATATAAAAAATTCCTAAACAACCAGTTTTCAGAAGCTTTTAAAAATATAATAGCAGCTCTGTAGCCATATAGAGACTATTATACTACTACATTGTATTCTTCATCTTGATAAATCAAACAAAAACCTTAAATAATGTTTGTTATACGAAGCCACCGATATCTATACTAGTTGTTAAACATTGCATAAGAGGGACTATTCGCAAATTGCAGTATTAGTTCGTCAGCTAATGATCAAGGGGGGCAAAATGCTAAAATGTCAAGGAGCAACCTTTCGAATGTAGTGTGTTAGTGTGTCACAATTATAAGTTGGTTTCACTGCGTTATTGGTACCTATATTGTCTTTTCTCTAATTATTAACTTCTCCATTTATAATAAATTTATTCTTCATTGTACACAGAGTCAATTAATATAATGTCTTAAGTCATATAAAATCGCTCTATCCTCTAATAATCGCTCCTTGCCGATTTCGGCTGCAGCTACTGCTATGTGTCGTTGTTACGGTGGATCAACAATGCCCTGTCGTGCGCTCGGAGATGGCTAATGTAGCCAATTTTAGCGAGGAATGTGCGGTCACATTTAGGGCAGGTCAAAACACCTCGACGTGATAAATAGGTAAAGAAATAAATACACTTTTTAATATTGGTAAGGATAGTTAGGAATAATGAGTAAGGATAGAATTGGATGACCTGGATTAATTTTCTTGTAGAGACAAATAAAATAAAGTCTCAGTCTGACTACACATTGTCCGGTAAATAATAAATACATAATACATTCAATATATAGAGCTAATTTTACTTTGTTGGGTTTTCATTGTTTAAGTTACATGCTTTCTTTCTTTGTTACACAGATTATTTGAGCTACTACAAGGCTATATACAATAGTAATTAGTAAATTTATCAATCGTTATATACATTGTTAAATCCTAAGTTATTTGTGAGTGAATCTGAAGAGAATACTACCTACTTGTTATATTATTATATTCTGTGACAATAGCCTTAATGGATGATTATTCAAACACCCTCTACCTAAGCCTTCAGTTTAACTAATTCTTTTGAAGTACCATAAAAATGTATTCTAATCCGCTTCATAGACAGTATTAATAAATTGTTATTCTGCGTAAAACAAAAACAATTGAACAGAATGGACATGTCTGGACATGATAGCTTGGAACAGTGTGTCATTTTGTTATGTGTAAATGTTAATCGGGTTTATTTGGCTTACAATATTGTGGTGCTAATGTGCTATACTCGAAGACGTAATACAAGTTGTACTATACTTAATTTATGTCATTATTTGTGCGTGTTGATTGTTTGAAACTTAAATACAAAAGCAATATTGGATCTATGAGCTTAAAGCTCTTTCTCTTTTATTATAAGTTATAGCTATACTAATATTATAAAGCTGAAGAGTTTGTTTGTTTGAACGCTCTAATCAGTAACTACTGGTCCGATTTGAAAAATTATTTCGGTGTTAGATAGCCCATTTATCGAGGAAGGAATATTATATTATCATCACGCTAAGACCAACAGGAACGGAGCAATGCGGGTGAAACCGCGCGGAACAGCTAGTAAGATATTATAACAGTATCGTTTTGTATCTGTGGTTACAACATGCATTTAATAATTACAAAACACTACAATTACATTTATCATCAAATGCTATTCTATAAATAAATCGACATTTAATTAAAAACGCTTGTCTCATTCTATTTTTATCCTTATTCCATCTCACGAAAGATAAACATTGAATGAAGATAAAGAAACAAATTAAAACTGTAAACTTCGTAACCCTAAATGAAGACTAGACACCTGTTTTAAACAACACCTGTGGAATATTTAAACTCCCCTTTTTCGATGAAAAAATGAGGCTTGCACACTATTGTTCATGTTGACTTGTCATGCTTAAATTGTGTGGAATTGGCTTATAAGTTATAATATAATTTAATATTTTATACATACACATTTTGTTAAAATGTGTATTTATATTGAAGTTAAGATATTAAGGATTCTATACGATTTAAAACTTGATTTAAATGTATTCCGACGTTTGGAATACGTTTTTAGGTAAAGCAATTGTGGTCGTTGACAGATTCTTATGCTAAATTATCTACGTACATATTATATTGCGTAAAATCGAACCCAAGACTTTGTACAACTACAAGTTTGTTTATCAGTTTTCATGTATCCATGTTGCTTGCATATTAAATCATTGCAGTGGACTTATTCAATTACATAGCTTTCAGGTAATTGAAAGAACACACTCATGATCTACGAAGATTCATCCTGCAATCAGCAATACTGTCAAGTTTTGCCAACCCATCATGCTTGGACCGTGTAGAAACACCTTTATACAACACCTGTGTTATGTTCCACGTCCCCTTGCATGTGCAAGCCATTCGGGAGCAAAAAATCTGGCACTAGGGTAATCGGTGTAAAAGCATTGTTAGTTTACGTTGAACACAATAAAATGTTTGTATGAAGGGAGATTGGGAATCTTGTAAACTGTACCTGTACTAAATATAATGTAGAGAGGTAATAATATAAGGTTACTTTTTATATCTATTCAAATTCAAATTCAAATTATATTTATTTGCAAGAATGTAGTTACAAATTATAGATGTTTTAGTTACAATATTATGTGTCTAATACATTCTACCCATTGACTGGGTGTGCAAATATATTTTGTGTATTTGGTAATGCACTTAGTTTTATTTTTATGTATGACAAAATGGTACAACTGTGTAACTAGAAAATGGCAAGAGTGCATAAGTAGACATATTTGTATTAGAAGCCAAAAAATACCTATAAAATATTGGTATTTATCAAAAAAATATATCGGTATTTAAGGTTAAAATTTTGTTTTAAATGAAGCTAAACTTAGATTCTTTTAGACTATCGTTACCGTAGATGTAAAGCTTTAAATGTAAACAACACAAAATACTATTTAAAAGTAACACTATGAGAGAAAGTCCATTGTATTTAATATAACAACAAATACAAATATCGTTATAAATAATGCATATTCTAATAAGATTAACCACAATTTTATACCTTTCTTCAGAACTATCCATGAATGAAATTTATGTAACAAGTGAATTTATTAAGATGCTGCGAAATGTACCTTAGTAAATAATATCATTTGCATAGCGGTTAGCCAACACTAGGAGTTTAGAAGTTTAATTGCTTGGAATATAATTGTTTAAATTATATCTTCAAGGGTGGTTTCTGGTTTTATGAGAAGTTACATTTAGGGCCGATTTAACAATGCTTGGATAAAACTTATTCGTCGAATAATGTATAAAACTACCATTTTAAAAACGTATTCTAATTGCCCATATTTGACAGTTTACGTGACATTTTAATATTATCGTGTATCGTACTTTATTGGACGGATAAGTTTTATCCAAGCATTGAAAAATCGGCCCTTAAATAGTATTTTGTGCAAGTTATAAGTTTCGTGTTCGAATCATAATCAAAAAACTCTTATAGGCCTTCCTTCAATAATATTGACACATTTTATTCATATTTTGTTAGAATCAAATAAACCAATAAGACAAGACATTATTATTGGCTCTATCAAAAATATATTATGGTTTATTTCCAATACCCACTGAGATTCAGAGCTACGTATGTTTATTTCTAGCAAATACACTATGTATTAAATTATAATTCTTACAAGTTTCACAATATAATAAAATCTGTGAAATAAATATAGAATTTACCCCATACCCCACATGGGGACATTTTCACTGCACCGAAAGGCACAAATTAATTCGTTATTCTAAGAATGATCGACCATTGTAAGAGCGTGAAAAAATAATCGATTGAGGTATCGATGCTTTTTCAAAAACAAATCGGAAAAAAGTCGATCTTTTTCCACTCGAATGATAATTGTAAGCGTGACTTACCTTTGGTTGTTATATTTTAATTGTAATAGACCACACCTAAGGAATACGGAGACCATTTGAAATAGGTTATATACAATAAGAAGATATAAATATATAGTTATAAACTAGTTTGCTTCGAGACGATGAATTTTGCTTTGAGTGAAGTTCTTATTAGAAATATTTAAAGTGCATTTATACGCTAGTTATTCTGTTTAGTCGTAAAATTTAGTGTTTTGAATGAATTTGAGGCTAAAATTAATAAATTTCTGGCTAATTTTCATTAATTTATGGCTTCTCTAAGTAAAGTAGCTTTTAAAAGTGACGATGCGCCGTTTTAACTTCTTACTTAGCGATAAAGTATTTTTATATGAACAAGTTAAAACTACCATTATAAATTATTATAATACTAGATTTACGCCCGCGGCTTCGCCCGCGTTTTCAAAGGAAAACCCGCATAGTTCCCGTTCCCGTAGAATTTCCAGGATAAAACCAATCGTTACCCTCTATATGAGTGCTAAATTTCATTGTAATCAGTTCAGTAGAATTTGCGTGAAAGAGTAACAAACACACACACACATCCTCACAAACTTTCGCATTTATAATATTAGTAGGATATTTTGGACTCTTATACTTACTATGTTTTTGAAGTGTTAATTTTGTCGATTACTACATTATAAAAGTTAATTCTTTATATTTATACTATTTTAGTCAATTTTTAGTGTAAAAGCGTTTCTAATAGGGCAATGTTTATTACTTAGTAATAAATCTCAACAAATAATGAATTACGTCAAATCGTTTGTTTATTTAATAATTATTCTATTTAATAAGATTTCGTTTTCTACAAGATAGTGATCGATTTTCCTCTCGAATGTCGAGTCCATTATCAATATTTAACGGTTCAAGTAATATACTTTATAAGTATAATTTTAAAATATCTGTAGTAATTATTAATATAAGACGTGGCACTTTTTTCTTATGGAAAGACACTGTATTTTTACTTTAGGTTTTATTGTATGATTTGTTATACAACATTATTTTTATCGCCTTCAAAAACAAGTGCACAATTTCACAAGATAATAATTTCACCGGGAATCGAACCCAGTTATTAAATTAATTTAAATTTATACGCGAAGCTTCAAATATATATTTACCCATCACTTTTTTAATTTAGAGATTTATTTTTTATTTAGAGATCAAAATATCTTCAATTTTATAACATTGCTACGATAAACGTTTAAATTGAACTTGGACCACTTTGCTTCGTGACCGTTTCCACGATTCAGAGCAACTTCATGTCTTATTTCAAGTTTAAACTAGTTTATCGTTTGTCCCTTTCTAAGGTCTTACAATTTTCTTAATATATAACCTCGAAGGTACATGAAATGGTTCGTAATTGATATTTGTTGGATCTGTATTTTAATAAGTTTGGTAGAGAAGAAAAATGTTAATTATGACTCTATCACAATTTTAATTATGAATTTCAATTCTATTTTATCGTTTAAATATAAAAATTCGTATGACTCTACCAAGATTCTATGGTGATATAAATGACGGGATTTTAATATTTTATGAATTTGCTCTGTAAATTATGACTCTACCAGACTCTATCACAATTATTTAAATTATAAAAAACTCTATTTCATCATTTAAATATAAAAATTCATATGGTAGAGTGCCCAAGACTCTATCAGAAATCAGAATACATTTGACATTGTTTTAAGGGCTTGGTCTAGTAGTGCAAACAAATGCATCCTGTCATCCTATATGTAAATAATACAAATGTACTAAGGGAAAGTTGCTCCACTTAATTTTTAAAAATTAAATCATTCGTATAATTTAATATTCGTAATAAGTACCAAAAACCGGCCAAGTGCGAGTCGGGCTCGCGCACAAAGGGTTCCGTAGCAGCAAATATAATAAATTACAGTTAAATCAACCTATCTCAAAAACTATAAGAGATACTTTGATCAAACCAAAAATCGTTGAAAGAGTTAATTAGCATGCATCACCTCTATTTTTTTTAGAATTTTATACCCCGTAGTTATAAAAATAGAGGGGGGGGGACATACTTTTTACGACTTTGAGAGCTGATATCTCAAAAACCGTTCACTTTAAGAAAAATGTTTTTTAGAAAACTTTATATCATTTTAAAAGACCTTTCCATTGATACCCCACACGGGTATGTACATCGAAAAAAAAAATTTCATCCCTCAGTTACATGTATGGGGGGCCCCACCCCCAATTCTTTTTTTTTACTATTTAGTGTCATATTTTTGTAGCGGTTCATACAACACATATTCCCATCAAATTTCATCACTGTAGTACTTATAGTTTCCGAGTAAATCGGCTGTGACAGACGGACAGACGGACAGACGGACAGACGGACATGACGAAACTATAAGGGTTCCGTTTTTGCCATTTTGGCTACGGAACCCTAAAAATGACAATTTGAAACAATTTTCGTGAAAATTACACCGGGTGATTTTTTTTTATCAGTACACAAAATTTGCGAATACTTTCTATTGATATCTTCAACTTCATGTTTATATAACTGATCAACTTTTACAAAGAAATTTGGACGAAATATAAAAAATAATTTGGAAAATCCAAAAGTGCACGCCTCATAATTTTTTTTTAATAAATTTTTATTAATTATTATTTTTGTTTATTTAATAACAATTAAACCACATCGAATCAGACCCTGAAAAATGAAAGGGTTCTATTCCTGAGCATACTCAAGCGTAAGAGAAAAAAAAAGACTCGATTAGTAAAGTATTTCGGTCGCTATCGTGTTAACAAGAAAAAGGATCCGCACATACAGACACACGGACGTCCAAGACAGAACTTTTTTAAACTGTTTTTTAACTAGTTTAAATAACAAAAATGACATCAAAAATATCATGAACGTTAAAAATAGTGTTTTTTCTTAATATGTGTGTGTATGTATTATCTTACAAGTGCAATGTATGATACATAAAGACATTTTAAGTTTGAAAAATCAGATGTTTTGCGCGAAGTGACAGTAGTACCCACCTCAACGCTTCGCTTATGAGGCGTGCAAAATAAGCTTTCCATACAAAATGCATAACTCTATACATTTTTTTCGACCTAAGTTTCATAATGAAAGTTGTTCAGTTTAACTAGGTAATAAAACGGATAAACAAATTTTGTATATAATAAAAAAATGTAATGTTTGTGTTAAAAAATTATAAAATAGAAAAATACGCAAATGAAAACAAAAGATATTTATTTCTGACTAGCTTCCGCCCGCGACTCCGTCCGCGCGGATATCAGTCTTCGCGTCTTCTACAGATTTATTATATTATGTATAATATATAGATTTATATTGATAAACCTAATAAATCTTTTGCTAGCATTCTGATGCTTTATCGATTGCACTGGATTTATCTCTTTTTTTTCAATCGCTTGAATGATATAGGATGGGTCCTTGATGGGCATCGAATGCTGAAGTCTCGAATCAATCAATTCTGACAGTAGGCAATTTATGTAAAATCTTGATAATGGTCCATCATTTTATTTTGCCTAAACGTTACATACTTTTTTATATATTCTATTTTTAACGAATGATTCACTCCAGTCCAAACAGCAAATAAGCAGACTTCTGCTTCTGCAACGTTTAGTTGTCCCTGAATTTAGAAAAAATAGTCATGATTCTTATCTATGACAAAAGTGTTATTTTTTGCATTGTATTTCAAATATTAAATTTTTTTTAACCGCATCTTCCGCATTCATGTCTTTTGCCGGAATTAGACATTTAACTTCTACTAGTCCCATTTTCCCTTTTTGATATGGGAGTGTATAAAGTAAATTTTTTAGATATTTCTCGTTATACTTTTAAAAAGTTATTATTGTCATTTTGCTCATTAAGTAAAGTAATTTCGATATCAGTTTTAAGTTTTTTGATACCTGCAATAATAACGTCATAATCGCCTGCACATACTTATCGATTACACCCTGTATACAATCCACCATCCACATTCATAATGTTTTCCTGTCCTCCTCTCCTTTACGCTGTTCACTGATACATTTTAAATGAGTAAATCTGCTACCACTGAAGGATGTTTCATTGTGATCAATTTTCACCACTGTTGTCGATTATTTGTTTTTCATTTTTAATCAGCAATTGGGAATCATCAGTTTTGTTTTTTGCAGATTGATGATGTACCCTAACAATACGTCGAAAAGGGAAAGCATCAACGAATTATCGTTTTCGTCCTCTTTTTTTATTCTTCGCGTCTCTGTTACTTCTGTTTGTTTAGTTCTCAACACCCACTGAATTTTCTATGTTATTGTGATCTTCCATTACATCTGAGTTTTGATGATGTGATGATAATCCATTCGTTTTAATATTGGTACTTAGAGTTGGTAGACTAAACTAAAAATGGCGGACTAAATTTGTCAGCGCGTCTGTAAGATCAGAATATAAAACCAACATCCTGTATTTAAGTTACAAAATTAATAATCAAACAACATGCCGCTACGTTGAAAATGACTAGAAGAAAAAATTAAAACACCCCGGATCAATTTTGGAGTAAACAAATCATTTTCCCCGTATGGGGATTTCCCCGGATGAACTTGGGAAGTTCAAGTTCTCAATACAAGTTTATATTATATTTCGTATTTCTCAAACGAAAAATAAACATTTTTGGAACTTCAAAAAAATTATATTATAAGAAAATTTATGAGCTTACTTTAGTTTTAAAGAAATATACATCCCTTTACTGACACCCCTTAAAATAAAGAAATTGTTGCCAATCACCTTTGCAATCTATTTGGTTTCATTAACTTTATGTTCGAAGATAATTTTTTTTCTAGTAGTTACACGCGTATTTTTTTCGTTTATTTTCCATATTATCGAAATCAAATGTTTAAAAATACGAATATTTGCACAAAACTAAGATAAAAATAATCAATTAACAAAAGTATTAAATTTAATGAAGTAGAGCAACTTTCACTTCGGTATGAAGGAAAATCGAGCGTAGAGCACACGTCAGAACGCTCCGGCCCAAGGAGCGCGACTAAAGAAATTCGCTAGGATTTTTCCTAATTATTTTAAATATTTTTTTAATATTTAAAGAATTATCAAAATTCAAAAAAAAATTTTTTTAAAGGATTAATACTCATTGGTCTTCAACCAACTCGAATAAATAATGGAAAAAATAACTTTTAGCAGTATTTATCAATAGATTTTGTAAGGCAAAAAATGGGAAATTTAATGAATTTATAACGTTCTAATTAAGAAAACCATAAGTTTTTCGGCAATTGTATTCAGCAGTTTTTAATAACGACTATATAAGGATAATAATGCGCTGATCAGATTGTGTAAATTGTAATCGGTTGCAACGTAGTGAGTGCACAAACTTAGCTCGAAATGTCTTTGGGGGAAAGAGACTTATCTTGAAGGCCTGATTAAGGTAACATAAAGTAACTTTACAAATGTGAAAAAATTCACGCGCATTGCGTATATAACACTAATTGATAAACAAGAAAAAAAAATTCAGTTTATCATTTCATTAGCCGGGAAAAAATTGTCAAATAACTTGTTGAAAACGCAATTTTGCTAGACTGCAGCCTTAATATGTATTTTATGAATTTAGGCTAGTACATATTATACATATAAGTATACAGAATTATTGCTACTAAAATCAGAGATTGTTTTTACTATATATATTCTAAGTTTTAGTACTTAATACTTTTTATTTAAATTAATCACTCACGGACTCTATATTTTTTTTTCAGTAAAAAAAAACTACCAAATTAACTAAATAAATTTTAAATAATTATGAACAAAAAGCCATAGGTATTCACTAAACATAAAACAGTTTGTCATTAAACAATGCTTCAACATGTAACAACATGTCTCAGGCTGTTCGGCTATTTTCGTCCTGATTGACGAACGAACACTGTTTATAATTATTTGTGACTTGTGCGCGTATATCATAAACATTTTTAGTTAAAAATAGTATCTACTGTTTATTTTATTAATGTACATATTTATAGTACACATTTTAATTTAAAAATAATTTCGAATTTTAAAAGATTTTTTTTTCTAAGTTTAGTTAAAGAGTTGATTGGATGTAGAGCTACATTTCTATTCTGAAAATTATATTTTTATTTTTTTAATAATTATATTTTGAACAATAAACGAGCTAAGATATAAATTGATTGCAAAGATAATGTAGGGACGACTATAGGAGTGGAGTAAAATCAAAGATTCTTCTAGAAAATAATAAATTTATTCCACAATATTAACCCACTGCTGGGAACTAAACACAATCCAGTTATTATAAAGATTACATGCGGCTTACATTAAAATTATTGATACTTGTGAAATAATAAATGTATAGAAAGGCTTACATAGAAATCACAAATTTTAAATGCAATATTTACAATTCAAAAATCGAATTCTACACCAGTAAGTTATTTATGATTTTTACATTTTTTTTTTCGTTTTACACTTTATTAAAACAGAACATAATCGATTAAAATATTATTTTAACAAAATTCAGTAAATATTTACAAGTGGTAATGTAAGTAACAATTTCTTATATTTAGATTTAGATAAATTACAGAACATTTGAATTTTATTTGCCGAGGCGTATTCCACTAATATTTGGCGTAAATCGAAATTATCTACGAATAATTCATGACTATCGATCATTTGGAACTAAAATTAAGAGATCCTCAAACAAATTTATATCATACGAATATTTAAATGCTACTCGCCTCATTACTATTACAATAAATTAAACTAACTGTTTCTATACTATGCAAAATTATTAAAACAAAATAAGAGATCAAATGGAAATGTAACTAAATATAAAAACTTAACAGTACTAATGCAATTATATTTTCTACGGTCAGCAGAGAAATTTAATTTTTTGATGAGACAAAAATTAGAGAAAATTTTCGTAAAAAAAAAATATTATGAACACATTTTATCGATTATAACAATTATGTTATCTCGTTGTAATGCAACATTATAAATGCACGTATTATTTGAGTACAATAATTATTGTGGAGGTTTTGTCGAACTTCACTCAAAATTTGTAAAGCAAAATTCATCGGAAGCAAAAGTGTGTTAATTGCAAGACGAATTAAAACGAACAATTTCGCGATTGTAAATTTTAATTCGTGACCACCACTTACAAATTAAGTGCAGTTTGACACAACATCTCTTGGAATACAAATACTGGACTTAAAATTACGTAACAATAGTCCAAATCTGCTTTGCAGTATCACCGTTAACAATACTTATCTAGTTTCTTCTCTTATCTCACGGTATTGAAGAGAGATGACGCCAGGGACACTTTAAGGATGGCTACTACCATCACCAAATTCACGATGTAGGTCGAATTGCATCTTAAGTGGTAAGGTGGTATGTTAGGCTCGCGAGGGCACTCACCTCGGCGATTGTCCTGCACTTCTTGGCCAGGTTGTCGCGATACCAAGATGTGGCATAGGACCTCGTACAACTCGGCTAGAAGCCGGTTCAAACGTGAAAAGTTCTCCTCTGTCGTCTCTCTCTCGCTCGGCAAGTTGAATGCTATTGCCATCTTTGTCTCTCACAACGCCTTTTTCGACGGAAGAAGCGTGGACAGATTGCGGTTTGTTTTGTATACATAAATGCTGTGCGCGTTTTATGCACTTCGCTCTCGTGTGATGTTTTCAATTTTCATCCAATATAATGTTTAAATTTTTTTACCAACTGTACTTTAATTTCGACGAAATATTTCCAAACTTGACGGCGATATAAAAGTTCAAAATTTTTTATTTTCAATCTTGAATAAAATATAAAACTGTTTATAAATCACACAAAGTTCACTCAACACTTGGACACAGTCACAGTTCGATTTGGCGGCAAGGAGATCACAAGTTACGACCTCAAAAGTTCACAGATACACAAAAAGTTTTTGCGAAAACTCCGCAGCTAGCATTGTCCGTGATTCACTCGCAATTTAGCGATAACCGACGCTCGGTCGATGACACAATCGCGCTAACTAACGCACTATGCATCGCTCGGCTTTTCGTAAACAAACTGAAACTTCGCACACCGCTCTACAAAAGAGGTCGACTGACAACTATTGTACGTGCAGCCAGCGCGGAAGCGGATCGTGTAATAAGGGATAATACTTTGTGCACATCATTGCCTCGCTCGACGCGCGCGTGCCTGTGTGCGTGGTGCATAACGTAAACATACGCTCACACTGCTGCACCCTATTTGATTATAAATAGTTGAACGCACGGTAGCACGTTCCCTTCGCACTCTACCACTACAATCAACTGTGACACGGCTATTGCCGTCCCTTTCGCACGCGCAGCGAAAAGGTCTCCCGTCTCATTTCGAGCTGGTTACATCACTGTCATAACAGCATTGATAGATATAGGTGTTCTCGGTCTGTTTTCAGGAATTAATCCCTTTGCGAGAGGGATAGCATGAACGTATTGGGGTTTTAATTTGGTGGCAGAAAGCGCGGCAAAGTGAATGGACCAATGAGAGGAGCGTATTCGTATGGGGTGAGGTGACGTAAGAATGGAGATATCGAGTGCACGGGGTTGTTGGATCCGGCGCGTTCACTTTGCTCTGAGCTTTCGGCTGTGTACCTGTTACCGCGATATCTATGACTTTAACGACTCTTTGTTCACGCTAACGTTAATCTTGTTTTAATGCGAGTTTAGGACCGGGCCATTTGATACCGTGATAGAATTTACGCGTGTGCTTTATTTGTAGTAATTCGGTAATGGTTAAGTTTAGTACGTCGGTTTTACGTTCGCGGTTTTGCCATAAGGTAGTTTGTGCAATCGAAGGTGCTTTTGGGTTTATTAGCGTTTAGGGCCGAGTGAGAACCTTTGTTTAGACTCAATACGAGCAATAAAAATGATTGCTTTAGATGTAAAATCGTTTCGTTAAACACTTAGAGTAAATATTATGAAATTGTGTATCAAAGCGTTGAGGAATAAATTATATTTAAAATTCGGCAGTGTTGTCTTTCAAATGGTTGTTAACCGTAGTTTAAGTGACTGTAAGTAGAGTAGTGCTAGACTGAACATTTTAAAATTTAAAAGAATTTTTTTTCGTTAAAAAGAAATTAGAATTTATTTTCTAATATTGAAGTTCGCTTAAAAACTTCGAATAATATTATATCCTACAAACTACACGTCCAAACCTATTTAGGTCAAACTAATAATCAAGTGAAATCAGTGAAAATTGCTCAGTTAAGAATTTTTTAGAAAATGTAGAGTCTGATAGAGCCAAATTTATTTAGTTTATATACGAGACTTAATAGGTCGAGTCGGTCGTCTATTTAAAAAAAAACTTTGAATATGTTTGCCTTGCGAATTTTCCCATTAAAATAAGTTAAATTGAAGTAGTATTAAAAAGTCTATGTTATTGTCAGACCTTGAGGAGGACTCTACATCAATGTATGAAAACGTATGATTTTTTTTCAGCTTTAAAAAAGGTAAAGTATTAACACAGACAATCACATTGACACATACCTGATAAAAATATCATATCATACAATAAAATGAAACATTATTATAAAAGTACAGAAACACCATAAACGCACAAATCGTCAGCCCATAGTAAAAAATACCGAAAATAGGTACCTACTTAGAATTTATTTTTTTCACGAAAAAGAACACTACTCATAAATTATTATTACTCTATCCTGAATTTTCACAGCAAAGAAATGTATTCTTACATCAACAAGAAATCCTACAAATAAGATTTCCTGTTGATGAATTTATAAAATGAAGGTACCTAGCTCATAATATAACTGTACTTAACACTATAATATTAAAAAAAACATCTCACCTGCATGGCTGCATATCAAGATACCTATTACTTATTTAACAATATCTTAAGCATTTTACTAAAGGACACATAATACACACTTAATGTTTTATAAAGAGCCACTCCAATATATAGGTACCTATATCTTTGTTTATGGTGACTAAGAAAGAAATAATTTAAAAGATTGCATCATCATCTTTAAGTGTGTCAACCTCAGGTGAACTTAGCGAAGTTAATCAGTACATATTAAAGAAATACTAGGTCCTTTCGATCTGATAAATTATTATAGGTTTTATAGGTTTTTCATACAGATAAGATTAGGGCACCAAAATAAGAGCAATTTTTAATTTACCCTATAAAAGAAGCGATAAGCAAATATTATACAATATATGTATTTTTGAAACTGTTGTTATATTTTACACTACGATTACAGATTTGAACTACAAAAAGTTAATTTGAAAATTATCTACATAATTATGATTTATGACTCTACCATACGATACAAACATTACTTATACAAATTTATGTTACATATATACGTTTAATTAGGTCATTTCATCATTTAACTAGTAAATAATTCAAAAATCAAATCAAAAATATCTATTCTGTGGTAGAGCGAAATTACGGCTATGTATCTCTATCATGGAAATGCTTCATAACTTGTCAGACGCAAAAAAGTTAAAAAAAAATTAAATTCGAGCAAGTATTATCGATGTGATATAATAATATATATTATAGAGCTTATTAAACTACAATTCTATAAAAAAACTGTTTATAAATACGTTTTAAAAAATACTTTTCATAAGCACTTGTAAAAACTCACGTACCTCAACTGACTCATCTGATGACATAATTTTAAACCGAGCTAAAAATAAAATAATTAAAGAATGCAGTTGGTAACCTAGAAAAACAAAGGGCTGGCTTGTTAAGACATGTCTTAAATGAAAGTTGAAAATATTATATGATAATGAATCATCGCCTAGAAGGCTGACCATACAAAAAAAATACTTAAAAGCAAGTATTATCTTCCATTTTGTATAAAATCAAAATAAAAATGATTATAATTATAATTTCGTTATATTACAATATAATTTCGTTATATTATACTGTATAATTCGCCATAAAAGGGACCTGTATACCGTTCCGTTTCTGATATCCAAAATACAGGCAATAGCCTAGTTTGGATCTCACTGTACTTTGTAAACTAATCCTATTGTTTTAATCTCATTATTATCAATGTAATGTTTAAATGTTTTTTGCTAATAAAGATTTTTAATTTTTTAATTTTTTAATTTCTAGAAAAAAAAATTATTGAATTGTAGTTTGCATAAATTGTACAATGTGTGACAATAGATGGCGCTAGTAGTCGATTCAAAGACTTATACGATAGAGGTGTAGAGTAAAATCGTAAGTTATGAAATTTACTTAAGTTCGAAGGCAAGATTATTAAATATCATACTTATGTAACAAATAAAAAAAACGTTAATATAATGTAAATAAATTTAATGAGATTTAACATAAAAGTTTTGAAAAGTTTAGCTACGTACTGTTATGCGTAACGTACTGTTCTATGCACAAATTTTTGTATTTGTGCCATTTTTATACATAATAATATAATATTACAGACCGTTTTAGATTTATTTAAATCGTTACATATATAAACAAAAAAAACACAATCATAGACTAACATAATTATTTACCTACATTTAAATAACCCATCACACATACATCTTTTGATTATTTTTTGTCCATCTAAACGACTGTATCTGCGTAAAGAAAAGCCCTTGAAGGGTCTCACTTAGCCATAATCCAGCGTGTCGGCTACCGCTCGATTTTACGCCACAAAATGAACCTGATTGCCCTTTGTATGAAGCTAGTCTAATTTATAAGTTTCTGTATGTATTTGTAAGCTTTGTAAGGAAATAGAGAAATCAATTTTAAAGGAAGGGACTTGAAGTATTGCGAAGATTAATGATTGAGATTTTTTTTAAGGTTGGAAGGCATCCGTTTTTTTCTGAAATGTAAAACAATACTGTATAATATAAATAAATTTTCATATTATTGTTACAATTAATAGACGAGGAGCTTGTTATGTTTTTAAGTATTATGATGTTATTTATCTCTATATCAATAATTTATTCAATAGAAAAATAATTAATATACTATGTAAATATCACACTCCACTACATACGTTAATTGCATATTATAAGGTACAATTGAAGCTAAATTAAACAATATAAATTAATAGTTAAAAAAGTAACAAAATCGCGTTTTTCTATAACTTCCACCACACAGCTTACTAGTCTCTAAGTTCGATTCCTGCTTCAGATAAGATTTCTCGCCAGTAAGTTTGTTATGATATTTCGATACAAAAGTGCAGAATATTCTTATCATTAAGATACAATGCCCTTTGGTATAATAGTTCCGATGTAACCGGAAGTAGCTTAGGTTCGATTCCCAGTATTAGAAAAGTTTCTATGTTGGACATGGTAAGATAGCCTGTTTTATGCCAGGAAAATCGATCAGTTTAACAAAAGTGAAAATGCGTTTTGCACCATAACTCTTAAACAAACTTATTTTGTTATATATAATACTAGAGGTCCGCCCCGGCTTCGCCCGTGGTACATATTTCGCAATAAAAGGTAGCCTATGTCCTTTCTCGGGTATCAAAATATCTCCATACCAAATTTCATGCAAATGGGTTCAGTAGTTTAGGCGTGATTGAGTAACAGACAGACAGACAGAGTTACTTTCGCATTTTATAGTATGGATGATGATAATACAATCAACATTATCGTACATTAATGAATTAAAAACATGTATGTAATTATGTAGTCTTTAAAAATTTCGTATTTTTTAATTCTTATATAACCAATTGAAAAGTTTAAATATTTGATATTATTACACGATAAATCAATACAAACTACAAACCTAACACAGGTGTCTAATTAACTACATATCATATAATTAACAGCTAGTTAAAACCTTTCATTCGTTCGTGTCAATGCATTTAATGAATTTATGGCTCTTCCATTATCACAATATAATATTCGCACTCAATAACAAAATGGGGAATTGCATGCAAATGATGTTTTCATGTATTAACATTACATGTAAACGGATTATGCGCTCTATGTTGATTTATGCGCGACATTGTATTGATTCATGCGTTTTCAGTTATAAGAAATTTATACCTGACGTAAATTCGTATATCATCATTTCATAGTTATCAGCAGTTTATGTTCATTAGCAGTGCTTATTCAATTAGGCAAAAGAAATAAGTAAGAGATGCAATTAATAAAAAAACTTTTTACTTACTTTGAAGTTTTGTCCTAGACTTCAAGTTTCAAATACATACCCTTGGGCTTTGCAATGTGCACTGATCAATATGTATTAATAAAGTTTCAATTTGGCTTTTTATTATTTACTAGCGGTCCGCCCCGGCTTCGCCCGTGGTACATATTTCGCAATAAAAGGTAGCCTATGTTCTTTCTCAGGGTCTAAAGATTATCTGTGCCAAATTTCATCAAAATCGGTCCAGTAGTTTATGCGTGAAAACCATAGATACATACAGACAAACCTTTCCTTTTTTTAATATTAGTATAGATAAAATAATTATTAACTTTAAATGAGTGAATATTGAAAACGAGCTTTTGAATTTTTAAATCAATGTAAAATTCTCTTTCATCCCATCATGCAGTTAATGTGTTATAGTGCAAAAATGCAAATTTATCGATAGATACAATTTTCCACGTGATGTAACTGGATAATAGATTGAAAGCCCGCGTTGTTTATTCAGCGATTTTACATATTAATTCGTGTTTGTTATCAGTTTTCATTACGTTGTTTACAAAGTTTTTTCACTTTTATAAACGGGATAGTGTGTGAATATGAATGTTTTTTAGTGTGGCAATAACGGCTGATTAGGTTAAGAGAATTTGTACTGATATGGATTATACTTTCAACTGCTTTTTCTAGCTTTTTCATAAAACATACAGAATCTATGATACTAACATACAGACAGAAGAAGATTTTTAATTAGACGAAATAGAATTTTTAATTTTGTCAAGCATTTTTTTCAATTATATCGTGAAAACAAACAAATAATAAAATTATTCATTTCCTTAATGTATCTCTCTGCTTAAAACATACTAAATTTCAAATAATACACCAGGTGCGTTTGAATTTGCAGCCAAGTGCAGGCACAGTAAAATTAACAGCGATGGAATGCAAATGTGTCGCTGATTGATGTACTGTCTAATAAATTATACTGTGTTCAAACTGTGTTAGTGTCTATTGTCTAATTGTAACCTAGATTAGATGTTGGTTCAGTGATGGGGAAACTGTTATGTTTTATTCACCTGAAAGTTTAATGCGTAAACTGTAAGAGAAACTTATATGTAAATAGAGGAACATAACTAGAAACTTAAGCGATTTGTCTAGTAGGTAGTAATTATCTGCGTATAGCAAAATCGAAGTAAATTAATCTATCTTACACTACACCTTTTTAAGACCAAAACTGTAAATAACAAATTGAAAAATTTGAGCCCTGTATTACGGTAAAATTTAAAATTTTAATTAATACAACACTGCCATAGCAATTTCCTCTTTTATTACAACTATTTGATTCGTCCAGCTTACAAACTATTAAAAACAGCTGAGCTATGTAAAAGGGACAGAGGGTCCAATAAATCTGAATATTGCTAGTGCAATAAACGTTTTCCATCACTTTATGTTTAAACTACGCATTTATTACTTTTAGTTTGAGTGGTCGGGGATTAATTTTATACGAACTATTGATTGAAAATGTCTCTCTATCGGTTATTGAAAACGCATACCTATATCATAAATATAAGGAGAGGAAGCGCGAGTTCAATATGTCTGAAACATGAATTTATTAGTATTTATATTATGTAAGCGAAAATAAGATAGCATTGATAGCATACTCAGGAAAATAATGAGAATTATGCTAGATAGAGACATTGTTTTTAAGCTATTGCATAGCTTCTATCGTGGGCCTTGAGCGCGGGGACCAAATCGAGAAATTCCGTAACGAAAAAACCTCACGCTCCCCATTATGACGGGCTCGGAGGTGTGGCTTGAAGGCATGCTATGCAATAGCTTTACCGCGGCAGTCCCCGAGTGCCACATGTCTTTTGCACGCCTCATAAGCGAAGCGTTGAGGTGGGTACTACTGTCACTTCGCGCAAAACATCTGATTTTTCAAACTTAAAATGTCTTTATGTATCATACATTGCACTTGTAAGATAATACATACACACACATATTAAGAAAAAACACTATTTTTAACGTTCATGATAATATTTTTGATGTCATTTTTGTTATTTAAACTAGTTAAAAAACAGTTTAAAAAAGTTCTGTCTTGGACGTCCGTGTGTCTGTATGTGCGGATCCTTTTTCTTGTTAACACGATAGCGACCGAAATACTTTACTAATCGAGTCTTTTTTTCTCTCTTACGCTTGAGTATGCTCAGGAATAGAACCCTTTCATTTTTCAGGGTCTGATTCGATGTGGTTTAATTGTTATTAAATAAACAAAAATAATAATTAATAAATATTTATTAAAAAAAAATTATGAGGCGTGCACTTTTGGATTTTCCAAATTTTTTTTTCTTTCTTTAACATGCCGAAAGTTGCTGTGCAGTTAAACTTAATCTCAAACACTTATTACAATTAGACTTCTTCTAGAAGCACTTTTGAATCGTCATTACATATTTTTATCATATACCTACCACCGATTCGGAAAGCAGTATCTAGTTATCAAGTTAGCTACAACAAATCACGTTCTTAATCAAAGAAAATAATAATAAGTACTATTCATTTAATTCTTTGTCGTACATTTAATTCACTACCTTATAAATGAAGATGGACAAAATACCGGCTTTAGTCTTTATCCATAATTCATATGAATATAATATATAAGCAAAACGAAATTATTCTTTGCAATGAATCTTTAAAAATAAAAGCATTAATATGGAGAACAAATGAAAAACATTGGCCACACGAGGACACATGTCCCCGGTCTGTTTTAATAAATTGCAATCCGCTTCATACAGATTAGTGGGCGAAGTTATATTGTGAAATTTATATAGAGCTGATAATACTACTAACATTGAAATAATTAAGATGCTACATTAACTATTTTTTCAGCATCATGATATTAAATTAACAATGATTCTTTAATACAGCTTGATATTACACACATATTCAAAATGTATCTCATTTCAAGTTAGCACAATTTATTAATAGTAATTAAGCACTTTACTTGAATTAATTAATACAATAAAATGAAATGAAGGTCACAAACTCAACATAATATGTTGTTACAAATCAAATATCATATTTTTTGTACCCAAATATCATCATAAATCTCACCATTACGGTTTTAACAGCTCCACACATTCCTCATTAAGCCCAGCCCACGTACAGTAATAACGAGAGATCGTTCATACGAGTACGACACCTGTTATTTGGCGAATGCATATCATTTAGTGCGCTTTCGTAAATTAGTTCGTCACGGCAGGCGAGTGAAACTATGGGAACAAAGAAATTATAGGAGTATTTTAATGGTTTTGTGTTTTGGTTATATGTGATAATATTTTGATAATAATAAGATTGCAAATTCATGACTTTTTTATATGCTGTACTAAATTTCTGCCCGCATCGGAAATTCCCAGGGGAATGAGATGTTTCACCGCAGTAAGAAGTACCTAGTCTCTCTCCTCCAATATCACGATTCAAAAGTCATATATGTACCAGAATATTTCTTCGTTACGATGTGAAAGAAAGACAAACAAACACACATTCGAATTCTTAATATAAGTAAGGATGCTCTGTGTTCCATGGTAGCTATAATAATGTACATTTAATTGCACATTTAAAATTTTAGTGTAATAACAGTGTACATTTAAAAAGAATATTAAGTACGTTTAGATATTATTATGACATTTTTTTAAATTAAATTGATTTTTAGTTTAAGAGTAATTTTATTATGTGACTTGAATCGCACCGACAAAAATTAACCTATTTTATTTAATTAAGCAGTTCCTACAATTCCAATTTTTAACCCATTCCACATCATCGCGCTACTCTATAAAACTAAAAAAACGAAATAAAAAAGTAAACTATAGGAAACCAATAAACGGATCAAATTTATCTTTTATTGAATAAATAAGGCTACTTGAACACATACAAAAAGTGGAATTATTTTGGGATCTACCTACTGCGTTAAGGGCATTGTAACAAAAAATTTAAACAATTTTTTTTTGGGTCAAGTCTGGACGTGCTGTGGACAAGGGATTAGGGTAAAACCCATGAATTATACCCTCTTCGGAGCTAAAAAAATTATTTTTCCATTATATTATGATGATTATTGATTATGGAATACACTACATAAGAATTCTTGTTTTTGTATTATAAATTTTGTTAAAAATGTAGGTACCCAAACAGTTGACATGTACCCTACAATAGCACCAGCTTCGAACCGCAATGTAGAAGCAAAAAAAGGGTCGTATACGGAAGATGTATAAAAAATTTGTTTCAAACCATTAACAGATAAGCTAAGGCCCATTAGAGTTAAGATAAGCTTATTATTATTGATTTTAGAGGTGTTGTTTTGTAAAACTCAATTGCGTTCCAATATTGCACAATATAGAGCACACTGCATGACTGCACACACAATAAAATTGCACAATTGCGTAGTATGTTACGTAATTTAAAAACACTTGCAAATCTGCCAAATTGGATAGTTTAATTAAATTACAGATGCCTAGAAGAAGCAAAAAAAGACATTTCAAAATAATCCTACAATCACAATAATCATAACATGAATACTGCTCAGTATCTCAAAAAAATATCAAAACAAGACCAGTAGTTTTCGAAGCAAAAAAAACTCTCCAACCTTTTCCTAATAACTTTGCACCCTGCTGTGTTTATGAAAAATAAAATGCCACTTGTTTACTTCCAAAAAGTATAAAAAATCGTAAAGGAAATTCCACAACCTTAAAGGAGGACTGTCTAGATAAACTAGTGTTTAGTTTAGCCATAACCTAAAACAAAACTAACGTAAATAAACAGATAACCAAAGGGCACAAATTAAATGCAGTTTGTTCTATAAATTGGACCAGTTAGAACTAGAACCAGATTACTAAATACTAAATAGTTACGTCTACGGACAAAGGAATCAGTTCAGTCTATCTAGGTCGAATCGACGACAGTGTTATCCGATCTAGGGTTTATGTTTTGTTTATAACAGTGTCCTTGACGACTGGTTTGTAAAGGTTTGCACACAATGCATGCGCAAATCAGCATGCAAATGAGAGTGTAGACCAGTCTTAATTATACTATTGTCTGTTTGATAAATGCGCTAATCATTTGCTGCGACGGTTACTTTGAATACTACGATTTAGATTGAAGTGTGAAACTATTTTATTTATAGATGAATCTACTAATATTAACGCGAAAGTCAGTTCATATCCATGAACATTGGGAAGAATTTGACGCTCATCGGACTCATTCAAAATGGGACGAAATATTTGAAGTATTATACTTATAAAGGGGAACTTACTTACTTACTTATTACTTGTGTAGGGCGCCCTGTAGCAACGTGGAGCGACGATATACGCAGGGATGCTGGTACTCAATGGCGGCGAAAAGCTGAAGACCGAGCTCTATGGCGTGCCTTAGGGGAGGCCTATGTCCAACAGTGGACGGAAAAAGGCTGAAGAGAGAGAGAGAGATACTTATAAATATGTGTAAGGAATAAAGGTAGTTATGACATGTGTCTTACATAAATTTTGTATCATAGAGATACTCGTTCTAAGTCTTGAATATTTGTACCAACTACTCTTCCTGAATCATAACATTTAAATTATTTGTGCTTACCAACTCAACCACAAAAAAATATGTTATCCACCATAATAAGTCTGAGTAATAAGTCTAGTTCACTCGTTAAGTATCAAACCACCTCTAAACAGCTCTGTAACAAGTGCAAATATATTTTAGGCCCAGCATAAACACCAAACAAGGGTTGAAATGTTTTTTCGGTGTCAAACTCGTCACTATGGTTAAAAAAAGAGTAATCCACAGCTGTACAAACAAATCAGGTCACGAATGGTCACAGTTTAAGAGTTTGGCTGAGATGTGAAATAAAAAGGCATGTATACCGCCCTCACTTTGGTTTGGTTGTGGAGAAAAAGTTATGCTCATCAGGGATCTATCTTTGGGTATTTACAGGTTTTAGCTGTTTGTGAGGACATGCAAAAGGAATAAATGCATAGAGAAAGAAATACGTAGTTACATTGTTCTATATATATCTTGTTTCAGTAATCACTACATAGTATAAAATAAAGTCGCTTTCTCTGTCCATAATATGTCCCTATGTATACGGATTTTGATGCGGTTTTTTTAATAGATAGAGTGATAGAGGAAGATTTTAGTGTATAACTTATCAGGTCTTAAACAAAGCGGGCGAAGCCGCGGCCGGAAAGCTAGATTAATAATTTAACCAGCAAAATATTTGCGACATTAATGAACAAGAAGATTACTATGAATTAAGTTGTTGTAATTTTTCTTATCTAATGACAAATTCATTATAAATTTATTATTACAATCTCTTCCATAATAATATTATCTTCACGTAAAAGATCCGCAGTTGATAGTATCTATGTTTAAAAACCCAAAAAAATTGATCACTTTTTGTGACACTTTAAAAATCATTAGTAACACTTACACCCCAAGTCCAAAAATATGAAACAACGCAATTAGAAATCATTTAACCAAAATTGCCGCTTAAATAAACAGATAGCTCAAACATTTCCAAAGATAGGACATTAATTTGGCGCCAAAAAAATCACTTCGCCCGCTCATATTTGTTGCTTGTCTTTTGGAAAGTGTATGTACAACATACGATACTATTAATTATGACAAACTAGGTATAATTCTTATCTTTTATGAGTAAAAGTTCCTTTCTGGCGAAAATAAATACTCTGCTTGATGTAAGCTGCTGAAAATTCTGGCTAAATTACAGGTCAGTTGTTAAATGTTAAACCATTCAAATTTTACTGCTATACTATCCGATCGGTATTTTATGTATCTACTATTTATTTATTATCTATATATATTATTTATTCATATCACTTTTATGTAACTATCTATTCATTTATTTTTTTATGTTTTTATTGTATATACCTACTTACTTTTTTCTATTATATTATATGCTAATATTGTTCTCACACTATCTATAGTATTTATATTTTATGTATGGTACGGGTATGGTATGAGTCTTGGCAGAATATCAGCGTTATGGTTCTTAGAACTATGACAATGTGCTGAGCCAAGACCTTTTCAGGGAACATTTCTTGTATTCATTTTTGTTTAATTTAACTTTAGATTTTAAGTGTATTTTGTTTTTTTCTTCGTTTTAACTGTCTAGTATTTAAGAATTGTAAATGTTTTCCTGAATAAATGAATAAATAAATAAATAAATAAATAAATATAATTTGTCTTCATATAGCCTAGATACATTTTACGTTACATAAAAATGTAAACTAAAACTGACATTCTTTTAAGTTGTGACAATGAGATTGGAAATCGAGAGTAGAGTCATTATTTTAACACCTATGAATAATTATCCTTGCTGTAAATCTACACTAATATTATAAAGAGGAAAACTTTGTTTGTTTGATTGTAATGAATAGGGTCATGAACTACTGGACCGATTTTGATGAAATTTGGCACAGATAATCTTTAGACCCTGAGAAAGAACATAGGCTTTTATTGCGAAATATATGTACCACGGGCGAAGCCGGGGCGGACCGCTAGTTAATTATAATCCAGAAATTTTGACCTAAATATTAACTTATTATTACTTATAAATAGTTAAATATATTTAAATAGTTTCAAAAAGTATCACCACTGTACATTCACTAATACGTGAATCGCGTGCAAGATTCGATTCCGCTGAAATAACTGATGATAATTTAACCCAATTCATTGGTTCAGTCACAAATCTCATTGTTTGATTTATTCGTAATTAAAAACGGGAAGTGATAAACATCGTGCAAATTGAAATGTTGTGCGTGTTTTTATTATTACGAAATATTAGGAAATTTTTTACTTAATTGTTTTGCAAGGGCGAAAAATGAACGGTAATTTTTAGAATTAGCATAAAAATTTCGTTTAAAATCACTTACATGATTGTATACTATTATTTTTATGTAACTTTAATAAGGTTTATATATTTTTTTATTCTAACTTCGAAAAAATTTAGTTTAATCCTTAATTCTAATTATAAAATATTTACTGAAGTTAATTAAGGATATTGAAACATGAAATAATTATTGAAAGCAGGTTGGAACTTCACTCATAAAACACGGAAATGTTAAATATCCGTATAGGAATAGGAACTGTTAGGGTAAACGCAGCTATCAACGACCCATCGAAAATCTGAAGGTATTACCGACCTATAAAAGTAATTCGAAATTTAAACGTTTCTAGAACTATTCTAAGGCAAAGTTATACACGAATGTGTTACTTGAGCATCGTATACTTTTACGTTAGTGTGAATAACTGTGCAAAAAAGAGTTAAAATACGTAAGTTGCTGCGGGGTAGCGTGGACGCAGGACATGTCGTACTGTTCCGTTGTTCCTTCGGGTAAGTACTGTGATTTATCTTTTTAAGACATTTACAAACAAATGACATCTATACTTTAATTTATATTACTAAATGTCAATGCATTTAAGTGTCAACTTTTCATTTCTTACAACATTTTATTGATAAAAAGTAATTTGAAACGATAAAAATTTAAATTAAAATGGGACGGTGTTAGCTTCACCAGTTTAAGCCGTGGCAGGTATCAACGACCCGTAAGTCGGCAATGGCAGCAACGTAACTTTTTGTTTTAATTTTCTTTTATGTTATTGTATCACACTAACACAAGTGGTTTTATGGACCAGTTTAAATCTAAGCTATTAGTCTTCATAAAAATCTATTAGCGACTAAACTTTTTTGTCTAGTGTTTACCTTTTAGCGTTGTCAATTTATACAAAGTTATGATATTTTTCGAGGATCGATATGGAATAGTTACAGTAGTAAATCATTGTTTTTTTTGTTCAAACAATATGCATTTGTTCATATTTTGTATGGCATTAATCAATTATAATCTATTTTATAGTCTGATGGTCAAATGAATTAAAATAACCATTTTTTTTATGGGTCGGTAATACAATTTAGATTTATACTTACATACTTTATTACCGACCCATGTGGGTCGGCAATAGCAACTATAGGAAGCTATTACCGATCGAATATAGATTGTTTAGTTTCTCATCTACAAATTCAAATTCAAATTGCTTTATTTGCAGAATGTAGAATAAAGATGTTTGTAGATACAGATAATATTGATCCTTAAACATGTAGTTGAGCGTGCAAATATATGTTTACTACTTTTATGACATAATATAATAGGTGCCTATTAAAAATGCTTCTTTAGGTTAAATTAACATAAAACATATAATTATATTTTTTCCAGAAATATGGAGCCAAAAAAGCGGCGAAAAGTATACAATAAAACACAACTCGCCGAAGCAATCAATCAAATAGCATAAGAAAATATCCTAGAGTTTGAAATCCTTAATTTAATATATGTACATATATAAATAGTATTTTGTTGATTAATTTAAAAGTTTATAATTATTTAGTTAATTACTAATAAGCTCATTTGTTTTGTTAAAAATAACTATAATAAAAAAATACGAATATATTCGCATTTTTATTTCATTTTATTAAGATCGGTAATCATCATCATCACTAGCTTCTATACATTCCATTGCTGGAAAAAGGCCTCCTCTCACATACGATCGGGAATAGCTGCATAAAAAGCGTTAATAGCTTCACAGCCGTTTTTATGGGTCGGTAATTGCAACAATCGACTAAGTCACATTGTAAATTATTTTTTACAAGATAATCATTTATTAGAATGTATTTGCTTCAATAAAAACATTTTTTATACATAACACTAGCATATAAAATGAAACTATAAATCTTTAGAAGAACCAGTATACTTAAAAAATATGGTTGATTTGAAAATTGCCTTAGGGGGGTCGTTAATACCTGCGTTTACCTTATTTTTATTAATTATCATCAATTTGCGCAGATGATTCTTTGATTCATCATTTCAGGAAATAAAATCCATCCTCTTTTGTGTATACATTGTAGTCTCTAGATGATAGTTGAACTTTGTACTACTGTATCACTGTATGTGTACCTATAATATACATGTATATAATTGCCCTTATTTTTCAGCTCACTTAGTTCATACTAATTACAATAAAAATTTATCTATGTACTGAATTACATACGAAATATATACGAACATGTTTCCGGGTTGCAGGAATTCACATTATAATACAAGATTTATTACTACGTTATATTTTATTAATATGACATAATATTTTTCAGCTCTTCGTCATACCATTGAAATTATTGTAAAGTTCTGTATCCTATTTGATAGATGAATTTCATATCTGTATTACTGACAACTGCGCTCCGCGGTTTCACCCGTGTGGCTCCGCTCCTGTTGGTCTTAGCGTGATGATATATAGCCTATAGCCTTCCTCGATGAATGTGCTATCTAACACCGAAAGATTTTTTTAAATCGGACCAGTAATTCCTGAGATTAGCGCGTTCAAACAAACAAACTCTTCAGTAATAGTCTCTATAAGTATAGATTTCTGCTAAATATGCTATTAGTATAGCTTCAACGGAAATATTTTAAAACCGTCTTTAAATAAATTACACATAATTAGTCTTTCCTTCGATTTTTATTATAGCAATCAAAATCATAGCTACATATTGTATATTACGTACCAGAAGCAATTATAATTGACCAAATCATTTCCATTAGAATATCCATAATAATTGGATTGCATGGGACATTCAATTACAAGGACATCGTTAATCTAATGATCCGTGTTTTATACGTTATGGTTTTCCCATGCAGGTAGCATTAGTAAAAAAGTTATGTGAAATTCTTTGAGCATTTGATGTTCAAATATGGTACGAGTAATTAGTGTAAATATCTATACTTATTTTTTATTTGGAGTCTGACTGCAGATTTATTACCGATATACAGTAGCACCTCTATAAGTCGAATATCAAGGGAGACGCCAAAAAATTCGAGTTATAGAGTTTTCAACTTATGGAGGATTTCGACTTAGGCGGATTTTGATTCGACATAAAGAGTTTGAGGTTTATTCTTATCAATTTTGAGTTACAGAGGTAAAATAAATTAAAATTCAACTTGCAGAGGTCACAAACATGTTTTTATTTATTACTAGCGGTCCGCCCCGGCTTCGCCCGTGGTACATGTTTACGTTTTCTCTACATAAGAACCATCCTCATACTTCAAGGAATATAATAAAAAAAGAATTATCGAAATCGGTTCAGCCGTTCTTGAGTTATGCGCTTACCAACACATTTTGCGATTCATTTTTATATATAAGATAATTTATAAATCAACATTATTTCAAATCATTTTAAAATAAAAAATATGGCATTAAAAAAGTCAGTATTTTTTTTTGCTTTAGATAATTTGGTTGTTCTCTAGCATTTTATAATCTATAAAGAGCAGAAAATTCTTCTTTTTCAAAGATACTGGTTTGCTTTATAAAATTTCGTAAGGTAGGTATTCAATACGGTTCTTGCCTCTTTGATGGAAACCCATGGAGCGCATGTACTATTCACGTCTTCTATGTCATCTTAATCATTAGTATCGGTTTTCTGAGCTACTGAATCGATAATTTCGTCATCAGATACTTAACGCAAACACGTGTTTCGTGAGTCATAAATTAATTATCGTATAAGTACTCCTAAAATGTTTTCTAAGAAACAATAGTGTACTGGTTGTAAAATAAAACGTTGCTATGTTCGAGATACAGAGGTCAAATTTGATTTTTCGAGTTATAGAGTGAAAATATGTACCAAAATGGCTTGGAGGGACTCGGTGATTATTTCGACTAACAGAGGGACAAAATTTCAAGTAATAGAGGTTTTCGGGTTTGAAGGGAAGGGAACAAGACATTTTTTCGAGATTTGGAGGTTTTTGACTTATCGAGGTTCGACTTAACGAGGTGCTACTGTATTATGAATGAAGTTACAAAAATGTCTCCTGAATTAAAAAAATATTGCGAATTCATTCAAAAAACACTGCATTGATTATTATTTTTGTTGTACCTAATCGTATGTTATCAAAATAATGAATTTTATCAATATTTTTATTAAAACCTAGAACACATTAATTCTCAGTACTCTATATTAATTTATTGACTAGGTACCACATTAAAAAATCACTCGATACAACTAATTCTCAGTCAAAATGCGTATAATAATTTAAAGAGGAGCTATTACCATGTTACATCTGACAATTATCGTCAAGAAGTTTGTTTATTGGTTTCTCTTTGACGTAGTGGCAGTCATATTTTTAACTTTTATGTGTTTTAACAGCAGTTGGGAATTAAGATTCCTTGTGCGCTCGTCAGTTTGTTTTCTAAGGGCTGATGGTCATCTTATACATCGTGGATGTGATTATTTTGAGTTTTATATTTATGTGTGATTGGTTTTTGGTATCATGTTTTCAACGCTGACTATTTTTTCGGCGGTTAATGAGCTATTTCAATATATAAGAAGCTGAAAAGGAGTCTTGTCTAAAGTTCTTAAGTTTAACTTCTTCAGAAAACGATGAATATTTATGATTATTTTGCTTTCGTAATTCAGTTGTAATTTGATAAATGTGTAAATTTCAGGTCTTTTCTTTCTGTTTATTTTTTTTTTTTCTTTGAGATGGCGTCATAATAAAGATTTTTTAGCATTCTCATAAAGTCAAGTTTAATTTGCTTTGCAAATGTTTTAATAATCATTCACACGGCGGTTTTACACAGCCGTTATCACCCGACATAATTAAACCATTGTCTTGACTCAGAAAATTACGATCATCATAAATTGAAGAGCGCTTAAAAGCCGTATTTAAAATGTGTACTATAAAACACAGTTACGTCCAATATATTGTGAACTCCCCTTTTATAATTTGTTTTTTTTTTACTTATAGCTGCCGTAATATTTATTTTTTCTATGCTATCGTCATATTATTTTTAAATATTTATGATTTAATTGGCTCTATATAATATCTTCACCTATAAAAACAATAAATGAAACATACTTAAGTAAATATTATAAGATTGGTTTTGTTATTTAAAGACTAAATATTTTTATATTCCAAAATAATAGAAATAGAATAAGCCAATGAGTTTCACTCTCAATATAATTGCAAGGAATAAATAATGCTATTTATTTTGCAGTCGTAAGTTGAATTTACTCAATTTATTTCTGAAAATATTGTCTGTGTTGGTAATTGGTACTTATACAACTTTTAATAATAATAAAAAATTGAGTAGACATTTTCATAGCTGTTCTTGGCATGCTTGAAAATAATCTTACTAGATGGGGTCAGCTTTAACTGGTTAGTGAAAATGAGAAAAAAAACTGAAGTGTCATTGATCAAGCTACTATGAACAACGGGCCGGTGTAAAATATTTTATTAGTAATTAAAGTGGCTTTATTATACAAGAGATTAGAATAATAGGAAAAATCATTAGGGTGTCAAGATCGCTTTTTATGAGCCAAGTTTTCGTGAATTCATTATTTTTTACGGGATAAGACAATGTTTTGATTTTATATGTTTGATGGTGACTTTGATTAATCGTATACCTAATTTGAATCTGTTTTTTTTTTTATTTATTTAGAATTTTCTGTGTGTATGTCCGTCATGAATTTTTCTATAGGTACTTATATTTATGAAAACGGGTCGTGTTAGTAACTTAGTTTGTAAATGAGAGTCGGCTGGAGTCTGGACCACTCTAATGTTAGATTTTTTTATTTGTGAAAAATTATATCTATGTTAGTCGAAAATCTTAAAGAATGCAAGTGAAATTCGAGAATCTGCTAGTTTAATGGCAATTTGAGATTCTCTCTATACATACTACATACCCACATTTATACCAATCAATTTCATTGCTTTATCGAATGTGTTATTTCAACGCGATACGTGCAGTGGAACGCAATTCTCTCGCTAGATTGTGAACAAATTTCGACCACCAACCTATCCCAGCCCCCCTAGTCAAGTGGCTTTCTGTTAGCGTAGCGTTCAATAGAATAGACTACGAATGTATGAGATTGACGTAGGCTGTAGATAAACGTATCTACAGGTTACGTCAATCTCATACATTCGTAGTCTATTCTATTGAACGCTACGCTAACAGAAAACCACTTGACTAGGGGGGCTGTACATTTTATTTAAATCTCTAGTAGCTTAACAATAGCATCACTGGTGATAAAATTTAATTACCCAATTATATATTTAAGATGTTGGTTGCTATCCGTGATGGATTTTATCTTTACTGAATCACTGTTTACATTTCCTGATTGATTTTATGTTTCGTTTGAGTGACGAGTATTTCCTTTGGTTTAGGAAATTCTTTACGTTGAATTATTATCACATAAAAGTTTAACTGGCTTTAAGGTTAGAATAAATTATTATAGAGCGCTAGTTTAATTGTATTTGTTTGTTTTAAACGTAACGCTACTAATTTAATGATGAGATGTGATAATTTAAGCTCGATAAATCACCTGAAATAGATAGAATAAAATTAATATTCATTGTAATTTAGAACTGCGCTTAGCGACTACTGGGCCTACATCAAATTCACCAGCTAGTGAAAAATTTTAAACTTTGACCTGTTTAATTTAAATTTTAATATTTAATTATAAATGAAATCATCACAATTAATAAATTAACGAAATATCGGCTACGACCATACATAATATGATTGTGTATAGGAGTAATTAATAAACTTATAGGAGTAATCAATTACTGTTCAGAAATTCCCTTTTCCACCATTTAAAAGCTAAGTTTTTACCCCTATTTGTTTCTTTATCTTAAACGAGTACCCAATAGTTATCTGTACTTAAATTATTAATCAAATAGCCTGAGATAATAATTCGTTCAGAATTAAGACCAGTTCTGTAACAAAGACAATAGGCAGTAAACAGGTCTCAAACCTTGACAGTATAATTATTGGAGACTGTTTTGAAATAGGGCTGTCAAAAAAAGAAAAAAAAATGTCTGAGGTGTCACACGTGGGACAACGAAGTTCGTTTCGTTTTGAAATAAGTATTATATGAGGTATAATTAAATAAATTAACAATATTTAGGAGTCAATTAATGATGAAATGAAATAAGTGAAGGAATGCTTGTACACTTTAAGCGCTCTACATTTTTTTTCAGTTGTTTTTCTCTATTTAATTGTTAACGTTAATAGAGATCTACTGTTGGATATTGAAAATTACTCGTTTAATTTATTTCTATAAAAGTATTTCACATATAAATCCGAAAAAATAGCTCATAATTTATTGTATTAATCCTAAAAGCTCCCAATATTTTACTTACTGATGATAAAAAAGCTTAATATCATTATGCAGATTAATTGATAACGAACATGTTTTACACAAATACCAAAAAGAAGGTGTACAATAAATAAGCACAACCCTATTACAAGGATCACGAATCGAAAGGAGCTTTATATTCATGTTGTAATTAAGGGTGTAGTGTTTGACTAAATTGAGTACCAAATTAGTGTTAGGAGGGTTAATAGATACATTTAGAACACTGTTAATATATATTTTCTATTTATTTTAGTTAAATTTGTAAAAGGTTCACTTCTTAGTTTAAATAAATAAAAGCAATATTATTACCAATTATTACCACTAATTTAATAATTATACCGCACGCCGCCCCAGCTTCGCCCGTGGTACATGTTTATGTTTTCTCTACATAAGAACCATATTCGTACTTCAAGGAATATAATAAAAGAAGAATTATCGAAATCGGTTCAGCCGTTCTCGAGTTATGCTCTTACCAACACATTTTGCGATTCATTTTTATATATAAGAAGATTAAAAGCATAGAATATTATATGCTGGGTATATAATCTTCATTGTCGTGATACTCTTGACAGAGCGGTCGTGGTAATCATATTATGGTACCAGGGGCAGACTAAGGGGGCAGATATAAGTATGTAACCCGCTTCACGATGTTCCGCCATCATTCCCTGTTCCTTGTCATTCTGCTATACCCGTGCAACGCCGTTGCTATATCTTAAGCCGGCTACTCACACTGCACACACCTGCCGCAGGGGCAATACCGGTTGCAGCCTGCAGGACAGTTACAGCAATTGAAAAGCCAAAGAGGCCAATTTAAAAATTGCCCCCGCTTGTCTATACACATCACAATTAAGGAGGCAATTAAAGGTGCAATTCCAATATTGGCCCTGCGGCAGGTACGTGAGTAGCCGGCTTTACAAACGTTCTTGGAACTAGAGAGCAGTTTATTTCTAAATGATTCAACATAAAATAAAACAGCATCTTGACAAAATTAAAAGCAAAAAAGTTTTATTCATAACCACTTGCATCTGTGCGAATAAAAAGTTGAACAGTTAGCACAATAATGATCATGCCGAACTTCACGCTCGAATTAAATGCAAGTTTGAACTTGACCCAACAGCTATTTATAAAAACTGCTATTGTTTTAATTACTACACTTTTTATTCCATTCTAAAATATACCCTAATTGCATGGGAATAGAGTTGATATTCCCATGTTATCCTATCAAGAAGTTTGCAATATGATTCCAGTGTATTGCGTCTGCGCACGCGACGGTAAATAGATCCGTTAGGAGCATGAGTCATGATTTTTTAATGTAGCGTTGAATGTAGGTATTTGGTTAATTGACTTACAGTAATTTGCTAACAGATTTTTTTGATGAAAACACAATAGCTTATTGATAAATTTGATGATATAAAATTGTTGAAAGTTCAGCAAATCGATCAATAAAATGTAGAGAAAAAAATGTTTTTTTAAATGTAATAATGCTAAGTAGCCGTTAAAGCTACATCTACGTATTTTAATAGCAACTAGATACATAAAATTTTGTTTTATTAATTTTTGGCCTTATTAGGTACCAAGAACAAAAATTTGTCCACCTACAAAAATAAATAATTTCAAGTCATCGTATCAAATACATTAATTAATCTCTACTTACGGTCATACTTCTTATCGATAAACAATTTCCTCTCTGAAACAATATAACAGAATATTAATCAGCGGAAGAATCTTGTGCTCGACGGAAACTATCATCTTTGATAAAAAATTGGTTGTCTGTAAAGTCGGTTTACTGACGATAGTTGAACGTGACAACGTCCGATTCTGCTTCTTTGTCGCTCGTTCCGTGCTCTCGCTTGCACTTCAAGTCTTACATGGAACGCCTCAGAGCGAGGTAACGCCGCATGAGTCATGTTTTTTCGTGCGTGCAGCCGGCTATATCGAATTCTTGATCGAATTATAAGACGTTGTCACGTCAAAACCTCATTGAATAAGATATAATATTAGGAATATGCAGAACAATAATTAATTCATATTAATAATTATCTTATCGCTTCTCGGCCTTTTGGCTAAGATCAAAGTGTATATTAATAATTATCTTGTATATTTCTAGCGTCTTTGATTCAGTTTTCAGTCATACATACGGATTTTCTCAATACATTTCAATCTGAGATATTTGAGGGTAGTAACTACTAATTAAATTGTATGTAAATCCATAAATATGAGAATTTCTCTTTTTAAAAATCACAATGATAATATGAAGGCTATTGAAAAAAATAGAGAAGAAGTAGGTTCATGTCTAATTATTCAATTAAAATATAATTTTAAAACTACTTTCTTAAATTAACATGACAATTGCAATGGACTTTATGATTCAGCATACATCTATTTCTTGCTTTCCCCAATACAGTTACTTCTGAATTTTCCCACGATCATTGTTTTCAGTAAAAATGACTGTTACATGCACGCCATTTCTTGTATCTACAATCTTACCTACTTCACTTTTAGAACCAAATATCATTCCAATATCATTTTTATTACTATTGTAATAGGATTTAGGTAGAAATAGTTTGGTATCATCGAATATTTGTAATTGTGCTTAATTATTGATGCATTATGAATAAATTCCATGACACGCGCTACATCCGTGTAGTTTTTGTGATTACTATCTTTTGCTAAGCACTCGAAACAATGTTATAAAGAAATGATTATGTGCTAATCTTTTAAGAGATTGAATATGTTTGTGTCAAACAAAAAGAAGAGAATATTCTGAAACACAATTGTGTTGACAATCGAACTTGACTATTAACGAAAGATTAAATGCAGTGGCAAAATATATAGTATAGTCATTTTCTTGAAATATTTATTAATTGATAAGATTTTCCTTAAAAACTTTGCTTCCTTCAAAGGTTAACAGTGTAGAACAAAAATCGCTTAGTTTAATATACACAGATTACTGCCTATACATTTGAATCCTCCCTTGATACATTTCACAAAAGCGAATTCTTTCCGCCCGACTAAAAGCATATTGCGACAAATAATTCCTCAGGAACGATCTTCACGTCAAACTGTACGCAAAAATAACAATATCGTCAAGGAAATAACAATTACCATCCCCCTTTATTACTGGATGAGGAATTTTTACACATTTTTACGACGACCACATTCGAATGGGCCTTTTTAGTCCCCTTTTAAAAGTGACAACGAGGCTTTCGGCTTAATCGTTAAAATTAATGTAACGATTCGCGATGTAATTTTGGTTGTATTGTGTCAAAAAAATTGTTGTGTACTTTATTAGTAAGATCCATATTTTTTTTCCTATGTATACTCAATTCCTTGAATAAGGAGAGGTTTGCACTGGAGATACATTATCCTCATCTAAAATAGACAAACTACCTATATCATGAATTCGGAATTAATTGTGCTAATCTTAATTTCAAATTTTTACACCTACATTTAAAATTTTTGCTACGTTTTCATTTTTACTGTGCTTAAAGTGTTGAGCAAAATCTTCTGTGTATGAAGTGGCGAATGGTTATCGCATCTGTTGAGATACCGCATACACAGCATAACAAAACTTAGATACAAATCATGTATCATTTATAGAAGCACATTTTGAGTATGATTTTTACTCAAAAATCTCATCCAAACAGGTTGCTCCCCTCAAATCCAAACTCAAGCAAATGACCGAATATAATGACAGAACTATTGTCTACGCCCCAACGTACGCGAAGCCTCATTTATTTTTATATCGCTTCAATTTTTAGGCTACAGCTAGAGACGAGCGGAAGCGAGAGCGGAAACATAAATCATAATTGTAATTATTTTTGAAGAATGGACAGTAATATTTTATGGTGTTTGAAGTATTGTAGTAAAGAAAATTCTCAATTCTAGCACTAAAATGTGTTTTTTTAGTGCTGTAGCAAATAAATATTTTTAATACTTCAACCAATTGAATAAATAGATAGCGATTGTTGTAATATATTACATATTATGTTTAGTTAGAATATTTTAATAGGTAGGATAGTTTTACATAGAATATAGATTATAGGAAGCAAACGTTCTATCATGTGATCATGATCACATATTATTATATGTACGTGCACAGAAACATGAATTGGTGCACTAGAAATATCTAAAAAATATCCTTAAAGTCATACTTTATCGCTCTCACTCTTGCGGTTCCATAGTCTTACCCTGACCACGGCCTATGGGTTTTTAACAAAAAGCAAAAAAATGACGGACATCGGCGACGATGGGCGGAATTGATGTGTTGTGACGTCATTTTAATGTTCAATTTTTTTTTTGTTCAATATATCCTCTTTTTTTGTGGTCGCTTTGTATGATTGGTCAGGGACATTTTTATTACTGTTATGTTAAAATTATTTATTGGCAACAGGAATTTTTGTAATGGGTTCCGTATGAATTATGAAAATTACTTATAAATTATTGTCATCAAGAATCGAAATAGCTCAAAATTATATGCAGCTCATAGTTTAAAACAATACCGAATTTATGTAATAATTTCTTAACTTACACAAAATAATATTTATTACTTTTTTTAACGACAACTCATTCAACACCATTGACATAAAGTTAGATTTCAGAGATTAGGTTTTTGCCTCTAATTAACATCTTACAACATAATATAAATACAAATATACCAATAAATATTTTACCTAACAAAATATTTAAGAGCAAAGTACACTCGCGCACAAAACCCAATTATGCGAGGTTTGTTTTTGATCTCAAGCGATCTGCAGGCGACTTGGATGGCCACTCAAATTTTGCATACCCAATTAGTTTTAAGCAAATTGAAACAGACAGTGGATAGACAAAAATAAATCCTTTTTTATTATTTATGGACCTAAAGAGTAAGTAATTTTAGGAGTCATATGTTTAAATATTTTACATTTTACTCCTATGTCTTAGTATTCCATAATTTGAATTCAAGAGCATTAAAGCATACTGCATGGATAAACTTCCCATCTGAGGTTTTGGGTTAGAAAGTATCGTGCGTTAATCCAAACTGCCCTCTATACATGTAGGTAGGTATATTATCTGCCAAATTTAATGAAAATGTGTTGAGCAGTTATTGCGTGAAGGAGTATCTTAGTACAAACTTTCGCATTTATAATACTAGGTTTCCGCCCGCGGCTTCGCCCGCGCAATCAAAGAAAAACCCGCATAGTTCCCGTTCCCGTGGGATTTCCGGGATTGCGTCATTTTCCCGGGATAAAAAGTAGCCTATGTATCCTTTCTCGGGTATCAAAATATCTCCATACCAAATTTCATGAAAATTGGTTCAGTAGTTTAGGCGTGATTGAGTAACAGACAGACAGACAGAGTTACTTTCGCATTTATAATATTAGTATGGATTAGTATAGGATAAAGTTGGAGATCAATATGAAAGGCTTATTGTTCATAACCGTACGTGATTGAGTTATTTTTAATTTTATTCCATAATTAAGAAATTTCAAAACGTTGAACACGTTTACCATAAGTACATACCGTATAAAATATTCACCTAGATCGAGATATAGTACTATAATTTAAAACTAGCTTTTCTATCCGCTAATTGCTAGACACCGTGCATTTGCATTCAATTATCTACCTTATTCTGATAGCGATATGGTTGGAATTAATGTGTGATATATTAGAAGATAATAGCATGCCAGTAACATAATGTTTGCATATGCAAAATGGATGTTGGAGTGTTTTTCCTATTGATTAATCTATGGAGTGACAGGGTTGTGGAGCGTCGCGCGGGAAAGTGCTTTTAATTATTTTGCCATCGTTTTAGACTGAGAGACTGCGAAGTTATCCTGTAGAGAGTAGAGATATTTTTATTTGTCTTGTGTTATATGAAAAATATAATATGGTATTGAATTATAGTTTTCTTTATGAACCTAATCGTAACATTAAAATAATGTATAATTACTAGTTTTCCACCAGCGGCTTCGACCGCGTTTTCAAAGTAAAACCCGCATAGTGCCCGTTCCCGTGGTATTTCTGGGATAAAACCTATCCTATGTGTTAATCCAATTTACCCTCTATATGTGTGCTAAATTTCATTGTAATCGGTTCAGTAGTATTTGCGTGAAAGAGTAACAAACATACACACACATACATCCATCCTCACAAACTTTAGCATAATTTATTATAATATTATAGTAGAATAGGATAGTAGGACGTAAGTAACTAACACAATCTTGTATATCTTCTCTCCCTTGTAAAGAAGGGTATAAAACCTCCAAAACAAATTCTCACATTACTATACATTTAATTCCCTACAGGAGTCCAAAACTATCGGACAATAGCTTTCGATTGTCAATTAGCCACAAAGGGTAAGTCACAGTATTTATTTAGTCCCGTTAAAGCGAGTTTTGTTTTCATAATAAATAGCCAATGTTATTTTGTAGAACTATTACGTTTTGGTGGATCTTAGCGGGATAATTAAACCGTTTGATGTTATTGTAGGTTAGTATTAAAATGGCTTACATATGAATCTATTTACGTGTGTAGTATGTACATATATTTCAAGTGCATTTTCAGTATAGTTTATATGTTTTAGATATTAATATAATACGTATAATAATATATTATGATAAAAAATAAAACATAATCATTTTAACTGCTTAGTTATCAATCAAGAATCAACCCAAGTAGATAAGTATCTGTTTATTAACTAAAAGCTCTAAAAGTTAACCGAGTCACATACCAAAATCTATACATATAATAAAATCGTAGGAAAGTCAAAACTGTACATTGAATATTTTTTTAAAAGAATACATAATCCATGATCTATAATCGATATAGAAGCCAAAAATATAGTTTTTAGAATTTTTGTCTGTTTGTCTGTTTGTCTGTTTGTCTGTATGTTTGTCCGAGCTAATCTCGAAAAGTACTGCATAGATTGACTTCAAATTTTGCATGAATATTACTAACAGGTCGTGTGAGGTTTTTTTAAACATATTATCATGCTATCACCTCCGGGGGAGGAGCTGTGAACCTTTACTTTTCTTACGTATTCCGTGTACTACGACAGCGTACAATCTAAAGACTCATGTTTAAATGTTGTTTTTGAGTAAGCCATGCTATTATCTAGCTTTACACTATAAAAACTACGTCATTTACGTAATTTGGGCAGAGAAACTGTTTAATGAATCTTAGTACTATAAAGACAAATTTGATTCAGCGCCATCTATGAGATTTCGTAAAAATCAAATCAATTTACATGTTATCACTACTGAACACAATGTTAAAAATTAATAATTTAAATATAATTATGTTATTTATTTATTTAACTCTTTAACCCATAATAAATCTTCCCTTCCCTATAAGGTGCGCTTATATAATTCGTGTGAATATACTACATTTTTAAAAGTGAGGGTAGATGTATATTATTTTAAGTCAAACTAGACACCATTACAGTTAATCTAATATTGATTGTGTTCATTGGTTACATTTTTAAAAATCTTCGTGTTTTAATAATTCGATCACGAGGCGGGACTCTAATACAAAAAGGTTAGTTCGTTGATAATTATTATTCCTTCATCATTTACGTGTTGTTAGTAAAAATTTTCTTAGACCACATCTCAGCTTAACATCAGGCGAGATTGTGGTCAAGCGCTTCCCTATTACCAATAAAAAAAAAAAAAAAAAATATACTTTGACTGTTAATACTTTTGTTCAGTATTTATCTGTATGATTATTGCTTGGTAATTAATATATTTTCATGTCGTATACCTAATTATAAACATAAGTGTGATGTGAAACTAGCTGGATTTATTTTTACACACTCACAGTCTTATATTTTGTGTTAATGTTAAAATAGTATTAATAGTGTAAATCATAATATTTTTTCAAAGTTAAAAATATTTCCTTTTTTCTGATGGTGTTGCCATCGAATTAAACCGCGCTGTCGTTTCGTTCACAAAAAGTCATGTTATTAGGACCGAATATGTAGCCGCCTCAACTTACGGAAACGAGAGTAACCTGCGTTGTCTGTTAGTTATTGTATAGTCGAATTTAACGTTACATGGAAATTGGAATCTAAATATATGTATAACTACTTATATTAAATCTGTAGAGGTCAATTCTGCACATGAAATATATTTCCTAAATAACTATCACGAGGTGATTAGAGATCGACATCGACGTCAAAAATGTTTGTCCGTCTGTCTGTCTGTATAACCGTTATAGAAACAAAAACTACTCGACGGATTTAAACGAAACTTGGTACAATTATTTTTCATATTCGTGAGCAGAGCAGCAACTCCATTTTTAAGCTTTCGTCGCGTGTGCGTTCTTAATGCGTGTATCTTAATGGTTAAAGCTACACAGAAATCAAGTATGAAAGAAATGTTCTCCATATTATATAAAAAATATCTCCCGACATCATAAATGTCTATCTTTTATGGTTGAGCTTAGGAGTTCAAAGCTTTCTGATTATATTTGTCTACTAGCTGTCCCCGCTACTTCGTTCGCGTGGAATAGTGACTATGGGACCTATGACCATGGGCTCAGGGTGGGGCAACAATAAAAAATCATTTTTATTTTCATGCTCCCACTCCCGCGCCCACTCGCACTCCCACGCCATATGCCACGTTCAGTCCTAATCCCACGCCCACGCCCACTCCCCTTCACAATTAGTACCTACCAGATCAAAGCCAGGGTAAGCGCCCCACCCAGCCCCACCGTGGCTACGCCCATGCTGAATTACTACTTAACATACAATTATTGAGTAAATACGTACAACCATACTGTACTGTTGTACTACCATAAATAATTAAAAGAATTATTGTTATTAAAATTTCTTACTAAACTGAGCTAAAAAACTTACGTACCAAATTATTAAAGAAAATCAAGAAATGAAATGCCTAACCTATACCAAATAGTTACTACATATTATTGTAATTAAAAATTATGATTAGTATATAATATCGAAAATCAAAAAAGAAATGCGTAACTAATTCTACGTAAAATTTCTTTTAAATTATGTCATATTATTTTTTAGGAACCAGGGGGGGGGGGAGAGGAGCAAATTCTATTTCCTTCCTTTCTTAAACGGATGTTTTTAATAATCTATGGTGTAGCCAGTAGCCACTGATCAGCTTAATCGATATTCAGTTTTTATCAAATCCAGAAACAAATCCAAATTAGATCTTTCCTGTCTCACGCACGTAACTAAAGGCTGAAGAGAGAGAGAGCACGTAACTAAACCGTTGAGACGAAGAAAAGTGTATAGAAAAAGGAATAAATAATTTCATAAACTTCCCGACGATCTTTAAAAATAAATTATAACTTTCATTTTTTTCCTTCCCACTTTTACCCCTATGTAGGTATAATAAGTGGATGAACCAATTTTGATACACTTTATCTAAGAACCAGCGTCGGAAAATATTCTGCCTAACAAAAAAAACCGCATCTAATTCGGTTTACCTGTTAGCCAGCTACGGTACCATAGACAGACACACACACACACACAGAAATACATAGCGGTCAAACACATAACACCAGTCTTTTTGCGTCGGGGGTTAAAAATATAATACGACATAATTTAAAGGACATTTTATGTGGAAAATTTACCTATACACCAGGGTAGATAATTTTTGAAACAAAAAAAAATCGCAGTAGGATGAAACCCATTAGAAAAGGATATGATAAAAATGTAAGGAAAAATAAATTACGGTCAATCGGAGTTCGGGAAGTGCGAGGGGGGGGAGCTTTTAAGAGAAAAAAATGGTTTCTCTCGATTTCTCGATAATAATAACACCTGCTAATTTTTTTCTACATATTTTAATTGTACAGACATCACTTTTCCACAATTTTATTATATGTATTGATGATGATGATTGAGATTATAACACTCTTAGTCCGTTTTAACTTAATTTTTATTCACCCGCATCAGTGCCACCTAAAAAATCTTTATATATCGAAATTCGAGCAAAGTTAAGAAAATGAGAAATAAGAGTTCTCAAGGATCGTTAGAGATAAGAGGCTTACTATTGACCGAAAACAACATGTGTTATGCCGAATCTGAAACCGCTTCACAACGAGAATTGCGGCTCACAGCTGACCGCGAACGGCATGTACTATCCTGTGAGACCGAAACCTTCACTGAGAGGGTATATATAACGTCTCACAGCTGATCGCAAATGGCATATTGTACTATCCCGTGAGACCGAAACCCTCACTGAGAGGGAATTACGTCTCACAGCTGATCACGATCGTCATATTTTATCTCGAGAATTCTGAAACTTTTACTCAATATGAAGACCGTTTGACAAATAATAGGATGCACCATAATATTATTCGATCTCTCGAAGATGAACATGAGCTTAAGCAATGATTAGAGTAGGGACGCGAATATTACCATTATTTGAGACAAGAACGATTAATAAGTTTGTTTAATGAAAGATTAAGAATTGAAACTATTGGTCTCTTTAAACGGACGAATAGCGAGGGGCCCGTCTTACTGCAGACAGATTTCGACATAGTCTTAATGACTTAGAGGTAAACATAGAAGATCAATCTACAAATTCGGTGGTGTAGTCCGACAAAATAATATAAAAGTGGGTTTGCTTATAACCTCACAATTGATTACAGATCATCTTCTGTATAGGCGATATTAACGTAGTATGTTCTTTTTGTAATGCTTTAAAGTGGAGTAAGGAGTCGGCTTTCGTTTGAAGATACGCCGGAACCTTTGAAATCACTACTTTTAAGTTTTAGAGGAACATGTGCAATCTAAACAGTTCTTAGACAATATTAGCTCTTATAGTATTGCGTTTTAAATGATCCTTTGGTGCTCAACAATTATCAGATGCTCCTTTCATTCTTACTTTTAAGATACAAGGTCAAGTTTATCATTTGATAGGATCCCTTTTGCCTGAAGGCCAACCTAAGTTTCTTTAAATATATTTTGTATTCGACTACGACGAATAATCGAATACAAGAAATCAATATTTCTCGAATTTAAAACTGAACTCATTTCACAATTTTAGAACATGTTAATTCATCAGGTTAATCCGTATATATGCGTTTTAAATCGACATTAGAAGCTTTTCCTCAGGATGGTGATATTAATATAAAATTGGTATAAATGCCGATAGACGGAAGTCTATCAGCACTCAGGAATTCCCTGAGCGTGTTATAACGCCCAGGCCACAGTATTACAATTTTTCCTACAGTAGGGCGACGAATGTATTTTCGCATAGCAACGGAGGGGAACTCGTGGGGGGTAAAGTGACGCGGGCCACGTACCACAAACATGTTTAGTTTGTGGTACCGAGCGCGAAAGAAAGTCATCGTGGTTTTAGTAAAGTTACTATCTAAACTAACGTAATTTATTACTTAGGTAGATATTCTATAATGGTGCGCTCAAACTGTTAATCTATATTTAATTTAGATTATTATTTTAATTACTAAGAAATGTAGAATTTAAATCACATTCATTCATGTTTTCCTCAGATATTCGATGTCTATGATTTTCGATGATTTTAAGATTTTCTTATCAGAGTATTCAATTTTAATGTAGTTAAATTTTATAAGAGACAATTAAGAACATTCAAAAATAAAGTGTCACGTATTTTTTTTAAACGACGAATGACGAAAAACGACCGAATCGCGGACGAAGTCGCGGGCAACAGCTAGTAATAAAATAAATCCAGTAAATACCAATATAAGAAATTAGATAAACTTTCCTCACAAATACAACAAACAACACACTTCAATCAAAGGACATTAGCTTAATTTAAGAAAACGCATAAAATTGACTCACATACGATATTTTCCAACAATAAATTTTATGTTAAATCTGACGCGGGGGAAATATTTTACAGGATTACCGCGTTTTGTCAGTTCTTTGCCAAGAAAATGTGATAAATATCGTTTGTATTATAATATTTTTAACGCCCCCGCGAGAAGGATGTTATAATATATACATATATTTAACATGCATGTGTGTGTTTACGGTACTATAGCATAAACACACCGAATCTAATCGTAACATTAAAATAATGTATAATTACTAGTTTTCCACCAGCGGCTTCGACCGCGTTTTCAAAGTAAAACCCGCATAGTGCCCGTTCCCGTGGTATTTCTGGGATAAAACCTATCCTATGTGTTAATCCAATTTACCCTCTATATGTGTGCTAAATTTCATTGTAATCGGTTCAGTAGTATTTGCGTGAAAGAGTAACAAACATACACACACATACATCCATCCTCACAAACTTTAGCATAATTTATTATAATATTATAGTAGAATAGGATAGTAGGACGTAAGTAACTAACACAATCTTGTATATCTTCTCTCCCTTGTAAAGAAGGGTATAAAACCTCCAAAACAAATTCTCACATTACTATACATTTAATTCCCTACAGGAGTCCAAAACTATCGGACAATAGCTTTCGATTGTCAATTAGCCACAAAGGGTAAGTCACAGTATTTATTTAGTCCCGTTAAAGCGAGTTTTGTTTTCATAATAAATAGCCAATGTTATTTTGTAGAACTATTACGTTTTGTTGGATCTTAGCGGGATAATTAAACCGTTTGATGTTATTGTAGGTTAGTATTAAAAAGGCTTACATGTGAATCTATTTACATGTGGAGTGTTAATATTTCTAGTGCATTTTCAGTTTGGTTTATATGTTTTAGATATTAATATAATACGTATCTCTCTCTCTTCAGCCTTTTTCCGTCCACTGTTGGACATAGGCCTCTCCTAAGGCACGCCATAGAGCTCGGTCTTCAGCTTTTCGCCGCCATCGAGTACCTACCATAATACGTATAAGAATATTAAATAAAAAAATAAAACATAATCATTTTAACTGCTTAGTTATCAATCAAGAATCAACGCAAGTAGGTAAGTATCTGTTTCTTAACTAAAAGCTCTAAAAGTTAACCGAGTCACATACCAAAATAATAAAATAAATCCAGTAAATATCAATATAAGGAATTAGATAAACTTTCCTCACAAATACAACAAACAACACACTTCAATCAAAGGACATTAGCTTAATTTAAGAAAACGCATAAAATTGACTCACATACGATATTTTCCAACAATAAATTTTATGTTAAATCTGACGCGGGGGAAATATTTTACAGGATTACCGCGTTTTGTCAGTTCTTTGCCAAGAAAATGTGATAAATATCGTATGTATTATAATATTTTTATCACCCCCGCATTAAGGATATTATATGTTTAAGGTATGTTTATGGAACTAACTACAGCTTCAAAACATATGCATCGATTTATAATTGTTGTTCTATCTCGTTGTTCTATATCGTATCTGCTAAGGAAGGTTTTTCTAGAAGATTTTAGCTTTTTATTAAAGACAATGAGCCGGTTAAGAACAGTAAGGCCCGTGGTTTATGCATGTTGAAACTTGTAGTAAAGGGGATAGATATAATATGAAGATGTACATGAGAACAGGTTGAAGGAAAATGAAATAAGTCTTAAAGACAAAAAACACTACCATTGATTTAAAAAGTCGCTTGTACCGACAAGAAACAGAAAAATACTTTTGAAAATGTAACAATATAGGACAGGCACTTCAACAAAGTTGACTCTACTTTATTAAATAAATATAAGTTAAACTTTATATTGTTGCATTTTTATTATAAAAATATCAACTTTACCTATCTCTTGCATCACGCACGGTTGTAGTTTTTGTAATTAATTTTAAAATAGAATAAAAGTAGAGCTAGCGAAGTAGTAGCATTTTATTTTAATAATCTAAAACTCTACTGATTTTTTTTAAATATTAAACTCTATTATACTAATTTACTTTACAATACTAATGATCTATTTAACTTACAAGTTACGCTACAAAAGTCAAGGTCACCCCACCATCTAAAAATACATCCTATCCCTTGGACCAAAAGCTCAGCATAGCCATGCACATTGACCGTTCGTGTTTATTGTTACAAGTTTTAATTGAAGTGAACAGATTCTGTGTGCAAACATACACACCTGCGTAATGGGAATCATAATAATGTACATATTTCATTTTAATGTATTACTTATTACTTCGATATTTTATACAGAATCTGGTAAGATTTGAGAGTCAATTGGTGTGTGGAGTTGAAAAATAATGCTATGTAGTTTAGGTGTTTTTTTTCTTTAGATTGGAATTATTTGTATAAAAATTAATAAATAATAAAACCATACATATCTTGTATTCAGATATCAATACATTTTGTAAGTGAACATTTTGTGTATTATTTTAAAGAGATAATATTTCTATCTACATATTATTATATTGAAAAAATATCGGATATTTTATTTAGATACGAATACGATACTATCACTCTATTAAATATATTTTTAATAAGATTTTTAACATAATATTTATTATCAGTTTAATGTATTTCAAAGCAAGTAATTTAGTATTTTAAAACATTTTTTCAACGAATATGGAGGTAAAGAAACTTTCTTCGAATTTTTTAAATTAAATTACACGTTGATATTTCACTTAATAGAAAGTAAGTATACGAACTTATTTCAAGTTTCAAAGTTTTCTAACGATCGCTCATATTTAAGTAACTTATTACGCCCCGAGGTCAAGTCATCAATTTTAATTTCAACTTCGGTATAAGTATAGAATTTTTAAAACACTTAAGTTTCTTTCTGTGATAAATTATAGAGAAAATTTTTGATAATTTGTAACGTTCGTGTATTACAAAGTGTAAAAACTTATTATTTCATTCAATTAAAGTCTCTTTATCATATAATATTTCCGGGATAAAACCTATCCTATGTATCAATCCAAGTTACTCTCTATAATATGTGTGCTTAATTTAATTGTAATCGGTTCAGTAGTATTTGCGTTAAAGAGTAACAAACATATTACGCACCTACACATACGCATACATCCATCCTCACAAACTTTCACATTTATAATATTATTAGTATGATATCGGCAGGATAATCACATATCACACAAACTAAGAATACAACAGACGGTATCGTGTTTCGATAGACGGTAGGAATATTATAACTGTATCATCACTTGTAAAACTCTTCATAACCTTTTTTTAATGACCAAATCTTCAAAACCCTTTAGAACCTAAATTGTATAATTTAAATATGAATACAATGAGTTAAAGCATAGTAAAATAACCTCATCTGCAGATTACAATTTACGACGAAATTATTGGTAGGAAGAGTTGGAACAAAACCTTTTTACACAAACATAACATTTAACGCATAATCTCTTAATATAATTTTTCAATAAACAGTATAATTAATATTACAAGGATAACCTAGTAAATAGTTATAGTAATACAGTTCGTTTAAAACTATAACATATAGAGTTAGATTACAATATAATAAAAGCTTCAATACTTAGCATTATTTATATTAATCTATTTCTCCTACAATACTATAGACAATATTGTTGTAACATAATAAAAACAAAATAGAATAAACACAAGTGCAAGTTATTGTAAAATATAGCCGCTATACAAAGCCGTACTACGCTTCAAGTTGAAACTTGGAACATAAGAGGCTTAGATAGGCTAAGTTCAGATTGGTTGCAACTTATCTAAAAGTTAAATTTATTTTTAAAGCATTTGGGAGATGCATAATATCTACAGATTGTGTGTGAAGATAAAGTTGTGAAAATAATATATAAGTGATTATCCTTATTAAAAATATGTTTTTTTTTTGGCGTACTATATATTTTAAGATACCCGGTGATTATAATAGAAAATAAATTGAAATTTTCTTGTATAACTGGAGAGGAGAGAAAAGAATTCATGTCTGATGTTATTAGCTTTTGTTTAATGATAAAGTAGGGTTTTTAGTAAGCGATGGTGAGAATACATTAATAAGAATTTTTTTTTACAATCAAGGTGAAGAGAATCAAGAGAAGTGTAGATCACTCAATGGTTAGTAGCAGCACAGCCGTCATTTACTGTCCGAAACACAAGCTACGCTACGCTAAGCTTTTAAGCTACTGTTTCACATTGATCTTCTGTGTACATTTCTCGGTGTAAGCTGGTCCAATTTGTGGCGAAAAATGCTCGTCTTCCCATTATTATTTTATAATAATCTAACATTGAGGATTGTAAAAATTACAAAAACGACTCAATTTCTGCTACTATAATTCTTAAATTCTCTGTATGTATGGTAGAAAATTCTAGTAAACAATAATTATACTATAAAACGAAAGAATTTACTATTTCTCGTGTCTCTAATGAGTCACAAATGCTTTTCCACGTAAATGGTGATATGGTGTGTCATGAATTGGCTCTTAGTGTGAATAATTAATATATATCGACTTTAAGGCGAAATACAATCATGCTTGTGCACCTTTTGGGCTACGCCCCCTGGGTGGAGCATAAGAGCGCGCGGGACGCTTCACAAAAATCCCCTCGCCACGCCACACAACTGAATAGATGACGGAAACATACGGAACTAACGGAGGTTCAATGAACTTTACTTTTATTCTTATATTCGCGCGGTTAAAGCTGAGTAAAGCGATCCGGCAACGTCTTTTCGTTGCCGGGCCCATCGAACTAGAAAAATCGACCTTTGTTCCTTTGCACGAAGGTCGATTTTTAATTGGTACAAATCTGGTTACAAAAAGTGAGCTTGTGACTAAATTATTTTATGATGTAATTATTTTTTATTGTTAGAATTGTCGCTACCTACGTTACTAGCTTATTTGCAAATCTTTGTAAACAAATTTTATAGTTTTTCGACATGGGGACTTTACCTACAATATGATAATAAAAATACATAATAGAATAATGCTATTTACGTTTGTTTTTTTACATTATTATCGATTTTAAAAGATTTAAAAAAACGGGTTTTTGTTTTTATATCATATTTATTGAAAAAAAAAAACAATAATAGACAAAAAAATATTATTTAAGTACAATTTTGATTATTTTTGAATAAATATATCCGACATTTTGATATACAGTAAAAGTTCCTTATTCGCGGGTAATAGGTTCCGTAAATGTGCCGCGAATAGAGAAACCGTGAATAACGAATGGTAATTTGTATGGGGTTATAGGGAATACGTTCTTAGGTGACGAAATAAAAAAGCAAATACATAAAGAAACCAGTTTAATTTAAGTTTTTGACCAAATATATTTATTAATTACCATTTAATTAGGTATTATCTTCAGGTTTAGGCAATGGCTTGTCACTTTTTACTCGTTTTTCATTTTTTTTAAGTCGACATTATAAATTCGTAGTTGTAGTTCAAGCTTTTACTAAGGATAACGAATGGTTTTTATTTAGGTAAATACATATATATGTATGTAACGATGTACCGATTCAATCCGCGAATAAAGAATTTTAGGCCACGAATACAGGATTTAGGTCGCATTTTTTCCATCCGCGAATAGTGAAACCGCGAATGAAGGAAGCGCGAATAACGAGCTTTTACTGTACTTAACATCAGATATTTTCGAATGCTGGTTTTGTTACCATTTTATTGTTTCAATGTTTATCTTCTTGATACGACTTCTTCTCCTTGTTCCGTAAATAAATATGTCTCTTGCCCGTTACTTTGAGCTATCCTTGTACATTGAGGTGCTGAAACAACCATAATAAGTTATAATAGGAGAAAAATTAATTGATAATACCTCTTATTAAAAAGATACTGTCATCAAAACTAGAAAAAATTGCACAGCTGTGTACGTTCCTTTGTCGCTTTATTATCCTAGCCCGCAATAAACTCGATTGTCGGCGTCATACATAGCAAACTTTCTGAGAAAATCGTTCTTTTGTTTGCAAAATTTTACGGTTGACCGCAATTATTATAACAAGTGCTTTCATAAAAATTAGTAAAAAATTTCGCAGCTGTGTCCGTTCGTTTATCGCTCTATTGTTCTAGCTCGTAAAAAAGTCGATTGTCGGCATCATAGTTACATAACTACAAATTTTTCAAATATTTTTTATATAAAATTTATAAGTAATTATGCTTATGCATAATATGCAAATAGTATTCATAAAAACAAATTAAAAAACTACTCATACATACATTCATTCGAATTGATATATGTATAAATAAATATCCTTTATCTAGTCCTGTCTAGATCTAATCCTTGTCTTGGGATTGCTCACATGTGTATAGAATTGTTAGTAGATCAGCAATAAGCCTAAAATAGCATGACATCTAATAAGTAAAAAAATTACAATTACCGGTGCAGTGAAAGACCTCAGACAATAGTTATAATACAATAAAAAAAAAAAACAAAAAAGTTATACGCAATAGGGTTGAAATAAAAATTGTTTCTGATCTCACTAGTAATTACCTACCCGTCAGTGATAACTTACACTAGTCTGAAATATTCCACTATCTTCAATCTTATGACTTATAAATAAATGACATAAGAATAAACTTACACAAAAAAATACTATGTGAAACTGTCTGAAGATCCACATCAGTTTCTGGTTATCATGGTTGGTCTAAAAGACCAACGTGTCTTTATTGCGTCCTGGCTTGCAAGCTGCACATCGGATTTTTCGTGGTCGCGCTTCGCTATTAGAAATAAACATACATACACAAATCAGTAGTATATTTATTGGAAAATGAAATCTCAAAAAACAACTCAAACATTACCTATTTAACTATACCAATAATAAAATTATAAATAAAAATAAAGACAGAGTGCATAAAATTATAAAATCTTGATTTGTGCGTTGCTAAATTCAAACTTTGTAAACATATATGTACTAGTACAAAAATCATAAATAGGTACCTAGTAATCAAATTATAGGAAGATGAAATCTCAAAATATGACTAAAATAATATTACTTATTACAAATAAGATAACTATCAAATTTTCATTTATGCGTTTCTCAATTTAGACTTGTAAACATATACCTAGTAATCAAAATATTGGAAGTTGAAATCTTTGGACTTGTAGCGACCGAAAGACATAATAAATATAAATAAGCATGATAAACATTAAACTTACCTATTTAGGTTCAATAACTGTAGTTTCTTTATCTGCCTTCGCAACATTTTCTTCCTAATGTTCTCACCATCAATGTTTTGGCCACCAAAATTCACCATGTTTATGAAAAACTTTAGTAACACTAACACTAAATCACGTATGCGAGTAGACAACGGCACCGCGCGAAAAAGTTGTACAGGACTGCTCTCTAAGACGCGTTGGCGTCGACTAACAGGAGGCGGAACGGCGGAAGCGACCGGCCTGCGCGCAATTTTTTGCTCATAGTTTATAAATATATTTTTTTTAAATTACTGATGTATTAATTGAAAAATCTAATCCCGCACGTCCCTCAAGAATTGAATGGAAGTGGATGTGGATAAAGTTTCATTGATATTACTTTACTATTGTCCAAATGAAATTGATTCTCCGTTTAATTTTTGGGCAACTTCACAACGTTTTTCTATCGAGGCAAATTTTGTCAATCGTGTTTCGGTTCCCAAACGCCACTAAACAAACTCTTCAATTAAATAAATCGATAAATAAAAAAAATCAAATTCAAAGTTTTTGAAGAAAACAATTAATTCTCCGTGCGCTCGAAACGTCTGTTTTGGGTCTCATTTCGCCTTAAGGAAACAAAAGCAATAAGTTACACTGTTTGAGTATAAAAGTTAGATACGTATTGGTTTATCAAATACTAGCTTACCGCCCGCGGCTTCGCCCGCTTTGTCTAAAACCTAATAAATTATATACTAAAACCTTCCTCTTGAAACACTCTACCTATTAAAAAAAATAGCAATTAGTTAGGGAAATGCAAGTTAATGTACTAAAGTATTTTGAAAGCTTTCGTTATTACCAGATTCTTATAACCACAACCTAAATGAAAAAAATATCATACAGAATGTAATTTAATTTAATTCATAATAATATTTGTATTATGATATCCAAATGTTTCATAACATTGTTGTAATTTCTAGTCCTGTTCCATTACCATTTCTGCCCCTAAACTTTCAACTGTTACTACTAATTAGTAGTTCAATGAAAAAAATAGCGTGTTTGCCGAGCACACGTGTCAGAAGTGAAACTTCTTTGGAAAGATTCAAAGATATCAAAATCGTCGCATTACTCCATGACGTGAGGGTATTGCAATGACGTGACCTTAAAATTTACTCTCAACGCGCTTTAAGAAGTTTCACATCAAAATAAATTGAATACATATTAATATAAAATACGGCCTCCATTACAACGCAGCCTTACAAAATGCACAGCTGCACGCTGCTACCGGTTTCTCGGTCGACTCCTGCGCATCGAGACGTACTCTTATTATCATTACACTGTTGACTCTTTAGATATTAGTTTCTTTATTGCTTTGTTTTGTTTTTGTGAAAGTTGCTATCGTTCCTATAGTTAGATGTACTTATTATTGATGAGTGTAAAATATATCTAAATGTATTAGTATAAAGAATACAAGATATCATAATATAAGTAATAATGGAAATATTTATTATTTATAATTTTTTATTTATAGATTTAGAGTAGGAAATATCTATTTTTTAGAAGGTTAACTAGCATATTATGATACCTTAATCCTAATATGTATAAGATATAGCCATAGGTAACCTAAATCTCTTAAAATAACATTACTTTTATGATATTATAGCCATGTCTTTGGAGGCTCGTTCGAGGCTGTATAATATGCATTATAGAAGAGTTAGAGCAATACGACATGCTACGGATATATAGATGATTTACCTGTATGTTAGTATGCTTGTATTTTATGTTTATATCACCTACCTAGGTGTTAAGTATGTTAAGTAGTTCATTACCTATATGTGCTATATGTGCATGTTTGTATGTCATAGTAGCAAAAGCTTTTGTGACTATGACATACAAACAGGTTAGTTCAAAGAACCAAGTATTCTTTAAGTTCTATAGTAATACCTTTTTTATTATCTGTATCACTACATAGTACATAATATAAAACAAAGTCGCTTTTTCTCCCTATGTCCCTATAAAATTACGCAACGGATTTTGATGCGGTTTTTTGTAATAGATAGAGTGATTCAAGAGGACGGTTTAAGTATATAATTTATTAGGTTTTAGACAAAGCGGGCGAAGCCGCGGGCGGAAAGCTAGTTATTAAATATAAGGCTTCTTTATTATTTAATAATATTGGTTCAGTAATGCTTGCATATGAAACAACTAAACTTACATTACTTTAGTTCTCACATTCGCATGGGCTAAAATGTATTGAATTGAATGAAGATTGGTTGTTTTAACACACTTTGTATGCTTAGCAACCTTCGTATCTGATCAACATACATTGAGCATACAAGTTACATTTAAATATAGACAAATTCGTAATAATAAAAGAAAAATTGACTAAATACTGCGAGATTCAAAACATTAAACAGGTTCAGATCCATCTGTATAGGTAGTTATGTGTTTGGGAAATTTATCTCGATTAAGAACTTATTCCCAGTTGTTCTGTGGAATATTATTATAAAACGTTTGACGAGTTTACAAAAATAAATTTAAAAAATACATAAATGTACATCTTGTCGTCATTACTTGTTGTTTCTTTATAGCCGTGTTGCACAATTCCTAAGACGCAATATAAAATTAATTTTAGATAATAAACAACGCTGAAGAAACCTAGATTTAGTACTTGAATAATGCAAAACCCGCATTCAATTACCTAGGTATACAACTACCTAGGTATATATAACTACTAGGTACTGGGCAGTTATAAGGGCAAGTTATAACGTACAACGCGATTCTAAATTTAAATATCACCGTGCGAGGGAGAGGGATAGAGCTTCGCGTACTGCTTGCAAGTCGTGCTTGTAACACGGATTTAAATATCTAGATGAGCCTTCAAGCTACGTGTAAATGTTTAAGTGGTGTTTATTTTATGATAGACATAATAATATTGAGCATTCATTTTTTTAACTGCTACGAAAGAGCTGCGTAATATGATAGCTTAAATAGCTGGTTACATAATATTTAGGGCATATAGAGTTAGAATCTTGGCTCTACACGGAATCTGATCAACATTTTACGATTCATATGCGAATTAATATAGTCTCGTATGTGTTATATTTTACATGGAACCTGCACGCTATAGTTAAAAGTTAAAACACACAATAAAACACAATTTAATTCATTCTTCGTGGGCCAGTTAAAAGGGTAACCAACCAGATAAACACATTTTTTGATAAAATACTAGCACATCCAGTAACCAATATCCATGGTAAACAGACTTGTCTTGCGCGCGCGCACCCCGTCCCCCGCGCCGCGCCCCGCGTGCGTAAACGTGACCCCACGGTTGAACTCTACGACGCACACTTTTTTTTCTTTTATACCCTGTCTTGTTTTGATTCTATAGGCGATTGTATTGGTCTGTCGTGGTATCATAAAAACTAGGGTTGTAACGGAGGCCTACTTAACGGAGGCGGAGGCGGATGCGGAGGTGAAGAGGTTCGCCTCCGCGGATGCGGAGGTTAACGGAGGCGGAGGCGGAGGTGAAATTTGTTGGCAAAATATAAATAAATTTATGATTAATAGAGTCAGCAACATTTATTTATATTATATATAATGTGTACAATTGTACAACATACATGTTCATGATTCATCTTAGTAATCAAAATTGACAAGAGGCAAATTATATTTTACGAACAAAAGCTTTGCGGCTTTTTCGCCTTCTAAGCGGTGTTAAAGACGATGTCTGTTGTAATTTTACTTTTTCACGTTGTTCTTCTAATTTACAAAGCTCTTCAAATTGTTCTTTATGTATAGATTTTAAATGCCCTTTCAGTGATAATTTTTCCCGCAACTTTTACATTTTGCATAATTATCGTCTACTTCTACAAAGTACTGCCTAATTTCACTAGTTTTCGGCTTCATCACGTTATTTAAATAACAATAACTAATAATTACGCACAAAATTACTTAAAACAATCACGGCTCAATTACTACGCGGTACCGAACGCTTTGACAAGTTGATTCCTGTTATTCATTCACTCACACTCCCACCACCCGCTTGGCCGTGTTGCCGCGGCTTAAGCAAACTCTCGACCATTTCACTTGAAAACACGCAGCCGAGCGGCCGCGTCGCCTAGCGTCGCTCCTTGTGCGTTGTTTGTGATCGTAAATGAACTTCCGATATGACTCCGCATAAATTTTGCGGAGGCGGATGCGGAGGCGGAGGTTAAATTCTTTGCGGAAGTTCCGCAGTAACGGAGGCGGAGGCGGAGTTCCGTTACAACCCTAATAAAAACCTGAGCGCATGCTATGTGTGAAACGAATCAAGCGGTTTGATTTCTATTTTTATAAATGATCTTTTGATATTTGAACTTTTTAAGATTGTATAGAGTTAGAGTTTTAATAGACTTAGATTAAGCTGATGATATGTTTTTTTTTTATTTACAAGTGTGTTTTAATATTTGTTTGAAGCAAATGTGTGTGCTGAGTAATTAGTTAAAAATGTTTACTAAATAGGTCATATATTATATAGATGACAAATTGATACAACGTCTGTAGTTTGTGACGTATAAATTTCAATCAAAATCAACATGGTTTACAAAATAAACATTTTATATTGACTTATTTAAAAATGTTTATTCAAAATTATAAGTATTTTTAACGCATTTAGAATGATTTTTTCTTTGAAACTTATTGATCATAATTTATAAGCAGCCTGGTAGATAAATAAAAGGTATGCAATCATTATGTTTATCTTTTAAAACGAACTCCGTTAATGTATTAAATTACCTACTAGCCAAACCTACCCATTAATAAAACAAATATTCATTTCAGCCCTAAAAATGGAACAAATCTTCATGATCGAAGTTTTCGTCAAAAAAATTGTATTGAAAATAGAACCACCTGAAAAAGATGAATACGAACTTAGAATGGAAGAAGAGGAGAGAAGAAGGGAAGCAGAAGCACTAGCAGCAGCAGAAGCAGCTAAGAAAGGTAAAAAAGGAGGCAAACCGGCAAAACCTAAAAAAGGCAAGAAGGGAAAAGAGCCTCCAATGCCCTCTGAGGAAGAAATGAAATTCATGCAAACGTGCACAATGCAAATGAATTGTTTACCTTTATTTGATTTTTATGTCGCCCACGATAACTTTATTGCGCCTCCTCCACCGCCACCACCGGGTAAAAAAGGTAAAAAACCACCAAAACCTAAAAAAGGCAAGAAGGGAAAGGCTGCACCCATCAAAATTGTTTTGCCATCCGAACCATTACCTCAACCTCCATACTTTGGTGTCGGCAATTCTGTAATGTTTCTATCCAGACCGTCGAAACTAGAAGAAGTGTTGAGAAAAACGCCAATTTATATAACAGTATGGAATCGTGATCAAGAGATGAATTGCATAGGATTCTGTGTTGTCGAATGGCATGAATCATTTTTTCAATGTCTTGAAAAGGCTAGTGAAATGAATCCAGTCGATATGGACCAAGCTGAATTCAGAAGTACAACGAAACCTGAAATGGTTACTAATACTGTAGAATTAACGAGACCGTTACAATGCGAGGAGGATTTAAAATCCTCTGGTGAAATCGAGTTTTTTATACGTTTGACATGTTTGGGCAATCGTATCATCACTTACTTTGTTGCTTTGCCAGAAATGGAGAGGTTGCCGGGCCGTAAATATTTAACGGATGACTTGAAATTAAAAGATGTGGAAGTGGTCAGGCATTGGGAAGGAACAACCATAGAAGCTGTTCCACCAGTAGCCTACTTCTTTGGGGCCCCAGATATCAGCAAAGAACCTATACGACCTGTGGAAGAACCGAAGGTTTATGATGATTTTGTAGCACCATTTACATCAAGTGAATTGGCAATTCTTGCTATGGGATTTCCGAAAGGACCTTGTGGGGGTACGAACTGTCCAAAACGTATGGAGTATAGAGGAAGTCAGCATCAATTTATCCATGGAGAAAAGGTAAAAGGAAAGCCTTATAAGCCAGGACAATTTGTTAATAAAAGAGACGTACATGGCCCGTGCGGACGATTAGATTGTCCTTTAGCAAAGAAAGTTCGCGCCTATCTATGTTCGGAAGGTAGCTATAAGCCATGCAAGAAACCATGCTGTAAAGATTATTACTGATAAACCTAAAATGTAGCAATAAACATTAAATTCATCAATTGCATCGTTGTACAACTTTAACCTTTGTTTGTAAAGTTAGGTATAAATCAATAAAATGAACGGTAAAGTCACACAATTAGTACTTTCTCTCTTCGTCTCGATTTTATTTGGGTCAGATTTTAATTCGAATTTAATTTCGGTAGTAAATGAATCACAGTGGCGTTATTCGAAGATGAAAGTACGTTGCAACATTTTGGTGTCGAATATCAATCGAGATAACGGTTCTGTTTATTCTTTGTTAGAAACACCCACAGATTGTTTGTTTATCAATGTTGAATCCAACAAAATTCAAGACGTAAAATGCTTATAATCGATTTTGATTCTAGTAGGGTTTCTATGCGAAATACACCTTTACTGGCGCCTATAAGACGTTTCAATTATTCTCAGAATAATACTTAAAAACAAACACAGCAAGAGAAAACATGGATTCCACGAAACGATCATCATTTGCGATATAGGATTAACAAAGTCTTCAAGTCCTACAAGTGTCTCATACAAACTTACGAATTTGGTAAAACCGTCTAGTTTGGACTCTAATACCATGTGAATAGGGTTTATTTTGAATGTAATGTTAAATTTGTAAATGAAATCATTACAATCATTAGTGTTTTTGAAGATACTTTGCACGTTACGCCCTCTGCCTGTGAACAAGTATCGTAATTAGGACATTTTAAAGGTTTTTACGATATAAGTGCATTGTTTTATTGTTTTGTTAGCAAGTTGTAAGACTTATACGATCTGAGATAACAAAATTTGAGCAGTATATGGAGAGAAAGTGTTATTGAATTGATTAAAATTTGAATATTAAAAGAATTAAAGACCCTTAGGTCTCTTTGAAGTAATAAGTATAGATATAGATTTATTTTTGTCATAATATTATCCATTCTTTGTGGTCAATTCTGTTTATAGTTTCACGTGCTCTTAATTTACAAGTAATTAAAAAAAACTATGTACTGCCTTATGAATCACAGAGTTATTAGATAATGTGTACGTAATTAACTAATGACCGGTAAGTATACAAAAAATAATATACTTACATCTGTTTGTATCATTATTAAAAATTTGTTCTGATGAAAAAAACCTGTAAGATACTAACTTAATGTACTTATCATTACGCAATAAATATAATAGAAAATAATCACATGAAAGTAATGTTTATTATATCACATAACTAGCTTTCCGCCCGCTGCTTCGCACGCGTATTCAGAGAAAAACCCGTTCCCGTAGGATTTCCGGGATAAAACCTATCCTATGTCCTTTTTCGGGTATCAAAATATATCTATACCAAATTTCATGCAAATTGGTTCAGTACTTCAGGCGTGATTGAGTAACAGACAGACAGACAGAGTTACTTTCGCATTTATAATATTAGTATGGATATATAACATTACCTATATAATATATTGCATTTGACTGCCAAAAATGAATTTAAATCAATTTGTACGTAGGTAATAAAATTATATTTCTTTAATTTTCTATAGCTGCACATTTATTAGATACTTACAATAATTACCTACACATTCACTTAAATAAAGCAAAGAGTTAAGTGAGCAAAGCAATATAACATGACTAGTTAAAACGTTGACAAAGAAATTTATCATTGTTAAGTCTGACACGATAATTTATTCAAAAGAACACAATGTGGAGTTGTTATCTACGTAGTATTTTACAAGGTCAGTAAATGCATAAATTACATATTAGATAATAATATATACTACTATAAAATATATCTACGATATTTAATATAGATGTTTAATCAAGGCAAAGTCATCCCGTTTACTTATTTATTTAGAAAAAATATGCTTGTTAAAAAAAACACCGCAAAAAACATTGATACGATAATATTAAAGTATAAAAGTAACAACTA